>NC_141877.1:524631709-525256709 GCF_056163025.1 Triticum urartu | reverse complement strand
GGAATGAAACCTTCGGAAACGTGATTTTCTCATCAGATAAGATCTAGGAGACTTGGACCCTCCGTCAAGAAAGCTACGAGGTGGTCATGAGGGTAGGGGGCGCCCCCCTCCCTAGGGCGTGCCCCCTGCCTCGTGGGCCCCTCGAAGCTCCACCGACGTACTTCTTCCTCCTATATATACCCACGTACCCCAAACGATCGGGGGCGGAGCCAAAAACCTAATTCCACCGCCGCAACTTTTTGTATCCACGAGATCCCATCTTGGGGCCTGTTCCGGAGCTCCGCCGGAGGGGGCATCGATCACGGAGGGCTTCTACAGCATCATCGAAGCCCCTCCGATGAAGTGTGAGTAGTTTTACTTCAGATCTACGGGTCCATAGCTAGTAGCTAGATGGCTTCTTCTCTCTTTTTGGATCTCAATACAATGTTCTCCCCCTCTCTTGTGGAGATCTATTCGATGTAAGCTTCGTTTTGCAGTGTGTTTGTTGAGACCGATGAATTGTGGGTTTATGATCAAGTCTATCTATGAATAATATTTGAATCTTCTCTGAATTCTTTTATGTATGATTGGTTATCTTTGCAAGTCTCTTCGAATTGTCAGTTTGGTTTGGCCTACTAGATTGGTTGTTCTTGCCATGGGAGAAGTGCTTAGCTTTGGGTTCAATCCTGCGGTATCCTTTCCCAGTGACAGAAGGGGCAGCAAGGCACGTATTGTATTGTTGCCATCGAGGATAAAAAGATTGGGTTTTTATCATATTGCATGAAATTATCCCTCTACATCATGTCATCTTGTTAAGGCGTTACTCTGTTTTTAACTTAATACTCTAGATACATGCTGGATAGCGGTCGATGAGTGGAGTAATAGTAGTAGATGCAGAATCGTTTCGGTCTACTTGTCTCGGACGTGATGCCTATATACATGATCATACCTAGATATTCTCATAACTATGCTCAATTCTGTCAATTGCTCAACAGTAATTTGTTCACCCATAGTAGAATACTTATGCTCTTGAGAGAAGCCACTAGTGAAACCTATGGCCCCCGGGTCTCTTTCTCATCATATCAATTTCCATCACTTTATTATTGCTTGCTTTTACTTTATTTACTTTGCATCTTTATACCAAAAATATTATTTATCATCTCTATCAGATCTCACTTTCGTAAGTGACCGTGAAGGGATTGACAAGCCCTAAGCGCATTGGTTGCGTTGAGCTATTGTTTTTGTGTAGGTACAAGGGACTCGAGCATAGCCTCCTACTGGATTGATACCTTGGTTCTCAAAAACTGTGGGAAATACTTACGCTACTTTGCTGCATCATCCCTTCCTCTTCGGGGAAATCCAACGCAGTGCTCAAGAGGTAGCAATGCCCAATCCGGATATGATTCGGTGCCGGAGGTGTATCTAGGCCGGATCAAATGCGGTGGGTCAACTCGCACTGTTTCCTATTTAACCCAATTTTCCTATTTTGAATTTCCGACAGAAATGAAAAAATAAAATGGAGAAAAAGAAAATATTTTATGTAGACAATATACATATATATCAAAATGACCAGAAAAATAAATCCTAAATGAGGAACTATTTTTCAGAGGCAAAACAAAACGTTTACAAAATAATCTTTTTTAAAATTCCAAATAAACTCAAACTTGAATTTCATTTCTTTCGACATTATTTTCTTCTTACTTTTGGGATGTTATATTACCTCCTCTCATACTTTTTGAGCAAAATATATTGTCAGTAATTGTTTGAAAATAATTCAATTGCTAGTTTGAAATGAATACAAATTCAAACAGAAAACTCAAATGCCTTTGAGATATCAAATTCCACCACAATTCAAACAAAATGCAATAGATGCTTAGCTATAATTGTAAAACATTCCAAATTTGGGATGTTACATGTTTTTTTGTAGTGCATCATTCTCCTAATGATGTGATCTCATTATCAAATAACAACTCATGTCTATGGTTAAGAAACTTTAACCATCTTTGCTGAACGAGAAAGTCTAGTAGAGGCTAACTAGGGAGACGGTGTTGTTTATATATCCACACATGTATTTAAGTTTCTGATCAATACAATTATAGCATGAATAATAAACATTTATCATGAACAAGGGAATATGATATTAACTAATTTATTATTTCCTTTAGGCCATATTACCAAGAATATAAGCCGGGGTTGGGCTCATCGACAGACATATTATAATTCCTTGGTATTCACGTATACTTTGTGCACCCTCCAATTGCAATATACACGAGCAGGAGTAGGGTATTACCTTGATGTGAGGGCCCGAGCCTACCTAAATACATTCTAACAAATTAACCTTTGGTTTGCCTTGTACCACTTATGGAATTATCGAAATGCTCATCATCACAGTTATCCCAACCCATTGACAAACTAAGCCATGCCATGAAGCAGATATGTAGATATGGTAGGAATCTACTCTATGTGTTTCTTTATTTTCTTCTACAAGCTAGAACCAACCTTCCAAGGGAAAATATATAACCTACTTCACACGAGCCGACTGAACTTTGTGGTGGAACTGAAAACATGCATGCATTGTGAGTGCGCTCAATCTGAAGTTCTGAACTAGAATTACAAACAAAAGGTGTCATCTTGCACCAACTATCGCAAACTCATTACGAACATGAACTATCATATTTGTAGGATCACATTTCGATACATGTGAGTAGTATAATATATATTTATATGCAGTTTAGCTAGTTCTCTCAGATTATAACCTCACGGCTTGGTGTAAAAGGAATGAACCACGTAGAGGCAAGATGTGTATCTCTCTCGTGGCTAGTTACTTGCATTGTCTCCCACCCCAGATGCACATGGAAGCTATCTTCTTCTAGATTATCCCCCCGCGGGAGGTGCCCTTTTCTCTGATCCAGCGGTTGGATTGACCACATTCCATCATGTCGCGTGCAAGAAGTTGGACTTGCCTGAATCGACCAAACTAATGTGACGAGGCAAGGTTGTATTCGAAGAACACGCTTGTCATTAGATGAAGAGACTCGGCACTCCGGCCCTCCATCATATCTACTGATGTATAGTTCTCTGTGCACACGGCAAGAATTTTTGCAGGAAATTGAACTCCCAGACCAGTGAGATGCACCTCAGCGTTACCAGAATCAAATAAACAATATACCAAATTACCTGAATCGTTCAATCAAGATTTTTGCGAATCAGACTCGCATGTGCCTAGGAGTAATTAATTGCCAAAGTTGAATAAACATAGGCATCGACCAGTCATGCAGCGGCGGACAGAGTCGTGAGCTATGAAGCCACAACCATGGTTAGAGCTGATCTGATCCTCTTTGCGAGGGAGACCATCCATCTACAAAGATGACCAGTTAGCTGGGATCCCGCCTCGCCAGCTAGCAACACAGTATGATAAAAACAAAAGCAATTCATCTCAGAGTTCACAAGCCACCATGGATGGATCAAGCCCCAAGCCCCCAACCAACAAGTAATTCTTATTACAAAGATAAGATTTGACAGCGAGAAAGATAATGATAGCGCCTTCGATCGCCTCTTGGTAAGAGGAAGGAGAGGACTACAAGCTCAACCTACAAGCAATCCCCTGGAAATCACATGAATTACAAGAATGTCCCTCTCCTCTCTCATCTCTCCTCGTCTATTCCCTCTTCGTCTTCTTCTTCTGGGTGCTATCGATGTGCCCGCCAATTGGCTCCGTCGCAGCGTAGATCTCGTTGATCAGGCGGTAGCGCTTCACCCTCCGCTGCCTCCCGGCCACCTCGTGCTCCTCATCTTCCTCCCAATCCTCGGAATCGCCAAGAATTATTGCGCCAGGACCTGGCGGCACTGGCGTGGCCTTCGCGGAGTGCGGAGGAGAGGAGGACTGACCTGAGAGCGCCATGCAGGGGGAGACGGGGAGGACGCGTGGGGTGCCCATGGGCACGTTACTCTCGCTAAGGCGAATGAGCTGCTCGGCCGCTTCCAGCTCGAGCGCCGTGAATTCCTCCACCTCTGCTGGCGTCGCCGCCCTGGACTTCTTCCTCTTGGGCTTCGGCTCCATCTTCCCCTTCGCAAGTTGTACCTTGCACTGTAAGTTTTTCATGGGAGATTTGTGTGGGTGGGTTGCCATGGACGCGCGCGTTCGCAAATTTCGCCTCCACTCTCTCTTCTAGTCTTTTCTTTGGTTGTTCCCCTTCTCCTTTTCCACTTGTTTTCTGAGAGATAGGGGCTTGGCTTTTATTTCTATATTTTCCCTTGTATTTTTGGCAATGTTTCAATTATTTCCCTAGGTAGTTTCCCATTAATGACATAGCCCGGAATCGATTTGGCATGACAACCGTTTCACGCGTAATTACCATTATCTTATAATCCAACGCAAATACGCATCACCGTGTGGACGCATGTCACATTGTGAGTTGTCTGGTTAATCAAACGTGGAACACGTCTAATTGGCTTTGTCCAACGAATTGTTGGGTCAGGGAACCGTCGACGTGTGGCGCTAGAGGTCCTCGGATGTTGTATGTTCATGCTATAGATTTCCCTACCATAGTTATTTCCTATCATGATATATGGTATGTAACTTATTTCAGGCCTGGTTTCACACTCGTTGTAACCGTTCCACATTCACATGGCTAGGTATACACATAGTTTAGATTACATTATATAGATAATCCTTGTTACCATTGCATATTCATACTATATACACTTGTTGTTACAATTGCATATTTCTCTATGTCCCCTTGCTCTTTTGGGCACACCAATATAGCACGAAATAGATTTGGCCTGACCAAGGTTTTACACGTGTATTACCATTGAGTCTTAATCCAACACGAACGCATTGCCATGTAGAATGTTGGTCTGCGGCACATCCTGGTCGTCTATCAATCTTGGGCGAATCGTGTCTAGTCGGCTATGTCCAATTCCTCTAAGGATTGCCATTAGCATGTTGCACTCGACGTTCTAACATGTTGTACGTATACGCCACATATTCCCATATTACATTACTTTTGGTTACAGTTGTGGACTGTAACTTGTTCTTGGTAATACTTCCTTCTTTCCAGATGAGTCGGGCTCGAAAGAAGTCCATTCTCTTCTTGACCTCTACTAGCATATCACAAAGGTATTTCTACTTTCATGCCCCTGATTACTTAGTTTTGCCCCACCCAACTAATATTCCTCACTTTTCCCCTCCTCTACTCATCCCACACTAACAAATGCCCAAAACAGAGCCTTGTCACCAGGTCAAAGTTGTTGACCATTACCTGGCCCAGATACTGACTAGTGGGACAATCCGGGGCCCACCTGTCAGTGTTGGTTTATTGGCAAAAATGGTGGCATATAATGCCGCCCGAGGGAGTCAAACTCAAGAATCATCGTCGAATATGCACCGTACGAGCCATTTCAGTTGTGTGCCTGCTACTTCTTGAGCTTGCGTTGTTTTTTCCCTTGAAGAGGAAAGGGAGATGCAGCAAAGTTGATATAAGTATTTCCCTCAGTTAGAGAACCAAGGTATCAATCCAGTAGGAGAGAACGCACAAATCACCAATACTTGCACAAACAATCAAACAACTTGCACCCAACACGATAAAGGGGTTGCCAATCCCTTCGCGGTTACTTGCAAAAGTGAGATCTGATAAAGATAGATGAAACTAAACAGACTGTAAAGTAAATAATTTTGGTATTTTTGGTTTATAGATCAAAAATTAAAAGATTGCAAAATAGTATATTGGAAAATAATAATGTAGGTCAGAAACTTATATGATGGAAAATAGACCCGGGGCCATAGGTTTCACTAGAGGCTTCTCTCATGATAGCAAATAATACTATGGGTGAACAAATTACTGTCGAGCAGTTGATAGAAAAGCGCAAAGTTATGACGATATCTAAATCAATGATTATGAAATATAAGCATCACGTCCGTGTCAAGTAGACCAAAACAATTTTGCATCTACAACTATTACTCCACACATCGATCGACTCCTGCCTGCATCAAAGTATTAAGTTCATGAAGAACAGAGTAATGCATTAAGTAAGATGACATGATGTAGAGGAATTAACTCAAGCAATACGATGAAAACCCCATCTTTTTATCCTCGATGGTAACAATAAAATACGAGCCTTGCTGCCCCTACTGTCACTGGGAAAGGACACCGCAAGATTGAACACAAAGCTAAGCACTTCTCTCATTGCAAGAAAAACCATTCTAGTTGGCCAAACCAAACCGATAGTTGGAAGAGAATTACAAAGATATCAAATCATGCATAAAAGAATTCATACAAGATTGAAATAATATTCATAGATAAGCTGATCATAAATCCACAATTCATCGATCTTGGCAAACACACCGCAAAAGAGTATTACATCGGATAGATCTCCAAGAACATCGAGGATAACATGGTATTGAGAATCAAAGAGAGAGAAGAAGCCATCTAGCTACTAGCTATGGACCCGTAGGTCTGTGGTAAACTACTCACGCTTCATCAGAAGGGCAATAGAGTTGATGTAGAAGCCCTCCGTGATCGAATCCCCCTTCGGCAGGGTTCCGGAAAAGGTCCCTAGGAGGGTTCTCACGGGTATAGAAGGTTGCGGCGGTGGAAAAGTGTTTTCGTGGATGCCTCTGGTGGTTTGGAAATATATGTGAATATATATAGGCAAAAGAATTAGGTCAGGGGAGTCACGGGGGGCCCACAAGACAGGGGGGCGTGCCCTCCACCCTTGTGGCGGCCTCGTGGCTCCTCTGACTTCATCTCCAAGTCTCCTGGGTGTCTTCTAGTCCAAGAAAAATCATCGCGAAGGTTCTGTTCCGTTTGGTATTTCTTTTCTGCGAAACTCAAAAACAAGGAAAAAAACAGAAACTGGCACTGGGCTCTAGGTTGATAGGTTAGTCCTGAAAATAATATAAAATAGCATATAAATGCATATAAAACATCCAAAACAATTAATATAATAGCATGGAACAATAAAAAATTATAGATATGTTGAAGACGTATCGGTGCCCATATGTGCCGAGGGCAGAGCCATAACCTTTCTGTCAGGACCCCGATCCTAAGTCACACTGATCTAGCATAAGACACATCATATCACTTTGTGGCCTCACACATGGTAACCCATGACTGTCACCTTTACCGTGGTTGGGACCATTTGCGTCTTTAGACTCACCTATAATATTGTGATGCTAGCATCCATATGCCAGAGAACCCGGGCCGAGATGACTAGTCATAAACCAAGGTGGCACAAACGTACATGGATAGGATTACGTAACCCAGAATGCACGTGTCGGTTAATAGTGAGTGTAACCAAGTCGTAGCAAAGCTACAAGGACTTTAGTAAACACCGCCTGACATTTCCCTACAGGGACAGACACAAGAGCAAAGAAGGATACATGCCGGTCAATCCATGTGTTTCGGAGCAGCAGTGAACTACCATGGCTTAATGGAAGCACTAGGAGGCATTTCCCCATAGGGAAGGCTACCAAGGCAGTTAACAAGGTGACGAATCCCACACATACCAGTGCATTTCAAAACATACACACAATACGCACGATATGTGTAAATAGAACATAGCATCACAACATAACTCTACGACTCAAAGTATTTATTTGAAAGGCTCCGAGGAACGATACATAACATGACATTACAAACATGGGTCTCATGACCCTACATACAAAGTCATACAAGTAACAAGTGAAAGCATAACATTTCTGAGTACAGAAAACTAAAAAGAGGGAAGGCTAGAAGGCGTGTCTATCTACAAGACCCTCTATAACGCCCACAATGCGGCTATATCACCCATGTGTCGAGGCACGACTTAGAGGCATAACTGCATGGTGGTTTGTCGCAAGAGGGGTAATCTTCACACAATCCCATGTACGGAATAAGAAAGAGATAAATAGTTGGCTTACAATCGCCACTTCACACAAATAATAAGTTAAACATACATCATCCAGAGTACAATCAAGGTCCGACTACAGAACCAAAATAAAAGAAGACAACCCCAAATGCTAGATCCCCGATCGTCCCAACTGGGCACCACTACTGATCATCCGGAAAAGACACATAACAATGACCAAGATCTTCATCTAGCTCCCACTTGAGCTCAGTTGCGTCACCTGCACTGGTATCATCGACACTTGCAACTGTTTGGAAGTATCTGTGAGCCACGAGGACTCAACAATCTAACACCCGCGAGATCAAGACTATTTAAGCTTATGGGTAGGATAAGGTCATGAGGTGGAGCTGCAGCAAGCGCTAAGCAATATATGGTGGCTAACAAACTCAAATAAGAGTAAGATGAGAAGCTATGCAACGGTCGAAAGCTATAAATGATCAAGAAGTGATGCTGAAACTACTTACGTTCAAACATAACACAAGACCGTGTTCACTCCGCCGAAAAGAGACCATCACGGCTTCACACGCAGTTGATTCATTTTAATTAAGTCAAGTGTCAAGTTACCTACAACCGGATATTAACAAATTCCCATCTGCCACATAACCGCGGGCATGACTCTCGAAAGTTTATACCCTGCAGGGGTGTCCCAACTTAGCCCATCACAAGCTCTCATGGCCAACGAAGGATATTCCTTCTCCCGGAAAGACCCGATCAGTCTCGGAATCCCGATTACAGCACATTTCGACAATGGTAAAACAAGACCATCAAGACCACCCGACTATGCCGACAAATCCCGATAGGAGTTGCACATATCTCGTTCTCAGGGCACACCGGATGAGCAATCCGTACAACTAAAACGAGCCATCAAGTTTCCCCGAGGTGGCGCTGCAAAGGGATCTAGTTCGGACCAACAGTCAGAGGAGCACTCGCCCAGGGGGTAAAATAAGATGACCGTCGGGGGTTCGGGTGGCTGCTCACATCGGGATGAGGCCCACTCGGGGGATAGGCTTGGCAGGCCGGGCGCCGCTGGGCCTGGCAGCTGGGCCGGTGCCATGTGTCCCAGGCAGGGGGGTAGAGCGCTTGGCATCATCCTCCCGATGTGGGATGAGGCCGACGACGGCTCCGGCGATGGGGTTGATAGAGGGAGGACTGGAACGGGTGCAGGGAGTGGATCTGTGGCGGAGGATGCCGGATCCGGTCATTTGGGGCCCGATCCGGGCAACGGCGGCGGTTGCAGAGCTCGGGGCGGCGCGAGCTCGAGCTTCGGGTGGCAGCCGACGACGAGGAGCACGGCTGGTGGCGTGCGGCATCCTGTAGGGGCATGGGGAAGGGCATGAGCGCCAAGGAAACAGAGGGAGGAGGAGGCATGGTGGTGCTCATCTATGGCGGGGGGAGGGATCTCGGCGGCGTGCCGGCGAGGCAGAGCGGGCGGCGGCGCGGGCGCTCGGGAGGAGGAGGAGCTGCGGGAGGCATGGAACGGGATCCGGGCGGCGGTGGCGGGCGACTTCGGGCCTGGTGCGGCCCGGGTCCGACTGCGGATGGGCCTCGCGGGCCTGGCGCGGTGGATCAGAGACAGGGAGGCAACATGGCCGCGCGCCATTGGCTGGAGGCGGCGGCGCGGCGAATCGGAGCTCGCCAAGTGGCGGGGACGTCGTGGCTAGCGTAGGAATTCGAGGAGAAGGTGGCTGGCGGCTGCGGGGATCCCGAGGGGGAGGCTAGAAGTAGGTGGAGGGGGGTTAGGGTTCCAAAAATGGAAGGGGAAGGTATATATACATGGACACAGGGACTAGGTTAGGGGGATTTGGGGGATTCCAGAGCCCTCCGATCGTGATCCGATGGCTCCGGTCGGAGGGGAGGGGTTAGACGGGCTAGGTGGGCTATGAAGAGTGCGATGGGATGAGAGGAGAGAAGAGAAGGCAGCCCGGCAACGGTTTCTGGAGACCAAAAACGTCCGACGTGTGACCGGCTATAGTAATGCTTTATGTTTAACGGTTGGGCTATCAAACGAGCTCTGAATGCGACGAAATTTGGCAGGCGATCTATCTACACTATAATAAGACAGCACACCATCTTTCAACCCATTCCGAGAACATTCTCCGGCCACTTATAAACTACTATTTCGGACGTGCAACGGGCGCGTGCGAGTGTGCTTGGGCTCAGAACGGACAACGGAGAAAACTGGGGGACCTGGACGGATGCAAGTTTTGAAAACATGATAATGCAATGCACATGATGACATGGCAAGATGCAACACGTGAGAAAATGACAAGGCAACAATAGCGAATAACTGGAAGACACCTGGCGCATCGGACTCGGGGCATCACAACACTCCACCACTACAAGAGGATCTCGACCCGAGATCCTAGGAATGGCACCGGAGATTAGCGGAAAAGGAGGAGGAGAGGTAAAACTAAGTTGCTTCTTTGACAAATGAGTGAAACAAAAGAACCTTGAGAGGTTGAACAAATTGGAAGAAAGAATGCAACGAAGATGAACAAAGTTGAAAACACTCCGTTAGAAAAGAGGAACAAGGAATATTACTAGAACCTTGTAGGTTGAAAGACATAAGAAAAGGGTTGCAATGGACAAGAAGTTCATGCAAGCACTCCAGTTGAAACGAGATGTACAAGGAACGATAAAGATCAATTACGACAACACTCCAGATGGAAATGGAAGGCAATAATATGAACTTGGCAAAATGAAAGAACTTTGATGAGACTCCAGTTAGAAGAGGAATGATAGACACAACACTCTGGTTAAAACAAGATAGAGAAAGAAAAAGAATGATAAAATTTGGAAAGCACTCCGACTGTAAATGGAAGGAATTGAACATGAACGTGGGAAGATTGGATGCTACTTGATGAAATCAACAACAGACTGCCTCCGGAACGATTGAAAGAATGGCACAAGGGGTAAGAAAGATTTCAGACAGCACTCCGGTTGAGAAGGGAGGCAAAACTTGACAAAATTAGAAGAACTTGAAAAGAGGGCACAACACTCCGGTTGAGTGCATAAGCAAATGAAAGAACATGATCTTTGACAAAAATGGGATGATGAATCAAACTGAGAAACATCACAATGCCTCCAGAACAAAAGAGTGGAATGAATAGAACGGAGAAGAAAATTCCGGCTTCTGCCACAAATGAGTTTGGAAGGCACCCTTCCAAGAAGGTTATAACGGAGTTGTTGGAAAAAACCAACAACGAAAACGAATAAGATTGTAGTGGGCTTTTAGAAAACATCTCAAAACTGAGGTGAAATTCTGCCATTAACGAGAAACAAAACAATTGCTTGCTTGAGATCAACGAAGAGATGGTAACTTCATTCACCGAGAGGATAGGAGAAAACTTGGATCATTGATAAGGACCAAAATAGCAACATTCCTTAGGGAAGGCTTTAGGTGAAATATAACCCAATAACTCCAACGAAGAGATTGATGGGTTGTAATGTAGCGACCAGACCTCAAATAGTCTGATCTCTGTGCATAAGTGTCATCCCTGGATCGGTAATGCTGGCACACACAATACTTGAAGGATTTATAAGAGAGTAGCAATCACACACTTATTACATCGAATGTCTCAAAAGAGAACATATTACAATATATGGCTTATGGCCACCTAAATACGATAACAGCAGAAGGCTTGGAAGATAAAGTGAGTCCATCAACTCCAACGACATCACTGAGTGAAAGATCACGACCTAAGGCTCCTTACTCGTCGTCTGAAAAGTCTGCAACATGATACGTTGTAGCACGAAAACGGGTCAGCACATGGAATATGCTGGTGATATGTCTCCGTCGTATCTATAATTTTTGATTGTTCCATGCCAATATTATTCAACTTTCATATACTTTTTAGCAACTTTTTATATTATTTTTGGTACTAACATATTGATCCACTGCCCAGTGCCAGTTCCTGTCTGTTGCATGTTTTTCATTTCGCAGAATATCCATATCAAACGGAGTCCAAACGGGATAAAACGGACGGAGCTTATTTATGGAAAATATGGAAAATTCGGAAGGAAAATCAATGCGAACCAGTGCCAGAGGTGGTCACGTGGCAGCCCCCCCCCCCCGCTAGGGCACAACCCCTACCCTCGTGAGCCCACCTTAAGGCGGTTGACGTGCTTCTTTTGCCGCAAGAAAGCTAATATTCGGAAAAAAATCACGGCGAAGGTTTCAGGCCAATCGGAGTTACCGATCTCCATATATATACGAAACAGTGAAACAGAGCCAGATCAAAACACAGAAACAGAGAGAGACAGAGAGATAGATCCAATATCGGGGGGCTCTCGCCCCTCCCACGCCATGGGAGCCAAGGACCAGAGGGTAAACCCTTCTCCCATCTAGGGAGGAGGTCAAGGAAGAAGAAGAAGAATGGGGGCCCTCTCCCCCTTGCTTCCGGTGGCGCCGGAGCGCTGCCGGGGCCATCATCATCACCGCCATCTTCACCAACAACTTCACCGCCATCATCACCAACTCTTCCTCCCTCTATGCAGCGGTGTAACCTCTCTCTTACCCGCTGTAATCTCTACTTAAACATGGTGCTCAATGCTATATATTATTTCCCAATGATGTTTGGCTATCCTATGATGTTTGAGTAGATCCGTTTTGTCCTAATGGCTATTTGATGATCGTGATTGGTTTGAGTTGTATGTTTTATTATTGGTGTTGTCCTATGGTGCTCTCTGTGTCGCGCAAGGGTGAGGGATTCCCGCTGTATGGTTTGCAATATGTTCATGATTTGCTTATGGTGGGTGGCGTGAGTGATAGAAGCACAGACCCGAGTAAGTAGGTTGTTTGCATATGTGATAAAGGGGACTTGATACTTTAATGCTATGGTTGGGTTTTACCTTAATGAATCTTTAGTAGTTGCGGATGCTTGCTAGAGTTCCAATCATAAGTGCGTATGATCCAAGTAGAGAAAGTATGTTAGCTTATGCCTCTCCCTCAAATAAAATTGCAATAATGATTACCGGTCTAGTTATCGATTGCCTAAGGACAAATAACCTTCTTGTTGACAAAAGCTCTTTACTAAAACTAATTTAGTTGTGTCTTCATCTAAACAGCCCCTAGCTTTTATTTACTTGCTCTTTATTATCTTGCATACCTATCCAACAACACCTACAAAGTACTTCTAGTTTCATACTTGTTCTAGGTAAAGCGAACGTCAAGCGTGCGTAGAGTTGTATCGGTGGTCGATAGAACTTGAGGGTACATTTGTTCTACCTTTAGCTCCTCGTTGGGTTCGACACTCTTACTTATCGAAAGAGGCTACAATTGATCCCCTATACTTGTGGGTTATCATGACCTTTTTCTGCCGCCTTTGCCGGGGAGCAATAGCGTGGGGTGAATATTCTCGTGTGTGCTTGTTTGCTTTATCACTAAGTAATTTTTATTTGCTGTTCTTAGTTGTTCTTTATCTTTAGTTATGGATATGGAACACAAAATACCAAAAAAATTAGGTGTACTTTCTACTCATGGAGATGGGGAACCTCCTAAAACCCTCGATGCTGGTTATGTGAAAGATATTATGTACTACTTTAATAATCCTGAGAAAACCCCATTCAATTATGTAATGGGAGTAACGTTGGATCAACGTGAATACTTTAGGGATTACCTCTTGACACAAAAAAGGAAACTATTATGGGATCAAATTTATATATTGAAGTGGTATGCTAGACAACTATGCTCGGAATATGATTATACTTGTTGCTCTAGGATGAATTCTCCACACCTCCCCTTTTCATGCAAATTTAATGATAATGAAACCTTGGCTTCTTATGCTAGAGGTATATATGATTATTATGATGTGGAACAAATAGAAGAATTTGTTGCTTTTAAGGGTGCTTACGAAATTGAATCTATGTTTAAAGAGTTTGATGATATTGATGATGCTTGTTATAGATCTGAAAATTTAGCTATCCTCAAATATTTCTATGAGAATTATGAATACAATTATGAAATTAATGCACTTATTAAGAAAGTGTCCACTGTCCAAGAATAGACTAATATTTTGGAGGAATCTATGGAAGAAGAAGTTGATGACACTGTGAGCTCATTGGATGAAAAAGATGAGGAGGAGAGCGAAGAACAAAGGAAGAGCGGATTGATCACCCGTGCCCATCTTCTAATGAGAGTAACTCTTCAACTCATACGTTGTTTAATTCCCCTTCGTGCTTACCGAAGGATGATTGCTATGATGACTGTTATGATCCCTATGATTATTTTGAAATATCCCTTTTTGATGATGCTTGCTATGCTTATGGCCAAGATGCCAATATGAATTATGCTTATGGAGATGAACTTGCTATAGTTCCTTATGTTAAACATGAAATTGTTGCTAGTGCACCCACGCATGATAGTCCTATTACCTTTTTGAATTCTCCCAACTACACTATATCGGAGAAGTTTGCACTTATTAAGGATTATATTGATGGGTTGCTTTTTACCGTTGCACATGATGATTCTGAAAGATATAATATGCATGTGCTTGCTGCTACTACTTGCAATTATTATGAGAGAGGAACTATATCTCCACCTCTCTATGTTTCCAATACGATAAAATTGCAAGAAACTGTTTATACTATGCATTGGCCTTTACTAGGTGTGCACGAATTGTTCTTTTATGACATGCCGATGCATAGGAAGAGAGTTAGACTTCGTCATTGCTTGATATATGTTGCTTTGTTCTCACTACTAAATTACAAATCATTGTTAATTAGAATTGGCTTTGATATACCTTGGGATCCGGGTGGATTCACTACTTGAGCACTATATGCCTAGCTTAATGGCTTTAAAGAAAGCGCTGCCAGGGAGACAACCCGGAAGTTTTAGAGAGTCATTTATTTCTGTTGAGTGCTTTCTTATAGTTTAAAAACAACAAAAATAAAGAGGGGAACCCAAAACTTTTTCAAAAATGAAAGCGAAAGTGAGAAAGACAAGCATTGTTGAAGTGGGAGAGCTCCTTGAACTTTGTTCATGCTCACGGAAACTTTGTGAATCTTGATTACAGAAACTTTTCAACAAAAATAATTATCCCCTTGTACAATTCCATTGTATTATAAAAATAATGTGCCAAGGTTTGCCTTTAGGATGTTTACATTTGCTTGATGGTTTGTACGGTGCAGGACAGAAACTTTGGCTGTAGTGTGCGATTTTACATTTTTAGCTGGAACGTCAAATGGTGCTGATTCTTTTTGCACTGTCTTACTATGCAATTTTTTTATTTTTCCTAATTGTGGTAGAATTTTCAAGTATCAGAAGTATGGTGAATGTTCAGATTGCTACAGACTGTTCTGTTTTAGACAGATTCTGTTTTTGATGCATAGTTTGCTTGTTTTGATGAAACTATCAATTCATATCAGTGGATTAAGCCATGAAAAAGCTATATTACAGTAGACACAATGCAAAAACAAAATATGAATTGGTTTGCAACAGTACTTATAGTGGTGATTTGCTTTATTATACTAACGGATCTTACCGAGTTTTCTGTTGAAGTTTTGTGTGGATGAAGTGTTCGATGATTGAGAAGGTTTCGATGTGAGAAGAAGGAAGAGAGGCAAGAGCTAAAGCTTGGGGATGCCCGAGGCAACCCAAGTAAATATTCAAGGAGAATCAAGTGTCTAAGCTTGGGGATGCTGGGGAGGCATCCCCTCTTTCTTCAACAAGTATCGGTATGTTTTCGGATTCGTTTCGTTCATGCGATATGTGCAATCTTGGAGCGTCTTTTGCATTTAGTTTTCATTTTTCTTTTATGCACCATTCTGGTATGAGATAGTCCTTGGTTTATTTATAGAATGCTCATTGCACTTCACTTATATCTTTTGAGTATGGCTTTATAGAATGCTTCATGTGCTTCACTTATATCATTTAAAGTTTGGATTGCCTGTCTCTCTTCACTTAGACAACCGCCATTTGTAGAATGCTCTTTTGCTTCACTTGTACTTGATAGAGAGTGGGCATATCTTTTGTATAAAGAATTAAACTCTCTTGCTTCACTCATATCTATTTAGAGAGATGACAGGAACTGGTCATTCACATGGTTAGTCATAAAATCCTACATAAACTTGTAGATCGCTGAATATGATATGTTTGATTCCTTGCAATAGTTTTACGATATAAAGGCGGTGATATTAGAGTCATGCTAGTCGAGTAATTGTGAAATTGAGAAATACTTGTGTTGAGGTTTGCATGTCCCATAGCATGCACGTATGGTGAACCGTTATGTAACGAAGCCGGAGCATGAGGTGTTTATTGATAGTCTTCCTTATGAGTGGCGGTCGGGGACGAGCGATGGTCTTTTCCTACCAATCTATCCCCCTAGGATCATGCGCGTAGTACTTTGTTTCGATGACTAATAGATTTTTGCAATAAGTATGTGAGTTCTTTATGACTATTGTTGAGTCCATGGATTATACGCACTCTCACCCTTCCACCATTGCTAGCCTCTCTAGTACCGTGCAACTTTTGCCGGTACCTTAAACCCACCATATACCTTCCTCAAAACAGCCACCATACCTACCTATCATGGCATTTCCATAGCCATTCCCAGATATATTGCCATGCAACTTTCATCATCATCATATACATGACTTGAGCATTCATTGTCATATTGCTTTGCATGATCGTAAGATAGCTAGCATGATGTTTTCATGGCTTGTCCATTTTTTGATGTCATTGCTACGCTAGATCATCGCACATCCCGGTACACTGCCGGAGGCATTCATATAGAGTCATATCTTTGTTCTAGTATCGAGTTGTAATATTGAGTTGTAAGTAAATAAAAGTGTGATGATCATCATTATTAGAGCATTGCCCAAAAAAGAGAGGCCAAAGAAGCCTAAATAAAAAAAGGGGGCCAAAGAAGCCCGCAAAAAAAAGAAAAAAAATAATAAAAAGAGGCAATGCTACTATTCCTTTTTTTCACACTTGTGCTTCAAAGTAGCACCATGTTCTTCATATAGAGAGTCTCTTGAGTTATCACTTTCATATACTAGTGGGAATTTTCATTATAGAACTTGGCTTGTATATTCCGATGATGGGCTTCCTCAAATTCCCGAGGTCTTCATGAGCAAGCAAGTTGGATGCACACCCACTTAGTTTCAGTTAGAGCTTTCATACACTTATAGCTCTAGTGCATCCGTTGCATAGCAATCCCTACTCACTCACATTGATATCTATTGATGGGCATCTCCATAGCCCGTTGATACGCCTAGTTGATGTGAGACTATCTTCTCCTTTTTGTCTTCTCCACCATCATATTCTATTCCACCTATACTGCTATGTCCATGGCTCACGCTCATGTATTGCGTGAAAGTTGAAAAGGTTTGAGAACATGAAAAGTATTAAACAATTGCTTGGCTTGTCATCGGGGCTGTGCATGATTTGAATCCTTTGTGTGGTGAAGATGGAGCATAGCCAGACTATATGATTTTGTAGGGATGAGCTTTCTTTGGCTATGTTATTTCAATAAGACATAATTGCTTGGTTGGTATGCTTGAAATATTATTGCTTTATGTCAAAGGATAGATTATTGCTTTGAATCACTCGTGTCTTAATATTCATGCCATGATTAGACATATGATCAAGATTATGCTAGGTAGCATTCCACATCAAAAATTATCTTTTTTATCATTTACCTACTCGAGGACGAGCAGGAATTAAGCTTGGGATGCTGATACGTCTCCATCGTATCTATTATTTTTTATTGTTCCATCCCAACATTATTCAACTTTCATATACTTTTTGGCAACTTTTCATATTATTTTTGGGACTAACATATTGATCCAGTTCCCAGTGCTAGTTCCTGTCTATTGCATGTTTTTGGTTTCGCAGAATATCCATATCAAACGGAGTCCAAATGGGATAAAAATGGACGGAGCTTACTTTTGGAAAATATGTAAAATTCGGAAGGAAAATCAACGCGAACCAGTGCCCGAGGTGGTCACGAGGCAGGGGGCGCCCCCCCTAGGACGCGCCCCCTACCCTCGTGAGCCCACCGTAAGGCGGTTGACGCTCTTCCTTTGCCGCAAGAAAGATAATATTCGGAAAAAATCATGGAGAAGGTTTCAGGCCAATCGGAGTTACGGATCTCCATATATATACGAAACAGTGAAACAGAGCCAGATCAGAACGCAGAAACAGAGAGAGACAGAGAGATAGATCCAATCTCGGAGGGGCTCTCGCCCCTCCCACGCCATGGGAGCCAAGGACCAGAGGGGAAACCCTTCTCTCATCTAGGGAGGAGGTCAAGGAAGAAGAAGAATAATGGGGGCCCTCTCCGCCTTGCTTCCGGTGGCGCCGGAGCGCTGCCGGGACCATCATCATCACCGTCATCTTCACCAACAACTTCACCGCCATCATCACCAACTCTTCCCCCCTCTATGCAGTGGTGTAACCTCTCTCTTACCTGCTGTAATCTCTACTTAAACATGGTGCTCAACGCTATATATTATTTCCCAATGATGTATGGCTACCCTATGATGTTTGAGTAGATCTGTTTTGTCCTAATGGCTATTTTTTGATGATCGTGATTGGTTTGAGTTGTATGTTTTATTATTGGTGTTGTCGTATTGTGCTCTCTGTGTCACGCAAGCATGAGGGATTCCCACTGTAGGGTTTGCAATATGTTCGTGATTTGCTTATGGTGGGTGGCGTGAGTGACAGAAGCACAGACCCGAGTAAGTAGGTTGTTTGCGTATGGGATAAAGGGGACTTGATACTTTAATGCTATGGTTGGGTTTTACCTTAATGAATCTTTAGTAGTTGCGGATGCTTGCTAGAGTTCCAATCATAAGTGCATATGATCCAAGTAGAGAAAGTATGTTAGCTTATGCCTCTCCCTCAAATAAAACTGCAATAATGATTACCGGTCTAGTTATCGATTACCTAGGGACAAATAACCTTCTTGTTGACAAAAGCTCTTTACTAACACTAATTTAGTTGTGTCTTCATCTAAACAGCTCCTAGCTTTTATTTACTTGCTCTTTATTATCTTGCATACCTATCCAACAACACCTACAAAGTACTTCTAGTTTCATACTTGTTCTAGGTAAAGCGAATGTCAAGCGTGCGTAGAGTTGTATCAGTGGTCGATAGAACTTGAGGGAATATTTGTTCTACCTTGAGCTCCTCGTTGGGTTCGACACTCTTACTTGTCGAAAGAGACTACAATTGATCCCCTATACTTGTGGGTTATCAGCTGGCAGTGTAACACAAGAGAGTAATAAACAGAATAATGCTATCACTACATGCATATATGGCTGGTGGAGGCTGTATGGTTAACAGATTTTGTGAAAATCCAATTTTTCCCTACGGCAAAGGAATAAATTTTATTTAACTATCATGGTGGTCATTAAACATTGAGAATGGTAAACCCCATCTCAATCCCAATGAAAAGTAATTAATAACCCAATCAAATTTTATAATTTAGACTGATGACATCCACATGATAATCCAAGAACCAGATACTCAAGATGTCCATAACCGGGGACACGG
Organism: Triticum urartu; assembly: GCF_056163025.1. Lineage (NCBI taxonomy): Eukaryota > Viridiplantae > Streptophyta > Magnoliopsida > Poales > Poaceae > Triticum > Triticum urartu. The sequence goes on along the minus strand of NC_141877.1, from coordinate 525,237,346 downwards.
CTAACCACGATTAGTTTGTACAGTCTGCAGAGGTTTGTGCACTTTTCCCACAAGACATGATCTCCTCCATTGGATTTCTCGCACTACATAATGTTTGAGAAACGGATCACCGAGACATAGTCTTTCCAAAGAGGTCCCCTTAACCGATAGATTGGCCGGTACACCTACAATCCCCGACATCTACTTGCCCATCATGGAAAGGTTTCCCACAACTTACTCAACTATGCCAGAGCCCATAATGGCATGTGGCTGCAGACGGAAGTTTCCAGTATGAATAATCTTATGATCCCGTTGAGCCTGCGTGGCGGTCCATAGGAAAATCACACGGTACCCTGGGATTTCCAAAAATACAGGCAATCACTTGATACCCCAGGTGCCTCAATCCACCCAGATGTGTATTAAATTTGCCACCTTAAGTTAACCATTATTTAACAATTCTCACATCTATCATGAAAACTCTCAAACCCAATCCACGTCTACGAGCATAGCATAGCAATATAAGCAACGTAGAGGTAACTCCCAAGGTTTGATAATAAACAGGTGAATAGGTACAACCTCACCTACTTCCCAAAACCCACATATTAATCAGATCCTAATCATGCAATTGTTTGAGGATTGATCTAATGCAATAAAACTTGGTAGTAAAGAGGTATGATCAAAGTGTTACTTGCCTTGCTGATGATCCGCGAAACCTAGAGACTCGTAGTAGCACGCTTCACACTCCGGGTACTCTAATGCAAACAAACAAGCATACAATAAGCAATCAAGCAAGGGCACGGGTAAAACTCAAATAAGAGATCTAACCAGAAAGTTCAACATAAGAACTCCGGTTTACAAAAAGAATCAAGTCAAACGAAGCAACAAAACTCAAACGACGAAAGAAACAAGCTTCGTTTACTAATTTGGACTAGAGTCAAATTTTACAGTAGCAAAATCTTGTTTAAGTTGGTTAAACAGAAAGAGGGTTCCGAGATGAAACTCTAGGGGCTTGAATCTCCAGGTTCCAATAAACGAGCAAAAAGTTATACTAAAACGAAAATCGGATCAGAAATCGCGATAAAAAATAATCGCGGAAAATCCGAGAAAAAGAAAACTGAAGAACAGGCTAACGAACGAGTGTTCGCTGTCTGCGGTTAACGGACAAAAACCGTGCGTTAAAACGAACGTATGAAAGGGCCTCCGCTAAATAAATAAACCGGAAAAAACAGATCTATTCTAAAAACAAAAACTAGGGTTTTTTGAAAAAAACGAATCGATTTTCTCTCAAAAACCGGTGGCGGCGGGGCGTCTACCTCGGCGGGGCACCGGCGAGATCCGGCGGCTCCGGCGGGGTCCGGTGGGGCGGCGGGCTGCTCGGGCGGCAACGGCAGGCGGCGGCGGCGAACGGCAGTGAACAGCGGCGCTGGCGGCGGGGTTTGGCTGGGCGGCTCGGGTGGTGGTGGTGGGGGTCGGTGGCGGCGGTATTTAAGAGGAGGGGGCGGTTGGCTTGGGAGAGGGGCCGTCTCGGGAGGCGAGCTCCTCCCGGACTCGGGCGGCGGTGGCTTCGCTTGGCACTCCGGTACCGAGCCGGTGCGGGAGACAGCGGCAGCGCGCGCATGGCCCGGCTCAGCTCGACCTTTGGTCCAGTCGGGCGTGCGAACAATTGTTTTTTAAATAACGTTCCGCCGAAAATAAATCCAAAAAAATAAATAAAAATCTAAAAATGCCAAAACAATTTTTCACCGTCTAGATAAATATTTAGAACAAGATGAACATTTTCTTGGCCCTAAACTGCAATCTTGAAAACGTGCAATTTTTGTAATTCATATAAAATTGCAATAAAATCCAAATAAAATATTTATTTGGTTTTTAATATTTTTCCTCTAATATTTCTTCTATTTTGGAGAAGTCATTTTATCTCCTCTCATATATTTTTATTTTTGAAATATTAGGAAGGGAAAATAATCAAAACCAAATGATCCTCCTTTCAAAATTTGAGAAAACTCAAATATGAAAATAACGAAATCCCCAACTATCTCCGTCGGTCCTTGAGTTGCGTAGACTTTCTAGGATCAAGATAAAATGCAATAAAATATGATATGCAATGATGATCTAATGCATAACATTCCAAATTGAAAATTTGGGATGTTACAAACCTACCCCCTTAAGATGAATCTCGCCCTTGAGATTCGGGTTGGCTAGAAAATAGGTGAGAGTGATCCTTCCGTAGGTCTTCTTCTTGCTTCCAGGTAGCTTCATCTTCGGATGGTGACTCCACTGAACCTTGCAGAACTTGATTACTTTGTTACGTGTGACATGGCTGGCAAAATCAAGAATCTTAACTGGTTTCTCCTCATAGGTCAAATCACTATCCAATTGTATCACTTCCAGATGTACTGTATCTCTCAGAGGAATATCAGCCATCTCTGCGTGGCACTTCTTCAACTGAGAAACGTGGAACACATCGTGAACTCTTGACAATCCCTCGGGTAATTCCAACTTGTAAGCAACTTCTCCCATACGTTCTAAAACTCTGTATGGTCCCACAAATCGTGGCGCTAACTTTCCCTTAACTCCAAAGTGCTTCACTCCTCGAACTGGGGATACCCGAAGATACACTCTATCTCCGACTTCGTAAACTGTCTCCTTGCCTTTAGAATCTGCATAACTCTTCTGCCTGGACTGGGATACCTTGAGTCTATCACGAATCAGTTTAACCTTCTCCTCATACTCTTTAATCAAATCTGGTCCAAACAACTGTCGGTCTCCAACTTCGTCCCACAACAACAGTGTTCTGTACCTCCTTCCGTACAAGGCTTTGAAAGGGGCCATCTTCAAACTGGCTTGATAACTGTTGTTATAAGAGAACTCTGTATAAGGCAAATTATCTTCCCAACTAGACCCATAGTCTAGCGCACAAGCTCTAAACATGTCCTCTAGAATCTAATTTACTCTCTTAGTCTGTCCATCTGTCTGCGGGTGAAAAGCTGTACTGAACCCTAGCCTGGTTCCCAAAGTTTCATGCAACTGATTCCAAAACTATGAAGTAAATTGGGTTCCTCTATCTGATACAATTTTCCTCGGAACTCCATGCAAACACACCATCCTGGTCATGTATATCTTTGCCAACTTAGCACTGGTCTAAGTGGTCTTCACTGGGATGAAATGAGCTACTTTCGTCAAACGATCGACTACAACCCATATCGAGTCATAGCCTTAATGAGTCCTGGGTAATCCCGTGATAAAATCCATGTGTATCTTATCCCACTTCCATTCGGGTATCGGCAATGGTTGTAGCAATCCGGCTGGCTTCTGATGTTCTGCCTTCACTCTCTGACATACATCACAAACTGCTACATACTCCGCAATATCCTTCTTCATTCCAGTCCACCAGAAACTGTCCTTCAAATCCAGATACATCTTGGTATTTCCTGGCTTAATCGAATATGGCGAATCATGGCCCTCTTGCAGATTCAACCTCCTGATCTCCTGATCATTGGGCACATATACGCGGTCCTCAAACCATAAGGTATTGTGCTCATCCTCATGAAATCCTTTAGCCTTTCCTTTTCTCATTCTTTCCTTTATCTCGGCAATCTCCTTGTCCATTTTCTGAGCTTCTCTGATCTTATCGATCAAACTAGACTAAATTTCCAATGCTGCTACATAACCTCTTGGAACTGTTTCCAAACATAGCTCGCGAAGATCCTCGGCTAACTCCTTGGGTAACTCTCCGGTCATGAGTGCATTGACATGACTTTTGCGGCTCAACGCATTGGCTACTACGTTAGCCTTTCCGGGATGATAATGTAATCTCATATCATAATCCTTAATGAGCTCCAACCATCTCCTCTGCCTAAGATTCAGCTCCTTCTACGTGAAGATATACTTCAAACTCTTGTGATCCGTGTATACCTCACAATGGTTTCCGATGAGAAAATGTCTCTATGTCTTCAACGCATGCACTACAGCTGCTAACTCCAAATCATGCGTAGCTTTGTTTAACTCATGGGGTTTTAAGATGTAGTGGGGCATATGAAACAACTCTTCCTTCCTGCATAAGTACAGCTCCAAGTCCTCGACGTGAAGCATCGCAGTATACTTCATAATATTTGTGTTGATCTGGCAGAATAAACACTGGTGATGTAACGAAGCGTCTCTTCAACTCCTGAAAACTGGCCTCACATTCCTCAGTCCATTTAAATTTGGTGTCCTTCTTCAAGAACTCCGTCATGGGCTTTGCAACCTTTGAGAATTTCTCAATGAACCTCCGGTAGTATCCTGCGAGTCCAAGAAAACTCCGGATCTCACCAACTGACGTGGGTGACTCCCAGTTTGTCACAGTGACAACCTTGGTGGGGTCTACTGCTATTCCTTCTCCGGATATAACATGTCCAAGAATCCAACTTCCTTCAGCCAAAATTCACATTTGCTGAACTTGGCGTATAGCTGATGTTCTCTGAGCTTCCCCTGTACCAGTCGCAAATGTTTCTCATGTTCTTCTTCATTCTTTAGTAGACAAGTATATCATCAATGAACACCACAATGAACTTATCCAAAAACTCCATAAATACTTTGTTCATCATATTCATAAAATAGGCACGTGCGTTAGTCAAACAAAATGACATAACGGTATACTCATACAACCCATATCTCGTGGTAAAAGCTGTCTTAGGTATATCCTGCTCTCGAATCTTCAGCTGGTGATACCCTGATCGCATACCGATCTTGGGAAACACCTTAGCTCGTTGCAGCTGATCAAACAAATCATTGATCATAGGCAGTGGGTACTTGTTCTTGATCGTCACCTCATTTAATCCTCGATAATCAACAACCATCCTTAACGATCCATCCTTCTTCTCCACTAGAAGTACTGGTGATCCCCAAGGTGACGAACTTGGGCCAATATAACTTGTATCCAGTAACTCCTTAATCTGCTTCTTAATTTCCTCTAAATCCTGTGCGGGCATCATGTACGGTCTCTTAGATATTGGCCATGTGTCTGGCAAAAGCTCAATCAAAAACTCAATGTCTCTATCCGGTGGCATGCCTGGCAACACTTCAGGAAATACATCCGGGAATTCCTTCACCACTGGTACTTCCTCATGTACAACTCCTGATAAGGAATTTACTTGAGTCCTAATCGGCACATGCTGGGATACATACTTGATCCTTCTTCCTTCTAGGGTGGTGAGCAAAATCGACTTACTAGCGCAATCGATGTTCCCTCCATACATCTATAGCCAATCCATACCCAGAATGACATCCAAACCTTGCGACTCTAGAATTATCAGATCTGAGGGGAAAATGTGCCTACCTATGGCCAACGGTATCTGAAAACATCCTTGGCTTGCCATATACTCTGCTCCTGGCGAGCTCACTAAGATAGGTGTACTAAGAACTTTGGTGGGCAGTTTATAATTATCCACAAATCCCCTTGATATGTATGAATGTGATGCACCAGTATCGAAAAGCACGACTGCAGTAAAAGACTTAACCAAAAACATGCCTATTGCTGCATCTAGCTAGGCTTCAATCTCCTCCACGTTAACGTGGTTCACTTGTCCCCTGTTGAAAGGGTTTGACTTCTTCCCAGAGCTTCCATTGCCATTTCCATTATTGGCTTCAGGACATTCATTGGTGTAATGCCCGGTCTTCTGGCATTTGTAGCAAGTGACGTGGCTTAGATCCTTCTTGGCGGGTGTTGCCGGGTTGGAATGTTTCAGTTTGCTACTTCCTCCATCACCATTTCCATTCTTGGGGCCACTATGATTGTATGAACTTCCTCCATTATGAGTGTGGCCTCCATGGTTATGAACAAGTCCTCCCGAGTTTGGGGTGAAACAGGGTCTTTGCTGGGCTCCTGAATTATACTTCCCTTGTCCATACTTCCTCTTGTGGCTGTCAATCTGCTGCTGCTTCCCTTCAAGCATGAGGGCTCTATCCACCAACTCCTGGTAGTTATTGAAATTTGGCACCATCAACTGCATGCTCAGGTCATCATTCAGTCCTTCCAGACACTTCTCCTTCTTAGCTGCATCTCTAGCGATGTCATCTGGGGCATAACGTGCTAGCTTACTGAATTCATCCACATACTGGCCAACAGTGCATCCTCCTTCGCATAAGTTGCGAAACTCACGCTTCTTTGTGGCCATAGCTCCTGCTGATACATGGGCAATATGAAAAGCCTGCTGGAACTGGTCCCATGTAACAGTGGCAATAGGATAGGTGACAGTGTAATTCACCCACCATGAGGCTGCTGGTCCATCCAATTGCTGTGCGGCAAAACGCAAATTCTCAGCATCTGTGCATTCTGTAGTGGTTAACTCCCTTCCAATCTTGCGGAGCCAATCATCTGCAACGATCGGCTCGATGCTACTGTAAAACACCGGCGGTTGCAACCTCAGAAAACGAGCTAAATTGTCAACTGGGGTGGTGGTGGTGGGTTGTTGTTGTTGTTGCCTTGGTTCTTAACTAACAACTGCATCGGGGTATTCTGCTGCTGGATCAACTGAGTGAGCTCCGGTGGAAAGGTAAATCCGGGGTCACGTCTTGAAGGCATCTGAGGGTTTGGAGGGAAGATAATAGAATAGAATGAGGTCCATTGAGAAAACACTACCCATATACACGTGAGACAAACAAAATCATATCACTCAATCAATCAAGCAAGGGCATACAATCGGTCCAGAACTATCGTTACAAAGTGCTTGGACTATACTATTTACAAGGTGAAATACTACTACTGATATGGTGGTCGACTAGAAATATTGTTCGGTCGAAGACTCCATGATATCCGCTCCAGCTTCATCAACATAGTCATCATCACTATCGCCGGGGTCCGAGTCGGTGTCGTCGATGATGATGTAGTTCTCCGAGCAAGTGGAATCGTCATCTTCTCCTCCTGGCGCGGGATCACCCATGAAAACTCCTAGGTTCCTTGTCAGGTCGTCATTCTTCTCCACTAGTATGATGGTTTCCTCCTCATAACCTTCGCGAGTTGCCTTGAGTTCTTCCTCAAGCTCCGTGATCCTTGTCATTGCCTTCTTCAGATATATCATGCATGCGCACATCTGATTGTCCTGACGACGAATGTGCTGGTTTAACTCCTGGATGAAAGCGGCAATCGACCTATCCTTCCTGGTGCTGATCATCTCCCATTGATCATCTCGGCGCCCAAAAATCTGGTAGATAGTATGCTTGAGATCCTTGTGGTAAACTTCTCCAATGCGTCCCATGGTGATGTGGGCTGCCATACTCTTTCCTAGACTCCAGGTTGGTGCATCAAAGGAAAACTCTATGGGCTCAGCGACTGGCGTAAATGTCCTTCCTGGAACTTGAACTTGAATCATCCAGCACTCCTCTTCTGGTAAAGTGGCATTGTAGTCCCGGTGAAGCTTGGTATTGCGATGTGCAGGTACCTAGTAACTTCCTTCAAGTGGCATCCAAAAGGTGTGTCTTCATCCGGCTGTGCAAACTTGTTCCTTGCGTCCGCCATCCTAAAGAGTAGAAAATGGAGAGGAGTCATAAATGAGAAGAGAGTAGTGATCTAGGGTTTTGGCTTACTGGTCGTGTCCTACAGTCAGCGTGTGCTCTGATACCATCTTTGTAGTGACCAGACCTCAAACAGTCTGATTTCTATGCATAAGTGTCATCCCTGGATCGGTAATGCTGACACACGCAGTACTTGAAGGATTTATAACAGAGTAGCAATCACATAATTATTACATCGGATGTCTCGAAAGAGAACATATTACAATAAATATGGCTTAAGGCCACCTAAATACGATAACAGCGGAAGGCTTGGAACATAAAGTGAGTCCATCAACTCCAACGGCATCACTGAGTGAAAGATCATGACCTAAGGTTCCTTGTCGTGTCAAAAGTCTGCAACATGATACGTTGCAGCCTGAAAATGGGTCAGCACATGGAATATGCTGGCAGTGTAACACAAGAGAGTAGTAAACTGAATAATGCTATCACTACATGCATATATGGCTAGTGGAGGCTGTATGGTTAATAGATTTTGCAAAAAGCCAATTTTTCCCTACTGCAAAGGAATAAATTTTATTTAACTATCATGGTGGTTGTTAAACATTGAGAATGGTAAACCCCATCTCAATCCCAATTAAAAGTAATTAATAACCCAATCAAATTTTATAATTAGGAGTGGTGAGATCCACATGATAATCCAAGAACTAGATATTCAAGATGTCCATAACCGGGGACACGGCTAAACATGATTAGTCTGTACACTCTACAGATGTTTGTGCACTTTTCCCCACAAGACTTGATCTCCTCCGTTGGATTTCTCGCACTACATAATGTTTGAGAAACGGATGACCAAGACACAGTCTTTCCGAAGAGGTCCCCTTAACCGATAGGTAGGCCGGTACACCTACAATCCCCTACATCTGCTAGCCCATCATGGAAAGGTTTCCCACAACTTACTCAACTATACCACAGCCCATAATGGCATGTGGCAGCACACGGAAGTTTCCAGCATGAACAATCTTATGATCCCTTTGAGCTTGGGTGGAGGTCCATAGGAAAATCACATGGTACCCCGGGATTTCCAAAAATATAGGCAATCACTAGATACCCCAGGTGCCTCAATCCACCCAAATGTGCATTAAAGTTGCCACCTTAAGTTAACCATTATTTAACAATGCTCACATCTGTCATGAAAACTCTCAAACCCAATCCACGTCTACGAGCATAGCATAGCAATATAAGCAACATAGAGGGAACTCCCAAGGTTTGATAATAAACAGGTGAATAGGTACTACCTTATCTACTTCCCAAAACACACATATTAATCATATCCTAATCATGCAATTGTTTGAGGATTGATCTAATGCAATAAAACTGGGTAGTAAAGAGGTATGATCAAAGTGTTACTTGCCTTGCTGATGATCCGAGAAACCTAGAGACTCGTAGTAGCACGCTTCGCACTACGGGTACACTATCGCAAACAAACAAGCTTACAATAAGCAATCAAGCAAGGGCATGGGTAAAAATCAAATAAGAGATCTAACCAGAAAGTTCAACTTAAGAAGTCTGGTTTACAAAAAGAATCAAGTCAAATGAAGCAACTAAACTCAAAGGACGAAAGAAACAAGCTTCGTTTACTAATCTGGACTAAAGTCAAATTACAGTAGCAAAATCTTGTTTAAGTTGGTTAAATAGAAAGAGGGTTTCGAGACGAAACTCTAGGCGCTTGAATCGCCTGATTCTGATAAACGAGAGAAAAGTTATACTAAAACGAAAATCGGATCAGAAATCGCAATAAAAAATAATTGTGGAAAATCCGAGAAAAAGAAAAAGTGACAAACAGGCTAACGAACGAACATTCGCTTTCTGCGGCTAACGGACGAAAACCCTTCGCTAAAACAAACGTACAAACGAGCGTCCGCTAAATAAATAAACCAGAAAAAAGTAAAACCGATCTATTCTAAAAAAACAAAAACTAGGGGTTTCCGGAAAAAAACGAATCGGTTTTCTTTCAAAAACCAGCGGTGACGGGGCATCTACCTCGGCGGGGCTCCGGCAAGATCCGGCGGGGTCCGATGGCTCCGGCGGGGTCCGGTGGGGCGGCGGCCTGCTTGGGCGGCGGCGGGGCAGCAACGGTAGGCGGCGGCGGTGGCGAGCGGCGGCGCTGGCAGCGGCGTTTGGTGGGGCGGCTCAGGTGATAGTGGGCGAGGGGTCGGTGGAGGCGGTATTTAAGAGGAAGGGGCGCGGCAGGCTTGGGGGAGGGGACGTCTCGGGAGGCGTGCTCCTCCCGGACTCGGGCGGCGGCGGCGACTTCGCTCAGGACTCCGGTCCCGAGCCGGTGCGAGAGACGGCGGCGCCGCGGGCTTGGCCTAGCTCGGCTGGGCCTTCAGCAAAGTCGGGTGCGCGTACATATTTTTTTTAAATAATGTTCCGCCAAAAATAAATCCTAGAAAAATAAATAAAAAACTGAAAATGCCAAAACAAAGTTTCACCGTCTAAATAAAATATTTAGAATAAGATGAACATTTTCTTGGCCCTAAAATGCAATTTTGAAAACATGCAATTTTTCTAATTCAAATAAAATTGCAATAAAAATTTATTTGGTATTTAATATTTTTCCAATAATATTTCATCTGTTTTGGAGAAGTCATTTCATCTCCTCTCATATATTTTTATTTTTGAAATATTAGGAAGGGAAAATAATCAAAACCAAATAATCCTCCTTTCAATATTTGAGAAAACTCAAATATGAAAATAATGAAATCCCCAACTCTCTCCGTGGGTCCTTGAGTTGCGTAGAATTTCTAGGATCAAGCCAAAATGCAACAAAATATGATATGCAATGATGATCTAATGTATAACATTCCAAATTGAAAATTTGGGATGTTACATGCAAGGATCTCATGAACAAATTGAAGATGATGGGTTTAAAATATGTCATTCCAGTCAACTTGTGAATCATGAAACATGAAGGAAATTGCCAAGAGTGACATAGCACCACCTCAAAAGATAAGGTAGAAAGAATTGCACTTTCGAATGCAAGATGAAGAATTCTTGAACTCCTCAAAACAAGACATGTGTTTTACACCATGTTTATTTTAGAGTATAGCTTGGCGGATCTTAACTGCGAGAGAAATCTTGAAGAAGAATTGAAGAATGAAAAGAATCCTGGATGAGCCACCATGTAGAGCTTCCCTGAAGAACTCCGATAATAAGGATGATAAAGGAAAGAGAAGTTGAAAACAAGAGGTGAAGCCTTGCGATGATTTAGATGGAGCTTCGCGATGATATAATGTGGAAAACATGGAACTCCGGAAAAGAAAGATGAACAACTTAGCACCAACAAATTGATATCATGAATGAACTCCGGAAGAAAAGAATAGAATCACCCCAAAGAAAACAAGAAAAAGATCTACTGTATGTTTATCCTTCATCAACTTAACTGGATGACAAGCAACGGATTTGGCATACTACTTATTCTTCTTGAAAAGATTGAAAAGATATAGCCAAACTTGAGAAGGTATTGGTGGAACCACCGGTGGGATTTGGAAACAACGAATGAATTGATATGATAAAGAAGGAAGAGAAATCTTGAATGAACCACCGTAAGAATTGGAAATGAAAGTAGAAAAGGCACAATTCACCAGGAAGAATTGTAAAAACGAGAGAAGATACTTGAGGGGATTTAGATACATGAGAATGGAGTGATCATGAACTGATTAGAGGATATTTGAGCGATTCGACGGTACGATTTGGAGAACGATAGCTACACGCTGAGAATGAATAATTCTAAGATGATGGGCTCCGGAAAATCAAACTAAAAAGACTCCTGAATTGCTCCGGATGGGTGAAAAGAATGCTCATAATCGAATACAATTATGAGAGGAAAGCATCAAGCTAGAACTACGCATCTTTGGAAGAATGGGTAAGGATTTACGAGGAACTCTTCTTCGATTTTCACAATCCGAGAATGACGACACAAAAGACCACCATGAATTGTTTAGGCACTCCGGAATGGAAATTAGAAAGGTTGAACCAACGATGAAAATAATTTGAAAGATCTTGGAGAAAGACATTTGACTGAGGATAAATGATTCATACGTCAAACTCTTGAAAAGAATTTGGGAATCACTCCGGATAAATTAGAAGAGTCAGGTCAGATCCTGGGAAAACACTTGTGCGTTAAGGCCCACTCAAAAGAAAACACCATTGAATTTTTAAAAAAAGATTGCGCCAGTTGAATTAAATAACTCAAAAGAGATAACATCCTTGAAATAGCTTGAACGGATTGAGAATGGAAACAAATCTTCTGAGATATCTTCGCACTCTGGAACAAATGAATAGTGAGAGGTGAATGATAAAGAGGTGCATCGGCATGAGAAAACATTTGAAACAAGGAAAGGGATATGATCAACACCGAAATATTGTATTGAATCCACCGGAGAAAAAAAAATGAGAATGACGAATGTTGAACTTGAAGCTCGTGAGCATCTCCATGAGAAATCACCAGTTAAGAACATTGAAGGACAGGAATGTAGAAAGTTCACATGAATAAAATGGATACTTGATTAAGATATATGATTCCTCGAAGAAAAGGGTAGGTGGGTATGAAAATAAAGGCAACTTGGGCAGATGGAATAAACACCATTGAGAAAACTTAGAATTGATCTCGCGAATGTTGAAATGATCAGATCCGCTTGAAGAGAAGCACACAGGTTGAGAAGAAATTGAGATGACAAACTCGAAGATCAAGAAGGACTAGTATTCACATAGGAATATGAGAACACCACTTAAGGAAGGTATGGAATCGACACTTGACATTGAAGCAACTCGAATACCACAACTCAAAACAAAAACAAAGGATTGGCTTGCAGAATAAGCCGAAATCAAACATACAATAGAGATTTCGTCTGAAGTTTTCATGCTGGGGCCCGCATGGGCTCGATCGTACAGCACCATCATGTACAAGGCAGTGCACATGACATTCGAAGCGTCCCCGAGTTAGCATAGCCAAGGACTCTTTAAGACACAATGAGACCACTGTAAACCAACGGTGGACAGGCGGACCACTAGACGTCGAACCCCAATCTCATATCATGCATCTATCGGAAAGATATCATAGGAGATACTTGAATTCCCACCTATAAACTCCCGAAACATTCTGGTTATGCAATCAGGTGTGGGGGATACAGGGGAAGCATAATATCTCACCCAAACTAACAATCCCTACATCTAGCTGTATCCATCCTTCAATACATAACCAAGAAACCTTCGGAAATCATGTACCTCAACCTTTGAAAAGCATCCGTTAGACGAGTTATGGCAATACTCCTGAACTCCCACCCCATTGCTAGGTGGCGTCGAGGTTATCTCACCATCAACTGCATAAAAGAGATTTCCGATGTCGGCGAACTCAGGTATTCTAGAACTGCAACGATAAAATTGTGACGACAACACCTTGGAGCTCAACTCCCCGGGACACTGCCACTACCCCTAAATGTCAGGAGGCACCAAGAACAATGATCTCGTCACAAGAATATCGGAATGATTCCAAGATACCTCCATGATCCTAAAAAAATCAGTGAAATTTGAGGAGAGGAAAGTCAAAACATCTATGTCAGGGGACCTCACCGGAGCGATGAAGGGACTCAAGAGTAAAAATAATCCTACTCTCCAATATCTATAATCCCAAGACTCAAAATTTTTTGTTCTAGACTCAACAACGTCAGCGATTCGATCAAGCAGGGGGCTCCTAAGTCGGGGATGGCTCTGATACCAACTTGTAACGCCCACAATGCGGCTATATCTCTCACGTGTCGCGGCACGACTTAGAGGCATAACCGCATGGTGGTTTTGTCGCAAGAGGGGTAATCTTCACACAATCCCATGTACGGAATAAGAAAGGGATAAAGAGTTGGCTTACAATTGCCACTTCACACAAATAACAAGTTAAACATACATCATCTAGAGTACAATCAAGGTCCGACTACGGAACCAAAATAAAAGAAGACAACCCCAAATGCTAGATCCCCAATCCAGAAAAGACACATAACAACGACCAAGATCTTTATCGAGCTCCCACTTGAGCTCGGTCGCGTCACCTGTACTGGTATTCTCGGCACCTGCAACTGTTTGGAAGTAGCTGTGAGCCACGAGGTCTCAGCAATCTCACACCCGCGAGATCAAGACTATTTAAGCTTATGGGTAGGAGAAGGTCATGAGGTGGAGCTGTAGCAAGCGCTAAGCAATATATGGTGGCTAACATACACAAATAAGAGTAAGATGAGAAGCTATGCAACGGTCGAAAGCTATAAGTGATCAAGAAGTGATCCTGAAATTACTTACGTTCAAACATAACACAAGACCGTGTTCACTTCCCGGACTCCGCCGAAAAGAGACCATCATGGCTACACACGCGGTTGATTCATTTTAATTAAGTCAAGTGTCAAGTTACCTACAACCGGATATTAACAAATTCCCATCTGTCACATAACCGTGGGCACAGCTCTCGAAAGTTTATACCCTACAGGGTTGTCCCAACATAGCCCATCACAAGCTCTCACGGCCAACAAAGGATATTCCTTCTCCCGGAAAGACCCGATCAGTCTCGGAATCCTAGTTACAAGACATTTCGACAATGGTAAAACAAGAGCAGCAAGACCACCTGACTGTGCTGACAAATCCCGATAGGAGCTGCACATATCTCGTTCTCAAGGCACACCAGATGAGCAATTTGTACAACTAAAACCAGCCCTCAATTTTCACCGAGGTGGCACTGCAAAGGGCTCTAGTTTGGACCAACACTCAGAGGAGCAGTGGCCCCTGGGGGGGGGTAAAATAATATGACCCTCGGGCTCCGGAAACCCAAGGGAAAGGCTTAGGTGAGGCAAATGTAAAACCAAGGTTGGGCCTTGCTGGAGGAGTTTTATTCAAAGCAAACTGTCAAGGGGGTCCCATAACCCCAACCGCATAAGGAACGCAAAATCAAGGAACATAACACCGGTATGACGTATACTAGGTCGGCAAGAGTGGAACAAAACACCTGGCATAAGGCCGAGCCTTCCACCCTTTACCAAGTATATAGATGCATTAATTAAAATAAGAGATATTGTGATATCCCAACACATCCATGTTCCAACATGGAACCAACTTCAACTTCACCTACAACTAGCAACGCTATAAGAGGGGTTGGGCAAAAGTGGTAACTTAGCCAAACAACGATTTGCTAGGAATGTGGGTTAGAGGCTTGACATGGCAATATGGGAGGCATGATATAACAAGTGGTCGGTAGCGCGACATAGCGATAGAACGAACAACTAGCAAGCAAATATAGAAGTGATATTGAGGGTATGGTCATCTTGCCTGATATCCTGCAAGGAAGAAGAACGAGACCAAGAAGTAGACGACCTAACGTAGTCGAATGAATCCTCACAACTCTGGACTGCAACCGAAGCTAATGAGAGAAGCAACCTGAAAAGAAGCAAGCAACATAGTAAACAACCATCACATAAACATGGCATGATGCACAACCAAGTATGATGCATGTCCGATTTAATGAGACAAGTCATGGCAAATTGCACAAACAATGCTACAAATTAAGTCGATCTCAATATGCAACGAGTTGCGTATTGACGAAACACCACATCAATTATTTAGTTCTCTCTCATTTATGTACCCAGCAATATTAAATGTTGTTAAACATGGCAAGAGGTAAAGCATATGAAAACTACACATTTAAGCAAGTTTAAATAAGGCCGGAAACAACAACAACAATTCCGGAAAAATCTCATATGCATATTTCGAATTAGCAACTGTTCTACCCTAAACATAATTTTAGATTTGTTAAACATGCAAAGTAAGTACATCATGTTAAACTATGCATTTTTCTTCCCCATTTACATATAAAGTTTATTTAAAATGGAGCTACGGTTAATTTGTTATGAAATAAATTATTTTAACATGACAACTAAGAAAAATATATGCAAACATCATTTTAAACATTTTTAACATGAATGAAAGTTTTAAATTATTAATCTACATAAAATTCTAAGAATTTTGCATATAAAGTTTATTTAGATTCAAGGCACGGTTAGTGAGATATGATATGCATGAACATGATGGTGCAAACTGTAAAACATGTAAATCCTGGATAATAGAGAAATTCGCCAGACGGGAAAAAAACATGACGGGATGAAACACGCTGGGCCAACAGTGCACAGGGGTTTCGGGTGGCTGCTGACATCGGGCTGAGGCCCAGTCGGGGGAAAGGCTTGGAAGGCCGGGTGTTGCTGGGCCTGGCAACTGGGCTGGTGCCATGTGGCCCAGGCAGGAGGGTCGAGCGCTCGGCGTCGTCGTCCCGACGCACGACGAGGCTGGCGATGACTCTGGCAACTGGGTCGATGGAGGGAGGACCAGAACAGGTGCAGGGAGCGGATCCGTGGCGGAGGATGCCGGATCCGGTCGTTGGGGGCCTGATCCGGGCAACAACGGCGGTTGCGGAGCTTGGGACGGTGCGAGCTCGAGCTTAGGGAGGCGGCCGGCATCAAGGACCACAAGCGGTGGCGTGCGGCATCTTGCAGGGGCACGAGGAAGGGCATGACCGCCAAGGAAACAGAGGGAGGAGGAGGCACGACGGTGCTTATCTGTGGCGGGGAGGGGGGGTTCTTGGCGGCGCGCCGGCGAGGCAGAGCGGGCGGCGGCGTGGGCGTTCGGGAGGAGGAGGAGCTGTGGGAGGCGGAAACGGGATCCGGGCGACAGTTGCAGGCGGCTTCGGGACCAATGTGGCCCGGGGCGGACTGCGGATGGGCCTCGCGGGCCTGGCGTGATGGATCGGAGACAGGGAGGCGATGTGGCCGCACGCCATTGGCTAGAGGCGGCGGCTGGCGGTGGCGCGGCGAATCGGAGCTCGCCAAGTGGAGGGGACACGGTGGCTGGCGATGGAATTCGAGGAAAAGGTGGCTGGCGGCTGCGGAGATCCCGTGGGGGAGGCTAGAAGTAGGTGGAGGGGGGTTAGGGTTCCAAAAATGGAAGGGGAATGTCTATATACATAGACACCGGGACTAGGTTATGGGGATTTGGGGGCTTCCGGAGCCCTCCGATCGTGATCCGACAGCTCCAGTCGGAGGGAAGGGGTTAGCTGGGCTATGGAGAGTGCGATGGGCTGAGAGGAGAGAAGAGAAGGCAGCCCGAAAACGGTTTCCGGATACCGAAAACGTCCGATGTGTGACCCGCTATAGTACCGCTATATGTTTAACAATTGGGCTATCAAACGAGCTCCGAATGCGATGAAACTTGACAGGAGGTCTACCTACACTATAATAAAACCGCACGCCAACTTACAACCCATTCCGAGAACATTCTCTAGCCACATACAAAATACTATTTCGGATGTGCCGTGGGCGCGTGCGAGTGTGCCTGGGATCAGAACGGACAACGAAGAAAACTGGGGGACCCAGACGGATGCATGTTTTTAAAACAAGATAATGCAATGCACATGATGGCATGGAAAGATGCAACACCAAGCAAACGACAAGGCAACAACTGCGAATAACTGAAAGGCACCTGACGCATTGGACTCAGGGCGGCACACCCTCCATAGGAGTCAGACCTCTGCCTGGGATTTCCAAACTAATTATTCAAGGTTGAACTCATCGTAGAAACCACTAGTGAGGCTGAAGTCTCCTCTACGAAAACATAAATTAAGAATACAAATGTGCTTCGCAAGACCTACATCAGAACTATCTACTTATGCATAAGTATCAACAATGTTGTTGTGAAGTTTAACTGCAGCAAGCCAACTTTGACTCAGTGGCTAACCTGTACTATAACTACTAGTAACTTCTTTGAGGTGAGAGAGCGCACACAAGTCCACATATTCACCATATCAATATACCACTATGGATTCTCTCCCATCTCCCTGCAAGAAGGCAATCCATAGCACTCATGCTTATCTTGCGCATTTTGGAGTATCCACTTCAATTTGTCTATGAAACATATAAGTCTTCAAGTAGTCCATATAAGAGGATGTAGCTATTCGAATAGATCATACTATAGGGGTGAACTTCTTCACACACGCTCTCATGACTTACCACCATATACATGTCATGTATGTCGACAATCTTCAAGAGGAAGCCTAACGAGTGTGTCGGCCACAACCCGACTAACCACGCAAGACTCTAGTCCAGGTTTATCACCTATCTAAGGCTAACCACAAGGGAAGTCCGACCAAAGTTTCCACCATGGCCCCAAACGATGTGAGAAGGGTTCCCAAGCCCACCATCCGGGTGCCACTTGGTACACCGTGCCATTTTGCCTAGTCTATCCCAAGCCCACCTGTACCGAGTGCCAATTAACAAGCCAACCTATACCGGGTGCCACTTGGTTGACAAATAGCACTACCTACAAACACCATAAACTAGTTGCAACTCCTGGAAAAAGCTCAAGGTGGTTAATAAGTCGAGAGAGCTTGATTACCGTAGCCCAATGTGGGTAGTCACTGTCTTGGCTAACATACACAAGACTGTGTTCTTAAGGACAATCTTAATGAGACAACCCACCATGTACTCCTACATGGCCTCTCATCGCTACCTTTACCAAATCGTGTTCACATACTTAACTCTCAACATGAGGACATGATCACAACATTCCCATACATTCTCGGATGAATCAGATCTAACACAACTCTAATAAATAGCAGACATAACAAGCAAGCATGGATGAGTAGTCCCAACATGGGTCAAGCAATTCCTACTCATGCTAGAAGGTTTTAATTATTTATTGTGGTAGAGACAGGTCATGCAGAGGAATGGGTCCAACTATCGCAACATGTAACAGTTGAATCATTGTTGTCCAAATGCTATAAAGGAGAGCAGGAGCGAGAGAGTGGGATTTTATCGGAGTGATCAAGGGGTTTTTTTGCTTGCCTGACACTTCTGTGGATGAAATTGCACTTCATCAGTGTCAACAATCACACAGTCGGAACAACGCCAACGGATAGGGAACACACACTGACAAACAAGGAAATAGAACACATTCAATGCAATACACAATCAATACACAATCAAATGTTATAATTAGGCAAGTTAATTGAAATGGAATTCAAACAAGGTTTAAATTCCAATCCAAAACTAATTATCAAAATTGCCCTAATCATGAATTGTCCTAGTTGGTGATATTAGCTTGCTCAAACATGCATGAACATGGCATGAATAGATTCTTCATATTTTTCTGATAATGTTTCATATATATATTATTTTCATCTGAATTACAGATTATTTTATATGAATTTTAGAAGTTTTATTTTTTTGGATTTTTCTGATTTATTTCTAAATAAGAGAAACCAGCTAATTGCATTATGGCGTCAGTAACCCATTTAGTTAACAGAGGTTATTTAGTCTAACAAAAACTTTTCCTAGCTAATTAATCTAGCAGGGCCCACAGTCAGTGTCTTATTGCTAATCTAATTGGTAGTTAGTGCTTAAGCTAACTAGGCCACATTAGCGATGAACGTTGGTGACCAAAAACACGACGGAGACACGCCGGAGTTGCTCAGGATGGCACTACAAGCGTCGGCTTGACAAGCAGCGGCCACTAGGAGGTAGGGCTCGCTCGTGCGCATCAAGCGGTGGTAGAGGTAAGCGCGCGGGTGGCCGAAACAGGTGGCGGCAATGGCAAAAGCAGCGACTAGGGCTTGGTGGTTGCGGCTGCGAGGGTTGGAGCCTGCAGATGAGGGATCTGAGTAGCTCAACAGCATCTATACAGCTTCTAAGTTCAAGCACAAGTTCGGCTTGGTCCAAAGAGGGCTATGGCGGCGAAATAACGACAAAGGCAAACGGTTACATCCGGGGTGTCGGCGTTAGTAGAATAAATCAACGACGGGGACATGGGGTTTTTAAATAGGCACTCACCATGAGCCGAACGGACGAGAAGGCGAGGACGGGGGTGGTCGGGAGGCGACGAATTTGACCATGACGGCTTGCGGCAAAGGCGGCAAGGAAGATGATGATGCTGATGCTGGAGGTCCTCCGACCTTGCTTGGTTCTGTGGAGGGGTGCATCGCGATACTCCAGAGCTCGGGGACACGGTGGCATGGCGCTACATCGATAGTTGGCACGCAGGCGCATTGGGAAGAGGAGGAGAGCCAGAGAGGAGTGGAGGAGTAAGAGGGGCACTCGGGCGTCTCCAGGCGGGAGGATAGGCTCGGGAGGTGGCAATCAGGAGGTAGCTTCGCCTCCTGCGCGTGCGACACGTTGTCGTCCTCCTAACAAAGGAAGAAGACGACTGGCGCTTGGGCTCTAGTGGACTAGGCCAGTTGCTGCAGTAGGTAAGGCCCAGGTATTCTCTCCTTCTTTTATGTTTCTATTTTGTTTCTCTTTTATGTTTTTATTAAAAATTTACATGGTTTTGCAAATTCAAAAGAATTCAAAATGCCAAATAATCTCTGAACATTTTTATATTGGTAAATGGACTTCTCCAAATGCACATAAAATACTTAAGATTTATCTAGAATTGTATTTTATATATTATGAATATAATCCAAGTTCAAATACATTAGTGATTTAAATTCAAAGCCCAAAAAAATTATTAAAAATGTTCATAAATTTTTGTTTAATATATAATTCTTGCAAAAATTCTCGAAATAATTAAAGTAACATTTTGGAACCATTGAATGAGATTTCCAGGGTTCTTGCCCTTTAATTGAATTTTGATGCTTTGGTTATCCTCAACTCAAGTTTCAAAATTTTAAATATGATGCTTGATGCTCACTAATGCAACCAATCACAAACTTTAATCTAGGGCCATGAAAACTCACCTCCACTAAACAAGAATCTCGTCCTGAGATTCAAGACGTAGGGTAAGAGAAGAGGGGTCACACTACTAGGGAAAAGGCTAGCAGCACATCGGGTTCTAGATATATCTGTAGCGCGGGGACCGGCGCTACTAATAAAGCGCTACGGCTAACCCATAGCATTAGCGCGTGCGCACCCGCGCTGCTGCTATACGAATGTAGCAGCAGCGCGCTTTGTGGAAGATCGCTACTGCTAATAGCTCTAGTGCGCTTTGCCTGGACGCGCTACTGCTACTGTGGCGCTGCTGCTAACTTTTCTCCACTCGCTACTGCTAATTTTAGTATTTTTTTCTTTTTTCTACATATTTGCTTTGTATTTGAATAGGCTTTATACAATAATCTTTAGCATATCATACACATACAAATGTAATCATAGCATATACATACAAATAGTCTCATCAAATCATGTCATCATCGTAATCACCATCCAACACAAAGTGGTCTCTCGTCATCATCTCGAAAATAGCGATATAAATCTCGATTACTTGCAACTACATCGTCGTCCATCTAAACAATGATATACGCGAGAAGAGCTATCACTTTGCGTGAACCTAAACTAACTACTGGCTGTCGCTTGGAAACCGGAAACCGGTACACCTGGGCCTGACATTCCGGCCACTCGTCGTATACACTCCTTCGCCATCGATGATCTATACACCTGCATCATCACATGAGTCGATGATATGCAACATATGTCGGGGGTTGGGTGCGACATATGCCAAAGGATGGCTTATCATGGTGGGGGCGAGTAGAACATCGCCGGTGCCTGGAAACGGGATAAGGCGAAGGCATGCACGCCGGCGAATCTTACGCAGCTTCGGGGCTCTCCATGGAGATAATACCCCTACTGCTGCTCTGCGGGTTCTCCGCATGATCACTATGGCAAAGTGTGTTAATGGTTGCTCCTTGAGCTGTTTCCTGGAGGTAGGAGAAGGCTAGGCTAGCTCTCTCCTTCCTATATGATCTGGTCAAGTGCTAATGGATTCCAACCCTTTGCATGGGTGCCCTGGGGGTTTATATAGGCCTACCCCCCAGGGATACAATGGTAATCCGGCTGGACGCGGGCCCAGCCGTCAGTCTCTCTGGCCGCCGTCTTATCCGCCGACTCCTGGGGCCCGCCGACTAGTGGGCCCCGGCGACTGGCTTGGTACGGAGCCGATAGTCCGCGTCCGCCGCGAGCGGGTCTTGCCGGCCATAGATTACTGTAGCCGTGCCTCTAATGACGCAGGATCGATCATGGGGTCGTAGTGACAGCCCCACCGTCTGGCGGACGATCACTGTGGCCACTCCCTGTCGCATCTGGTTAAAGGCGCGTGGGGCCCGTGGGAGGGGCCGGCTGACTCCTGGGGCCGACTCCCAACCGGGCCGACTGGTGGCGCTCTCGCGGTCCTCCGTATGCCCGCCGACTAGTGGGACCCGTCGTCCCTAGGTCGTACCGGCAGGACGTCGTGGGCACAGGACTCCGCCCTCTGGGGCTAACGTCAGGGCCGGCGTTGCAACAGTGTCGCGCCTCGCGGAGATCTCCGCGGGTACGGCGTACTTTAGCCACGCCTTCCCTTGGAAAAGGGGTAGGAGTGGACCTTACTGTGGCGACTCCCCGTCTCGTCCCTCTTTATGAGGGCATGGGGGTTGTTGGCGTCGCGGGCCGACTCCCCAAGGCAGGCTTCTTTGGAAGTCGCCAGTCAGGAGTCGGCTCATCCTGAAGTCGTCCCTATGACTCGGCCGCGAGTGGGCAGTCGGTTGCCTCACAGCCGTCTCTTAGAAGGCGGCTCTTCGTCCTGAGGTCTTGAGGGGTGCAGCCTGCCCCGATGCCTTGAAAGGTTCTGGGGCTGGGTTAGCCTACCCATGGCCCATTACTCCAACAGTAGTCCCCGAAGCTGGTGAGGCACCGAGGGCCATATGTCGAGGAGCCTCAACAGTTTCCTCTTTCCGGTGGTTGGATCTGGGCCTCGCTAGCCGTCTTCTGTCAAGCCGACTAATTGGAGCCGGACTTGCTTAAGGCCAACTTGCCCCTAAAAAGTTTGAACGCCGCGGCGGAGTCCAGGAGGCATGCCTTATAAGCTTCCGGGTGGCCGCCCGTTGTGGACCTGTCGCGGGGCGCCATGTGGCTGAGCTAGTCTGCCCACCCACATGCATGACGGGACAGGCCTACAGGCGGGGCCCACCACTACCGCGCCTCGGCATGTGAACGGATCCGTTGTGGACGTGTGGACGGTTGGGGTTCCCGCGCGGTTATTGCACGTGGTAACATCGTGTGGTAAATCATGGGGTCCTGGGCGCAGTTAATCCACGACCGCCCCCTCGGCTTCTCAGCCCACGAGCCTACAAGTAGGCGGGGGGGGGGGGGGGGGGCGGCGAAGCACGCGCGCCCATCATCCCTACTCCCTTTCGCTCCTTGTTTCTTCTTCTTCCTCTTGCCGCCGCTGCTCCGAACCACGCCGCGCCCACAGCGATGTGCTTTTCCTCCGCCGCCGCGCCTCCTGCTGTGCACTCTGGAGTGTGGGACGGCACCGAGGTCGATGACGATGACGATGACGTCGAGATCCTCCGCAAGACACGGCGGCTGCCCGGCACGGGCTTAGTGCGGGTCCGTCTCGCGCCGGAGGGGGAAATATCGCCGGCACCGGAGGAGGGCGAGCGGGTCATATTCCGCTCGCACCTTATGCGCGGCCTAGGGCTGCCGGCGAGCGGCTTCTTCCGCTCCTTCTTGGAGTTCCACGGGCTCCAGCCGCACCACCTTACTCCGAACACGGTGGTGCTGCTGGCTGCCTTCGCCACCCTGTGCGAAGGCTTCCTCGGCGTCCTCCCCACCATCGAGCTCTGGGGTGAGTTCTTCCAGTCCAAGCTCGGCACACACGTCGCCGGCGTGCCGGCCCAGTGCGGGGCGTTTATGGCGATGTGGAGATCAGTGGCCGACAATCCCTTTCCCACCATCACGCTGATTAAGTCGGTGAAGATGTGGAAGCGGTCCTACTTTTATGTGAAGAACGTCGCCCCAGAAGTCGAGTCCTCCCTGGCGCCTTCCTGGCGCGCCGAGTCCTCCCACTCCAAGGCCCACCTCACCTGATCTGCCAGATGAGCGGTCATCGTGACCCGAGTCGGATGTGCTCCAAGGACATGCCTCACGCGGAGATGGCGAACATGGTGAACTACATCGCGAACTGCGGTCTCTCGGTGGATTGGCGGTTCGGCAAGGAGCCGCACTCACGCGCCAACCCCCCGCCTATTGTAAGTCGTCTTCCTTCTTCTTCTGTTTCTTTTGTTGCCGAGTCTGACTTGTCCAGTCTGACCGTTTTGGTTCTGAATCAGAACCCTCTCGTCCCTCCTTCGGCCGGCACCACGGGGCCGGCTCGTCCGTTTGTCCCCGATCAGGCGGAGAGCGACATCGACGATCCTGACTTGGGGGCGGCGGCCATGGAGGCCGACACCGAGGGAGGAGGAGAAGCAGGCGGCTCCAGGCCTACGGCCACTTTCGCCGACTGGCTTGATGACGATGCTGAGGGGGAAGTCGCCCCGCGTCACTAGCCAGGCGCGAGTTCCTCCTCCGTCTTGGACGCTCAACGCGGCGCGAAGAAGCGCCGGGCCGGGCCGATTACGCTTGGCGGCCGGTCGAAGAAGTTTAAGGGAGCGGCCGCCGCGACCAAGCGGGAAGAGTCGGCCGCGAAAGCCAACCGCTTCCGCAAGGAAGTGAAGAAGCCGCCGCCGGTCTCTACATAAGCGCCTCCGTCCCTTATCTTTATTTTCTATTTGTTGATCTTGTCTGAGTCTTTCATATGCTTCCCTCACTTCAGGGCTCCCCTCACTCTTGAGAGGGTTGCCGCCGCCTCCATTATGGGGTCGGCGGAGACGTCTGCCACTACTCGGCGGATTGACCCCGCCGCCGACCTCCGGGAGGCGACGGAGCAGAATGCGCAGGAGAAGCGCG
This sequence comes from Triticum urartu, assembly GCF_056163025.1. Classification (NCBI taxonomy): domain Eukaryota; kingdom Viridiplantae; phylum Streptophyta; class Magnoliopsida; order Poales; family Poaceae; genus Triticum; species Triticum urartu. The sequence goes on along the minus strand of NC_141877.1, from coordinate 525,213,104 downwards.
AGGAGGAAGAGGCCGCCCGCCGGGAGAAAGCGGAGGCCGAGAAGGCGGAGGCCTCCACCCTGAAAAAGCTGGAGGAGGTCGAGGAAGCCGTTGCGGCAAGGCGGCAGGCTAAGGAAGTCGCGCATCGGCAGCCGGCGGTGTTCGTCACCCCTCTGAACTCTGCGCCGCCGCCCCCGGAGTTCACGGGGCAGTCAGGGGAAGCAAGCGGCAAGCTCCGGATCGCGGAGAGAAGCGGCGGCGACGCCTCCATGCCGGACGCGGTCGTGCCGCCACCGCCGCCCCCGCCGCCGTCTAGGAGCGCGCAAGGCAAACAGCCGGCGGGCCCGCCCTTACCGCCGACTGAAGACGAGGCCGTGGCAAGGCTACTCCTTCAAGTCGGCTCGCCAACGCGCCACCGTCTTGAGAAGGCGAATTCAATGCCACGCCCCTTGGAGACCGGCACCGCCAGCTCGACGATCCCAGATGCCGAAGCGACAAGCGCCGCACCCATTGGGTGGGTGCGAGGAGGCGGCACAGGCCCGCTGAACCAGGTGCTCCTGGATGTCCAGACAAAGCTGCGAGCTGAGAGCGACGCTATCCAGAACTGCACGAAGGCTCACCTGGCGTCGCCGGCGGCCATCCGGGTATGCTTTCTCCTTTGTCTTTGTTTTCTTGTTCCTCTCTGTGGCGGCGCGCCAGCGCACTCACTAGGTGTAGTCCCCGAGTTTCGGGCCGGCTGCTGAGCAGGCGGCCCAGAAGTCCAATTGGCGAGTTCTAGGTACTGACTTTTGTCTGAAATACTTGTCACAGGACTGTCACAACCTTCGCGTCACCGCCTTCAACCGCAACGTTGAAGAGAGCTGGGCAAGCGGACCGCCGACTTGTCGGAGAGCCGGAGTGAGTCCTTTTTCTTCTTTGCGGGGGCGCGCTGGCGCACCCGCGGGCTATAGTCCCCGAGATTCGGGCCGATTGCCGAGCAGTCGGGCCAGATCTCCCCGGTGACCTTCTTTCTTGATGACCTAACACCCTCCTTCTTTCTCTTCAGAGGCCAATGCCACTCTTCAACAGCAGCTGAGCGAAGCCAACACCGTGTTGCGCGCTAAGGGGGAGGAGTGTAGCAAGCTTGCCGCAGAGCATGATCTGCTGGCCACACAATTGACAGAGTAGAAGGAGCTGCTTAAGAAGACGCAGAAGGAGGCAGAAGAGGCGGAGGCCGCCCTCCTGGCCGAGTTCGCGAGCGAGTGCTCCTCCTGGACTGACAAGGAGGCAATGCTGGTCTCCGGCTTCCATGAGATCGAGGACCTCGTCGACGGTGAGCTTCTTTGCTTTTCTTCTTCGAGCCGCCGACTATAGGTCGAGCCGACTCCTGGTTTTTTGACTTGTTCTTCATTCTTTTTGTCTTGGCAGACTTCTTCCCCGGCCACTCGCAGGCCGCCATTCAAGCTATCGAGGCTGACCACGAGGAGCGGAGGGCGGAGGGCGCGGAGATCGCCGCCGATGCCCGCCGGACCCTTGACGAGCATATTCTGAGCATTGGGGCTCGTCTACGGCCAGCCCACCGGATGCTGCGCCGGCTTCAATGTGTCGGTGCCCAAGCGATCGCCGCCCTGTGGCCAGACGTGCAGGCTCCGTGCACCCCCAGTCGGACTGCCGACTGGGTGGAGGTCGCGGCTAGCCGTCTTGAGGCCTGGAAGGGTTTCTCGGCCCGGGCGGGAGCGCGCCGAGCCTTGGAATTTGTCAAGGCATGGTATCCGGGGCTGGACCTAGACTGGCTGGCCACACTCCGGTCAGAGGCCCAGCCGGAGCTGGCAGCCGCAGAAGACGCCCTTGTCAAGCGTGCGACGGCGATCGCCGAGTACACCGACACCAGCATCTTTGTCCCCGAGTGGGCTGAAGACGGCGGGGAGGTACCGCCGGAGTGGTTTGGGATGAACCCAGACTACGGCGAGGACTCGGCGGAGGTGGTCGGCTCCAACGTCGACGAGGAAGACGAGGCGGAGGACGGAAGCGAGACGGAGGCACCGGAAGACGGAGCGGACGACCAGCCTCAGCTCGACCGCGCTTCCAGCAACAGCCCGTGCCCGCCCGAGCCGACTGCCACCGGAGGTGATCAAGCCGAGACCGCCCAGCCGGCCGCCCCAACATCCAACACCGCCGTCTCCTCCGATCCTCCGAACCCTTCTGCCGCCTGCTAGGCTGCCGCCTTATCTTTGTTTTATCTGTTTTAATAGTATTTGAAGAACTTGTTAATTCGCACAATTCTATAGCGCAAGGCGGCAAGTCCCCAGGCCGACTAGTCGAACCCGATGCCAAGCGGCATAACAAAGAGCACTTTACTCGAAGGCATAATTCTTATCATATAGATAAAAGAGGGCAGTCCCCGAGCTCTTCTCAGGGGGCCCGAAGTCTTGGTACTTTTAATACAAAAGGTAGCGTGGTACATACTACGTTTAACTGTAAATTTTTTTTGAGGAGATTTGCATTCCATGGCCGCTCCGTCTCTTTGCCGGAATCGTCCGTCTTGCGTGCTCGGGGCTTCTGAGCATTGATTAGGTAGTAGGAGTCGTTGCCCAGTACTTTGCTGACGATGAAGGGGCCTTCCCAAGGCGCCGACAGCTTGTGCTGGCCGGCTGTTCGCTGGATCAGTCGGAGCACAAGGTCGCCCTCTTGGAAAGATCTCGGCCTGACCTTCCTGTTGTAGTATCTGCGCAGGCTCTGCTGGTAGATGCTAGACCGGCTGAGTGCCAACAGCTGGCCCTCTTCCAGCAGATCGACGCCGTCTTGATGTGCTTCTTCTGCTTCTTCCTCTATGTACATGGTGACTCACGGGGAATCGAACTCTATGTCCATTGGGATGACGGCTTTAGCACCGTAGATGAGGAAGAAAGGCGTGAAGCCGGTTGACTTGTTTGGAGTCGTGCGCAGACTCCAGAGGATGGCTGGCAACTCATCGAGCCAGTAGCCAGCCGAGCGCTCTAGAGGCTCGACCAGTCGGGGCTTGATGGCGGACAGGATGAGGCCGTTTGCTTGCTCGACCTGGCCGTTTGAATGTGGATGGGCGAAGGACGCTAGGTCCAGTGGATGCCCGAATTGGGATGTCGGAGATGAAAGTCACGGCAGTCGGACCATTCAGTTTCTTGATTGGCTTTAAGCTATGTTTATGCTTTGAGTCCTTCGCCATTATTCATGTGGACACCCATTCTTCCTTACTCCTGCCCACCAGACAGTCGCTCTGCGAGCTGCGGCTTCTGACAGGAGACGGCTTAGGCGCCACACACTACTTGTCCGGCTGTAGGAAGTATTTCATACCGCAAGGCGGCAAGTCCCCGGGCCGACTATTCGAACCCGATGCCAAGCGGCATAACAAAGAGTAATATACTCGAAGGCATAATTCTTCTCATATAGATAAAAGAGGGTAGTCCCCGAGCTCTTCTCGGGGGGCCCGAAGTCTTTGTACTTTTAATACAAAAGGTTGCGTGGTACATACTGCGTTTAACTGTAAAATTTTCGGAGGAGATTTGCATTCCATGGCCGCTCTGTCTCTTTGCCAGAATCGTCCCTCTTGCGTGCTCGGGGCTTCTGAGCGTCGATCAGGTAGTAGGAGTCATTGCCCAGTACTTTGCTGACAATAAGGGGCCTTCCCAAGGCGCCGACAGCTTGTCCTGGCCGGCTGTTCGCTGGATCAGTCGGAGCACAAGGTCGCCCTCTTGGAAATATCTCAGCCTGACCTTCCTGTTCTAGTATCTGCGCAGGCTCTGCTGTTAGATGCTGGACCGGCTGAGTGCCAACAGTCGGCCCTCTTCCAGCAGATCGACGCCGTCTTGACGTGCTTCTTCTGCTTCTTCCTCGGTGTACATGGTGACTCGAGGGGAATCGAACTCTATGTCCGTTGGGATGACGGCTTCAGCACCGTAGACGAGGAAGAATTGCGTGAAGCCAGTTGACTTGTTTGGAGTCGTGCGCAGACTCTGGAGGACGGCTGACAACTCATCGAGCCAGCAGCCAGCCGAGCGCTCCAGAGGCTCGACCAGTCGGGGCTTGATGCCAGACAGGATGAGGCCGTTTGCTCGCTCCACTTGGCCGTTTGACTGTGGATGGGCGACGGACGCTAGGTCCAGTCGGATGCCCGAATTTTGATGCCGGAGATGAAAGTCATGTAGTCGGACCATTCAGTTTCTTCATTGGCTTCGCTTCTATCCACTTGGTGAACTTGTCCACCGCGACAAGCAAGTGAGTTAAGCCACCTCGTGCCGTCTTGAATGGTCCCACCATGTCTAGGCCCCAAACTGCGAAGGGCCAGGCAATGGGGATGGCCTTGAGTGCAGAAGCCGGCTAATGCAGCTTGGAGCGGAACTTCTGGCAACCTTTGCATTTTTGGACCAATTCCTTGGCCTCTTCTAAGGCTGTTGGCCAAAAGAAACTACGTTGGAAGGCTTTGGCGACGAGTGCTCTTGAAGCCGCATGGTGGCCGCACTCGCCTTGATGGATGTCCTTGAGAATTGCTTGGCCTTGCTCTGATTCTACGCAGCGTTGGTAGACACCAGTGACGCTGCGCCTGACCAGCTCTCTGTTGACTATGGTGTAGGCTACCGCTCGGCGTTGTACTTGCCGAGTTGAGGTCTCATCAGTCGGCAGCTCTTTGATCACCAGGAATTTAAGGATGGGCTAGGCCCATGAGGGTGCTGCTATTTCTTCGACTGCCAGAACTGCGACTTGGACGAGGGCGGCTGGGCTGGGAGGCGGCGGGCTGGAGTCAGCAATCGCTTGCTGGATTAATGAAGTCCCCTGGCCGACTGGTGCAGCCCTCGGGCCGAGTTCTGGAGTCTTCGGGCTGGCCGCCGCAGTCCCTATGCCGGGTTCTGCAGTCCCTGGGTCGGCTTCGATTGTGGCGGCTTTGGAGCCATCTGCCAAAATCCTCGTACCGTCTGCTGGGGCTCTGGAGTCGGATCCGACTTATTCGGGGGGAGCCGGCACAAAGATGGAGTCTAATTCTGGTGAAGGCTTGACAGACGGCTTGAGGAGGCGCTGAAGGGCGACGCCGGATGGTATTGCTTGGCGGGTAGAGCTGATTCGTGCGAGGGCGTCTGCTTGGTCGTTGTCGTTTCTTGGCACATGGAGGAACTCGCACCCCTCGAAATATCCACTGAGTTGCTGCAAGAGGAAATGGTAACTCGCCATGTTTGCATCTTTGGCGTCCTAGTCGCCGGACGACTGCTGGACCACTAAGTCCGAGTCGCCATAACACAGGATCCGGCGAATGCCAAGTTCTTTGGAAAGCCGGAGCTCGTGAATGAGCGCCTCGTATTCAGCGACGTTGTGGAGGCGGCGAAGTGGATTTGCAGTGCGTATTTGAGCTTGTCGCCTTTAGGAGAAGTGAGGACAACGCCGGCTCCCAAGCCGGTGCGCATCTTGGAGCCGTCGAAATGCATCCGCTAATGGGTGGAGTCGGGCGCTGGTGGTAGGTACTGGGTCTCGGCCCAGTCGACGAGGAAGTCGGCCAGTGCTTGTGACTTGAGGGCGGTGCGGGGTTGGTAGTAGATGGTGTAGGGAGCCAGCTCTATGGCCCATTTGGCCACTCGGCCAGAAGCATCTCGGCTTCCGATGATCTCGGCAAGTGGGGCCGTGCAGACCATAGTGATTGGATGCTCTTGAAAGTAAGGCTTCAACTTCTTGGCGGCAAAGTGCATGCCATAGCACATCTTCTGGTAGTGGGGGTAGTACTGCTTGGAGGTCGACAGCACTTCGCTCAGGTAATATACCGGTCTCTGGACAGGTAGTGCCTTGCCTTCCTCCTTGCGCTCCACTACAATGACTATGCTGACTACCCGACTGGTGGCGGCGATGTACAGGAGAATGGGCTCCTTAGGAGTCGGAGCCGCCAGAACGGGTGGAGTAGTCAACATCTTCTTTAACTGGAGAAATGCTTCGTCCGCCTTGTGGTTCCATTCGAAAAAAGTGGTCTTCTTAATAAGCTGATATAAGGGGAGAGCTTTCTCGCCCAGCCGACTGATGAATCAGCTGATGGACGCCAAGCAGCCAGTGAATTTTTGCACGTCCAGCAGTCGGCTGGGTACCTCCATCCTCTCGATGGCCTTGATCTTTATAGGGTTGCACTCTATGCCACGTTCAGAGACCAGGAAGCCAAGGAGTTGGCCGTTTGGTACTCCGAAGACGCACTTCTCAGGGTTGTGCTTGATCTGGAATCGGCGCAGGTTCTCAAAGGTCTCCTTGAGGTCTTCCAGCAGTGTTCCATGCTTCTCCGTCTTCACCACCACATCGTCCACGTAGACGTGGGCGTTTCTGCCGAGTTGCTTGAGGAGGCACTTCTGCATGCAACGCTGAAAGGTGGCGCCGACATTCCTCAAGCCGAATGCCATGGTTCGGTAGCAGAAGGCTCCAAATGGTGTGATGAAGGCGGTCTTCAGTCTGTCAGCCGGGTTCAGCTTGATCTAGTGATATCCTGAATATGCATCCAAGAAGCTCAACAGCTCGCATCCGGCTATGGAGGCTATCACCTGATCAATTCTTGGCAAAGCAAACGGGTCCTTGGGGCAAGCCTTGTTGAGGCTTGTGTAGTCAATACACATTCGCCACTGCTTGTTCTTCTTCAATACCAGGACCGGGTTGGCTAGCCACTCTGGAAAGAATACTTCCATAATGAAGCCGGCTGCTAGGAGTCGGGTTATCTCTTCTCCGACAACTCTTCTCTTTAATTCTGATAGGCAGCGCAAGGGCTGCCTGACTGGCTTTGCATCAGATCGGACATGTAACTTGTGCTCGGCGAATTCCGTCGGTACACCTGGCATGTCTTTGGGGGACCATGCGAAGATGTCCCGATTCTCACAGAGGAAATCGACGAGCTTGCCTTCCTATTTGCTGTCGAGGTTTGCGCCCACGACAGCGTACCTCTCTGGGTGTTCTAGATCCAAGGGTATCTTCTTTGTCTCTTTGGCCGACTTGAACGAACCCTCAGCCTCCGACTCCTTGGGGTTAGGTGACACCTCTAGCTGCTTGCCGGCCATCACCACGACCCGGTCAAGGAGCTGCTTCTCGGCCACGATCACCAGGGACTCGGCCAACTGACTACTTTCAGTCGCACAGGCAGACGACTTTCGGTAGTCGCTGGCTACGGTCAGAATCCCCTTGGAACTAGGCATCTTCATCTTGAGGTAGGCGTAGTGGGGGACCGCCATGAACTTGGCCAGGGCGGGTCGGCCAAGTAATGCATGGTATGGGCTCTCGAGTTCCACCACCTAAAACCAAACTGACTCTCGGCAGAAGTGATCTTTGTCTCCAAAGAGGACGTCAATCAGGATCTTGCCGATTGGTGAGCAGGAAAGGCTAGGAACAATGCTGTGGAACACAGTCCGGCTGTTCTGAAGCTGTCTTTGCTTGATTCCCAACTTCTCCATGGTGTCCTTGTATAGGATGTTGATGCTGCTGCCTCCGTCTATCAGAACTCGCGAGAAACGAGTAGCTCGTCTATCTGTGGCACAGGTGGCATCAAAGACCAAGGCATAGGAGCCCGGACTCGGCATCGCCTCTAGGTGATCAGCTCTGCTCCAGCTGATAGACTTCTCGGCCAGTGCATGAATTCTGGTGTCTCTGATGCTACTGCATTCACCTCTTGCTGCTGCAGCCGCCTGCTGCATCGATCGCCAGCCACGCTGGTAAATACCATGTAGGCTCCGTGCTCTTCGGGGTACTCGTCTCGTACTGCGCCGACTAGCCTGATAGCCGGCTGCTGGGGTGGAGGCGGAGGCTGCTGCCCAGTAGGCGAGGGAGGCAGGCGACCGTCTCCTTTGGCGATCCTGGTGAGGCAGTGGCACTTTCGGGTGGTGTGATTCGATGGCTTCATGCCGCTGTGGAACTTGCAAGGGCCATCCAGAGTCTGCTTGTATGAGAAAGCCGACAACTAGTTGGGCTTGCCGCCTTTCTGTCGCTTAGGTGGAGGCTACCCATCCGGCTGCTGGTCTTCGACTGTCGCCACCTGCCGGCTGCGGGGCCTTGCGCTTGTGGTCGCTTGGCTACAGTCGCCGACTGGCATCTCCAGCTGGAGTTCTAGGAGCCTGAGGGGCCACTTTGCCAGTCGCACTAACTTGAATCTCCGCCTTCATGGACGAGTCGGCCGTGGCATACTTGTCTGCTATGATCAGCAGCTCGTCGATGGTCTCTGGCTCATCGCAAAGGAGCTTGAGCTTGAGGAGGGTGCCTTCTCTGCACCCAGCGGTGAAGTACTTGATAGCCTGCATCTCGTGCATGCCCTCACAAGATTTCTGGAGCTCGGCCCAACGCGTGAGGTAGTCGCGAGTCGACTCATTGGGGCCTTGCACGCACAAGGAGAGCTGGCGAGGTTTGGGAGGACGCTTGTACGTGCTTGTGAAGTTGCGGACGAATGCATCGGTGAAGTCGACCCGGCTGTTGATGCTGCGGGGCTTCAAGCTGTTCAGCCATGTCTGGGCCATGCCCTGGACCATGAGCACAACGTATTTTATGGCAACACGCTTGTTGCCATTCGCTATATTGACGGTCGTGGAGTAGTCAACTAGCCAGTCCTCTGGCTTCACGGAGCCGGTGTACTTGGGCGTGTCTCTTGGGAGCGTGCACCCTTTGGGAAACGGCTCGTCTTGAATGCGGGTCCCGAAACAAGGCGGACCCAACTCGTCTTCTTCTTCCAGCGCTAGGGATCGATGAAGTCGGTCGATCCGGTGGCGGGCGTCGTTTTCTCCGACTCTCTCTCGGCGGCCAAGGCGGTCGCCGAGAGTCGGATGGTCAACAGGCGGCATGGAGACTCGCCATTCCTTGCGAGGAGGAGGAGGCGGACAGTCGTCCCGTCGTTCCACTGCTCTCGGGCAGCCGTCTTTGTTGCGCTCTATGGTAATGCGAGTTCGACTGTGGCTGACAGCCGGATCCTTGTCTTTCCTTCCTCGGGCGCCGCCAGTCGGTGTCCGAGACGTCGCGCCTTGGTCTCGGTGTGGAGGCGGGTCGTCGTTTTGTCGCTTCGGTGCCTCTGTGCTGCAGCTAGCCTCGTTCTACGCGGCAGCCGCGTCGAGGAGCCGCTGGACTTGCTCTGTCATCAGGCGGCGCTCGTCACCCTCGAAGTTGTCCAGCTCGTCCGCCGCCGCCTAGGCGGCTCGAATGTTCTCCGCAGGTGTGGCGTACGCAGGGCAATTTGCCCCGAATAGGTTGGCGATGGCCATGCCGCGTTGCTGGACCGTGCCCAGGCGGCTGGGCCCAGCTAGGGCTGGCAAGCCACCCACAGCGCGATCAATCTCACGTTGGTAGGCTTCTGACAAGCGTCTCATGCTAGCCAGCTTCTTCGCCCCTTTGACGAGCTGCAGGCGGTGCGCCTCCAGCGTTTCCACGTCAGCGTCTTCTGGAATGGGCGCGGTCAGGTCTTGCAATGCCGCGCCAAGTGGGTCATGCGCTCCTCCGCCAAGATGCTCGTCATGACTGATGACGAGCACCTCTGTGATGGTGATTCTGTCGCTCTCCGCGCGAGGGAGAGGCTCATCATAGACCACCACGTTGGTGGGGAATGCGTCGAGCGACGCGGTGTCGGAGTCGACCAACATCGGGTCGGTGGATCCTGCAGACTCCAAGTCCACGGCAGGCTCGCGAGTGACGTGGAGTTGGTCAAGGAGGCCCGCCCGTGCCTGCGTCGGATGCAGGCTCGTCGGAGAGGAGAACCTCGCCAACAAGATCGGCGAGGCAGTTTGCTGCGCAGGCGATCTCAGTGCCGTGCAGCGCGTCGGCACAAACTCCGTCTGGTGTGTCGGGTTGGCTGCGCTCGCCAGGGAGGAAAAGGATTCCCGTCCAGAGCAGGTCTCCGGACAACAGTGCACCAGGCCCCATGGTGGGCGCAAAATGTCGAGGGTTGGGTGCGACATATGCCAAAGGATGGCTTATCATGGTGGGGGCGAGTAGAACGTTGCCGGTGCCTGGAAACGGGATAAGGCGAAGGCATGCACGCCGGAGAATCTTACCTAGCTTCGGGGCTCTCCATGGAGATAATACCCCTACTACTGCTCTGCGGGGTCTCCGCATGATCACTATGGCAAAGTCTGTACACGGTTGCTCCTTGAGCTATTTCCTGGAGGTAGGAGAAGGCTAGGCTAGCTCTCTCCTTCCTATATGATCTGGTCTAGTGCTAATGGACTCCAACCCTTTGCATGGGTGCCCTGGGGGGTTTATATAGGCCTACCCCCAGGGGTACAATGGTAATCCGGTTGGACGCGGGCCCAGCCGTCAGTCTCTCTAGCCGCCGTCTTATCCACCGACTCCTGGGGCCCGCCGACTAGTGGGCCCCGCCGACAGGCCGTGTCCGCCGCGGGCGGGTCTTGCCGGCTGTAGATTACTGTAGCCATGCATCTAATGATGTGGGCTCGGTCATGGGGTCGTGGCGACAGCTCCGCCGTCTGGCGGGCGATCACTATGGTCACTCCCTGCTGCGTCTGGTTAATGGCGCGTGGGGCCCGTGGGAGGGGCCGGCCGACTCCTGGGGGCTGACTCCCAACCGGGCCGACTGGTGGCGCTCTCGCCATCCTCCGTACGCCCGCCGACTAGTGGGACCCGTCGTCCCTGGGTCATACCGGCAGGCCGTCGTGGGCACAGGACTCCACCCTCTGGGGCTGACTTCAGGGCCGACATGGCAACAGTGTCGCGCCCCGCGGAGATCTCCGTGGGTACAACGTATTGTAGCCACGCCTGCCCTTGGAAAAGGGGTGGGAGTGGACCTTACTGTGGCCACTCCCCGTCCCGTCCCTCTTTATGAGGGCATGGGGGTTGTTGGCAAGGCCGGCTTCTCTGGAAGTCGCCAGTCAGGAGTCGGCTCATCCTGAAGTCGTCCCTGGGACTCGGCCGCGAGTGGGTAGTCGGCTACCTCGCAGCCATCTCTCAGAAGGCAGCTCTTTGTCCTGAGGTCTTGAGGGGTGCAACCTGCCCCGATGCCTTGAAAGGTTCTGGGTCTGGGTTAGCCTTCCCGTGGCCCATTACTCCGACAACATATATAGTTGAGCAACATAAAGAGACAGACTTGGCAAAAATAGAAGCAACATATCATAAGCATAAATAACAAAGTTCATCGTACCCAAATTGCCCTAACTAGAGTGATCTTCGCTAGTCGAGGAGGACAGTTTAATTACATCACAAATAAAGTTTCATCGTGCATAATTCAAAGTTTCGTCACACAGATAGTATGGACTAAACAAACACATTGTCATATATCGACAATCACTGGATGTCGTGCCATCCATCCAAGTCAGGGAGATAGTCCCCGAGCTTAGTGAAAGGCTTCAGTTCGACACGCTGAGCGGCTACGCGTGTTCGGACAACTTCCCGTGACATTTGTCCTTCTTCGTAGAACATCCCTGTTTTTCCGACGACCTCCTTCATGATGATTTTGGGCACATTCGCGCTGGATGTGATAGAACTCTGCTCGAAGTCGATGATCCTCAATATCTCCTAAGTTCTTTGCCCATTGCAAAATATGGGCATTGCCGGATGTAGGTGACATGCGAAGGTTCTGGTTATCCCGTCTATATTCCAGCATCTAGTGTAGGACATAGAATCCATCATTAAGAGAATCACTCGGTTGCTAGATGTAGCAGAAGTCAGTCTTATGGCCGAAGGCGGGCCTGCTGTCCTTTTTCTTCTTGTCCTTGACCTCTCCACCCTGTGCGTCATAGTAAAACATAGCACTGTCGAGGACATACTTGATGTGGGTGTAATCCTTTTTGTTAATGTTCTTCGACGAGTCCAAGTAAAGAGCGTGGGAGTATCGGGGGTAGAGGATGATGAGGACGGCGCGCCCACCGCTGCGAAAAATAAGTACACCTCAAATTAATTAGCCTCCACCGTGCAAATGAATGATTGAAATCAAAGGAAGGATATCTGCGAGGATGACTTACATGGGATGATAAGGCACGGGAATCGCATCCTTGTCCTTATTGGCAAGCATGAAATTGACGATGTATTCCCTCGTGTATTCACAGTGCTTTGCGCAGACTCCCAAGGAGGCCTCGTGCATGAAGTATGGGTGGGTCAGCAACACTGATTTGAGGTATCTGCTCAACCCCGATGAGGTAGTTCATGTGCAAAGCATAAAGGCGGACAAACGCAAAATCTAGCTTCTTCAAGTGAAACATGTCGAAGATGTAATCGAATCGAAGGAAGAACTTCTCCGCGGGGAATCTGTCGACGTATGACAAATCCCGCAGCACGTTAACCACATAGAGTGGGTACCCTGGATTTTTTGAGGCGATGAGGCCTTCCTCTACCCGCAGCACATCGTCATGAAGTCTCATTAAATCGCCGAATCTGGCCCCTAGCGCTGCTTCAGGTAGGATTAGTTGACCGGGGATATGCCATTTTGCCGCACTAGGAATATCTATATGGTCTTGAACCCGAGGCTGCTGAGGCGGTTGGATCATAGAAGCAGCTTTTTTGCCTTTCCTCTGTCTCTTCCTAGACTTCTTTACTACCAGAAGGTTGTCCATAATACGTTCAAACTCCGGAGGCAGCAATTTAGGAACCGACTCATGACGCTCAAACCCTAAGTAGGCGCCAGTATTGACATACTCTTGATTGTCATCGTCATCCTGATCCTCATCTATGCCGACGTCACTAGCGGCGAATAATGGAGTAGGCGAGGTGTTGATGTTCATACCTAACTGCATGCTCGTGGGTGTTCTCCCGGCCGCCTCCAAAAGAAGCAGACTCTTTGGCCACAACAGGACCCACCCATTTCAACAATCACCAAGCCGCCGCAGGGTCTCGTCGTCAACCCCCACTAGTACCGGAGGAGCCAAATTCTCATGGCCCGGTTTGACACTGGCCACGGAAATCTTGAAGACTTCCGGGGGGATCGGCCGGCTGTGGAACAATGGTTCCTTCGGCTCCATTATCGTCGCCTTCCCCACGTCCACCTTCTAGTCGACGATGGTGTACAATATGGTGCTCGGGATTTCGTCAGCCTGCAAAGAAAAGTCTGCCACATCAGACATCCGAAAGGCAACAAAAATAGGAGATTATACATTTATTGAAGGGGGCCGGTGTGACAGATACCGTGAGGGCGTCGAGCTCAGCCAAAGATGAAGCACCGCCGAGCATGTCCAGTGCCGGAGCCGGTGCGGGAGCAGGTGCGGAAGACGGTGCGGGAGCAGGTGCAGTAGCTGGTGTCGGAGCAGGTGCAGCAGCTGGGTCGGGAGCAGGTGCAGGAGCCAGTGCAGGAGCAGGTGTGGGAGCAGATGCTGGAGCAGGTGCAGCTGCAGGTGCTGGTGCAACTCTAGTCGAGCTGCTCCTGAGGAAGTCAGCAAGGGGAAAGTCTGCTGCATTTTTTTCTGGATTTTGCCTGCTCCAATTGAAAACGGTCGGAACCAAGGTAGTAGACATATCTACAAGCACCTGTTTTGCGGTAGCTACCGCTGTTGCGACTATCTCAGATGATTTCTTTTCAACCGCAATCTCAACCTTCTTGTCGATGTTTTCTTCAGTTATTCTCCGTCTTTCCTTTCTCTCCTCTGTGCTCTCACGGTAGTACTTCTTCCACGTGGCACCATCTCCGACACCGTGCACGCGTCCATATGACGGTCGAGTGTCCACCGGGAGTCCTTTCAATATGTTCAACGCCCGGTTGAATGGAGTGTCCCACTTGGGCCTCGCCAACGCCTCAGACGGCGAGTCACTTTCGGCCGCAATCCTGTGCTGCTCTCTTTGCAAAAGGCACAAGGATCGTTTACATATATGACTAACATGTAGTCGAATTGATTAGAAACTAAAATTACCAACAGTCTAATGAACTCCGTCGTGATCGTGTTCTTCTCAAAAGCCTTCTTCACTGGCTCCCAATGGTGCCGGGCCCTGAGGACGTCACACTCCTGCGGGACGGTGAACTCCGCCAAGGGGTGTGGGATGCCCACACTCGCGGCTTCCACGTCCTCCTTGCCCAGACTCGTCGGCAAGTCTCAAAAATTCGTCTGCCGCCAGGTACACGTCGTCGCAATCACCTGAACCCTGTCCGTCATCGTTGCTAGCCATGTTTCCTACGATTAAATCTATTCAATTAATACTAGACATAATAAAATGAATAATGACATAAAAAAGGCCTATGTTTTGCAGGAACGTTGACTCCTTCCCGGTGCGGCAAATCCCGGGCACTCGATATGTCCTAGTTTGTAGCAAAGGTCATGCCGAAATTCACGGAAAATTTCAGCATGACCTTTGCTAAAAAGTGGACAAATCGAGAACCTGAAATTTGCCGGAATGGAAATGAATCAACATTCCGGCAAAACATAGGCCACTCAGCTTCATTCCCTGGAAACAACAAAGCCACTTGGGCACAATCAAACCACTTCAATGAAAAGATATAACATGAGCAAACACTATTGAGGAATTTGCATATAACATGGCCACTTTAATGAAAAGACATAATCAACAATAATGGAATATGCAAATGAAAATCAATGACATATATCATATAACAACAATCTTGTTTTTTGTTTACATAGCAACAATTAGTTTCACCAAGTTTTTGAAAAGAAAAACAATTCTGTTTTTTGTTTATAGCTAAATGCCATAGCTACTGTTTTTTCTTTATAACTATATACTTTTGTTTTTTGTCTAAAGCTAAAACTCTAGGAACTCCATTTTCTCTAACCCTTCTGACGTCGCCGAAATTTCCACAGCAAGACCTTAGTACCTACACCCAATTTCTTCAAAAATATTCAGGTCCATATTCCGAATATTTCAAATTTCATTTGAATGAAATTTGGAACAGATTCAAGTCCATAGTCCAAATAATTTTTTATAGCTAAGTGTGTTTCGTTTATAGCCTCTGTTAATTTAAATCTAAATGCTACTATTATTTGAAGGAAATATGCCCTAGAGGCAATAATAAAGTTATTATTGATTTCCTTATTTCATGATAAATGTTTATTATTCATGCTATAATTGTATTAACCGGAAACATAATACATGTGTGAATACATAGACAAACAGAGTGTCACTAGTATGCCTCTACTTGACTAGCTCGTTAATCAAAGATGGTTATGTTTCCTAACCATGAACAAAAAGTTGTTATTTGATTAACGAGATCACATCATTAGTTGAATGATCTGATTGACATGACCCATTCCATTAGCTTAGCACCCAATCGTTTAGTATGTTGCTATTGCTTTCTTCATGACTTATACATGTTCCTATGACTATGAGATTATGCAACTCCCATTTGCCGGAGGAACACTTTGGGTGCTACCAAACGTCACAACGTAACTGGGTGATTATAAAGGAGCATTACAGGTGTCTCCAAAGGTAGATGTTGGGTTGGCGTATTTCGAGATTAGGATTTGTCACTCCGATTGTCGGAGAGGTATCTCTGGGCCCTCTCGGTAATGCACATCACATAAGCCTTGCAAGCATTGCAACTAATCTGTTAGTTGTGAGATGATGTATTACGGAACGAGTAAAGAGACTTGCCGGTGACGAGATTGAACTAGGTATTGGATACCGACGATCGAATCTTGGGCAAGTAACATACCGATGACAAAGGGAACAACGTATGTTGTTACGCGGTCTGATCGATAAAGATCTTCGTAGAATATGTAGGAGCCAATATGGGCATCCAGGTCCCGCTATTGTTTATTGACCGGAGATCTGTCTCAGTCATGTCTACGTTGTTCTCGAACCGTAGGGTCCGCACGCTTAACGTTACGATGACAGTTATTATGAGTTTATGCATTTTGATGTACCGAAGTTAGTTCGGAGTCCCGGATGTGATCACGGACATGACGAGGAGTCTCGAAATGGTCGAGACATGAAGATTGATATATTAGATGACTATATTCGGACACCGGAAGGGTTCCGGAGAAGTATCGGATAAAACGGGAGCACCGGGGGGTTACCGGAACCCCTCGGGGGGTTAATGGGCCTCATGGGCCTAAAGTGGAGAAGAGGAAGGGCCTGCCAGGGCAGGCCGCGCGCCCCCTCTCCCCCTAGTCCGAATTGGACAAGGAGGGAGGGGCGGCACCCCCCCTTTCCTTCTCTCCCCCCTCTCTCCTAATTGGACAAGGAAACGGGAGGGGAGTCCTAATCCCGGTAGGAGTGGGACTCCTCCTGCGCCCTCCTCTAGGCCGGCCGCACCCCCCCTTGGATCCTTTGTATACGGAGGCAGGGGGCACCCCAGAACACACAAGTTGATCCCCGTGATCGTTCCTTAGCCGTGTGCGGTGCCCCCCTCCACCATATTCCACCTCGATCATATCGTTGTAGTGCTTAGGCGAAGCCCTGCGTCAGTAGAACATCATCATCGTCACCACGCCGTTGTGCTGACGGAACTCATCCCCGAAGCTTTGCTGGATAAGAGCCCGGGGAGCATCATCGAGCTGTACGTGTGCTAAGAACTCGGAGGTGCCGGAGTAACGGTGCGTGGATCGGTCGGATCGGGGAAGACGTACGACTACTTCCTCTACATTGCGTCAATGCTTCCGTTGCGGTCTACGAGGGTACGTAGACAACACTCTCCCCTCTCGTTGCTATGCATCACCATGATCTTGCGTGTGCGTAGGAAAATTTTGAAATTACTACGTTCCTCAACAGTGGCATCCGAGCCTAGGTTTTCTGGTTTGATGTTATATGCACAAGTAGAACGCAAGTGAGTTGTGGGCGATATAAGTCATACTGCCTACCAGCATGTCATACTTTGGTTCGGCGGTATTGTTGGACGAGACGACCCGGACCGACATTACACGTACGCTTACACGAGACCGGTTCTCCCGACGTGCTTTGCACATAGGTGGCTTGCGGGCGACAGTCTCTCCAACTTTAGTTGAAACGAGTGTGGCTATGCCCGGTCCTTGCGAAGGTTAAAATGGCATCAACTTGACAAACTATCGTTGTGGTTTTGATGCGTAGGTGAGATTGGTTCTTGCTTAAGCCCGTAGCAGCCACGTAAAACTTGTAACAACAAAGTAGAGGACGTCTAACTTGTTTTTGCAGGGCATGTTGTGATGTGATATGGTCAAGACATGATGCTAAATTTTATTGTATGAGATGATCATGTTTTGTAACCGAGTTACCGGCAACTGGCAGGAGCCATATGGTTGTCGCTTTATTGTATGCAATGCAATCGCGATGTAATGCTTTACTTTATCACTAAGCGGTAGCGATAGTCGTGGAAGCATAAGATTGGCGAGACGACAACGATGCTATGATGGAGATCAAGGTGTCGCGCCAGTGACGATGGTGATCATGACGGTCCTTCGGAGATGGAGATCACAGGCACAAGATGATGATGGCCATATCATATCACTTATATTGATTGCATGTGATGTTTATCTTTTATGCATCTTATCTTGCTTTGATTGACGGTAGCATTATAAGATGATCTCTCACTAAATTATCAAGAAGTGTTCTCCCTGAGTATGCACCGTTGCGAAAGTTCTTCGTGCTGAGACACCACGTGATGCTCGGGTGTGATAGGCTCTAGGTTCAAATACAACGGGTGCAAAATAGTTGCACACGCGGAATACTCAGGTTATACTTGACGAGCCAAGCATATACAGATATGGCCTCGGAACACGGAGACCGAAAGGTCGAGCGTGAATCATATAGTAGATATGATCAACATAGTGATGTTCACCAATGAAACTACCCCATCTCACGTGATGATCGGACATGGTTTAGTTGATTTGGATCACGTGATCACTTAGAGGATTAGAGGGATATCTATCTAAGTGGGAGTTCTTAAGTAATATGATTAAATTGAACTTAAATTTATCATGAACTTAGTCCTGGTAGTATTTTGCAAATCATGTTGTAGATCAATAGCTCGCATTGTTGCTTCCCTGTGTTTATTTTGGTATGTTCCTAGAGAAAATTGTGTTCAAAGATGTTAGTAGCAATGATGCGGATTGGATTCGTGATTTGAGGTTTATCCTCATTGCTGCACAGAAAAATTATGTCCTTGATGCACCTCTAGGTGACAGACCTATTGCAGGAGCAGATGCAGATGTTATGAACGTTGGGCTAGCTCAATATGATGACTACTTGATAGTTTAGTGCACCATGCTTAATGGCTTAGAATCGGGACTCCAAAGACGTTTTGAATGTCATGGACCATATGAGATGTTCCAGGAGTTGAAGTTAATATTTCAAGCAAATACCCGAGTTGAGAGATATGAAGTCTCTAACAAGTTCTATAGCTAAAAGATGGAGGAGAATCGCTCAACTAGTGAGCATGTGCTCAGATTGTCTGGGTACTACAATCGCTTGAATCAAGTGGGAGTTAATCTTCCAGATAAGATAGTGATTGACAGAATTCTCTAGTCACCATCACCAAGTTAGTAGAACTTCGTGATGAACTATAATATGCAAGGGATAACGGAAACAACTCCCAAGCTCTTCGTGATACTGAAATCAACGAAGGTAGAAATCAAGAAAAACATCAAGTTTTGATGGTTGACAAGACCACTAGTTTCAAGAAAAGGGCAAAGGGAAGAAGGGGAACTTCAAGAAGAACGGCAAGAAAGTTGCTGCTCAAGTGAAGAAGCCCAAGTCTGATCCTAAGCCTGAGACTAAGTGTTTCTACTGCAAAGGGACTGGTCACTGGAAGCGGAACTACCCCAAGTGATTGGCGAATAAGAAGGATGGCAAAGTGAACATAAGTATATTTGATATACATGTTATAGATGTGTACTTTACTAGTGTTTATAGAAAACCCTCAGTATTTGATACTAGTTCAGTTGCTAAGATTAGTAACTCGAAACAAGAGTTGCAGAATAAACAGAGACTAGTTAAGGGTGAAGTGACGATGTGTGTTGGAAGTGGTTCCAAGATTGATATGATCATCATCGCACACTCCCTATAATTTCGGGATTAGTGTTTAACCTAAATAAGTGTTATTTGGTGTTTGCATTCAGCATGAATATGATTTGATCATGTTTATTGTAATACGGTTATTCATTTAAGTAAGAGAATAAATTGTTGTTCTGTTTACATGAATAAAACCTTATATGGTTACACACCCAATGAAAATAGTTCGTTGGATCTCGATCATAGTGATACACATAATCATAATATTGAAACCAAAAGATGCAAAGTTAATAATGATAGTGCAACTTATTTGTAGCACTGCCGTTTAGGTCATATTGGTGTAAAGCGCATGAAGAAACTCCACGCTGATGGGCTTTTGGAATCACTTGATTATGAATCAGTTGATGCTTGCGAACCATACCTCATGGGCAAGATGACTAAGACTCCGTTCTTCGGAACAATGGAGCGAGCAATAGATTTGTTGGAAATCATACATACTGATGTATGTGGTCCGATGAATATTGAGGCTCGCGACAGGTATCATTATTTTCTGATCTTCACATATGATTTGAGCAGATATGAGTATATCTACTTGATGAAACATAAGTCTGAAACATTTGAAAAGTTCAAAGAATTTCAGAGTGAAGTGAAAAATCATCGTAACAAGATAATAAAGTTTCTACAATCTGATCGTAGAGAAGAGTATTTGATTTACGAATTTGGCCTTCAGTAAAAAACAATGTGAAATAGTTTCACTACTCACGCCACCTGGAACACCACAATGCAATGGTGTGTCCGAACGTCATAACCGTACTTTATTAGATATGGTGCGATCTATGATGTCTCTTACCGATCTACCACTATCGTATTGGGGTTATGCATTAGAGACAGCTGCATTCACGTTAAATAGGGCACCATCTAAATCCGTTGAGATGACATCGTATGAACTATGGTTTGGCAAGAAACCTAAGCTGTCGTTTCTTAAAGTTTGAGGTTGCAATGCTTATGTGAAAAAGTTTCAACCTGATAAGGTCAAACCCAAATCGGAGAAATGTGTCTTCATAGGATATCCAAAGGAAACTATTGGATACACCTTCTATCACAGATCCGAAGCCAAGACTTTTGTTGCTAAATTCGAAAACTTTCTAGAGAAGGAGTTTCTCTCGAAAGAAGTGAGTGGGAGGAAAGTAGAAAACTTGATAAGGTAATTGTACCTTCTCCCTTATTGGAAAGTAGTTCATCACAGAAATCTGTTCTTGTGACTACTACACCAATTAGTGAGGAAGCTAATGATGATGATCATGTAACTTCAGATCAAGTCACTACCAAATCTCGTAGGTAAACCAGAGTAAGATCCGCACCAGAGTGGTACGGTAATCCTGTTCTGGAAGTCATGTTACTAGACCATGACGGGCTTGCGAACTATGAGGAAGCAATGATGAGCCCAGATTCCGCGAAATGGTTTGAGGCCATGAAATCTGAGATATGATCCATGTATGAGAACAAAGTTTGGACTTTGGTTGACTTGCCCGATGATCGGCAAGCAATTGAGAATAAATGGATCTTCAAGAGGAAGACGGACACTGATAGTAGTGTTACTATCTACAAAGCTAGAATTGTCGCAAAAGGTTTTCGACAAGTTCAAGGTATTGACTACGATGAGAGATTCTCACTCGTATCTATGCTTAAGTCTGTCCGAATCATGTTAGCAATTGCCGCATTTTATGAAATCTGGCAAATGGATAAACAAAACTGAATTCCTTAATGGATTTATTAAGGAAGAGTTGTATATGATGCAACTAGAAGGTTTTGTCAATCCGAAAGGTGCTAACAAAATGTGCAAGCTCCAGCGATCCATCTATGGACTGGTGCAAGCATCTCGGAGTTGGAATATACGCTTTGATGAGTTGATCAAAGCATATAGTTTTATACAGACTTGCGGTGAAGCCTGTATTTAGAAGGAAAGTGAGTCGGAGCACTACAACATTTCTGATAAGTATATGTGTATGACATATTGTTGATCGGAAATAATGTAGAATTATTCTCCAAAGCATAAAGGAGTGTTTGAAAGGATTTTTTCAAAGAAAACCTCGGTGAAGCTACTTACATATTGAGCATCAAGATCTATAGAGATAGATCAAGACGCTTGATAAGTTTTTTCAATGAGTACATACCTTGACAATATTTTGAAGTAGTTCAAAATGGAACAGTCAAAGAAAGAATTCTTGCCTGTGTTACAAGGTGTGAAGTTGAGTAAGACTCAAAGCCCGACCACGGCAGAAAATAGAATGAGAATGAAAGTCATTCCCTATGCCTTGGCCATAGGTTCTATAAAGTATGCCATGTTGTGTACCATACCTATTGTATACCCTACACTAGTTTTGGCAAGGGAGTACAATAGTGATCTAGGAGTAGATCACTGGACAGCGGTCAAAATTATCCTGAGTGGAATAAGGATATGTTTCTCGATTATGGAGGTGACAAAAGGATCGTCGTAAAAGGGTTACGTCGATACAAGATTTGGCACTGATCCGGATGACTCTTAGTCTTCATCTGGATGCATATTGAAAGTGGGAGCAATTAGCTAGAGTAGCTCCATGCAGAGCATTGTAGACATAGAATTTTGCAAAATACATACGGATCTGAATTTGGCAGGCCCATTGACTAAATTTCTCTCACAAGCAAAACATGATCACTCTTTGGGTGTTAATCACATAGCGATGTGAACTAGATTATTGAATCTAGTAAACCCTTGGGTGTTAGTCACATGGAGATGTGAACCAATCACATAAAGATGTGAACTATTGGTATTAATCACATAGCGATGTGAACTAGATTATTGATTCTAGTGGAAGTGGGAGACTGAAGGAAATATGCCCTAGAGGCAATAATAAAGTTATTATTTATTTCCTTATTTCATGATAAATGTTTATTATTCATTCTAGAATTGTATTAACCAGAAACATAATACATGTGTGAATACATAGACAAACAGAGTGTCACTAGTATGCCTCTACTTGACTAGCTCGTTAATCAAAGATGGTTATGTTTCCTAACCATGAACAAAAAGTTGTTATTTGATTAACGAGATCACATCATTAGTTGAATGATCTGATTGACATGACCCATTCCATTAGCTTAGCACCCGATCGTTTAGTATGTTGCTATTGCTTTCTTCATGACTTATACATGTTCCTATGACTATGCGATTATGCAACTCCCGATTGCCGGAGGAACACTTTGGGTGTTACCAAACGTCACAACGTAACTGGGTGATTATAAAGGAGCATTACAGGTGTCTCCAAAGGTAGATGTTGGGTTGGCGTATTTCGAGATTAGGATTTGTCACTCCGATTGTCGGAGAGGTATCTCTGGGCCCTCTCGGTAATGCACATCACATAAGCCTTGCAAGCATTGCAACTAATCTGTTAGTTGTGAGATGATGTATTACGGAACGAGTAAAGAGACTTGCCGGTGACGAGATTGAACTAGGTATTGGATACCGACGATCGAATCTTGGGCAAGTAACATACCGATGACAAAGGGAACAACGTATGTTGTTACGCGGTCTGATCGATAAAGATCTTCGTAGAATATGTAGGAGCCAATATGGGCATCCAGGTCCCGCTATTGGTTATTGACCAGAGATCTGTCTCAGTCATGTCTACATTGTTCTCGAACCGTAGGGTCCGCACGCTTAACGTTACGATGACAGTTATTATGAGTTTATGCATTTTGATGTACCGAAGTTTGTTCGGAGTCCCGGATGTGATCATGGACATGACGAGGAGTCTCGAAATGGTCGAGACATAAAGATTGATATATTGGGCGACTATATTCGGACACCGGAAGGGTTCCGGAGAAGTATTGGATAAAACCAGAACACCGGGGGGTTACCGGAACCCCCCGGGGGGTTAATGGGCCTCATGGGCCTAAAGTGGAGAAGAGGAAGGGGCTGCCAGGGCAGGCCGCGCGCCCCCTTTCCCCCTAGTCCGAATTGGACAAGGAGGGAGGGGCGGCGCCCCCGCCTTTCCTTCTCTCCCCCCTCTCTCCTAATTGGACAAGGAAACGGGAGGGGAGTCCTACTCCCGGTAGGAGTAGGACTCCTCCTGCGCCCTCCTCTAGGCCGGCCGCACCCCCCACCCCCGTTGGATCATTTATATACGGAGGTAGGGGGGCACCCTAGAAGACACAAGTTGATCCCCGTGATCGTTCCTTAGCCGTGTGCGGTGGCCCCCTCCACCATATTCCACCTCGATCATATAGTTGTAGTGCTTAGGCGAAGCCCTGCGTCGGTAGAACATCATCATCGTCACCACGCCGTTGTGCTGACGGAACTCATCCCCGAAGCTTTGCTGGATCGGAGCCCGGGGAGCGTCATCGAGCTGTACGTGTGCTAAGAACTCGGAGGTGCCGGAGTAACGGTGCTTGGATCGGTCGGATCGGGGAAGACGTACGACTACTTCCTCTACATTGCATCAACGCTTCCATTGCGGTCTACGAGGGTATGTAGACAACACTCTCCCCTCTCGTTGCTATGCATCACCATGATCTTGCGTGTGCGTAGGAAAATTTTGAAATTACTACGTTCCCCAACATACATGTCGTATGCATCCTTGGCCGCATAGCTTATTTACGCTAGATTTATAGGTACCTCCCACGTGTTTAGGTTCTTGGTATCGACGTCTTCTTTCATATTGGCGTAGCAGGGATCGATGATGGTCGCGGCAAGGTCAACCATGGAGTCCTTCTCCTGCCAATTGCCGATGATCTTGTATTGCTTCTGGATGTCGACAAGCTTGTTGCACCAAATACTCCAGAACCTCTGGTGGCCCTACAGAAGTGGTAGACAAGAACCTCATCCTGCATGCATACCTAGGCGACGACAATCCACTGGTCCCTGTCAGGAGACGAATGGATGGGCACAAGGCCTAGTCCCGTGACCGTGTGCTTTCTCCTCCTGTGAGTACTGCTTGAACTTGGCAAGGCAGAGCTTCACCTAGTCCAGATCATTGGTGCACATCACATTCAACTTGGTGCTGCCATGGGTCTGAACGGCGAACTGAAAGGTGAACTCCTTGCTGAAGTCCATATCTAGCAGGCTCACCATATTGTAGCCTCTTCTCACGCAGAGTTGATGTGGCGGTTCCCATTTGTGGTGATTGGGGTAGGGGGTTGAAGACGATCAATGTGTACTGGGGTACTGGGGGCGGCACCGCCGCAGCAGTAGTTCATTTCTCCAATCATGGGGAACTACAATCAATGGTAAACGAGTGGGTTGGCAACACAGAAGTTCGTTTTCAGCTCTTGGGGAACCGCATCCAATGGGAAACTGAGTGTGTATAGGTGACAACAGTTACTACACCTCGCTCACTAGCTGCACACCCGACAGAACATGCCCCCTCGAGTTCACGAGCTGATATGTATTGGTACTGTAATAGCAAGTGTTAGTGGTCACTTTACATAAATTTTATTACCTTTAATTAAAATGTATTCTTAAAACAACCAAAGCATTGGCTCGTTCTACCAGTGCCACATGATCAACATGCACATCAATTACAATTATTATTCTTAGGATGCAAACGATCAGCTCATTTGCCGCACTTTCACACAGGCAATACTACCAAGTTTGAACAGCTAGTTACGGTTGCTGTCCTCTGCATCATCATGCCATGTTTCCCAGCTTGCAAGATTTAGAACCAACCAATGTGATTCAAATAATAAGTAAAACAAAGATGCCTGCACATCACAATGATTCCCATCTTGCAAGATTCAGAACCAACCCATAAGATTCAAATAATAATAAATACAACAAAGATGTCTACACATCTCAATGATTCACATCTCAGAGCCAATCGTAAGTGTACAACTCAAACGTTGTGAGAGTAT
Source organism: Triticum urartu (assembly GCF_056163025.1). Classification (NCBI taxonomy): domain Eukaryota; kingdom Viridiplantae; phylum Streptophyta; class Magnoliopsida; order Poales; family Poaceae; genus Triticum; species Triticum urartu. Next base: position 525,188,429 of record NC_141877.1, on the reverse strand, counting down.
GAATAAATAAATAAAAATTTATTAATGCTTCATGTAAGAAATTTGATCCAAGGATTTGCTAAAACATTGAAACCAGTCCTTTTTAAGGCCACGCAGGTCAAACATTGGCAGCTGAAATATTCTGCATCACTTGTGGCACTACCACTTCCAATATATGCACAAGAGGGCCTTCTAGATTTTGAAGTAGTGTGTATAGAGCCTCATCCTTAGTATTTAAAAATACACATAGCAGAATCTAGTGGAATCATCAATCAGCGTCCTGAAATATATCTTTCCACCTTGCACACACGCATGGAACTTTAGAGCCTTTGGATAGAGTGAATCTCGTGATTAAATCCATCTTGGCTAGCCGGGTCATACAACCCTGGGTGAATGCTTTTGACCTTCACAATATCTGTAGTTCAGAATTACTGTTTGCATAGATAAGAAAGAGCACCATTACTATAATATTAGCACAAGTTAAAGCAACTTTATTTCCAAAACGAGAAAAGATTGCAATGGAATAGATTTAATAAAAAATACAACATTAGCACAGTATGAAATGCACAATCATGTTGATAAAGAACAGTACTAACTGAAGGAAATATGCCCTAGAGGCAATAATAAAGTTATTATTTATTTCCTTATATCATGATAAATGTTTATTATTCATGCTAGAATTGTATTAACCGGAAACATAATACATGTGTGAATACATAGACAAACAATGTGTCACTAGTATGCCTCTACTTGACTAGCTCGTTAATCAAAGATGGTTATGTTTCCTAACCATGAACAAAGAGTTGTTATTTGATTAACAAGGTCACATCATTAGTTGAATGATCTGATTGACATGACCCATTCCATTAGCTTAGCACCCGATCGTTTAGTATGTTGCTATTGCTTTCTTCATGACTTACACTTGTTTCTGTGACTATGAGATTATGCAACTCCCGTTTACCGGAGGAACACTTTGTGTGCTACCAAACGTCACAACGTAACTGGGTGATCATAAAGGTGCTCTACAGGTGTCTCCAAAGGTACTTGTTGGGTTGGCGTATTTCGAGATTAGGATTTGTCACTCCGAATGTCGCAGAGGTATCTCTGGGCCCTCTCGGTAATGCACATCACATAAGCCTTGCAAGCATTACAACTAATGTGTTAGTTGTGAGATGATGTATTACAGAACAAGTAAAGAGACTTGCTGGTAACGAGATTGAACTAGGTATTGGATACCGACGATCGAATCTCGGGTAAGTAACATACCGATGACAAAGGGAGCAACGTATGTTGTTATGCGGTCTGAAGGATAAAGATCTTCGTAGAATATGTAGGAGCCAATATGGGCATCCAGGTCCCGCTGTTGGTTATTGACAGGAGACATGTCTCGGTCATGTCTACATTGTTCTCGAACCCATAGGGTCCGCACGCTTAAGGTTTCGATGACAGTTATATTATGAGTTTATACGTTTTGATGTACCGAAGGTTGTTCGGAGTCCCGGATGTGATCACGGACATGGCGAGGAGTCTCGAAATGGTCGAGACATAAAGATTGATATATTGCATGGCTATATTCGGACACCGGAAGTGTTCCGGGTGATTTCGGAGAAAACCGGAAAGCCGGAGGGTTACCGGAACCCCCCTGGGAGAAGTAATGGGCCATATGGGCCTTAGTGGAGACAGAGAGGGGCAGCCAAAGGTGGGCCGCGCGCCTCCTCCCCCCTGGTCCGAATTGGACTAGGAGAGGGGGGGCGGCGCCCCCCTTTCCTTCTCCCTCCCCACTTCTTTCCCCCTCCTAGTAGGAGTCCTACTCCTACTAGGAGCAGGACTCCTCCTTGGCACGCCATAGGGGCCGGCCGGCCTCGTCCTCTCTTGAACCTTTATATGCGGAGGCAGGGGCAGCCCAGAAACACACAAGTTGATCCACGTGATCATATTCTTAGCCGTGTGCGGCGCCCCCTGCCACCATAGTCCTCGATAATATTGTAGCGGTGCTTAGGCGAAGCCCTGCGGTAGTAGTACATCAAGATCGTCACCACGCCGTCGTGCTGACGGAACTCTTCCCCGACACTTTGGTGGATCGGAGTCCGGGGATCATCATCGAGCTGAACGTGTGCTAAAACACGGAGGTGCCATAGTTTCGGTGCTTGATCGGTCGGGCCGTGAAGACGTACGACTACATCAACCGCGTTGACATAACGCTTCCGCTGTCGATCTACAAGGGTACGCAGATCATACCCTCCCCTCTCGTTGCTATGCATCACCATGATCTTGCGTGTGCGTAGGAAAATTTTGAAATTACTACGTTCCCCAACAGTGGCATCCGAGCCTAGGTTTTATGGTTTGATGTTATATGCACGAGTAGAACACAAGTGAGTTGTGGGCGATATAAGTCATACTGCCTACCAGCATGTCATACTTTGGTTCGGCGGTATTGTTGGATGAAGCGGCCCGGACCGACATTACGCGTATGCTTACGCGAGACCGGTTCTCCCGACGTGCTTTGCACATAGGTGGCTTGCGGGTGACTGTTTCTCCAACTTTAGTTGAACCGGGTGTGGCTACGCCCGGTCCTTGCGAAGGTTAAAACGGCATAAACTTGACAAACTATCGTTGTGGTTTTGATGCGTAGGTAAGATTGATTCTTGCTTAAGCCTGTAGCAGCCACGTAAAACTTGCAACAAACAAAGTAGAGGACGTCTAACTTGTTTTTGCAGGGCATGTTGTGATGTGATATGGTCAAGACATGATGCTAAATTTTATTGTATGAGATGATCATGTGTTGTAACTGAGTTATCGGCAACTGGCAGGAGCCATATGGTTGTCGCTTTATTGTATGCAATGCAATCGCGCTATAATGCTTTACTTTATCACTAAGCGGTAGCGATAGTCGTGGAAGCACAAAATTGGCGAGACGACAATGATGCTACGATGGAGATCAACGTGTCGCGCCGGTGACGATGGTGATCATGACGGTGCTTCAGTGATGGAGATCACAGGCACAAGATGATGATGGCCATATCATATCACTTATATTGATTGCATGTGATGTTTATCTTTTATGCATCTTATCTTGCTTTGATTGACAGTAGCATTATAATATGATCTCTCACTAAAATTATCAAGAAGTGTTCTCCCTGAGTATGCACCATTGCGAAAGTTCTTCGTGCTGAGACACCACGTGATGATCGGGTGTGATAGGCTCTACGTTCAAATACAACGGGTGCAAAACAGTTGCACACGCGGAATACTCAGGTTATACTTGACGAGCCAAGCATATACAGATATGGCCTCGGAACACGGAGACCGAAAGGTCGAGCGTGAATCATATAGTAGATATGATCAACATAGTGATGTTCACCAATGAAACTACTCCATCTCACGTGATGATCGGACATGGTTTAGTTGATTTGGATCACGTGACCACTTAGAGGATTAGAGGGATGTCTGTCTAAGTGGGAGTTCTTAAGTAATTTGATTAATTGAACTTAAATTTATCATGAACTTAGTACCTGATAGTATCTTGCTTATGTATGTTTGATTGTAGATAGATGGCCCGTGCTGTTGTTCCGTTGAATTTTAATGCGTTCCTTGAGAAAGCAAAGTTGAAAGATGATGGTAGCAATTACACGGACTGGGTACGTAACTTGAGGATTATCCTCATTGCTGCACAGAAGAATTATGTCCTGGAAGCACCGCTGGGTGCCAGGCCTGCTGCTGGAGCAACACCAGATGTTATGAACGTCTGGCAGAGCAAAGCTGATGACTACTCGATAGTTCAGTGTGCCATGCTTTACGGCTTAGAATCGGGACTTCAACGACATTTTGAACGTCATGGAACATATGAGATGTTCCAGGAGTTGAAGTTAATATTTCAAGCAAATGCCCGAATTGAGAGATATGAAGTCTCCAATAAGTTCTATAGCTGCAAGATGGAGGGGAACAGTTCTGTCAGTGAGCATATACTCAAAATGTCTGGGTATAATAATCACTTGATTCAGATGGGAGTTAATCTTCCAGATGATTGCGTCATTGACAGAATTCTCCAATCACTGCCACCAAGCTACAAGAGCTTCGTGATGAACTATAATATGCAAGGGATGAATAAGAATATTCCCGAGCTCTTCGCAATGCTGAAAGCTGCGGAGGTAGAAATCAAAAAGGAGCATCAAGTGTTGATGGTCAACAAGACCACTAGTTTCAAGAAAAAGGGCAAAGGGAAGAAGAAGGGGAACTTCAAGAAGAACGGCATGCAAGTTGCTGCTCAAGAGAAGAAACCCAAGTCTGGACCTAAGCCTGAAACTGAGTGCTTCTACTGCAAGCAGACTGGTCACTGGAAACGGAACTGCCCCAAGTATTTGGCGGATAAGAAGGATGGCAAGGTGAACAAAGGTATATGTGATATACATGTTATTGATGTGTACCTTACTAATGCTCGCAGTAGCACCTGGGTATTTGATACTGGTTCTGTTGCTAATATTTGCAACTCGAAACAGGGACTACGGATTAAGCGAAGATTGGCTAAGGACGAGGTGATGATGCGCGTGGGAAACGGTTCCAAAGTCGATGTGATCGCAGTCGGTGCGCTACCTCTACATCTACCTTCGGGATTAGTATTAGACCTAAATAATTGTTATTTGGTGCCAGCATTGAGCATGAACATTATATCTAGATCGTGTTTAATGCGAGATAGTTATTCATTTAAATCAGAGAATAATGGTTGTTCTATTTACATGAGTAATATCTTTTATGGTCATGCACCCTTGAAGAGTGGTCTATTCTTATTGAATCTCGATAGTAGTGATACACATATTCATAATGTTGAAGCCAAAAGATGCAGAGTTGATAATGATGGTGCAACTTATTTGTGGCACTGCCGTTTAGGTCATATCGGTGTAAAGCGCATGAAGAAACTCCATACTGATGGACTTTTGGAACCACTTGATTATGAATCACTTGGTACTTGCGAACCGTGCCTCATGGGCAAGATGACTAAAACACCATTCTCCGGTACTATGGAGAGAGCAACAGATTTGTTGGAAATCATACATACAGATGTATGTGGTCCGATGAATATTGTGGCTCGTGGCGGATATCGTTATTTTCTCACCTTCACAGATGACTTAAGCAGATATGGGTATATCTACTTAATGAAACATAAGTCTGAAACATTTGAAAAGTTCAAAGAATTTCAGAGTGAAGTTGAAAATCATCATAACAAGAAAATAAAGTTTCTACGATCTGATCGTGGAGGAGAATATTTGAGTTATGAGTTTGGTGTACATTTGAAGCAATGCGGAATAGTTTCGCAACTCACGCCACCTGGAACACCACAGCGTAATGGTGTGTCCGAACGTCGTAATCGTACTTTACTAGATATGGTGCGATCTATGATGTCTCTTACTGATTTACCGCTATCGTTTTGGGGTTATGCTTTAGAGACGGCCGCATTCACGTTAAATAGGGCACCATCGAAATCCGTTGAGACGACACCTTATGAACTATGGTTTGGCAAGAAAACAAAGTTGTCGTTTTTGAAAGTTTGGGGCTGCGATGCTTATGTGAAAAAGCTTCAACCTGATAAGCTCGAACCCAAATTGGAGAAATGTGTCTTCAGGGGATATCCAAAGGAAACTATTGGATACACCTTCTATCACAGATCCGAAGGCAAGACTTTTGTTGCTAAATTCGGAAACTTTCTGGAGAAGGAGTTTCTCTTGAAAGATGTGAATGGGAGGAAAGCAGAACTTGATGAGGTAACTGTACCTGCTCCATTATTGGAAAGTAGTACATCACAGAAAACTGTTTCTGCGACACCTACACCAATTAGTGAGGAAGCTAATGATAATGATCATGAAACTTCAGGACAAGATACTACTGAACCTCGTAGGTCAACCAGAGTGAGATCCGCGCCAGAGTGGTACGGTAATCCTATTCTGGAAATCATGCTGCTAGATCATGATGAACCTACGAACTATGGAGAAGCGATGGTGAGCCCAGATTCCGCAAAATGGCTTGAAGCCATGAAATCTGAGATGGGATCCATGTATGAGAACAAAGTATGGACTTTGGTTGACTTGCCCGATGATCGGCAAGCAATTGAGAATAAATGGATTTTCAAGAAGAAGACTGACGCTGACGGTAATATTACTGTCTACAAAGCTCGACTTGTCGCAAAAGGTTTTCGACAAGTTCAAGGGGTTGACTACGATGAGACATAGGTGTCATACATGTGAAGCTGTCAGTTGGTGCAGTTCAAAACAAAGCGTTGTGGCGGGATCTACATGTGAAGCAGAGTACATAGCTGCTTCGGAAGCAGCAAACGAAGGAGTCTGGATGAAGGAGTTCATATCCGATCTAGGTGTCATACCTAGTGCATCGGGTCCAATGAAAATCTTTTGTGACAATACTGGTGCAATTGCCTTGGCAAAGGAATCCAGATTTCACAAGAGAACCAAGCACATCAAGAGATGCTTCAATTCCATCCGGGATCTAGTCCAGGTGGGAGACATAGAGATTTGCAAGATACATATGGAGCTGAATGTAGCAGACCCATAGACTAAGCCTCTTCCACGAGCAAAACATGATCAACACCAAGGCTCCATGGGTGTTAGAATCATTACTGTGTAATCTAGATTATTGACTCTAGTGCAAGTGGGAGACTGAAGGAAATATGCCCTAGAGGCAATAATAAAGTTATTATTTATTTCCTTATATCATGATAAATGTTTATTATTCATGCTAGAATTGTATTAACCGGAAACATAATACATGTGTGAATACATAGACAAACAAACTGTCACTAGTATGCCTCTACTTGACTAGCTCGTTAATCAAAGATGGTTATGTTTCCTAACCATGAACAAAGAGTTGTTATTTGATTAACGAGGTCACATCATTAGTTGAATGATCTGATTGACATGACCCATTCCATTAGCTTAGCACCCGATCGTTTAGTATGTTGCTATTGCTTTCTTCATGACTTATACATGTTCCTGTGACTATGAGATTATGCAACTCCCGTTTACTGGAGGAACACTTTGTGTGCTACCAAACGTCACAACGTAACTGGGTGATCATAAAGGTGCTCTACAGGTGTCTCCAAAGGTACTTGTTGGGTTGGCGTATTTCGAGACTGGGATTTTTCACTCCGAATATCGGAGAGGTATCTCTGGGCCCTCTCGGTAATGCACATCACATAAGCCTTGCAAGCATTACAACTAATGTGTTAGTTGTGAGATGATGTATTACAGAACGAGTAAAGAGACTTGCCGGTAACGAGATTGAACTAGGTATTGGATACCGACGATCGAATCCCGGGCAAGTAACATACCGATGACAAAGGGAACAACGTATGTTGTTATGCGGTCTGACCGATAAAGATATTCGTAGAATATGTAGGAGCCACTATGGGCATCCAGGTCCCGCTATTGGTTATTGACCGGAGACATGTCTCGGTCATGTCTACATTGTTCTCGACCCGTAGGGTCCGCACGCTTAAGGTTTCGATGACAGTTATATTATGAGTTTATATATTTTGATGTACCGAAGGTTGTTCGGAGTCCCGGATGTGATCACGGACATGACGAGGAGTCTTGAAATGGTCGAGACATAAAGATTGATATATTGGACGGCTATATTCGGACACCGGAAGTGTTCCGGGTGATTTCGGAGAAAACCGGAAAGACGGAGGGTTACCGGAACCCCCCTCCCCCCCCCCCCCCCGGAGAAGTAATGAGCCATATGGGCCTTAGTGGAGAGAGAGAGGGGCAGCCAAAGGTGGGCCGCGTGCCTCTTCCCCCCTGGTCCGAATTGGACTAGGAGAGTGGGGGCGGCGCCCCCCTTTCCTTCTCCCTCCCCACTTCTTTCCCCCTCCTAGTAGGAGTCCTACTCCTAGTAGGAGGAGGACTCCTCCTTGGCGCGCCATAGGAGCCGGCCAGCCGCCTCCTCTCTTGAACCTTTATATACGGAGGCAGGGGCACCCCAGAAACACACAAGTTGATCCACGTGATCATATTCTTAGCCGTGTGCGGTGCCCCCTGCCACCATAGTCCTCGATAATATTGTAACGGTGCTTAGGCGAAGCCCTGCGACAGTAGAACATCAAGATCGTCACCACACCGTCGTGCTGACGGAACTCTTCCCCGACACTTTGCTGGATCGGAGTCCGGGGATCATCATCGAGCTGAACGTGTGCTAAAACTCGGAGGTGCCGTAGTTTCGGTGCTTGATCGGTCGGGCCATGAAGACGTACGACTACATCAACTGCGTTGACATAACGCTTCCGCTGTCGATCTACAAGGGTACGTAGATCATACTCTCTCCTCTCGTTGCTATGCATCACCCTGATCTTGTGTGTGCGTAGGAAAATTTTGAAATTACTACGTTCCCCAACACTAACCTGTGTGAGATGACTTTGGGAGATCAAGTTATTCTTCATGTCCCCGTATCTTCCCATGAAGACGATTCATTGACATCCATTAACACCTTAGTGTGGCACTAGAAGGAGGAGCGTCGACTCATTTCAATCACTTTTCTGTACAGTTCAACTAAAATTGTGGCGCCCGCCAGTTAGATAGGTGGCCGGCCCCACCTCAACGGTAGGCGTGATGGACTCAACTAGTTCAGTGCAGCTATGTGATTGGTGCAGTGCACATGGGCTTGATTCTGCCGGACAGGTCTTCTACAAGCTATCTACATTGGAAATGAAATGGTAGCTAGGATAGTAGCTCTATTTTAAATGTATTATTACTTCATTAAATCAGTGGCAGTAGAAGTGCCAACGCAGTAGCACAAGATCACTAGCTGGATGTAGAGTCAAAATCAACCAAAAAGGAGCATACTCGGTCATGGGAACCATAACTGAGAGAGGGGCCCTATGCCACCACGACTCAATGTGGTTTCCACTCGGATGATTCAATTCATGTGACCTTTTTCTCCAGTCTACCTGAAATGAAGCAAAGATTGCATCATGCAGCTAGCAAGAAGTACTTGCTCTCATGAGCTGGCAGGTTCTTCTTTAGTAGTTGCACTAAAATTGAGCAACATTAAAGTTAGCTGTCCTACTCATGCAAGGTGCAACTATAATTTGGTTATCCTTTTGTGCAGTTGCACTAAAACAAATTGCCATTGTGGTGACACTTGTCGGTGTCAAAACCGACGGATCTCGGCTAGGGGGTCCCGAACTGTGCGTCTAGGATCGATGGTAACAGGAGACAGGGGACACAATGTTTACCCAGGTTCGGGCCCTCTCTATGGAGGTAATACCCTACTTCCTGCCTGATTGATCTTGATGAATATGAGTGTTACAAGAGTTGATCTACCACGAGATCGTAATGGCTAAACCCTAAAAGTGTAGCCTCGCTATGACTATCAGGAGCTATCTATAGACCTAGCCTTCCGGTTTATATAGACACGGGAGGGATCTAGGGTTTACACAAGGTCGGTTACAGAGAAAGGAATATTCATGTTTGGTCGCCAAGCTTGCCTTTCACGCCAAGGAGAGTCCCATCCGGACACTGGTAGAGTCTTCGGTCTTTGTATCCTTACGGCCCATCAGTCTGACCCATATCCAATAGATCGGACACCCAAGGACCCCTTAGTCCAGGACTCCCTCGGTAGCCCCTGAACCAGGCTTCAATGACGATGTGTCTGGCGCGCAGATTGTCTTCAGCATTGCAAGGCGGATTCCACTTCCGGAATACTCCAAGATAGTCTTCGGATAAAATGAAGGTGTCCGGATCTGCAACACAAGTACCACACACGACTGCAGGGAATATCATATTTCACGAGTCCCATCTACCGACAACTTTTTGCAAGATGACATCACGTCTGTCCGGTCACTATATCGAACCGTTTTTGTCCGCCGTTCTGTGTTTTGAGATGTGGTTTTCATTGACACGTCTTGTCAAAGCAGAGATCGTGTCCCCTTATTGCGGGATTCTCATCAATACGGGCATGGGTAACCCAACCGTGCCGTTTACACAACCCTTGGGAATAGGCGAGTTTTAGGCCGTGTGGGGAGGCGTTCGATATTCACTGCCTTTATAAGGGGAGAAGGATTCCCCCTTGTTCTCCCATGCCTTGTCTCTTCCTCTGCCCTTCCACTCTTGAGATCTAGCACCCAAGTTCTCATCGTTTCCCCACTCGAGCAAGCACTCAACCATGTCTGGATCCGGAGGTCAAGGCAAGTGGGTAGCCTCCTCCGTCAAGGAGAAGAACGTTACTGAGCTTCGGGCGGCCGGGTATCTGGCGAAGGAAATCGCCCACCGTATTCCAACCCAGGGTCAAGTAGTCCCCACGCCGAAACCCAATGATAGGGTGATATTCATCCCTCATTTCCTAGGGTTTCCATTCCACCCTTTCGTCCACGGGCCGATGTTCTATTACGGGCTAGACTTCCATGATCTATCCTCGAACTCTTTCCTCAACATCTCAGCATTCATCATCATGTGTGAGGCCTTCCTCCGCATCCAACCCAACTTCGAGCTGTGGCTCAAGGTTTTCAACGTGAAGCCGAAGGTGGTGGATGGCCAGCACGCGGAGTGCAGAGGCACCATGGTGAGCAAGCTGACCAATGTCTCTTGGCCAAAAGGCACTTTTGTGGAGACTGTCAAGGAATGGAAAAAAGTGTGGTTCCACATGACAGAACCCCGCGGCGCCGACTGGGCCGCAGCTGCCGAGTTCAACTCCGGTGCTCCAATGCGACTCACCTCCTGGGCTGAGAAGAGCCCGAATTGGTCTTCGTCAGACGAGCTGATAGCGCTGCAGACGCGCATTCAGAGCATGGTGGATAAAGATATCAAGCTCGTCGATGTAATCCAGGTGATGCTAGTTCGCCGGATTCTCCCATGCCAAAGCCGAAGTCGCCCTTTATGGGAGTTCAATCCGAAGAAGCACCATACCCTGAAGAGGCTGTTCGAAACCACTCTCGAAGATGCCTGGAAGTTGCTCTTCAAGGGCAACGAGACACCGCCAGCCACAGACTAGGACTGCGGGCACGATATAAACCACCTCGCCAATGAGGTATGTTTTTTAACGCATCCCGTACTTGTTTGTTTCAAGGATGATATCTGAGCTTTTATAATCATTGCTTCTTTAGGAATGGATGGAGAGGGCGAAGCGGATTCGGTGTCTGACTCCGCTGCCTGAGGAACCAGTCATCCCACGTCTAGCGAAGATGCTGGTGCTGGCGCCCTATAAGGCACCAGAGAAGAAGGCCAAAGGGAAGGCCAAGGGGGTCTGGAGTGGCCCCCGCCGCAAGGGTGCTTCGGATGTGACGTCCGAAGATAAGACCTACTCCTCCGCCGCCAAAGACGAAGACAATGAGGAGGAGGAGGAGGAGGAAGAGGAGAGCGACTCTCCCCGGATGGGCGGAGGAAGAAGAGGGCGGCCTCCACAAATCTGTAGGCAGATGCACCCAAGAAGGGGAAAGGCCCTATTGCGTACAGCTCCGCGTGGGACGTCGACAGCAGTCCGGAGAGACGCCCCCAGAACAAGCCCCTGGCTGCATCGTGAGTACATAGAACCCGCACACGTCCATTTATCTGGCCTCTCCACCTTATGGTATTTTATATGGTTTAACAATGTCATTGTAGTCCGTCCCACAACAGCTCCCAACGATCCTCATCAAGAGGTTCGTTGGAGTCAAAGGAAATGGCCAGCGAGACACCGCCGACCGCTTACTCTCCTAAGGCCAAGGGAGACGACGAGGTGCTGTCCCAAAGGACCTTCCCAGACCAGGGAGAGGTTCAGGAGGCCGTCATGCCGTCGTCGGAGGGTGACACCTCGGCCGCCGGACACATGGGGGAATAGACCCCCCATGGAGACTGATGATGGGGGCCGTGCTCAATTCGGCCCCCATCCGAGCACGGATCCAGAGACCCATACATCCCCGGAGTACGACAAGCAGCCTCCTTCATGTGAAGGAGGCGTGCCCGTCCCACCGGCGACCTCTGTCCAACCAGAGGCACCAGATAATCTATTGGAAGCGCTACGGGGCGCTTCCATTGTGGAAGAACACCGTATCCTTATGGGCATGGTGATTTAGATGGTTTAGTCTGTTAAGAGCAAACTGACTGAATCCTATAGCAGCCTGCTGATAGGTTTTGAGGTAAGTGGCGTTGACCGAGAAAATCCCAATATAGAGAGTAGCCCCTGAGACACTATCCGGTGTTCGAAAAGAAAAGCCGGACAAAGGATCAATTAAATTTCGCAGGAAGCTAACCAAACTGTGTCTGATTTGAATAAGCAGGTGTCGCTACTGGCCGCGGCACTACAAAAAAAATACACTTCCGTGATGATACGTGTTTGTCACAGTAGGTCACCTTTTTTGTCATGCATGTACATCCATGACAAATTTATGACAGAATCAAGATAGTCATACCTGTGCTGTCGTAGAAGTGTTCCATGACATTACCAAAATTATCATCACGGAAGTGTCCACTTCCATGACGTTAAATCGCGTGTCACAGAAGTGCTTTCGTCAAGGGTGACCGACACGTGGCATCCACCGTAACGGAACGCCGTTAAGCTATCGGGTCGGGTTTTGGATCCGATAACCCGTTAACAGCCCCGACCAATGGGGATTTTCCACGTGTAAAATCATCATTGGCTGGAGGAAACACGTGTCGGCTCATCGTTGGGACAGATGTCAACCACTCATTGGACGGAAGGCGCATATGATACGTCGACACGTGGCACGGCCCAACAGAGGCCCATTCCTGTGAAAAGGCCGGCCCGTTTGACTTGGTCAAAAGCAGGCGGGCCGGCCCATGGAAAGCATGTTAACGGCCTATTCGAATAAAGCCCATTTACAGCCCGCTAACCCAAGGCCCGTTACACCCTATCCGAATTAAGCCCAGTAGCGTCATCTGGGCCATCCAATATGATTCCAGCCCGTTTTCACTTTTGGCCCATGTATGGCCCGTGACGTCTTTCGGCCCATATGAGGCCCTATGTAACTCTTGGCCTACTAACGGCCCGTGGTGAAACTGGGCCGTGATGAAGAGTGTATCACTTTACACCCATTAACGGCCCGTGGTGAAACTGGCCCGTAATGAATAGTGTATCACTTTATACCCATTAACGGCCCGTTATTCCATTGGGCCGTTTCCAGCCCATGTTATATTTCGGCCTTCTCAGAGCCCATTTATTCTTGGGCTCATTTCCAGCATTTGTTTACTTACAGCCCGTTACTGTCATTTTCTGCTTGTGGGCCAAATTCAACCCGTGGTTACAGTCGGCCTGTTTTGGTCCGTTAATTCGTTGTGCCGATTTCATAGTGTCATCAAATACGGCCTATTAACGATGGCCCGTTATGGTCGGCCCATGAACGGACGATTCCAACTCTAGCCCGTTTACGGCCATAATGCGGTCTGTTTGGCCCATATTTGGCCAATCGATTATACGTCCCGTATAAGGCCCATTGATAATATGGCCCGCAAAAGGCCCATTGTTTCTACGACCCGTAGAAGGCCCATTGTTTCTACGGCCCGTAGAAGGCCCACTGTTTCTATGGCCAGTAGGAGGCCCAGTGTCACTGCAGTAAATATTAGCCCATGGTTATTGTGGCTTAGTTTTAAAAAAATAGGTTATTGCAGCCACTAGCTAACCGCGGAAAAAGAACTGCAACGACAATAAGCAAACAAATAAACAAGACAACAAGGAAATAAATAAGCAAGCAACTAACGCTAGGCTATCACGGCTATTACACATATTACATCCACTGGGCATCAAAGTTCGCCACCAGTGCAACTATAGGGAACAAAGCAGCATATCATATACACTGGTTGTCAAAGTTGGCGACCAGCGCAAATAAAGGGCACAGCAAAACAAATCCAGAACTGAAACCACTTCAGAAGTTCTCAAGAAACAATATCCTGGGTACCCATAATGCTGGCAAGATGCTTAGCAAGCTTATTAACTTTCTCTTGTTTGGCGCTTAAATCCTCCAGCTCTTGCTGTTGCACCAGAAAATATGCATCTGAATTCTGCAGGGACTTCCTCAGTCCTTCAGCTTCCTGTCGCAGCACATCTGATCGATTTCTTTCTACTTGAAGTTGAGACTCAAGAAGACGAACTAATTCAGGCAGCGAGTTTGAAGAGCTTGTGCCAGCAGTAGTGGCTAGTAACTCGAACACTACATCAAGACAGGACTTTTGGGTTCCCTCACTGTCGTCAAGATAGTTTTTATCAGCTTTCGTGCAGACCAACAGGGATGTCCCACCATCTTGAACCTTAGCTGCATTACTTCCTTTACCATTGGATAACGCAGTACTGTTCTCCAATATTTTGTCTGCATTCTAAAAGAGAAACAAGCAGACACATCACATGTTTACCATGTTGTATATGAAACTCATTTTGGTAAATGAGTTCAGTAGTAAAGTGGACAGGAGAACAGCATGAAACAAACATATATCTATGTACCATGGTCACTTTATGATCTATACCATTCTAGTTTTTGTTGCCAAATTAAGATAGAGACACAGTTCAAATAATATTTGTTCAAGACAAACAGAATAGACAGAATATTAGTGTGGATAACTATAGAGTAATAACAACACTTGTAATGTACATGACATGAGAACATAACTGTTTATTCAATTGAAACTGAAATCAACATAGAGCAGGTTACAACAGCAAACCAGTTAAAGAAACAGGTTTAAAAACATACCTGTTGCGCCATTGGAGTTTCAATTCCATCCTTCAAATTTGAAAATAGTTGTTATCAGTAAATACAGTCATGCAATAGCAAAGGAGTATGAACCATAGCTACAGAACCTGACCTGAGAACAAATCTTCTTCTCCTTTAAGCGTTAAGTTAGGATTCAGAGTGGTGGTCCTCGTGCTTTGGGCACTGCAGTTCCCTTACTAACTGCTCGTGTTTGGGTGCTCTGTGGTGGAGACGGTGCTGTGTCAACTTGAACTGGGTTACTATCTCATGGGGTTGGGGTTAGAAGGGGTGTAGCTGGTTCTCTGTCCAACTGGGTAGGGGTACAATCTGCACGAGTCTGGGTTATGTGTGGTTGATCTGGTCCTTGGGCAAGTACAACCATGGTTCTATCTGCATCAACTGGTAGCACTATCTTTTCTGAAGACCATGTTGTTACTCCCTTAGATACTGCAATCATGCTCTCCAATTCAAATGGCTAATAAACAAGAAAAGTAACTGAAAGTATAGACATTGTATGATAGACAGGTGCAATGGATAGTGGGGAATAAAAGAGGGCATGAAATAATTAATATTTATGTTGTCTAACCAAACAGGATAGCATGACACAGTTTCACATATATGATGGCTAACTAAACAGGATAGCATGACACAATTTCACATTATGATGGCTAACTAAAAAAGATGGAAAGACATAGTTCAAAATATGAGACTATGTAAACAGGATGACATGACATAACTATATAATGTGTTTATTAAATAGGTTGGCATGCCATAATTCACGTACATTCACGGATAGAATGCCATAATTGAAAATATGATGACTGTAAACACTAAACAGGATGAGATGATATAACTATATGATGTCTTTATTAAATGGGTTGCCATGCCATAATTCAGATAGATGATGTGTATGTACTATGTAAACATGATGGCGTGATATAATTGAAATATATGATTTATATAGTAAGCAAGTAAGCAGATGGCAATCCATATATGATGTAAAAACTAAGCAATGCAAGACAACATGCATGACATGGGTAATATAACCCTGAAAAGTTTGAGCATAGACCTCAGGGGGAAAATAGGACTGGTCATCAGTCTCTGAATCCTCCTCTGAGGAGCTCTCTGTAACCAGCAAGATGTCTGCTTCAGCAGGTAGCATTGTCTGCTCTGAATACCTTGTTTTCACTCTAGATACTTCCATCACCACTTCAAATGGCTGATGCACAGGAAGAGTAGTTGAATATACAAATGTTGTTGCCAAATGGAACACGTAGTACAAAAAAATGATAGCACGATATCATTCAGATACATGATGATTGGCTAAACAGCATGGCATTGCATAATTTACATATATAATGCCTTTGCAACAAGATAGCATTGTATAATTCACATATATAATGTCTTGCAACAAGATGGCCATGCATAATTCACATATATGGTAATTAGACACTGAACAGGTGGCATTCACACAAAGCATGTCTAAACTAATCAAATGACACAGCAATGCGAGACACCATATGCACGATATGAGCAACATAACCCTGCCAAGTGAGAGCATACACCTAGTGGGGGGGGAATAGGACTGGTCATCTGTCTCTGAATCCTTCTCTGAGCTATCCGTAACCAGCGAGATATGCACTTCGTCAGATAGCATAGTCTTCTCTAAAGACCTTGTTTTCACTCCAGAATTTGCCATCGCCGTGTCAAATGGTTGATGCACACGAAGAGAAGTTGAATGTCATAACATTGTTAACAAATGTAATATGTAACAAAAAAAGGATGGCCTGATATAATTTACATATAAGATGACTGGCTAAGCAGGATGGCATTGCAAAATTCACATATATGATGCCTGCTAAACAAGATGGTGTTCATAATTCACATAAACGATGAATAAACTAAACAGATGGCATTCGCACAAATGATGTCTAAACTAAGCATATGAAATATTTGATGTATAAAGTAAGTAATGCAAGACAGCATATGCATGATATAACCAACATCAGCATGCCAAGTTAGAGCGAAGACCTCAGGGGGTAAATAGGAGTTGTCTTCTCCTTCTGAATCCCCCTCAGAACAGATATCTTCCTCTCGATTACAATCCGAAATGCATGGAGGGGGGGGGCTGCCTTTGCGCCTACCATGGAGCGACGTCTGCACGAAATTTTATTGCCACACAAGGCTCGTCTCTTTTGCTCTACATGTTCAGTTCCATTGTTTACAATAACTGTCATGCATAGGAATAAAACATAGTGAGATTATGTAAGGAGTGCATGCAGAAATCCAGAGTGATGGTAGCAACCTGTGGATAGACCCAAAACCAATAATAGCAGGCAGATAATGGCTTCAGTTAAAAAATACAGATAATGGCTTCTTTACTGTTTGTTTCCCACCCAATATGAAACTCATAGTAGACACCGGAGATTAACCAGATAGTAGATAGATACTATTGATAGCGGCCCCGATATGTACCCCACAACCATTTAAAAACTCAAGTTTGACCATTAGTTTGGAGCTGACTCAAAGTCTAATCGATGAACAGGACGATAAAGTAGCATGTAATATTAAGCGATGCATAACATAAGCAGAGACGAAAGAGTGCGACCTCTCTTGCGGACCCGTCTAGTCCTTGAAGTCATCTTCACGGTTGATGATGGTTGTGCAGTTTTCATGGCTGCCAGCGGCGGGAAGAAGATTTGAGGCGGCGAAAGACAGTCTAGAGGCCGGATCCCTGCTATGCTGGACCCTTCTGTCATTGGAGCAGCTGAGCTGGGGTGGACGACGGTGCAGCAGGAGCGGGACAAACCACGCAAGGTTTTCTTTGACAACTATCTGTAAGAGAAGTAATTCTGTAAGGGCTAGTTTGAATTGGAGGATTACAACAATGCAGGGATAGGAAATAGACAGGAATAGGATAGGAATGCACGTGCAAAACAGAGAATTTAAAAAGACAGGATTTCTGCCAATCTGGGTGTTTGATTCACAACAATTGGAAGATCACAGGATGCAAAGAAGCATGGTGAGATTAAGTCAAAACACAAGAAAATGTACGGTTATAATGCTATTGTGCTACTATCTCTTAGTCTCGTGCTTCATGAATAGGAATTTGAAAAGGAGGACAAGAGAAAATTAAAATTCCTATGTTTTTTCTTTCAAGGAGACACTAAAGGAACAAATCCGTGTTCTCAGTGGACAATATATATAACATGTAGAGTAAACAAGAGATGCAACAAGTGTACAACCTCTTTGGCGAAGCCATGTCGATCTCAGCATGATTGGGTTGGCTGGTGTGAATGCTCCGGCTGACTTGGCTATCGGAGGAGGGGAAGAAGATATTAGGCGTCTGGAGATGGAGCCCGAGGTACTGCTCCGCTGTGATGGAGGGTTTCGTCGTTGGAGGAGCTTCGGTGAGTTGTACGACGCCGAGGCTGAAGCAGGACAAGAGAGACAACGAACAACGTTAGCCTGAGTGGAATTCTAATAGCATCTCTAATACATGACGTAAAATACTTAACCACAAAGTGCTAGATGTAAAATGCATCAACTGCTCACCTCTGAACTTAACTGTCGAAACTGAATTTAACTGTCGAAACTGAATTTAACTGTCGAAACTGAACTTAACTGTCGAAACTGAATTTTGCTGTCGAAACAGGATGCACTAGCAAGTGAGGCTACACGTCGGTCGACTGACTTTTTCATCTCTGGTCAGTCGATTTTGCAGCCGTTGGATATGAAATCAAGGGCCTGCGGTTCATCTTCAACCTCCACCCCCCTGAGCCGGCCAAACAGCAGCCCCCCGTGGCCCGCGGTGCGCTGCCCCGCCCACCTCGAAAACACTCCCCACCGCCGCCCCGGCCATCCCTCTAGGCCCCCCCTATGCCGAGCTTTTTCTCCGGCGATCCCCATGCCACCGCCCCGCCACCGCCGGCAACCACCGACCCCATCCTGAACCGTAAGATAGATAGTGGGGTACCTATTCGCCCCCCCTCCGCTTGCGGCTGGTTCTTCTTTCACCCCAGCGGCATCGGAGTGAAGTGTAGCTAAATCGGAGCAGCATCGCAAGCAAGAGCAAGAGTGAGAGCAGCAGCGCAAGCAAGAGCAATAGCAAGAGCAGACCGGGCAGGGTACCGAGAGCAAGATCAGAGCAGCAGCACGAGCGAGAGCTAAAGGAGCAGCAGGTCCTACTGATGTGGGCCTCGCCGCCGAGGGAGCGACGCCGTGGAGGAAGTGGCCGGCGACGCCTCCGTGGATGGAGCCGTGCCGTGTCGACTCGAGACCGAGAGCCGGCAGCACCGTGAGATCGAATCAATAAGAAAATGCGGCGATTAGTGTACAACCTCTTTGGTGGCGCTGATTAGGCCGCAGATT
The DNA here is from genome assembly GCF_056163025.1 of Triticum urartu. Classification (NCBI taxonomy): domain Eukaryota; kingdom Viridiplantae; phylum Streptophyta; class Magnoliopsida; order Poales; family Poaceae; genus Triticum; species Triticum urartu. The sequence continues at coordinate 525,169,405 of NC_141877.1, read as the reverse complement.
CATCCGAGGAAACAATGATGATGATGCTCTTCCGGTGGTGCAGGTGAAGACGACGGTGTGGGAATGGAGGTGGCGCGAAAGACGAGGGGAACGTCGGGGCAGCTCCTTGGAGGTGGGGACGGGGTGGCTGAACCGGCGGGATGATGAGATCGATGACGGATCCTCATCCGGTACGATGGATGAGGGACGTCGAGGTGTTGCTGTGGACAACGTCGTCGGGGAAGAGGCTCCGGCTGGGTGGCGGACGGAGCACGGTGTGGGGTTTCGTCGCGGGTTTTCGCGGCCTCGGTGTACGAATGGGTGGGTGGATGGGATGGCAGTGAGGAACCATGGCTTAGAGACGTGCTTGTCCAAAATGTGGGGTAAGTTACGGAAGTACCCCCACCGATTTGAGGCGGTTCTTTCGGTTCAGGGGTACCACGGGCATTTCACGTGTCGGGATTTCACAGGAGGTGGGAGTTTTCGCGCGCGTTGTAATTTCGGAATAGCAAGGCGCGGGTTGAGATGGTGGGAGTTGTCAGAGCACAACGAGATAAAGATATATCTTAAATATTTCGGGCTAACAAGGCGTGGGTTGAAATTTCCGGACAAGCCTAACGTGTATTGTACCAAATCAATGCGCCCTACAAATGTCATTCAAAACCTTGAATTCTTGTTATGTTCAATTAAAATATTTCGCTACGTGTATAATGCATGCAACCTACTACTCAAATGAACATTTTAGTGCATTCCAAACGTATATACTACCGCTTCAATATGAACTAAATTTGAATTCGTTTCTCTATTTGAATAAGATCTACAGTAATGATTGTTGTGAAGTCCAAGCATTTGAATTCGTTTCTCTGTTTTAATAAGATCTACACTCATCATTATTGTCAAGTTAAACCATCGTTTGTGTATTATCTTCACAGCATACCACATGATTAGTCTCGAGTTACATATGAACTATGTGTACTATCTGAACTCGAACTAGATTTTTTGAATCCACTTTATTTTGATTTCAAATCACATTGCATTTCTAGCTCTAGCTAGATCTTCATAATCTAAACCATGTCTCATATGTATAACGTGTTTATCACATTATGTATGGTGCCCCGCCCCCTATGCCTACAAGTATTTAGATGTGAGTTGCAAACACCACACATTACCAAAAATTCAAATAAAATGTGAGAATGTTCGATATATAGTATTGTTTAGATTATTCGATATTTAGTTGTAAGCTGCAAACGCCACACATTATCACAAATTCAAATAAAATGTGAGATTGTTTGATGTATAGTATGGTTTAGATTGTTCGGCATTTAGCTGTGAGTTGCAAACACCATGCATTATCACATTATGGTATAACATGTGCACATCACGTGTATAACCGCTATATTCATGCATGCAATGTTTAAAACACTATGATCTCCTATTCAAATATATGAATCCGCTTTCATATCAAATTATGACCTTTGTTAGTCTCTTACACCCACACAATCCACTAACCTTTGTAGCTACCACTAACTTCCTCTCGTGCATGCACACGCCCTCCTCGCCCTCCCCCTCCCTCGGCATTCTATCCACCGGGCACATTCATTTTTTTCTTTAGCTCGTTCTCCCAGAGTCTCCACAACTCCTTTCCGACACACACCGATCGATAAACCTCTCCAGCGATGCCTGTCTACAACATACAAACACACCTTCAATCTCCTCCTTTATGTGTCCTTGCCTCGTGTCTCTCATACGGTCAGACACACGTGTAAACTCTCACCCCTCTTTTCATCGCTCTCTCACAACTGCACACTCCTCCCCCTATCTAGCTAGTAGTTGGGCCTCTCGCACCACCTCCTAGCTCCATTCTCTCTGTCTATCCGTCTCGCTGGGCCTTATTAGCCTCTAACAAACGGACGTACACCGACCGATCTCTCGCTATACATATAGCTAGCTAGGTCCTTATAACTCGTTTTTACCCACACGTCAATCGATCTACCTCATTAGTTGTGTCTCTCCCTTCCTCCGACAAACAACAATTGATCTACCGATCTAGTTAGGTTTGCTTACCAAACACATGGTTCCCCTTCATCATCCATGGATGCGCCCCGACAGATCTATCATGCACAGGCACACAAAGAAACACATCCCCACTCTTATTGATAACATTGCAGTTCCACCCTCGGTTTGTCTAGTAGGCCTCTCCCACCATCTTCGAGAAGCAACTCCATCACCCATCCAGCACTCTACCCCTCTCCCTCCCTCTCCCTCCCTCTCTCTCTCCTCTATCTCTCTCCCATCATATTTCCCGTCCTTCAGTTATGTATGGATGTCGACCGATCTCCCTCAAGACATAGCAGGGTCTATCCTTCTCAACACATATACGAGTCGTTCTACCTCTATAGTTAGGCCTCTGCCTACCCCTCCCACCACCCCTCCTCCCCACACACACTGATACATCGAGCGCTCTAGTCATGTCTCCCTGCCACACACAAACTTGACGTGTGCCCTCTAACGTTTTGGTAGGCCAGTCGCCCTATATCTTTGACTTGTACACACACACAATTTCGATGGCTCTCTTCATCGATCTTGCACCCACCCACTGGATCCTCTCTTCGACTCTATCGATAGCTATGACCCCTTCCTCTCTTCTCGTGGATTGCCCGACCCTCTATCTATAATATGGATAGGCCTCCATTTCACACACATTGCATGCAAAATTTTGTTTGAGATGTCATCGACACATATTCCCACAAATAATTCATGAAATCAACCCCCCACCCCACCCCACCCCAAAATAAAAAAAACTCACGAACGCGGTTTGTATCTCTCACACACACCCACGTAGGTGGGGTACGTGCACATGCACGACGCACGTACTCCCGTCTCTTTCCCAACCACACCCGCGCGGGTACACGGTGGAGCTTATTTTTGTACGAAAAAGGCAGCCCACGTGGTAATTTGGCACGTGTACTGGTTGTCCACTTGGTGGAGGGAGGATCGTCTACCATGGATGCATAAACAAATTGCGACTTGATGTGTTATGTTAAAAAAAGAGGCAAACCATGGGGGGCCTACCTTAGAGGCAAGGCTCTATACACTAGAGTACTTTTGATGTGTCCCGTCAACTCGTAGAACGAGGAGAAGCTTGCTTAGTACGCCGTCTCCCCCGCCCACGGGCGCGGTGGCTCGCAGGATGAAGTGAAGCTTGCTTACTACGCCTTACGCCTGCTCCCTCGCCCATGCGCGTGGTGGCTCGCAGGACGAGGAGTCCCTACTACCTTGGTTCTAGAGATTATATCATATTGTTTGGAATACATATGTCCTTTAGTAGATTTCAATATGAACTACTAGTACATACTCCAAACACTGATGTATATAGACGTATTTTAGCGTGTAGATTCACTCATTTTCCTCTGTATGCAGCACTCTCCCTCGCCCCTCGACCCTCGCCCACGTGGTGGACGTGCAGCAATTCATTCGGTCTCATATAGCCAGAACGATATATACTGCAGTACCATTATTGCTCGACTTCCCCAAGAGGCGAAGTGCCAATCGCAAGGTCAATATTTTTGAGATGCCAAGTGCAAGGTTATAGGAGAATGAGTAGTAGGTGCCGCGTCATTTATAAATAAAGTTTTTTTTCTTCAGTGGCACGTACGCAATATAAAAGGTTCATATGGAGAGAAAAGGAATACATAGTCAGGATGGGCCAGCCTACACGGTTGCTTGCTGGGGTTGCTCTCTTCACACTCTCTCGCACAAAACGACTGTGGCCACATCTCTAACATCACGGCGGATCACGTCCGCTTGGGGAAGGGGTGGATGCTTAGTGTAGATGCGGTGGCCGTCGCCGACGGCGAAAACCCACTGTCGGCACGTCCCGATCAGGGGTCCCCGCCGTTCTCTCTCAAAAAGCCGGTGAGGTTGCCTTCGTCCCTTGCTCACTGCCGCGACATGGGCAGTTGCCGCCTCCCGCCGCCCTCCTCAAGGTTGAGCTACGTCCCTCAGGTACAACTTCCTTTACAGCCGGCTTGCACCACTGCTCCAGCTGCCCACATCACTCCCTGTGGATATTTCTCTACTTCTTTGCCCCACACATACCTCTACTGGCTTCTACGTACTGTATTTGTGATGAGTTTATGTCTCATCAACTAGTCCCAGTAATCTTATTCTAATCACGCTTGTTCAATTTCTTTGCCACAGGGATGCTCATCTCGATTTTGGTGAAAATGCACAAAATGATCTGATGGTCAAAAGGTTGCAAACTTCATTTATAAGAAGCTCGAACGTTGCCAGCAAATTGAAGCCTGGTCAAGGTTCACGGTTCAAGGGCTACGGACTGCATGGATCGTTTTTTCTTTAGCTGCCTCTGTTCCAAAATAAGTGTCAACTTTAGTAGTAGTACAACTTTGTACTAAAGTTTGCACAAAGTTGAGAAACTTATTTTGGAACGGAGGGAGTACATATTTGCTATGATCTGTCAATCATTGAGATGCAATAGCATGCATGTTAGTCTCCTTTGTATTTGATGAAATGTTGCAACGGGCAACCTTGGACACAAGATACATGTAATAGAAGCTGGAAGCTTCATAGCATTGTACAAATTTATCTCGCCGATAAATTACAGTACGTACTATACTAGTACTTCCTCCGTTCCTAAATATATGTCTTTGTAGAGATTTCACCATGAACCACATGCGGATGTATATAGATGCATTTTAAGTGTAGATTCATTCATTGTGTTCCGTATGTAGTGGAATCTCTACAAAGACTTATATCTACTAGTAATAGCTAGCCCCCACTACTAGGAATTCTCTATCCTCTCCTTTAGCCACGTCATCAAAATTGATGTAGCCGTTAGATGAAGTAAATCAGTCCATAATAGCCGTCTGATCTTGATGTTGAGAGGCTCCGCACTGAGCCACATGCAAGCATGCAGAAATACCGTGCCACATGCATGTGAGTGGGTTTTAAATCACATCAACATGTCTGCATGCAAGCATGCACCGGTAGCATGCATGTAAGTGAGCTTTTAAGTCCCATTAACATGTCAAAAAGAAAAATATAATCCCATTATGCAGTAGGAGTTCAGGAGTTGGCTGATCTTTTTTCCTTACGTGGGATGATCTAAATGATGATGGGAGTTTATTTAGTTTGGCTACCACATTTGTCATGCAGTTATAGATTTTTTTTTGTTCTATGAAATCGATAATTTTGCGCAGAGAGATATACCGATGTTCCGCGCCAACGCGCGGGGACTCATCTAGTAATATGTAGGAATGGAGGGAGTACTATGTAAAGAGTTAGGTGTCGCATGGTGATAGTCGTGTGAGGTGGGCCATGTAATCACTGAGCCTGCGTGTTTTCACTGCTCTTGCACGCCTCCGCTGTAAGAATGGAGAAAATTGTAAGCTAGTAGTAGTAGTATACCTCCTTTCGCCGAAAGCGTGGGACATCCAGCAGTCCTACCACCTCAGTAATAAAGAAAAATGAGCCGTCAAATCACATAGACCTAGCAGTAAGTTGGACAGACAAAGCAACCATCACTCTTGCGCGCCAGTGAGAGGTCGCGTCCGCTCTTCCCGGGCATGAATGCGGCACCGATTGTTTGGAGAGGCGCTGACCATTTCGGGCGGGAAGCGCGCGCGGGCGATGGAGGGGCTTTGGGTGGGCCAGGCTGGTCAGGAGCGGGCGTGGCAGCTGTCCGCATGTCCCTACCGGACACGCCCGGAAACGAGAGGATGCACCGACTCTCGCAGCTAAAATCGTACACTACACAACATCTCTCTGTAGGAGTAGGTCCATCTGTCGCTCTCTCTAACACACACATGGTGTTAAACACACACACACACACACACACACACGCACCTTGGTCCCGTTGCACCTTCTAATGTGACTTATTACATCTAGACGAAGGGAGTAGTAAGTATAAGAGATACGGTGGCACACTGACTTAAGTCGAATACAAGTGGCCAAAATTTGTGTGCATGTTATAATAAGGATTCACTTAAAATAGTACGTGAGCGAACAGAGGGATCAATTGGATAGTGTTCCAGAGCAGTAGCGAGATGTCTGAGGTAAGATACACCACTGGCGCTTTTAGTTTTTCTTATTAATTTGTTTGTTTCACCCTCTGACTGGTGGGACCCAATGTACTACGTGGAGAGAGGTAAGGTAACTAAGGCTGCATTATTTCTACACCACTGTGGATAGTCTTACCTCCAAAGCCACATGACACGATTATGATTGAAATCCCATTGACTCCCACACACAAAAAACACGGCCTGCTTGTCACACGAATGCAGGAATGTATAAAAGGTTATTTACCTCCCGTTGAACATAATGGGAGGGTTGTGTAGCTGGTTAGCCTGTTCGCTCACTCTCTCGCCCTCTCCCGCTAGAGCCTCAGCGCTTGTAGTTGCTCTCTTCACACTCTCTCGCCCTCTCCAGATCTAAACAAGACTTTGTTGGCCTCTCTCTCCCCTCACTGCTGCTCAAAGAGCCGGCAGGATCCGTCCACCGGGAAGGGAAGGAGGCTTAACGCTGTTCACTTTCCACCCAGCAGCGGCGCGGGAGGGCCTCCGACCCCTTCTTCTTCGCCGTTGTCCCATCGCCCACCGAACCATGCCCCAAGAACCTTAAGGTATAATTTACTTACTCCACATGCATTGCTCTAGTTGCATGTATACCATGAATCTAAGATGTGGTTCAAAGAGGAAAGGAGTGGGGGAAAGTAGTGGGAAAAGTTGTATATAGCATGAACCTAGGACGTGGTTCAAAGAGGAAATGAAGGGGGAAAGTTGTATAGCATTAATCTATGACGTGGTTCAAAGAGGAAAGGAATGGGGAAAAGTAGTGGGGAAAGTTGTATCACATAAATCTAGGACGTGGTTCAAAGAGGAAAGGAAGGGGCGCAAGTACTAGTTCAAAAAGGAAAGGAAGGGACAAGGTTGTAGAGTTTGAGCACGACTAGATTTGCTGCGCTCACATAAGGAAAGGCGTCTAAAGATAACAAAACTGGGACCAACACAAATATGCTCCTTGGTTGCTTGTTCTTTGTTGCAACAGACTATGCATGACCACAGTACATCGGTAGATGCACATGGTGCTGGTGCGTCCACTGTCCCATGCAACTCATTAGCTGTCGTTAATCTAAGGCCCTGTTTGGTTAAAAACTCCCTAGTCCCTACCTGCTGGGTTCCAGGGACTAAACATGGACTAGAGGTTATTAAATGACATGCTAAAAGACCATGTTACTCCTAGTAATTAACTAATAGAGACAAGGTGCAATGCGTGGCAGGGGCAACTGTTGGAAAAAGTCCCAAAAAGACTCCCTCGGGGTCTTCTTTCTTTAGTCCCAAATGCCCACTCTTAGTCCCTAAAAGTCCCTCCTCTTTGGTTTAGATGGGACTAAGACGGAGTTTTTTTAGTCCCTACACCAAAATGTCCCTGTAACAAACACCCTCTAATAATGCCGCTAGAAAATTGATGCAATGCCACAGTTAAAAGCAAATTACATGTTTAATGAATTTTATTGTTAATATAATCTCTATGTTAATATTGATCAATGCAACCGTTTGATAAATGCTACTGTCTTGCTTTCTTTCCCATTTAGATAAGGTAGATGCTTCTTTTTTTTGGCTTCTGTGTCATCCACCGTAATTGACCACTAATTGATTCCTTTGCAGCTCTGTGTAAATAGGGTTATCTGCTTCACCTCGTTGCCATTGTGTCCTTGTGTTGCACTGCACAAAACACTTTTGTTTTAAGAGTGTTTTGTGTAGTTCAACCAAAATGTCACACCGACAACGTTGCTTGATTGCTTGATCTTAGTGGAACTGCACAAGAGGATATCTTACTTCCTATCCTTTAAGGCAAATTTGGTTCAGATCTTCTTCTTGTGAGTTGTTTGAATTCCGCATCATGAGAGGTCAGTACTAGCCTTCTTTCACATGATTCTGCAGTGTGCATTCATATGTTGTGCTACTTGTACGATAATGTTGCTTGATTTTAGTGAACTGCACAAATGGAGACAAGACTTCCAATTTGTATGTGTAGAGTAATATCCCATTGAGGTAAGATAAGGATATTTCACAACTGTTGGCCTGTATTTTACCACTTTCATCAGAAAATTAAGTATAGTACTATACTTGTGCTCCCTAATTGACATGCCAAATCTTACATTGAAGGGGAAGCTTGTTTGTTATTGAACCAAGTGATGAAGGGGAAGAACAAGGGGAAGAAAAAGAAAAATCTACTCCCGGTGCTGTCATGAAAAAGTGGTATTGTCCTTGAGAAGTGCTTCATCTGTGTTGTTTTAAATATTTCCTTTCCTTTTTTCGCGCAAACAATGATGCTAGCATTTAGTAGTCCTCTTGTCTTTGCACAACAGGATCATCTTCCTCTGAAGAAGAATATGGAGTACGTGAAGTGACTAGTTCCGATTATGCCAGGATGAAGAAGCCCTGTTACATTACTCCCCACAAGACCAAACTAACTTCAGCTCAGAAGGACTGACAAAATCTCCATTTTTTGCTGTGATGCGCGAGTACAATGTTGTTCTAGGATTCTTTCTGGTGAGTTCCATTTTTCTAAAAGTGTGCTCTACATGGACCATGTATGTGCCAATTGAAACTGTCAATTCATAGTATAGTTTGCTCTATACTAATCACTTTTTTGTATTTGTGCAAATAGGGGTGCTCAGCTTGATTTCAATGGGAACTGCAGATACTCCTGGAGGAGATGGTGGTTGTAGGCGGCGTCGGCCTGCGCCTCCCGGAACTGCTCTTGATGCATCTGCCTCACACTGTCCATATATTGGGCACGGGCCTCGCCGATGGTCATGGTGCAATGCACCGGCGAGGATGGCGCGGAGGAGAGGGTTGGCGCCGAATCATCGACTACCATGTTCTCCATTGGGACATCGTCGTCCTCCGGCTGCCTGCCGGCCAGCCGGTCGGCAGCAATGGCTGCCATCTCCTTGTGGTCCGTCATTCGCTCGTCCCGAAGAGCGCTGGAGCGCGAGGAAGCCATGGTGGGCAGTAGTGGTGTGGACAGGAGAAAGGGAACGGATGCGGATTACTGCGGCTATGGCCGGCGCAGCAGTTTATATAGCTATGGTGGGCGGGCGGAGGGACGGACGTGTGGCGCCGGAGTAGCCGCCTCGGCAACCGCATATCATTAATGTGGGCGGCAGATGGACGGACGGACGACAATTGTGTCATTTGAAGGCGGAGCAATCGGCTGCACCGGGAAGCGGGGCTAGCGGCGCTGACTGTTTCGGGCGGAAAGCGCGCGCGGGCGAGGAGATGACTTTACTTGGAGAGGATGACAATGGAAACCCACCAGGTCCATAGCCTCACGTACGCAAGTGCCTCCTTATTTTATATATATATATATATATATATGTGTGTGTGTGTGTGTGTGTGTGTGTGTATAAAACTATACTCCCTCCGTCTAGGTGAATAAGTCGTATTAGAAGGTGCATCACGACCTAGGTGCAAGCAGATTGGTGGAAAAGAAGAATATTTCTCTCTTCTAAACACAACATTTAATCACAGCAGTTAAGAGGATGCCTTATTAGCTACCCATGCAGGCCGTCGTAATTCATAGCATGCAAAGCGCTTTTATTTCTTGCCTAATAACCGCATGGACGTGCTGCATGCATTGGTCCTTGCCCGAGAAAAAAAAGGGAGGAAAGGGGTTTCCACGGGAGACAACGAGGTAGAGGTGGAAGCGCTCGCTGGAGTTATTTATTTTGCTTCCCCTGGTTTCCTGACATCACGGTCCCACACCATTGTCAACCTACGTAGTACTAGTCAATAAATGAGAGAATTGCACAAGAAGCGGCCGACAACTGGGACCAAGCAGCTCGAGCAGTATTTGTGTTTTTGAGGTGTGAGAACTGCAGAGTTTTTTGATGTTTAGCCCAGATATTATTTTTTCTCCTCTGAACAACAATGAAAACATCACTGCAGGTATTAACTAGGCGGGCTGTGGCCCGTCTAGCCCAGTCCAGATATCCAGCCCAGATATTAATTTTTTTTCAAGTTGAAAATGGCTAGCCCAGCTATAATTTTTTTTAGGAATACACAGGCAAGGTCAAGTTGTTATTCTCAGCCCCGCTGGGCTGCAAATATTTCCTAGGAGGGATGCATTAGGCTTAACAAGAAAATGGGCTTTAAGAAATAATAAATGGGATGTAATTATAAAAACTGGGCAGTAACTATAAAAAAATGCACCAAACACGTGATTACTTTATAAGATATTATTTTTGGATATTGAAAAATTTAATTTCATTAATTGTTGCGAGCGCAATGTTTCGTTGGATTTTTATGTAATATAAATTTTATTGAATTTGTATTTAATCTGGCTAGAAATTACGGGATAAAAATATTTCGGATCCCATCAAAATGTGGGAAATTTTATTGAATTCTGTTTTGAATGGTTGGTTGAAATGGGCTGTACTTTTAACAAACTGTAAATGGGCTGTAGTAAATTCCATTAGAATTCAAAAATGGGCTACACATTCTTACAAATCTCAAATGGGCTATAAGTTCTCTGCCACACACTCCTGGCCTTACTAAGTTGACGCGTCCCCTAAAAAACAGACTTGACGCGTATGCAAGCCTTTGTCAACTTATAGTCAACACACGGTTCTAGCAGCAGTGGCCGTTGGATGTCCATCCAACGGATGCCGTGCTTCTTCTTCAATCTCGGATATTCTAGCTTCACCCGCCCAAAAAATGATTCCTCCCCCTAACATCTGGGGCGCACCGTTTCAGAAGCTGACCTGTGGGCCTACTAAGTTGACGTACCAAGGGCTTTTTCAACTTAGTCAATATAAACGATTCTAGCTACAGTGACCGTACGATGTCCATCCAACGGCCGTAGTGCATCTTCAACCTCTGGTCTTCTTGCTCCAGCCGCCCAAAGCAGCGCCGGTCGTGCCGCCTGCTCCTGCCTCCCGTGGCCGGCTGTGCTGCCATGGAGGCCTCACCACCCCCTACTATTCCCACCGCTGGCCAGGCCCTGCGGCGACGGCAGCCTCACACCGCAGCCGAACGAGTGAACCCTCATACTCCTCTCCACGTGGCCATCCACTACCGCGTCTTCACCGGCTCCACGTCGTCCCCTTCCTAGGCCTCGCCGTCGCCCACCGCCCTGGTGCTCTCAGTGCGGCGTGGTCAACATGGAAGGAATGACTTCCATCGGACGTGGACTGTACCTTGAGAGGCTGACAGCTGGGTCCACGGCGGCAGCAAGGAAGTGCCTCCTTATTATGCAGAAAATAATGATTCCTCCACCTGATAGCAAGGACCCACCGGACGGGCCACCAGTATTTTGCGAAAAAAATTGTTTCCCCTGACTGCTGGGACCCACCGAATGAGCCACCGTATTTCGCGAAAAAAATGTTCCCCCCGCTGTTAGCTCGGACCAACCGGAAGTGCCTCCTTATTACGCTCAAAAAAATAAATACTCCCCCGGCTAGCTAGGACCCACCTTGCTGGGAGGCTGACTTGTGAGCCTACTAAGTTGACTGGGACGAAGGGCTTTGTCAACTTAGTCAATATGAAGGATTCTAGCTCCAGTGACCGCACGATGTCCGTCCAACGGCCGTAGTGCTTCTTCAACCTCTGATTTTCTTGCTCCGGTCGCCCAAAGCAGCGCCGGTCGTGCCGCATGCTCCTGCCTCCCGTGGTCGGCTGTGCTGCCGCAGACGCCTCGCCGCCCCCTACTATTCCCACCGCTGGCCAGGCCCTACGGTGACGGCAGCCTCACACCGCAGATGAACTAGTGAACCCTCGTAGTCCTCTCCGCGCGGGCTTCCACTTCCGCGTCGTCCCCTTCCTAGGCCTCGCTGTCGTCCACCGCCGTGGTGCTCTCCGCGCGGCGTGGTCAACGTGGTCAAGGAACGACTTCCATCGGAAGAGTACTGTACGTGGAGAGGCTGACAGCTGGGTCCATGGCCACAGCATAGTTTTTTGTGATTTGCCAAGTAAGTCGCTTTGTCAGGCCTGTTGGGCTGCAAATCTTTCAAGACGAGGAGAGCTTTCATTCGGCTGGCCGAGAAAATGGCCCATCAGTAATGATAAATGGGATGTACATTTTTAAAACACATCAAACCGGCAATTAGTTTCAAATATCTTTTTTTCATTTCAAGATTTTAAATTACATTAATTTTTATGCATGGAGAATTTGTTGGATTTTTTATATTGATATAAATTTATTTTTAAAATCAGTTTGAATGTGAGTCAAAATTTTGGGATTAAAAACAGTTCGGACCGCACCGAAATATGCAAAATTTCATATAATTTTTTAACCGTTGCCACAATATGGGCTGTAATGCTAACAAAAAGAATATGGGCTCCAAAAAAACATTAAGAATTAGAAAATGGGCTGTAAATTATTAGAAATAATGGCAGATGGGCTGTATGCTGTGTTCCACAGATTTGAGGCTTTCTTTTAAAAAAAGGTTGACGCACAAGCACTGACTGTTGGATGTCCATCCAACGGCCGTCGTGCTTCTTCAATCTCTACTCTTCCTGCTCCAGCCGCTCAAACAAGCGCCGGCGGGACTGCCTGCTCCCTCCTCCTCGCGGTCGGCTGTGCTGCCGCGCAGGCCTCACCGCCCGACCGTACTCCCGTCGCTGGCCTAGCCATCCCTCTACTCACCCACACCTGCTGTTATTCTCCGGCGACGGCAGACGAACCAGTAAACCCTTGTACAGTCGTACTCCCCTCCGCATGGCAAACAACTGCCGAGTCTTCCCTGCCTCCGTGTCGTCTCCCCTTCCTAGGCCTCGCCGTCGTCCACCGCCGTGGTGCTCTCCGCGCGGCGTGGTTAATGTGCTCCAGGAACGACTTCCATCGGAAGAGTACTGTACGTGGAGAGGCTGACAGCTGGGTCCACGGCGACAGCACAATTTTTTTGTGATTTGCCAGGTAAGTTGCTTTGTCAGGCCTGTTGGGCCGCAAATCTTTCATGACGAGGAGAGCTTTCATTCGGCTGGCCGAGAAAATGGCCCGTAAGTAATGAGAAATGGGCTGTACATTTTTAAAACACATCAAACGGGCAATTAGTTTCAAATATCTTTTTTTCATTTCAAGATTTTAAATTACATTAATTTTTTAACGGTTGCCACAATATGGGCTGTAATGCTAACAAAAAGAATATGGGCTCCAAAAAAACCTTAAGAACTAGCAAATGGGTTGTAAATTATTAGAAATAATGGCAGATGGGTTGTATGCTGTTTTCCACGGATTTGAGGCTTTCCTAAAAAAAGGTTGACGTACAAGCACTGGCTGTTGGATGTCCATCCAACGGCCGTCGTGCTTCTTCAATCTCTGCTATTCCTGCTCCAGCCGCTCAAACAAGCGCCGGCGGGACTGCCTGCTCCCACCTCCTTGCGGTCGGCTGTGCTGCCGCGCAGGCCTCACCTCCCGACCGTACTCCCATCGCTGGCCTAGCCATGCCTCTACTCACCCACACCTGCTGTTATTCTCCGGCGATGGCAGACGAACCAGTAAACCCTCGTATAGTCGTAATCCCCTCCGCATGGGATACAACTGCAGAGTCTTCCCTGCCTCCGTGTCATCCCCTTCCTAGGCCTCGCCATCGTCCACCACCATGGTGCTCTCGGTGCGGTGTGGTCAACGTGGTCAAGGAACGACTTCCATCGGACATGGACTGTACGTGGAGAGGCTGACGGCTGGGTCCACGGCCGCAGCAAGGAAGTGCCTCATTATTACGCGGAAAATAATGATTCCTCCACCTGACAGCTGGGACCCACCGGACGGGCGACTGTATTTCGCGAAAAAAAAGTTTCCCCCTGACTGTTGGGACCCACCAGCTACAACTTCGCACGCAAGGAAGTGCATCCGGGCAAAAAAACAATTTGCCCCCTGACTGCTAGGACCCACCAGCTACATCTTCGCAGGCAAGGAAGTGCCTGACAGTCGGGACCCACCTGGTCGAAGCGTACGTAGCGTTGTCATTCTGGTCGCGAACGTGTACGTACATAATGGTCGATGTAGAGGTGCGCACATGTCGTAGTAGAGGCGCGCACGTGTCGTAGTAGAGGCGCGCACATAGCATGTACACGTATGTACAGCGGCCAGGGTGCGAGAAAGAAAATACGGCCACGTATGTGTACATACGGGCGGGGTCTCGAATGCCTACTCGCGCATACGTACGGCCAGGGCTCGTGTACATTGCTGGGTCGGAACAGAGAAACAGCATCGTCGTCGTGTTCATGGGGAGGCAACGAAATGCGTCGTTTTCATGGGGAGGCAACGGAACGCGTGGGAGCCAACCGGCTGGGTCGGAACGAAATGCGTGGTCGTGTTCATCGGGAGGGCTTGGACGGAACAGGCGATGCAAATGAGGCCTGGCGTACCGTACAATGGAGGAAACGGACCTCCTACATTCGGAACGGGGTCCTGTTGATCGGGAGGAGTCTGCCGTACCGCAAAACGGAGGAAACGGACCTCCTACGGTCGAAACGGGGGTCCTGTTGATCGGGAGGGGTGTGGCGTACCGCAAAACGGACGAAACGGACTTGTGTTGGAGCGCTACGGTCGAAACGGGGGTCCTCTTCATCGGGAGGGATGTGGCGTACCGCAAAACGGGACTCCACGGGATATTGTTCATCTCCACCGTCGACCCCCTACAACCTCCACGAGCTACTGTTCATCCACCATCGACCTCCTCCAGCCTCCACCTGCGACTCTTCATCCACGGGCTCCTGTTCATCCAGCCTCCACCGCGCGCTACTCCACCGGCTACTGTTCAACCAGCCCTCTCCACGGGCTCCTGTTCAACCACCCTCCATGGGCTACTGTTCATCCTACCCTCCACCATCTGCTGTTCATCCTGCCCTCCACGGGGTGGTCCTGTTCATCCAGCCCTCCATGAGGTCCTGTTCATCCAGCCCCAACCGGCTCGATCGATCGGGGTCCTGTTCATCCAGAGGCAACACCACAGGGTCCTGTTCATCCACCCCCACCAGGAACTGTTCATCCAACCCCCCCCCCCCCCCCGCAATGCTCACTGTTCATCCAGAGGCAGCATCGATCGTCTTCAGTTAGTAGCAGTAGCGAAGGAATCGTTCGATCGGGTTCAGTTAACAGCCATCGATCGATCGCTCGAGTTCAGTAACGTGTAGCCTGCAGTGCAATCGCTCGGGTTCAGTTAGAGCCCAATGCCTCACTCGGGTTCAGTTAGAGCCAACACCTCGCACACACGCACATACGTGTACGAGAGAAACGCGCATCGCTCGGCCCCCGACCTCCCACCGTAACTGGGAACTCCCCGAAATTTTCTTCGCCCTCGCTTCTATCACGGTTTTTTCCATCATAGACGGCCCAAAGAATGTCATGCAGCTGCGTCTCCGGCCCGCCCAGGACGAAAAGCCCATTTTCTGTCACGATTTTTTGTCATGTAAGTAGGAGCCCACCACATCTATGATGATACCAGGTTTTGTCACAATTATCATCATAGAAGTGTCATATCTATGACAGAAAAAAAATTCGTTCGGCCCAAAATGTCACGGATGTGTCTTTTTTTGTAGTGCGACCTCTCACACTGCCGAACTCTGCGGACTAAAGCAGAAACTGGAGCAGGCCGAAGAGGATCTCAGCCAGGCGAGGAAGAAGCTGGAGGACCAGCAAGGTATGTAGTGACTTGCTATGTATTCGGAAAGAATATATGATGTATACTGACCATAGTGTCATGAAATGTGTTGGGGCGACGACCGAGGTCGAGGCCTTTTTGGTCGAAGCCGAGGGGAAAGTTGTCAAGGAGAAGACCGCTCGTAAGAAGCTTAAGGCCAGGCTGAACAAGGTCCAGCAAGAGCTCCAAGATGTTGTGAAGAAGAATGAGGAATTGGAGGGAGATGTTTCGGCTCGAGAGGCCGAACTCTCAAAGGCTCGCCAAAGCACGGAAGCGGCCTGGGTTGAAGCCCAGGGTGCCCTCCAGGAGATCCAGGAGGCCAAGAAGATCGCAGTGGGTAAGGCATTGAGTATGCAAAGCAAGTATGTGAAGTAGAAATATTTCCTACTAACTCGAATTCGGAGTTCTCCAGCGGCATTTGCAGATCTGCCGCGCAGAGTGTCCGACGTCGCCGAGTTCTTCCGGGCCGAAGAAGGGAGCTCAATGGAGAAACTGTTCTGGTCAAAATACCTTCCACCAGAGCATCCCGTGCACTTCATCGATCAGCTAAAACAGCTGGTTGAGCTGCATAGGGTGGCCGAACTGGCCATGAAGGATTTGATAATCCGACTGTGGCCTGCCGAAGCTATGCCCGGGAGCTACTTCGGGCTTGTGAAGCGGCTAGTGAATGCCTGCCCTCAGCTGGACGTCGTCAAGCGATAGGCCTGCATTGAAGGTGCGCGCATGGCCTTTGCCCGCTTCAAGGTGTGGTGGGCATAGATGGACGCCGTCAAGCTGACGACCAAAGGACCGCCAGAGGGCAAGGAGCACCGCATGCCTGAGCGGTATTTTGCGGATGTACTGGAGGGGTCTCGCATTGTAGCAAAGCAATGTGCTCAAGACATTATTTTCGAATGAATACATTCATGTTGTCTCTTCCTTGTATGATGAAATAAAATCGCTATGTAATATAATTTTTTGTTAAGAAATTTCTCCTCCTTTGCGGCCGTGTTATGTGAAATCTGAGGGTTGGCTAGTCGTCGGCTTCTTCCCCCACGTAGGAAATACGGGGGTGTTCGGGATGTAATCTAAACACTCTTGATCCAATTGTTTGGTCCGTGAAGGAAGTGTTTAGCATGACGAACCAGGCAATCGGACTATGCGGCTTTATCACCCTCACTTAGCCATTGGAGTTTGACAATAGAAATATAGGCGCAGCCCCTAGTATCCGAACTAGGATGCTATAAGCACTTGATCGAGTAAGTACCGATCCCTCGCGAAATGCAGAAAAAATCTCTAAGGATTTGAGACCTCCGAAGAGCTGACTGGCTCTCGCCGCATCACGGCAGTCAGTTTTCGGCTTTCTCTACTAAGGTGCTCACTTGGGTGAACTAGGGCACAATCAGAGTAGTTCTCCCTTTACTACCCTAGCCGATACAGCGGAACATATGGTTGTAAGCACAGGAGCCGGGCGACCCAACTATTGACCAAAGACATGATTCAGAGCGATTGCATATAGTGCTAAATTCGGGGTGTCGAACTGTACAGTAAAAGTGTTTGGACTTTTGTTGCCATGTTGCGGGGCGCTATGAAGCCCCTGGCAAATTGAAACGCACCAGAGTGTACGAGTGTTAGCTATTAGAGTTACCAAAAAATAGAAGACAAAAAGGAAGAAAAATAAGAACAAGTGGTAGGCTAGAACCATAAAATTTGGGCCACAAATTGTTTCTATTATAATTTCCTTGGTGCGTTAAAGCGCATTTATACAAGTAGTGTGATAAGTAGAAGGCTATTTACTATGCCTTAACCAAGGGAGAGTTGCGTGTGGGTCTTGAAAACGGGTAAAGGGGTCGTTAAAGAAACCACCTAAAGATTCCCCAGTACGTCCATGCTTCTTGTCGCCTTATTGTTTTTATCCTTCAAAAATAGTCGATGGTCAAGCCGTCAGGAAAGGCCTGTGAAAAAAGACAAAAAGGAAGTGTTGAAATTATGTGTGTCCGGGGTGGTCGAGCCGTATTGCAGATCACAAGCTGATTATGCCTCCATCCGTGTCCATGGTACTTTTAGTGCGTAATTATGTATGCATGGTACAATTTCCGCCACTTGGTTAGGACTGGGATGGAGGCCAAATTGCTAGTCGATATCTTGACGAGTCGAGCTGTCCTTCTGCAGGATGGTTCGGACTCTCTTAACAGTGTCTGGGGGATCGGCCGCCGAATTGAGGTTCTGCTTGAAAAGGCCGCCCTGTACCTCTGCCGCTAAGGTGGCGGTGTGCTCCTCGGTGCGGAGGGAGCGTTCCGTGTTTCCATGGACTGTTATGACGCCGCGTGGTCCAGGCATCTTGACCTTGAGATAAGCGTAGTGTGGCAGCGCGTTGAATCGAGCAAACGCGGTTCGTCCGAGCAGTGCGTGGTAGCCGCTGCGAAAGGGGACGATATCGAAGATTAACTCCTCACTTCGGAACTTGTCCGGAGATCCAAAGACAACCTCTAGTGTGATTGATCCCGTACAGTGGGCCTCTATGCCGGGTATGACTCCTTTAAAGGTAGTCTTCGTGGGCTTGATCAATGATGGGTTAATGCCCATTTTGCGCATTATATCCTGATAGAGAAAGTTTAGGCTGTTGAAACCGTCCATCAGGACTCGCGTCAGGTGGAACCCATCAATTATTGGGTCCAGGACCAGTGCGGCTGAACCGCCGTGATGGATACTGGTCGGATGATCCCGGCGATCAAAGGTGATCGGGCATGACGACCATGAATTAAATTTTGGGGCGATTGGCTCTATCGCGTAGACGTCCCTGAGCGCGCGCTTGCGCTCCCTCTTAGGGAAGTGGGTAGCGTATATCATGTTCACCGTTTTGACCTGAGGGGGAACTTCTTCTGTCCCCCTGTGTTCGGCAGCCGGGGCTCTTCGTCATCTTCTTCGCTTTGCGATCCCTTATCTTTGTTTTCGGCATTTAACTTGCCGGCGTATTTAAAAACCCA
The DNA here is from genome assembly GCF_056163025.1 of Triticum urartu. Lineage (NCBI taxonomy): Eukaryota > Viridiplantae > Streptophyta > Magnoliopsida > Poales > Poaceae > Triticum > Triticum urartu. The sequence goes on along the minus strand of NC_141877.1, from coordinate 525,150,790 downwards.
ACAATCTCTATTGGTATGATTGGGTGGTTTGTCTGGAGTGCCATGAATCTAGCACGGACGATCAAGTATGCGGTCCAAGCGGAATTGTTCTTTTTGAATGGCTTCTTCCGGTGGGCGGACTTCGAGCCACTGAATCCGGCATTGACCGCCGTACCGTTGGTGTTGTCATTGCTATTTTGACGCTTGTATCGGTTGCGTCGAGACTTGTCATTGTTATTTTTAGCTTCATGGGTGCCGGCGTTGCTTGCATTGTTTTTGCTATGGGCCAGCCAGCTATCCTCGCCCGCATAAAAGTGGGTCATGAGTGTCGTGAGGGCCGCCATGGACTTTGGCTTCTCTTGGCCGAGGTGGCGGGCGAGCCATTCGTCGCGGATGCTGTGTTTAAAGGCCGCTAGGGCTTCGGCATCCTAAAATTCCCCTGCCTATATATATAAAGAGGATGAGAGAATGAAGAGAGCAACCCTAGTAAAGCAAGCGCTTAGGCCCCTGCCTATATATATAGTGGAGTGATTTTTTCTCCACAAGAAGCGTTTCAATTTGTGTACTAACTGTACTACTCCTACTTACTAGTAGTAGTATTGTTCACTTGTGCTCCCCGGCCCTCCATTCATTGAACAACCCCACGTGCGAATAAACATACATTAGTATTTCTATAGAACGAGCAAGCTCGAACTATTTTGGCTTTGAGATATCGATGGTACAATTCGACCACATTGCATCAATGGACTCATTACTTTAAACTAACCTATATGTAAAAACACAAGCACAATTTACATTCTGAAACGCTAGCTAGAGCTTGAACTATGTTTGTTTATATGTACCACCTTTTTCTTTTGGTTTTCTGCTCCATGGCGCAATTCATCGATACAAAATTATACTATGAGTAATTAAAAGTTGAGGGTGGGGATTTTCTCGGGCAGTACGCGTGGTAGTTTTCGCGTTGCCGGTTTGACAAAGAGGCGAGGATGGTGAGGGAGTGGCGGATTCAACTTACTGCTGGAAATGTAGGGCTGTTCGATTTGACGGTGCGTTACTGCTGGAGAGATGGGGTCTTGTGATATGACTAGTCACTATAGTCATTAATTACTGGCGCTATAACCGGTTTGATGCCCCCCTTGCATTCCCCACTCTAATCTGGTGCATGACACGTTGACCCGGATGTTGGCTCTCCCACGTGTTGGCGTAGTAGAAGGAGCAAAGAATCATGCGGTATATATAGTGTATATATACTAGTACTACTCACGTCGGAGGAGTGCAAACCACGACAACCCAGTGAACCAGTAGGCGATAGGCCATACAAAACAATATGGTGATATGGCCATAAAAACAATGTGCAACATTCCAGTCTATAACATGTACAGTACTCCTCGTCTTCCTCCTCTCGGTTCATCGCCATCATACTTTCCACATTCCTGTGTTTTCAGTATCCTGCGAATCAAAGAGGCCCAACGTCTGGTTTAGGTCCGGTCGTTTTTTAGACTCCCTCCATTTTTATTTACTCTACATATTGGGTTTGATTGAAGTCAAACTTCGTAAAGTTTGACCAAGTTTATAGAAAAAAATATAAATATTGTCATAAAAAATCAAAATGATGTGAAACTACGTTCGATGATGAATATAATGGTATTGATTTATTATTGTATATGCTAATATTTTTGTTTATAAACTTTGTCAAAGTTTACAAGGCTTGACTTTTACAAAAGCTAATACATGGACTAAATAAAAACAGAGGGAGTAAATGTGTTATGTCGAAAATTTAATGAACGTGCTCCCGTTCCTATGAAAATAATCTGATTTTGCATGTGGTAATTTATTTATTTATTTATTCTTCTGCAGGGGGTTTGCATGTAATTCATGAGGTCTGAAATATAAAGTACGCCGGCATGGTGATACGTCTCCAATGTATCTATAATTTTTTATTGCTCCATGCTATATTATCTACTATTTTGGGCAATACAGGGCTTTATTATCCACTTTTATATTACTTTTGGGACTAACCTATTAACCGGAGGCCCAGCCCAAATTTGTTGTTTCATGCCTATTTCAGTGTTTCGAAGAAAAGGAATATCAGACGGAGTCGAAACGGAACGAAATCAACTGGAGAAGTTATTTTTGGAAGGAAACACACCTGATGGACATGGACCCCACGTTAGGGGAGACACAAGGTGCTCACGAGGGTGCCCCCCTAGGGCGCGCCCCCCTGTCTCGTGGGACCCCCGTGGCTCCTCCGACGTCCTCCCTGCACCCATATATACCCACGTGACCTAAAACTTCCAGAACAGAGAATAGATCGGGAGTTCCGCCGCCAGAAGCCTCCGTAGCCACGAAAAGTCAATCGGGACCCTGTTTTGGCACCCTGACGGAGGGGGGAACCCTCACCGGTGGCCATCTTCATCATCCCAGCGCTCCCCATGGCGAGGAGGGAGTAGTTCTCCCTCGAGGCTGAGTGTATGTACCAGTAGCTATGTGTTTGATCTCTCTTCTCTCGTGTTCTTGAGATGATACAATCTTGATGTATCGCGAGCTTTGCAATTATATTGGATCCTATGATGTTTCTTCCCCCCTCTACTCTCTTGTAATGAATCGAGTTTCCCATTTGAAGTAATCTTATCGGATTGAGTCTTTAAAGATTTGAGAACACTTGATGTATGTCTTGATGTGGATATCTGTGGTGACAATGGGATACCGCGTGCCACTTGATGTATGTTTTGGTGACCAACTTGCGGGTTTTGCCCATGAACCTATGCACAGGGGTTGGCACACGTTTTCGTCGTGACTCTCTGGTAGAAACTTTGGGGCACTCTTTGAGGTCCTTTGTGTTGGTTGAATAGATGAATTGAGATTGTGTGATGCACATTGTATAATCATGCCCACGGATACTTGAGGTGACAATGGAGTATCTAGGTGACATTAGGGTTTTGGTTGATTTGTATCTTAAGGTGTTATTCTAGTACGAACTCTAGGGCTGTTTGTGACACTTATAGGAATAGCACAACGGATTGATTGGAAAGAATAACTTTGAGGTGGTTTCGTACCCTACCATAATCTCTTCATTCGTTCTCCACTATTAGTGACTTTGGAGTGACTCTTTGTTTCATGTTGAGGGATAGTTTTATGATCCAGTTATGTTAGTATTGTTGAGAGGACTTACACTAGAGAAAGTATGAACCATAGGCCTTGTTTCCACACATTGCAATACCGTTTACACTCACTTTTATCACTTGCTACCTTGCTGTTTTTATTATTTCAGATTACAAAAACTATTATCTACTATCCATATTGCACTTGTATCACCATCTGTTTGCCGAACTAGTGCACCTATACAATTTACCATTGTATTGGGTGTGTTGGGGACACAAGAGACTCTTTGTTATTTGGTTGCAGGGTTGCTTGAGAGAGACCGTCTTCATCCTACGCCACCTACGGATTGATAAACCTTAGGTCATCCACTTGAGGGAAATTTGCTACTGTCCTACAAACCTCTGCACTTGGAGGCCCAACAACGTCTACAAGAAGAAGGTTGTGTAGTAGACATCAAGCTCTTTTCTGGCGCCATTGCCGGGGAGGTGAGTGCTTGAAGGTATATCTTTAGATCTTGCGATCGAGTCTTTTAGTTTCTTGTTTTATCACTAGTTTAGTTTATAAAAGAAAACTATAAAAAAATGGAATTGAGTTTGTCTCATACGCTTCACCTATTTAATATCTTTTGTGAGTATGATGGGAAGGATAATTGTGCTCAAGTGCTAGAAGAAGAAATCTATAAAATGTTTGGCACTAAATATTTGGATGATGACCATGATTGCAATGTTGTTAGTATGAATTCCTTGAATATCCATGATGCTAATGATATGCAAAGCCACAAGCTTGGGGAAGCTATGTTTGATGAAGATGATATTTTTTGTCCCGCAAGCTTTGATGAGCAAATTTATTATGATGAAAGCATGCCTCCTATCTATGATGATTATTGTGATGACACGTATGCTTTAAAGAATAATAATAATAATAATAATAATAATAATAATAATAACAATGAACCTTGTCATCTTGATCTTAATTTTCAATCACATGATAGTTACTTTGTTGAGTTTGCTCCCACTATTATTCATCAGAAGAATTTTGCTTATGTGGAGAGTAGTAAATTTTCTATGCTTGTAGATCATGAAAGGAATGCTTTAGGTGCTGGATATATTGTTTAATTCATTCATGATGCTACTAAAAATTATTATGAGGTAGGAATATATGCTTGTAGGAATTGCAACAATATCAAGTTTCCTCTCTATGTGCTCAAAATCTTGAAGTTATGCTTATTTTACCTTCCTATGCAAGTTGATTATAGTTCTCATAAGTTGTTTGCTCACAAAATTGCTATGCATAGGAAGCATGTTAGACTTAAATGTTCTAGTCATATTCTTCATGATGCTCTCTTTATGTTTCAATTCTTACCCTTTATGTGAGCATCATTGAAATCATCGTGCCTAGCTAGGAGCGTTAAACGATAGCGCTTGTTGGGAGGCAACCCAATATTATTATTTTTTATTGCTTTTTGTTCCTGTTTAGTAATAAATAATTCATCTAGCCTATGTTTATATGTGGTTTTATGTGTTTAATTAGTGTTTGTGCCAAGTAGAACCTTTGGGAAGACTTTGGGAAAGTCTTGTTGATCATGCTGTGAAAAACAGAAACTTTAGCGCTCACGAGAACTGCTGCCATTTTTATTTGGAGAGTGATATTTAGTTAATTATTTCTGCAGATGATTAATAGATAAATTCCTCAGGTCCAGTAATTTATTTGAGAATTTTATGAGTTCCAGCAGTATACGTTTGATTCAGATTACTACAGACTGTTCTGTTTTTGACAGATTCTGTTTTTCATGTGTTGTTTACTTATTTTGATGAATCTATGGCTAGTAAAATAGTTTATACACCATAGAGAAGTTGGAATACAGTAGGTTTAACACCAATATAAATAAAGAATGAGTTCATTACAGTAACTTGAAGTGGTGATTTATTTTCTTATAACGGAGCTTACGAGTTTTCTGTTAAGTTTTGTGTTGTGAAGTTTTCATGTTTTGGGTAAGGATTCGATGGACTATGGAATAATGAGTGGAAAGAGCCTAAGCTTGGGGATGCCCGAGGCACCCCAAGGTAATATTCAAGGATAGCCAAGAGCCTAAGCTTGGGGATGCCCCGGAAGGCATCCCCTCTTTCGTCTTCGTTCATCGGTAACTTTACTTGGAGCTATATTTTTATTCACCACATGATATGTGTTTTGCTTGGAGCATCAATTTATTTTGTTAGTATTTTCTTGATGTTATTTAGAACAATGTTTTGCATATTTTATTTCAATAAAAGTGGCATTGATAGCCTTTACTATGCCTATGTTACAAGTAAACATGTTGCTGTTTGAAAACATAAAGTTTACCGCTGTTGCAATAATTCCCTAGGAAAGTCAGAATGTGATAAAATGTTTAAACCTTTTGCATATTAAGCTCTGATAAATTTACTACAGTGGAAATTTTCTTTCATAATTTTTGGAGCTAGGGAAGTATGGATGTTGCAGCATTCTTTACAGACTATCCTGTTTAGGCAGATTACTGTTATGTTTGCATTGTTTGCATATGTTTGCTTCTTTAATGATTCTATTTGAGGATAGGACTATTAAATATGCAGAGGCATTTAGTATGCATTGTTGAATAATAATTTTAGTGGTTTGCTAAAGTAGAGTATGATATGGTTTTTGCAATGGTTTATACTAACTTATCTCACGAGTCCTTGTTGAGTTTTGTGTGGATGAAGCTTTTGAGATTTAGGGAGACCATGATATGAGAGGAATTAAGGAGACACAAAAGCTCAAGCTTGGGGATGCCCCGGTTGGCATCCCACCTTTCTTCTTCAACAACTATCGGTTAGTATTGGTTGATCCTAAGTTTTTGCTTCTTCACATGATGTTTACTATTCTTAGATGTCATTTTATTTTGCTTTACTTGCTGTTTGAATAGAGTACCAAGATCTGAAATTATTAAATGTTAGAGAGTCTTCACATAGTTGCTTAATTATTCGACTACTCATTGATCTTCACTTATATCTTTTGGAGTAGTTTGTCATTTGCTCTAGTGCTTCACTTATATCTTTTAGAGCATGGTCGTAGTTTTATTTTGAAGAAATAGATGAACTCTCATGCTTCACTTAGATTATTTTGAGAGTCCTAAATAGCATGGTAATTTGCTTAAAATCCTAATTTGCTAGGTATTCAAGAATAATAAAATTCTCTTATGAGTGTGTTGAATACTAAGAGAAGTTTGATACTTGATGATTGTTTTGAGATATGAGGATGGTAATATTAGAGTCATGCTAGTTGAGTAGTTGTGAATTTGAGAAATACTTGTGTTGAAGTTTGTGATTCCCGTAGCATGCACGTATGGTGAACCATTATGTGATGAAGTCGGAGCATGATTTATTTATTGATTGCCTTCCTTATGAGTGGCGGTCGGGGACGAGCGATGGTCTTTTCCTACCAATCTATCCCCCTAGGAGCATGCGCGTAGTACTTTGTTTCGATAACTAATAGATTTTTGCAATAAGTATGTGAGTCCTTTATGACTAATGTTGAGTCCATGGATTATACGCACTCTCACCCTTCCACCATTGCTAGCCTCTCTAGTACCGCGCAACTTTCGCCGGTACCATACACCCACCATATACCTTCCTCAAAACAGCCACCATACCTACCTATTATGGCATTTCCATAGCCATTCCGAGATATGTTGCCATGCAACTTTCCACCGTTCCATTTATGACACACTCCATCATTGTCATATTGCTTAGCATGATCATGTAGTTGACATAGTATTTGTGGCAAAGCCACCGTTCATGATTCTTTCATACTTGTCACTCTTGATTCATTGCATATCCCGGTCCACCGCCGGAGGCATTCATATAGAGTCATACTTTGTTCTAGTATCGAGTTGTATCATTGAGTTGTAAATAAATGGAATTGTGATGATCATCATTCAATAGAGCATTGTCCCAACAAAAGAGAAAGGCCAAAAAAAAGAGGAAGGCCAAATAAAAAAATAAAAAAAATAAAAGGGACAATGCTACTATCATTTTACCACACTTGTGCTTCAAAGTAGCATCATGATCTTCATGGTAGAGAGTCTCCTATGTTGTCACTTTCATATACTAGTGGGAATCTTTCATTATAGAACTTGGCTTGTATATTCCAATGATGGGCTTCCTCAAAATGCCCTAGGTCTTTGTGAGCAAGTGAGTTGGATGCACACCCACTAGTTACTTTTGTTGAGCTTTCATACATTTATAACTCCAGTGCATCCGTTGCATGGCAATCCCTACTCACTCACATTGATATCTATTGATGGGCATCTCCATAGCCCGTTGATACGCCTAGTTGATGTGAGACTATCTTCTCCCTTTTTGTCCTCTCCACAACCACCATTCTATTCCACCTATAGTGTTATGTCCATGGCTCACGCTCATGTATTGCGTGAAGATTGAAAAAGTTTGAGAACATCAAAAGTATGAAACAATTGCTTGGCTTGTCATCGGGGTTGTGCATGATTTAAATATTTTGTGTGGTGAAGAAGGAGCATAGCCAGACTATATGATTTTGTAGGGATAGCTGTCTTTGGCCATGTTATTTTGAGAAGACATAATTGCTTTGTTAGTATGCTTGAAGTATTATTATTCTTATGTCAACATGAACTTTTGTCTTGAATCTTATGGATCTGAATATTCATGCCACAATTAAGAAGAATCACAATGAAATTATGCCAAGTAGCACTCCGCATCAAAAATTCTTTTTTATCATTTACCTACTCGAGGACGAGCAGGAATTAAGCTTGGCGATGCTTGATACGTCTCCAACATATCTATAATTTTTTTATTGCTCCATGCTATATTATCTACTGTTTTGGGTAATATTGGGCTTTATTATCCACTTTTATATTACTTTTGGGACTAACCTATTAACTGGAGGCCCAGCCCAGATTTGCTGTTTTATACCTATTTCAGTGTTTCGAAGAAAAGGAATATCAGACAGAGTCGAAACGGAACGAAATCAACTGGAGAAGTTATTTTTGGAAGGAAACACACCTGATGGACTTGGACCCCACGTCAGGGGTGACACAAGGTGCTCACGAGGGTGGGGGAGCCCCCCCCCTAGGGCGCGCCCCCTGTCTCGTGGAACCCCCGTGGCTCCTCTGACGTCCTCCCTGCACCCATATATACCCACGTGACCTAAAACTTCTAGAACAGAAAATAGATCGGGAGTTCCGCCTCCGGAAGCTTCCGTAGCCACCAAAAGTCAATCGGGACCCTGTTCCGGCACCCAGCCGGAGGGGGGAACCCTCACCGGTGGCCATCTTCATCATCCCGGCGCTCCCCATGACGAGGAGGGAGTAGTTCTCCCTTGAGGCTGGGGGTATGTACCAGTAGCTATGTGTTTGATCTCTCTCTCTCTCTCGTGTTCTTGAGATGATACGATCTTGATGTATCACGAGCTTTGCTATTATATTTGGATCCTATGATGTTTCTTCCCCCCACTACTCTCTTGTAATGAATCGAGTTTCCCCTTTGAAGTAATCTTATCGGATTGAGTCTTTAAAGATTTGAGAACACTTGATGTATGTATTGTCGTGGATATCTTTGGTGACAATGGGATACCGTGTGGCACTTGATGTATGTTTTGGTGACCAACTTGCGGGTTCTGCCCATGAACCTATGCATAGGGGTTGGCACACGTTTTCGTCGTGATTCTCCAGTAGAAACTTTGGGGCACTCTTTGAGGTCCTTTGTGTTGGTTGAATAGATGAATTGAGATTGTGTGATGCATATCGTATAATCATCCCCACGGATACTTGAGGTGACAATTGAGTATCTAGGTGACATTAGGGTTTTGGTTGATTTGTATCTTAAGGTGTTATTCTAGTACAAACACTAGGCTGTTTGTGACACTTATAGGAATAGCCCAATGGATTGATTGGAAAGAATAACTTTGAGGTGGTTTCGTACCCTACTATAATCTCTTCGTTCGTTCTCCGGTATTAGTGACTTTGGAATGACTCTTTGTTGAATGTTGAGGGATAGTTTTATGATCCAATTATGTTAGTATTGTTGAGAGGACTTACACTAGCGAAAGTATGAACCCTAGGCCTTGTTTCCACACATTGCAATACCGTTTACGCTCACTTTTATCACTTGCTACCTTTGTCGTGGTTTTGTCACGGCAGATGTCCTCGTGAAAGGACTTAGTCGTGGAGCCATCGCAACAGGTTAGCTTGAAGGGGTTAAAGAGGACACAGGGACGCAAGAGAGTTTATACTAGTTCGGCCCCTTCGATGAAGGTAAAAGCCTACGTCTAGTTGTGATGGAATTGATGGGGTTTCGATGACTAGGAGCAAACAAGCTTCGCCTAAGTCTCGAGTTGTTGTCTGTTGTCCTTGAACCGCCGCCGGGTCGTCCCCTTATATACACGGGTGACGCCCGTCAGTTCACAGAGTCCCTATACCGGCTCATAGATGTGTCCGGTTCGGTCTCTACTTATTCCTAACTTATAATACAAGCTACATACCAACGCCGGTTTACGGCTACTGGCCTTGAACCGGCTATGGGCCTTGAGCCCTCATCTGCCTTCTTGGGCTTTAACATAGTTAACTACTGACGAAGTTAAACCAGCCCAGATAGGCCGGTTTACGCCTAGTAGTGATATCCCCAACATTAGGCCCCAGATTGATTTGAACAGGTTCATGTCAATCCTTAGCAAAAATCTTCATCTTCAACATCTTCTTGTAGTTTGTTGAACCGCCGTGACGTCATCTTCTCTGGTCATTGCAAACCGGCGTGACGTCACCTGTTATAAAGAACCTTATCCATGATACCTTTTAATAGGCATGCGACAATTGAGGCGACAGCTTCGTTTCCAAACCCACGGTCCCTTGATTTTCGCGCCTGGCACATGTCCCTTGGCTGATAAATAGGACCAAAGGGCCATTTCTTTTTCCCCTTCGTGCCCTTCTGCTTCGTCTTCCCCACGTCGTCCAGCTTCGGAGCTTCGCCGCCATCGACGACCTCTGCTCCAACCTTGGCCGCTGTATCACCCTGATTGTACTAGAGCATCGCGGCGACCTTCTGTTTCTTCCTCGGCTCCGGTGAGTTCTTCACTTCTTCCTCCGTAGATCCGTTCGAGGGTTTCCAAGTTCTTCAGTGTTCATCGTCTGCTTCGCACTCATATGATAGATCTTAGATGAACCTGTGAACCTTTGCTCTGTGTAGCGGTAGTTTTTAGCATCCGCCCTCACTTTCATGCCTCAAGACCATAGATCTACCTGTATCTCTGCCCATTGATTCGGTACATTTCTTTTTCTGAACCTTGAATATTTTCCTTCTTTTCTGAACTTGCTTCAGATCCGTCGCTGTAGAGAAATCTTGTGAAATCTGTTTCTGTACACTTACCCATCCGCAATCTCAACTATTTCAATGCTTAAATCCGGTGGTTTAACTTGGTGTAGAAAAAATTAATAAACCGGTATATACCATTAGTCCCCTTGTTGAACCGCCAGATGTTGTTGCTTCATAAAACTCCGGTTTCGTTAGAGCTGTCTCCGGTTTAACATTGTACATACCAGTGTATTTTAACCAATGCATTCTTGAACCGGAATCACCTATCCTGTAGATTTCATCATGGCCAAGCAAGTATATGAGTGCAACTGGGTTCCTTCTTGCGTCACACAGACTCAACTGAACAATTTAGTCCTGATTGGCGCTTTAGGCAGCAAAAACACCATCCATTGGAGGGTCCCTGGCAAAGAATGCCCTCCCACACCTCAAGAAGGAGAGGTCATCGTTTTCGTAGATCACTTAGCCCGGGGCTTTAAGTCGCCCGGTTCTAAATTTTACCGGGACGTTTTAGCCGATTTTCAACTCCACCCACAAGACACTGGCCCCAACTCTGTTACAAACATGTGTCACTTCCAAGTGCTCTGTGAGGTGTTCTTTCAAGAGGAGCCCATAGTGGAGTTATTCAGAGACTGTTTCCATCTAAACCGCCGTACTGAGTTTTCTAACGGTTCCAATACGGAATTGGGCGGTGTGGCGATTCAGAAAAGGAAAAATGTCACATACCCTCACGCCAAACTGCACAGCCACCCCAAAGAGTGGAATCAAACATGGTTCTATTGCAAAGACACCTCCCCTGCTGGTGAAAATCCTTTGCCTCGCTTTCGTCCGGAGCGGCTTAGCAATACACACCCCTTTTCGCAAAGGTTGATTGCCAAGGAGAGAAGAAAATACGCTACCCAATGGTTTAACAGGAGTTGATCTCGCTCACTGTTGGATATCGTGGGGCATACTACCCCTTAGTCAGCGCTCCGGTTTGATGTGCGAGTATACTGGGAGTGTTGATGACCCACTGCGACATGCTAACATCCAGCTCACCGACGAAGAAATCACAGAGGCTGTGAATAAAATGCCGAATGAACCGGAACACGTTTGTGCTCGAACCGGCCTGCTTCCCTTCTGTGCCATCAACAAACTGCCAGCTGTAAGAATTTGATTTTTTCTTTTTACTGAACCTGTTATTGATATATTTGGTCATTGTTTAATATCAATGTCTGTTTAAACAGGGTAATGATCCGTTTTGGAGCAAGAAACTTCCACAGGAGAAGCCAGAAAAGCCAGACAAACCGGAACGACCAACCCGGCCAAAGACTAAAGTCGTGAAACGGCCTGCTCACAAGAAGAAAACCACTGCATCTTCTGATCCGGACCCTGATGATGATGTGGGTAATCCGGACCTTGAGGTAGAGCTTGACTCACTTGGCTTATTTTTCATGCGCCTTATTGATGATGATATTTGTCAGCATGATGCCGAAGCCAGCCATGCTGATGCTGCAGAGGTAATTATTCTCTCTTCCGATTCAGACCCTTTGCCTTCACTAAAAATCCGTCAGGCAAACCGGAAGGTTAAATTTTCTCATCCTCTTGCTTACTTGGATCCCAAATTTCTTATGAAGACCCAACAGCACGAAGCTCGCCGCACAACCCGGCACAGCGGCCAGGTAGTTACCTCCGCCGGTTTACCGAACAGTCCGGTTCAGAAATGCTGTTCAGAGGTCCCTAATTTGCTTGTCAGTGCTTGTCCTAAAACGGGCTGTTTTCGTCAACCTCTTAATCCATCTGACTCCGATTACCAGCTTACTTCCCACTCATCCTCTGGCGAGTCATCGGGTACTCAGCTGCCACCGCTCAAAACGGTGCTTGGGTAAGCTATACTCATCATAATATTTCCGGTACATCACCTTGGAACATATGCTGTTTTTGACTTTGTTATTCCTTTCAGGGCCAAGCCTAGGCCGAGCAAGAAGGCTCGCCTGGATAAAGCGGCCGAGGAGTACGCCGTCCCTGAACCGGGTAAAGCACCAGATCTTGAAGCGGCTATTCCTGAAGATATACCCAATGATCCACCACAGCAAGATGACGCCTTTATTGCTGAAGAAAGGCTTGTTGACACCTCAAGTCCTGTCAACCAGCCCATAAGTCCCATCCGGTTTGGAAGATTCACCAGTCCATCCCAGCCTGCTAACAAACCGACTGCGCCAGTGCAAACCGGCGATGCCAAGGATGATGAGGTTGTTATTACTGTCATTGGTCGCACAGAGCCAGGCATCCCCGTTGCTTTATCCAGACACACTGGAAAGGAAGAATTTGCTGCCATTGGCAAGGGAAAATGAAATGCCGATCTGACAACTTATGCCGCTTTGAACGCCCAAGATCTCCATTCCAGCTATCTGAACCGGCTATACACCAGCCGTGACTATGAAGTTGGTCTGGTTAATATGACAAAAGAGAAATTTGAGGTAACTTCCACGTACTTTTTCCTGTTTGGATACTTCAATCTTGTTAACTCTCCTAGCCTCCAAGGGCCGGTTTAAAATCTGCATCCAAACCGGGACTTGCTAATATAAATCCAAATGCTTTGGAATTCGCTGATGTAGCCCCCAAGGGCTGGTTCAACTTAGTGTAATTAAACCGGTACTTGCTAATATAAATCCCAATGCTTCGGAATTCGCTGATGTAGCCCCCAAGGGCCGGTTCAACTTAGTGTAGTTAAACCGGGACTTTAAGTAATTGAGATCGTTGCATCAGAATATATTCGAGCAAATAGCCATTAGCCCCCAAGTGCCAAGTTGAATACTTGTATTGATCTTGGGACTTTATAATCAAGTGTAATATGAGGATCAAATAGGCATTAGCCCCCAAGTGCCAAGTGCATAACTTGTTATGTGGTTGGTGCTTCTTCTTGCACTGCTTGCTGAATCATATAACTGTCTGTATGCAGGCTGAGCTGAAGACAAAGAAACCCAAATCACCGATCTCCAAGAAAATCTGAAGTCCCAACAGACTGAAACCTCGAAAGCAAAAGAGGAGTTGACCAGTGCCTTAAGCGTCATGGAACAAGTTCTGCCTCCACCCACTTTGTAAACTTGTCAACCGTCACCAGGAGGTGGGTCTTCTTATCTTTGGACATTTTGAAAGGCCCAACCATATCCAGCCCCCAATTCGCAAACGGCCAAGTAATTGGAATCATTCTCAATTCTCGAGCCGGCACATGAGCACGTCTTGAAAACTTTTGGCAACCGTTACTTCGTCTGACCAGATCATCCGCATCAGTAGGAGCAGTTAACCAATAGAAGCCATGGCGAAACGCTTTAGCCACCAAAGATTTTGAACCGGCGTGGTGACCACAATCTCCTTCGTGGATCTCACGCAAAATTTCACAGCCTTCTTCAGGAGACAAATAGCGTTGAAACGCCCCAGATACACTGCAATGATGCAACTCGCCATTGACAATAGTCATGGACTTGGACCATCGGATTATCTGTCGGGCCAGAGTCTCATCCTCTGGTAACTCGCCCCGGTTCATGTACGCCAGGTAAGGAAGCGTCCAATCCGGAATGACATGAAGAGCTGCCACCAATTGAGCCTCCGGATCAGGAATAGCTAAATCCGCTTCACCAGGGAGCTTGACCGACGGGTTGTGCAGCACATCCAGAAAAACATTGGGCGGGACCGGTTTGCACTGAGAGCCTAGCCGGCTTAAAGCGTCCGCTGCTTCATTCTTCCGTCGGTCCACGTGGTCCACCTGATAGCCTTTAATGTGACCTGCAACAATATCCACCTCGCGATGATATGCTGCCATGAGTGGGTCCTTGGAATCCCAAGTGCTAGATACTTGTTGAGCCATGAGGTCCAAGTCACCAAAGCACTTCACTCGACTTAGATTCATCTCCTTAGCCATCCGGAGACCATGGAGCAAGGCTTCATACTCAGCTGCATTGTTAGTACAAGGGAACATTAAACGGAGAATGTAACAAAACTTATCACCTCGTGGGGAAGTTAATACGACTCCAGCCCCCAAGCCTTCCAATTGCCTGGATCCGTCAAAATGGATGGTCCAATATGTGTGATCCGGCTTTTCTTCAGGTGCTTGAAGTTCTGTCCAATCATTGATGAAATCAACAAGTGCTTGAGACTTAACCGCCGTCCGAGGCACATACTTCAACCCGTGCGGCCCAAGCTCTATAGCCCACTTGGCAATCCGGCCAGTCGCTTCCCGGTTCTGGACGATATCCCCCAAGGGAGCAGAACTGACCATCGTAATGGGGTGCCCTTGGAAGTATTGCTTAAGCTTCCGGCTTGCCATAAAAACTCCGTATACCAGCTTCTGCCAATGCGGATACCTTTGCTTGGACTCAATGAGTACCTCGCTGATATAATAGACCGGACGTTGAACCGGATGCTCCTTACCCGCCTCTTTTCGCTCCACCACAACAGCCACACTGACCGCACGAGCGTTAGCAGCAATATATAGCAGCAACGGCTCCTTGTCAATGGGAGCAGCGAGCACAGGCGGATTGGCCAATTGCCGCTTTAAGTCCTCAAATGCTTCATCAGCAGCAGAACTCCAGACGAATTGATCCGTCTTCTTCAACATCTGATACAAAGGGATTGCCTTCTCACCAAGGCGGCTGATAAACCGGCTTAACGCGGCAATCCGGCCTGCCAGGCGTTGAACATCATTGATACACTTCGGTTTAGCTTGGGAGGTGATGGCTGTGATCTCCTCCGGATTAGCCTCGATTCCCCTATTAGACACCAGAAAACCCAATAACTTGCCTGTCGGTACACCAAAGACACACTTGGCCGGATTAAGCATCATCTTGTACGTCCTCAGGTTATCAAAGGTTTCCTTCATGTCATCAACCAGAGTTTCCTTCTCCCTTGATTTAACCATGATATCATCCACGTAAGCATGTACATTACGGCCAATCTCCTTGTGAAGACAATTTTGTACACACCGTTGATAAGTTGCCTGGGCACTCTTGAGCCCAAAGGGCATAGATACATAGCAGAAGGCTCCAAAGGGAGCTATGAATGCCGTCTTCTCCTGGTCCTTAACTGCCATTTTGATCTGATGATAGCCAGAATATGCATCCAAAAAACTCAAACGCTCACAACCCGCTGTAGCATCAATAATTTGATCAATACAGGGGAGGGCAAAAGGATCTGCTGGACAAGCCTTATTAAGATCTGTGTAATCCACACACATGCGCCAGGTGCCGTTTTTCTTAAGGACCAGCACCGGATTGGCAAGCCACTCAGGGTGGAAAACTTCAATAATAAAGCCAGCTGCTAAGAGCCTGGCTACCTGTTCTCCAATCGCCTTGTGTCTTTCTTCGTTAAACCGGCGGAGAAACTATTTCACCGGTTTGTATTTAGGATCCACATTAAGGGTGTGCTCAGCGAGTTGCCTCAGTACACTTGGCATGTCAGAGGGCTTCCATGCAAAAATGTCCCGATTCTCACGGATGAACTCGATGAGCGCGCTTTCCTATTTCGGATCCAAGTTGGCACTGATGCTGAACTGCTTGGACGAATTGCTAGGCACGAAGTCAACAAGCTTAGTTTCAGCTGCCGATTTAAACTTCAGGGCCGGATCATGCTCCGTGGTTGGCTTCTTTAATGGAGTCATATCCGCCGGATCAACATTGTCCTTATAATACTTCAGCTCCTCGGTGGCACAAACCGACTCTGCATAGGCCGCATCTCCTTCCTCGCACTCCAAAGCGATTTTATGGCTTCCGTGAACCGTTATTGTCCCCTTGTGACCCGGCATCTTGAGCTGCAAATACACATAACAGGGCCGTGCCATAAACTTGGCGTAGGCCGGTCGCCCAAACAGGGTGTGATATGGACTTTGGATTTTCACCACTTCAAACGTCAATGTTTCCGACCTGGAATCATGATCATCTCCAAAGGCCACCTCCAGAGCTATCTTACCAACAGGATATGCTGACTTGCCAGGTACCACACCGTGGAACACCGTATTGGACGGTTTGAGATTTTTATCTGTTAATCCCATACGACGGAAGGTCTCATAGTATAAGATATTAATGCTGCTCCCTCCATCCATGAGCACATTGGTGAACTTGTAACCTCCCACCTGAGGCGCCACCACCAGAGCCAACTGACCCGGATTATCAACCTGGGGAGGGCGATCCTCTCTGCTCCATATGATTGGCTGTTCAGACTAGCGTAGATAACGGGGCACGGCGGTTCAACAGAGTTGACTGCCCGCCTCTGAACCTTCCGGTCTCGCTTGTCCAAGCCAGTGGTGAAGACATGGTACTGCCCACTATTCAACTGCTTTGGGTTGCTCTGGTAACCCGACTGTTGCTGCTGCTGGTGGTAACCAACTTGGTTGTTCTGATTATTTTGATTGTTATGTCCGCCCGGATTACCATTAAATCCTGAACCGGAATTTCCTCCACCGTAACCCGTCCCAGATCCTGAGCCACCACCGGAGCCGTGATCATACTGGAACGCATTAGAATTCTTGGACTCCTGCATAATGAAGCAATCCTTCCAAAGGTGGTTTGCTGGCACCTCCTTCATCCCATGCTTTGGACAAGGCTGGTTCAATAGATAATTTAAGCGGTCTGGGTTAGGGTTAGGTGCTCCACTGCGATTTGGCGGTTTACCCTTGCGTCGCTGACCCTTGTCCTGCGCGTTGGTATTAGCCACGAAGTCCATGTTGCCATCCGCTTTACGCTTGCCACCGTTACCGTTACCTGCCGAGTGGTGATGTTGACCCTTAGAGTTGCTGTTCTTCTTTCCCTTCCCTGTCTTGTCGTCATCAGACTCGGGATCCTTGGTACTGTCATAATCAGCATACTTTACCAAGGCAACCATGAGGGTCCCCATGTCAGTGCAATGGCGCTTCATCTGTCCTAATTTCAGTTTTAGGGGCCCAAACCGGCAATTTCCTTCTAGGGTTATAACAGTGGTGTCAGCGTTGATGCGGTCTGATGAATGCAGAACCTGCGAGACCCGGCGCACCCAATGAGTCGTCGATTCTCCTTCCTCTTGAACACAGACAGCTAAGTCCACTATCGACATAGGCTGTTTACATGTATCCTTGAAATTACTGATAAACCGGGCTCGTAATTGGTTCCATGAACTGATAGAATTGGCCGGTAAGCTTTTTAACCAAGTACGGGCCGTTCCTTCGAGCATCATGGTGAAGTACTTCGCACATGCCGCATCATCCACATCAAGCATTTCCATGGCCATCTCATAGCTCTCCACCCATGTCTCTGGAGGTTAATCCGTCGTGTAATTTGGTACCTTGCACGGGCCTTTGAAATCCTTGGGCAGGCGCACATTGCGTAAAGCGGGGACAAGGCAAGGTACCCCCAAAGAACTAGAAGTAACACCAGGTTCGATCGAGATAGTTGGACGAACCGGCGTAAGCTGCCGAGCCTGATACTGTGCAGCTAACTCGGCTTCCCTGCGCGCTCGGGCCCGGTCCACTACTTCCTGAGCGTTATCAGCACCACCCGCCAGGTTGTTGCCGCGGGGTGCTCCACGTTGTTCATTACTTGATACTGCCGGTTCATCCATACGCCTGCTATAGCTCCAGCTTGGACGAGGGGTCGAGTGGATCAGGTCGCGGCTGTATGAGTATGCTTCCTGTTGGACCAAAGCTGTCCCAAGAAGCTCCTTGACCCGTCGCGTCTCTACCGCCTGCGGCGAGTCACCTTCAATTGGAATGGCCTCCAGCCGTGCAGCAGCGGCAACGAGATTGTCCATCGGATTGGAGTAGTGACCCGGAGGTGTTGAAACAGCCTGAGGTATAACAGTGTTTTGACGAGGCAGATCCATCAGACGGGGCTGAACCAGCGCGCCGGTCCCAGGAGCTTCCGCCTGGTTTCCCTCGAGCGGTTCACTGGTTCCTGCTCCTGGGGTGTTGAAAAGGTCTCTGGCTTCGAAAACCAAAGGCAAACGGGATCGATACTTCCTCTTCATGACTTCATGCGACGCGTTCTGGTCCAACATGAGCCTGTAGGCTTGTGCGTCTAAAGCGGCCCGCTCTGCTGTCATCCTGGCATTCTCAGATGCCAGGTCCGCCTTGGCTTGGGTGATCTGTTCCTTCACCTTTGCAATCTACGCGTTGTGGACGTCCTGATCCGCCGGGTTAACTTCTGCCATAAGCACGGCCAATGCATCAAATAGATCTGATAGAACTTGAGCCGGCGAGCGTACAGAGCTTCCTGCCCCAGCAGCCGTTGCCGCTACTGAACCGGAGGTCATTGGTGCAGCGGTCGAAGAATGAAGCGCTGCTTGTGTGCCGGCCATGAATATTCCAACTCGGTTGGGTAGATCAGAGGGGTCCGGAATACTGTCGCCATCGGAACAGTCCCCAATCTGGCCATCTTGTAGCTGATATAGAGATTCGGTTTCTCCGGTTGATGACTCATCGCCGGAATAAACGACGGTCTCGCCGCGAGATTCTGATCCATCCTCGCAACTTCCTCCATGGATGACTCCCACGAAGGCACGCTTCACGGCCGGTTTAACCCGGGCGGACCGTGCACGCTGGGCCGTTTCGACGAGGTCAGTGCAGATGTCCGGCTCAGGGCCCGGTTCACCGATCTTGCCGATGAAAACGTGTATGCCACCGAAGGGGACCCGGTACCCATACTCAACTGAGCCGGCCTTGGGGCCCCAGCCTGCATCATCGATGTAGAGCTTGCCGCGACGACTCTTAGTCATCCGGCCCACGGCGTAGCCGTCGAGTCCTTCAAAGCGGCCCTCCAAGAACTTGAAACCATCGTGCGATAGCCCCACGGTGGGCGCCAACTGTCGTGGTTTTGTCATGGCCGATGTCCTCGTGAAAGGACTTTGTCGTGGAGCCATCGCAACGGGTTAGCTTGAAGGGGTTAAAGCCGACAGCGACGCAAGAGAGTTTATACTAGTTCGGCCCCTTCGATGAAGGTAAAAGCCTACATCTAGTTGTGATGGAATTGATGGTGTTTCGATGACTAAGGAGCAAACAAGCTTCGCCTAAGTCTTGAGTTGTTGTCTGTTGTCCTTGAACCGCCGCCGGGTCGTCCCTTTATATACACGGGTGACGCCCATCGGTTCACAGAGTCCCTATACCGGCTCATAGATGTGTCCGGTTCGGTCTCTACTTATTCCTAACTTATAATACAAGCTACATACCAACGCCGGTTTACGGCTACCGGCCTTGAACCGGCTATGGGCCTTGAGCCCTCATCTGCCTTCTTGGGCTTTAACATAGTTAACTACTGACGAAGTTAACCCGGCCCAGATAGGCCGGTTTACGCCCAGTAGTGATATCCCCAACAACCTTGCTGTTTTTATTATTTCATATTACAAAAACTATTATCTACTATCCATATTGCACTTGTATCACCATCTCTTCACCGAACTAGTGCACCTATACAATTTACCATTGTATTGGGTGTGTTGGGGACACTAAGAGATTCTTTGTTATTTGGTTGCAGGGTTGCTTGAGAGAGACCATCTTCATCCTACACCTCCTACGGATTGATAAATCTTAGGTCATCCACTTGAGGGAAACTTGCTACTGTCCTACAAACCTCTGCACTTGGAGGCCCAACAACGTCTACAAGAAGAAGGTTGTGTAGTAGACATCACATGGTTGCATATGCTCCGAGTCGTGCATGCACTACGACCCAGATGCTCTATGTCTCACATGTCGGCGAAAGAAAGCACGTGGAAATAGCCTAAGAGTACATATAGGACGATAAGTGCGTGAAAAAATATGTACCATGAAGGGTAGCTGTTGTTCGACAAGGAGACCTAAAGTGATGATTGGTATAGGTCGCACGCACCCAACTAGTGGTACTAGACGCACGACTACATTTTCCCTAAGAAAAGGAGGTACGAGTACTCGGTACTCCTATTCAATCAACACGAGTCCCATCTCACAACAGTGTATGTGCTACAACTAGCTCTTTTCCCTCGTTTCTCTCTTCCAATTCTAACTCAACCGACGGGCGGTGGGTGGGGTGGGGATTTGCCAATAGTCGGTTTTCTCAACTGTGGCCCCACCTGATAGTGAAAATGCTAAGACAACAAGCGTTCCCTAGCCTGAGCGACGTGCCAGACAGACCGTGTGCTGGTGCGACGCGAACGGCAGCCTGTGGTTAGGATCCTCTGCAGTATTGTATGGTGCTGTAGTGCAGATGACATGCAGGGCCGGGTCCACACAGCAATGACCGTACTGCATGGTGCGCTTCTTGAGAGGATCCTAACCCGTGCCTGGCATGCTGTACTTGTTCCACATTCTTGTTTTGAACTCGTGACATGTAAGTGACGCCTAGTTTTCAATATATAAGTTTGGTTGTCACGCCAATATATATAAGTTTGGTTGTCGCTGAAGTCAAAATTAGACACAAAATACGATGGTGATGGACCAGTCTACCTCCATCCTGGTTTATTGCTCCCCATCGTAACCTGTGCCAAATGTTGACCATAAATTAGACTAACAAAAGGTTCATGCATGTCACCATATTTATATCATTGAAAACTATGTTCAAATACAAATCAAACGATATAATTTTTTTTGACATGCACTAACATTTTGTCAGTTAAATCTTTGATCAAAATTTAGCACTAATTATAAAAGGGACAAATAAACCAGGACCTACGTAGTACACGAGGACGAAGACAATTATACCACAAATAATTAACGCCAAATAAGAGCATGGGATTACACATGTCGTTTACGACTGGAATAAAAATGCCATACACTAATAAAAAATTAAGGCCAAGAGGTGATGCCGTGCTGGTTACATGAGGCAAGAAGAAAGACGCATCCATCGAGGACGTCCACCTCCTCGACTCAGGTCGCCGGCCCATCAAACGGTGGCTAAGTAGCAGCGGATTTCTTGGCTAGGTCGACGTGCTTCTGAACAATGGCATCCAAATATTCTAGCCGCTGGAAGAAGGTCAACGTCTTTCTGTCCTCGCTGGCCTTGTACTGGCCTAAGTAGACGATTTCCTCATAGACGTGGATGTGCAGGTCGACGGTGTCTTGCATGGCGAGGCGCTGCGCGGCGAGCGCGGCCTCGAGGTGCACATTCTTCGTCGCGACCTCCGACAGCTGTAGGGCCACCTGTACTTCAAAGAGTTCTTCACCTTCGAGGTCGATGAGAGTGACAGGCAATGAGGAGCCTAGGCGCGCGGGCTAAAGTAGTACAGCAACGTCGTCCGCATGCTTCTTAACGGTGGTGAACTTGCGGATGGAGCGGACCATCATCTCGTACATGCAAGAGGCGAAGCCGGCGTCGATGAGGGCTATGACATCGGCGGTAGCCAGCACCGTCTGGAAATGCTATGTGGTGTGGGGCCGCAGGCCGGCATCTTGGACGATCTGGCACAGCCGACTGCCGCTCGCGTCCATCGACGCCATGGGTGCTTGTGGCTTCTGGTTAGTGTTGCACAGAGACTAAGAGTAGATGGATTGGAGTGGTGGGGCGCCTGTAACAGCCCCAAAATTGGGTTATCAATTTTTGTGCTGTTATTCTCTCCTGGCACTCATTTTTAAAATTTTCTCCTGAGTTTGCTGGATGACTCTGAGAAATTTTGCCATTTTCAACCTTTAAAAATCTTGCTCATGTCTTTTTCAGTGGGCAAGACCTCATTTGCATCATCCCAAACCCTCTCAAACCCTAATTCCAATTTTTTGGAATTTGAAGGTGCCCTTTGTGGTTACAAAGGAGCTATCATTTCTTTTTATCTGTTGATCCTCCGAATTGTTTCCAGAGATTACCCTATCTTTCTGAACCTTGGATATGCAAAAATATTGCCAAGTCCAATGCAATATTTTTGAATTATGATTTATTACTTTTCTTGCCTTTGTGAGGAATAAAATCCAAAGGCATAGCTAGCCATCCAAGCTCTAGCAAGTGTATTGGCCATAATTAAATAAGGAAAATTGCCTTTTCCTATTTAATGCCAATATTGCAATTCTGCCATTTTCCAAAGGAACTACTATTTTTATAGCAGAGAAAATTCCCACATAAATTGTGGAGCTTGTCCTTCCTATATATTAACTAGTTCCATCCTAATCTCATGTTCCTCAGTTCAAAAATTTGGCACATGATCCAATGCTAGTTTCTACCTTCTCTGAAATTTTGCAAAGGGAGTGCTTTATTCCTAACACCAATTGAGCTATAATTTGGCAGGGTGATTAACAATGACAAACCACCTCAGGATACCAAAAATCAGCTCGATCCATCTATCCAATCTTCCTTGTCAATTTTTCAAGTTTCTGTTCAGATTTGCTTGTCTATGAAGGAAGTACCCTCATAGATGATCAAAATGAGTGGAAACTATACCCTCAGTCTCTAATGATTATATTATCCCACTCCTCCAAGATTCATCTCATTCCATTGAACTATGTGAGCACAGGAGCAATTATTTGTTTCTGCCCACATTTTCAGTTTGTGAAGCAAGTGTATTTTATCTTGCTCCATTATGGCTGATAATTTTCCCAGGCCTTATCCTAGTCATATGTTCTATCTCCACAAGATTGTGGCTCATTTCATCTAGCCATTTTCCCTGAGGATTTTTCTGAAGTTTTTGGACAGAATTGATAGCTGTGAAGGAAGTACCATTTTGGTGAGTCCATTTGGTATGAACTTTTTACAGCATCATGATATGTTCAAATCATCAGTCTTTGCCAAGTTATAGCCTAATCCATCACTCCTAGTGAGTGCTTCACCATGATTCAGTTTCTGGGTCAGTTTTGGTGGTTGTATAGCAACTATGGTAAATAGTTGGCCAAATTACCTCAAAACTCCCAGGACCATAGTCTACCCCAAGCCTCCCAGACATCAAGTTTACCATTTACCCTCTCTGTTTTAATCTCTAGAGCGTGGTAAAGTTTGCAATAGCAAACTTGTGTAGCTTGTTTCGCTCATCTCCATTTGTCTCTGCCCGATCTTTCACCATGGTAACACTCCACGCTGGAAGGACTACGCGGTAGACATGATCTTATCTCAGTAAAAAACCCAGAGCGCACCATGCCAGTGGTGACCACGCGTGTAACCAGCCAAAACGGTAGTCTAGCCACTATTGTCGTCGGCATCGCTGCCCCGACCGCCTCTGGCCTCGCCATCAATGCCCAATAGTTCCCCCTCGACGTCCTCTTCCCTCTGGACCGCTGCCCCCTTCGTTTTCTTCTCCAGCGAGCCGTGCCAATGACCAGAATAGTGTGCTCCTGTGCATCGTCGTCTTCCTCCCTGATGTATTCTTCCTCTGTTCGTCTGCATGCCTTCCTCGTCTCCGTGACGCTCTGGCGCTCGTCCTCACCCTGCTCGTCGTCTTCTCACTGCTGCCCGTGAGCCTTGGCCGCGCCTACGGACTCTGCGCCGTCGCCGACGCGCGGACACGTCGCGCGCCGCGTGCCACCTCCTCGAGCCCTACCGCGGCTATATAAGCAAGCCCCCGTGCTCCCTCGTAGTACATCATCCCTCCCCGAGCCTCTCCCCGAGCTCGGAGCCCCTCTCTGACCCCCTCTGTCGTCATAGCCGCCGCCGATCCCCTCGGCCAGCCCTGCCAGTGGCCCTTCCCCCGCACCCCGTGTGCATCCTGGATAGATGCGCCACACTCCGGCGACCATTCCCGACCCCTCGCCCCTCCGTTTCTCCCACCAGAACCCCATGCCCACCAGAGCCCGAAGTCCCTCTCCACCGCGTGCCCCGCTGCTTCTTCTCCCGTGCTCCTCGCCGGCAACAGAGCCCGCTAGGAGATGCACCTTGTCCTCCTGAGCTCATGGGCAGGTCGGCCATCGCGAGAGGTGGCCGGACGCGCCGGCGATCACCGTCGGGGCGATCCCCTCCCGCTGCCTCGCTCGACCCCGAGCGTGATGAAGAAGAAGCCCAGGCGGGCCCCGCCCGCGTTGACCCTGTCTCTGGGCCCCACCTGTCGGCGAGACGGGGAGCACCACATTGGATAAGTGGAAGCGCCCCGCCGCAAAGCCGTTTTCCGTACGCGAAAGCGTACTTATAGATAGTGCACTTTCAATCACTGAAAGCGTACTTCGCCGTGCCTCGGAGAGAAAGTCGTTTTCATTTTC
This sequence comes from Triticum urartu, assembly GCF_056163025.1. Lineage (NCBI taxonomy): Eukaryota > Viridiplantae > Streptophyta > Magnoliopsida > Poales > Poaceae > Triticum > Triticum urartu. Next base: position 525,126,301 of record NC_141877.1, on the reverse strand, counting down.
TGAAAACGTACTTTCTGTCGCCTTCGGGACAGAATGCGCTTTCCTTTCTGGAAAGTGTATTTCTGGGAAAGACGCGATCTGGTTTTATGCTAGGGCCCCGTTTGTAATGATTTTCTTTACAGATTGGTCCCTCATAGTTAAATAGTCATATCTTTTTACCCGTAACTCCGAATCAGGTGAATCCAAAGCCCACGTCTTCGTTTCGTCGAGCCCGTTCCGTTAATGTCATTTTCATAATATTTTCACACAGTGAAAATGACTTTTTGCCCTTGCCCGTAAACAGCCCCTCCGAGAGAGAACTGTTTCCGGCAAATCTTTTCGCGATCGTTTCTCACTTCTTCCCGGAGTATTTGTCGACCCCCAGGCAAGCCAACCTCTTATCATGAGCCCCGAACTTGCATGTTGACTTTTCTTGCACCTTGTGCGTGTGTGTAGTTGCAGTTGTTTCATATCGTTTTCGTCTGCAGTTATTCCGTTATGCTGTCTTGCATGCTTGTGTTTTCATAATATCTTTTGCCATGCTAATTAGAATGTTATTATTAATAATTCCATGTCACTACTCTACTTTACTTACATGTCATCGTTATAAAATGATATGAGGATTGTAATGCACCGTTGATATGCTATTGTTGTGTTCTTTATGTTATAGTTTTGCACTTGATGAGTTCGATATTTTCTTCCTGCATTTGTATGCTGCATGCTCATTGTTGCACTCATGTTAAATATGTTCATGATGATGGAGAAGGAATTAAAATGACTTAATAATAACAAACCTCCTCCGTCATGGATGGGATCGAGTCATAGTGCCGCCAAATCGAACTTTTTCAGTGCAGCCACATTTGCCTTTATGGGAAGGCCTTAATGAGATCTATTGTCATGCCTCTCGCCGGTGCCTCCCCCTAGGGAAGGTTATGGGCGTGCTTACCCTGATCAGGTAAGCGGACAGAACCTTGTGTGCTCGTTTTTGAGATTTTTGGTACCAGCCCCCGAGTGGGAGTGTCCCCGAGTGGGAGTTGACCACGACGGTGGTCGGGGTGTCTTCTGTTCTATTATGTTTTGGTGGTGATCGTCGTAATGATCATGAGTTACTCTAGTTAGGACCACGATGGTGGTTTGGTTGTGATCGCCGGAAAGATCACTGTTCGGTTGTGAGGCAACCCGTTGATAAGAGAGTCTGAGGGACTCGGTGTACAAGTTTGGTTACATTGCATGAGTAATATATCATTATTTGCATTTAAAGAACCCTGATAGAATAGAAGATGATTGCATAAAGTTAATGTGCTATGGCTGCATTGGATATTATAGGTAGTTTATTTTCAGCATAATTTCATGATGCTATGCCATGCTTTGATTGATATGTTAATTTATGCCATGATTGAGCTGATATGATATGTTTTACCTTTGTCATGTTAGAAGAATGATCTGATATGCCATGTTATTGCCATGTTAGCAGATAATATGATTTCATTCATGTTTAGTTCATCTTTATCATGCCATGCTTAGTAATTAATATGAGATAGGTTGTTGCATGCGCCCGATTCTTGCTCTGTCTACTGCTTGTTTGGATGCTATGTATTTGGTTGTCTTACAAGTACATTCAATGTATTGACCTGGCGTGTCATGCCAGTTTTGTAGGTCATACCCGTACTATTCGATTGATCCGTCGTGCTAGGCCGTAACCTTGCCAGTCCTATGAGTTGTGGAGCCTAGCCAGAGTGCTTATGCTGCCAAACCAAGACTTCCTCCGCCATTCAATCAAACTTCCGCTGTCATTTATTAGCCTTGGGGCTATGCCAGATAATTGTATTCATTAATGATGTAATCTCATATACATATATTTGATGAATATTCCTGTACCTGGAATGCTGTATTATGGACCTGTCATGCGTCAGGTGTTATCCAGGGCTGACGTACGAAGGCCCCCTACTCCATGCGGATCGGGGTGCCACAACGCCTTTATATGAGATTCCAAACTGTGTTGCATTCACATCATGCTGGCTCCATTCTGCTTCTCCAATTACTTACCTCGGCATGCTAATTGAATGTGGAGGCATCATTGACCGATCAACATTTCGGGAACCGCTACCCTCTCCCTCGTTGGCATTCAAGCTGTATCAACGTAAATGTGTGTCAAAAATAGACTAGTCAGTAATAGTATACTCAATATTGTGCACCGCGACCAAGGCGGAGAGGAAAATGAGAGAACTTAATACGTACTCCCTCCATTCCTAAATATTTGTCTTTCTAGAGATTTCAATGAGTGACTACATACGAAGCAAAATGAGTGAATCTACACTCTAAAATATGTCTATATATACATCCATATGTGGTAGTCCATTTGAAATCTCTAAGAAAACTTATATTTAGGAACGGAGGGAGTATTTATTTACGGTGTAGATTCACTCATTTTGCTCTATATGTACTCACTAGCACATATGTTCGTGCGTTGCAACGGGAAAGAAATTCATGTGTCCATATAAATGTCCAACAATGTAGCATGTGCGTTGCAATGGAAAAGAAACTTTGTGTGTCCATATAAACACCCATCAATGCCACACGCCAACATCCGAGCGGTACCACGCGATGGCAACATAATGGCACACGCCAAGGTCAAAATGTACAATTAATGAGTTCTCTTTACTCTTAAACTTTTTGGATTATCGGGTATTCATCTTGATATAAAATATGACCACAGGCCCAAATTACAATTATAATTCTATGAAAAAACATAGTACGGAAATAAACAAATGACAACCTCATGAGCGCATTCGCTTCCTTGAACGTCATGACATGTATAAAAAGATCATATAATAGCTTATGATGGCCTGTAGAAGGTTTGCCTCTTCCATTTTTATCACAACCTTGGAAAACCAATGTTGCAAAGGAAAATGATTTAAGAATAAGGAAGACCCTATGTCTCTACGTAAAGAGCAATGACACTATGAGAAATAAACCAGCACCTGAAGGTACTGACACATAATTAAGCTTCCACTATTCTTGTGCCTAGAGCAATCTTCAAACCCGCTAATTGCAAAACAAAAGCAATCTATAGGATTTCCAGTTATTGTTACCAATCTAAACTAACAATTGCTTGAGGTCACACACAATAGTCGTCTTCCTTGGAGGAGGTTGGCACTCTGCTCTACTCCTTGTTATCTAGTTCCCCATATAAGAATGGATGCATCCTTGTGAAACTGCTAAAAATGGATGTGAGAATAGATAAGCGACAACAAAGTCCAGATCTGGAAATTAAGAACAGGGAAATGGAAGAATAATGTCAATATTTGGAGCTCCATGACAACAAAATGATAGGAATTTACACACTCAAAATAAGCTTTTATGGTGCTTTAAAGCATTAAATAAACTAAAAATATAAATTTATTTTAAAAAATATTTCAGTTTGTTAAGAGAGAAAAGACCCAGTTATAGTTATAAAAAGAGAAGGAAAAAATATAGTGTACACTGTACACTACAAGAAATATCTCAACTTATGACCACCACTATTGGTCACTGAATGGTCACAAATTTCCATTTATGACCTTTTTGTGACCAAAAACATAAGGTCAAAAGCTGGGCGTCGTAAACTGACTATAGCGACCTTTCTTCTGGAATGGTCGCAAACGTTTATGACCAAAATATGTCCATTGTGGCGTTTTGGTCACTAGCAACCTCTCCAGGCCACGTAGGCATCCAGCGTGGCAAGCTGATGTGGCACAAGATTCAGCCCGGTCCAATTCAGTTTTCTACATGGGCCTAGCCCAACAATTCGGCATATTTGTGTTTTTTTCTGTTATTAATTTTGGCTAGGTAGATGGGCCAAGCCCAACAATTAAGCCTTCTCATTTTTGGGCCGTGGCCTTTTCCGCTAGAAAGTTTTAGTTTTTTTGGTAATATAAAAAAGGTCCACTAGTCAAATGGGTCCCAGATGTCAGGTTCAGGTATGTGGGTCCCAGCTAGCAAGTTCATATTCTTCATATTTCAATTTAACAGTAAATAAATAACCAGTATTTAAATTGGCACAAACAAAACACACACATAATACTCCAAATATTATCAGCCAGATTCAGTACAGAGCTCCTATTGTACAAATAACATATACTTTACAAGCTCTAACATATACAAGCTCTATACGTGATACATTTACATGCTCTATACATCTACAAGCTCTACAAGCTGCCCTGGTGTTAACCCTGTAGCTCTACAAGTGTCTTCAATCTTCGTCAACATGGAGCTCCTTCGGTAGCGAGCACAAACTGGGCACCTGCATCATCACAGGAAGGCAATTTTAGATCATAAAAACGAATGTTCCAAGCACAGTTTAGAGAAAAGAACCAAGTAAATTTGCCCTCAATCATACAAACAAAGTTTAGAGAAAACCAAACATGAACAAGCACTTATTATGCAGTTTTTTAAAGTTTTTTATACATTTATTTTCTATTAGCAAAACTGAATATGCTACTTCCTGATTCTTGGTTGCATAGTCCAGCTAGCTACACTAGTTTGCTCTCATGCAAAAATTAGAAAGAAAAAAAGAACAACAAATAAATCAACACTAACTTCTCTAACACGTACATCAACTTGCTGATATAACTTGTATAACTTGTATATTTGTCGATGGAAAACGGGATGCAAAATCATGTTTCAGTCTAGATCAATCTATCATGAGAAACCATGTATAACTCCCACTAGAATTTTTTAATGCAGTTGCGAATTATCCTGAAAACTTGTGCACTTAATGATGGTTAGATCCATCTTACAGAATAGTCAGCTTCCAATATAAGTTAGGTACAGAATAGAATGTATATGCACGAAGTAAGATAGGCCATGCATCAAACACAGAATACTTTTGAGCCGTTCACTGTCATGTACTACTACCTAACTGGCTAACTCAGCAGCTGTGACTGATGGTACACTGCACCAAGTTCCATAACGAATTCCATAACGAGTAGCATCAGTAGCAGCAGTGCAAGAGTAGCAGCAGCAGTGAGTAGTTGCGGCATCTGGCGAGCAGCAGCAGTATGCGCAGTAGCAGCGGCAACAGTACGTGAGCGAGGGGGCTACATGCAAATAGGAAAGCACCAAGATTGGTTTCTGTACTCACAATAGCATTGTTGGCCTGTGATAAGGAACTATTAAGTAACTTGAGATGCCTTTATATCAGTTCTGTGAAGCAAATCTACATATCATATTTCTAGAATGGGCGCACCCAGTTGCTCACAAGTAGATTCAAACCCAACTTGTAATGCAATGATGTTTCTTGTACAGTATTACTATAGTTACCTAAATTGCCATGGGAATACTGACAGCAGAAACAGGGGAACGAGAAGTAAGTTAAATTAGAGCTAGCAGTTCCAAACAATCACTAAAAACAGCAGCAAAAGCAGCACAGGATGGTGCTTTTAGTTTACTTGATTCATCATACTATAAGAGTTGACACAACAGGAGCATCACAATGTAGTGCACAAGTTGATTGATCACCTTGAAGTCCTGGGCAATCTCCCTAACAAGCCTCTGGAATGGAAGCTTCCTGATGAGCAGCTCCGTGCTCTTCTGGTACTTGTGGATCTCACTGCAAAGTCAAGCACAAAATTTGAGAATACTTCAAAACAAACTATAACACATGCTAGAATAGGTTGGAATATTTTACACACCGAAGAGCAACAGTTCCAGGGCGGTAACGGTGAGGCTTCTTCATTCCTCTAGTTGTGGGAGCAGACTTACGGGCAGCCTGTCAAAAAGCAAAGTAGAGCACATGGTCAAATTAACAATAATACCATGATAGTCCATATACATCAGTAGGATATCTGGTTATAAGCTGGCAATGAAGGTTGAGGTTCAAATTATACCCAATTCAATTTACCTAAACCATAAATAAAGACATGGCATAGGTAAACTATCAATATTGCAGTCACAAACCTTGGTGGCTAGCTGCTTCCTAGGAGCCTTTCCTCCAGTGGACTTACGAGCAGTCTGCTTAGTACGATCCATGAGCAAAACCTTGGTTTACCTAAAGCAAAAAAAAACATAGTCAATTCTATAAATTGAATATCACAATAACACAACTATAGTCTTCTCATAACCAGTAAATTGTGCCTGGCACCTTGTTGCTAGCAAATCCATTCAATAACTATAGAGTCCCAACAATCATCAGCCTAGAATACCTACCAAAATTTTGTACATCAAAAACTAACAACATCATACAACACAGCTATACACCCCTTCAGATAGAAAGCAGTGTATTTCTAACTAAAACTTTTCATTCAAAAGATCAGACCCAAGATAGAATTCCACTTCAGATGAAAGTCCTGATCTACCTTTAGCATAGTTTGTTCACTCGAAAGACACATATAAAGATGACACGCTAAAAAACTGCAACCTAGTACTTTTTTAACACTAAAGAAAACAAGGCTACCATGATCGCCTAATTTTGCAAACAGAAGCAAGAAAAGAAATAGCAGCCCACTGATAAAAATATGCTTCCTAGTTATCACATGTAATGGTTGAACATCAACTTCACATAGTTATGTGCATATGATTTTAGTAATTAGCTAACTGGCAAGTTGATACAATTCAGATACAATAAATGTGAATGTGCATGTACTAAGAAGCCAAGAACACTTTAGAATTTACTGAATGTGCATGTACTGCGACTAGTATGTGTGTCTATCTACAAGTGATAGTAGTAGCTAATATGTGCAATCCAGATGTATAGCACGAGGACACGGTCCCAGTCCTAGCTAGCGCTATCGGAATCTGCCCAGAATTGCTCCCTGCCCCGAACCAATCTGGCAATTGTACTATCTACTGTAACTAATAGCACACCAAAACACGATTCAGACACGCACCTGGATTCTGGAACTCCTGACGGCGCGGTCCGAGCCGGCGACGGGCACGGAGAAAGCCACCTGCAAAGAGTGAGGGAAAAGGTGAGAACACTGAAGCCGTCGCCCAGGAGCGGTACGGGGTCGATGCGGACGTACCTGGGACAACCTCGCGGACGAAGACGGTGATGTGCGGCGCGGAGGGGGAGGAGTGGTCGAGCGGGACGGTGAAGCGGTGGTCGCGGAGGCTGAGGTCCGGCACCACGTACCATGGCCCGGCCTGGTGCGGCGCGGGCGCGGCCGCGGTCGCGGCGGCGCTGGCGGCCTGCGAGGACGACGACATGGACATCCTCGTCGGGATCCGGTGGCGCGGGAAGCGAAGGCCAGGATGTAGTCGTCCCTGTTGACGAGGATGGAGCGCTCGGGCGTGGCGGATCTGGCCCCATTCCCGTCGACGAAGTCGGATCTCCTGGCGGCGGCCTCGGCGGAGCAGGAACCGGGGCAAGGGAGGAGGAGGGAGGTGGTGGCGGCGATCTGGAAGGGGAGGGGAGCAGGTAGCTGGGGCGAGGAGGGAGGGAGGAGGATTGGATTTGGCATCGGGAGAGGGGTTCCGGTTGAGGATGGATCAATGGATGTGGGATCTTGCCTAAGGGGAAGGAGGGAGGAGTAGAGCACGGCGATCTTGCCGGAGGGGAAGGAGGGAGGAGTAGATCACGGTGATCTTGCCGGAGGGGAAGGAGGGAGGGGAAGGATGGATCTGCCAGGGGAGGGGCGGGTGGCGGCGAGGGGAGGGATCTGCGAGCCCTAGGGTTAGCTGAGAGAGGGGAGGGGTGGATGGACGGACGGTTGGATGGATGGGTGGACAGATGTTTGCCATGTCACTGATCCATGCCACATCTGGTTCCACCAATCAGAATTAAGCATTTTTGGTTTTTTCTCTTATAGTTTGTACCCTCTTATTCAGGCAAACATTTAACCTCTTATAGGTAGTTCAAATAAACCAATATTTTGTACATGTGTGTATTTAGGCATGACAAACAATGTTGATTTGGGAGGTTTTCATTTTCTTTGCTCAAAGAACCATTTTTCATTTTCTGAGTGACCAAATGTGTTTTTTTTGTGAAGGACCTACCATATGTTTCTTGTAAAATTGGACTAAATCATTTTTCTAAAATACTAGGCCATATTTAATGCACATTTGACCAAATGGTTGGGTGTAAAAAGTTTTGATCCACCTCTCATGAAAAAGACAAATTTTCACCGATTCAGCTGGAAGCGGGTCAAATTTGAACTGTAGCTGCCTTATAGTTTGCTCTTTATTTTTTCCAAAAATCATTTCTAGGTACATAAGTATCTATTTAATCAAAGAAACACCAAAAAAATTCTAAGATTCAACCACTAGCTAGGAACGATCATTCCCGCCATTTTGACCGCATTTTGTAACGGGCATAAAAAATTAAAAAAATCAAAAAAATTGGGAAACCTTCGCATTGTGTCATTATATGTGACCAAGTTTCCAGGAAAAATAATAAACTTGTAATACGACAATTATTTTAAAAAGTGTTCTCAGAAAGAGCTATCATGCGTGAAGATTCATGGCTTCCAAGCCAAATGATCAATCTTATGGCCACATTCGTGGCATAGTTTGTTCAAATGATCTCATATTGTGCAAAAGGGTGCATCTTGGAATTCCAAACAATGTTGCCTAAGGGAGTTTTCACTTTCATTGCACAAAAGAGCTATTTTCCGTTTTTCGAAGGTATTTTTGTGAAGGACCTACCAAATAATTATTGCAAAATTGAACCAAATTATTTTTCTAAGATACTAGGCCATATTTAATGCACAATTGACCAAATGGTTGGGTGTAAAAAGTTTTGATCCACCTCTGGTGAAAAAGACAAATTTCCGCCGATTCAGCTGGAAGCAGGTCAAATTTGAACTGCAGCTACCTCATAGTTTGCTCTTTATTTTTTCAAAAAATCATTTCTAGGTACATAAGTATCTATTTAATCAGAGAAACACCAAAAAAAATATAAGATTCAACCACTAGCTAGGAACGGTCATTCCCGCCGTTTTGACCGCATTTTGAAACGGGCATAAAAAATTCAAAAAAAATCAAAAAAATGGGAAACCTTCGCACTGTGTGATTATATGTGGCCAAGTTCCTAGGAAAAATAACAAACTTGTAATATGGCAATTATTATAAAAAAGTGTTCTCGGAAACGAGCTATCATGTGTGGAGATCAATGGCTTTCAAGCCAAATGATCAATCTTATGGCCACATTCATGGCATAGTTTGTTCAAATGATCTCATATTGTGCACAAGGGTGCATATTGGAATGGCAAACAATGTTGCCTAAGCAAGTTTTCACTTTCTTTGGACGAAAAAACCATTTTCCATTTTTCGAGTGCCCGAAAGGAGGTTTTTTTGTGAAGGACCTCCAAAATAATTGTTGCAAAATTGGACCAAATCATTTTTATAAAATACTAGGACATATTTAATGCACAATTGACAAAATGGTTGGGTGTAAAAAGTTTTGATCCACCTCTCGTGAAAAAGACAAATTTCCGCCGATTCAGTTGGAAGCGGGTCAAATTTGAACTCCAGCTGCCTCATAGTTTGCTATTTATTTTTTCCAAAAATCATTTCTAGTTACATAAGTACCTCTTTAATCATAGAAACACCAAAAAAATTCCAAGATTCAACCACTAGCTAGGAACTGTCATTCCCGCCGTTTTGACCGTATTTTGAAACGGGCATAAAAAATTCAAAAAAAATCAAAAAAATGGCAAACCTTCGCATTGTGTGATTATATGTGGCCAAGTTCCTAGGAAAAATGACAAACTTGTAATACAACAATTATTATAAAAAAGTGTTCTCGGAAACGAGCTATCATGTGTGGAGATCAATGGCTTTCAAGCCAAATGATCAATCTTATGGCCACATTCATGGCATAGTTTTTTCAAATGATCTCATATTATGCACAAGGGTGCATATTGGAATGGCAAACAATGTTGCCTAAGCAAGTTTTCATTTTCTTTGGACGAAAAAACCATTTTCCATTTTTCGAGTGCCCGAAAGGAGGTTTTTTTGTGAAGGACCTCCAAAATAATTGTTGCAAAATTGGACCAAATCATTTTTATAAAATACGAGGACATATTTAATGCACAATTGACAAAATGGTTGGGTGTAAAAAGTTTTGATCCACCTCTCGTGAAAAACACAAATTTCCGCCGATTCAGCTAGAAGCAGGTCAAATTTGAACTGTAGCTGCCTCATAGTTTGCTATTTATTTTTTCGAAAAATCATTTCTAGTTACATAAGTACCTATTTAATCATAAATACATGGTTTGGTGGCGATACGTCGAGGTTTGGGTGGTGGCTGAGGCCCCCAACTCTAGACCGCGTAAACTCGCATGCCCGCCGCGTGGTCACCGCGTGACCATGGCGTTGCCATGTGTTCTGGGCAACCTAGGCATGTCTAGTGGGTTGGGCACTCCGTAGGTAGGTGCTAGGAAGAAAATTACAACATAAGATTCTCACGAGGAGACCGATCTATGCTCAAACATGAATTAGCAGCCAAGTGTTTGATTAGCGGTACGGGAAATGTACATGGCTAATGGGCGTGAGTTTTGGCTGAGGATGATCAGTTACTAAGAAGACCGTGTTCACAAATTTTTAGCTCAATACGAATGTTGAAGCTCGGCTCAAAATAATGAATGGATTGAGCTGGCATTCGGTGGAGGATGGTTATTTGGGCATAGGAAAGCACTGTAGAAAATGGATACTATTTGGACATGCCAAAGTGGTACTTCCTTCACAAACTGTTACTCTGAACAGAATAGGAAAATGAATATTTTTGAATTATTTTTGAACTAGGCAAGGAAGGTTTTTACATATTTGATGAAGATATGACCCAAAGAATTTATGAGATTTTTTTGGGAATTTTGGGAATGACATAAATATAGGTTGCTTCACAACCTAGGGCAAAAACTGCCACATGGACATGACACATAGGCAAAACTGATGAGGTGGCGCCTAGTCATCGCAACCCACCACAATTTACAAGGCTATGACCATCTATATTGGTCGTTAACAACTAGAAATAAGGCAGCGGACTAGCGCTATTTGCTTTATGACCTTTTCGTGTGAGGAAATTACGACCTTTCTGACCAAAATGGTCGCAATGGTTTAGGGTTTGGAGCCCCCCGAACAGCTTTTGACCAATTGGTCTGAAATGGTCATAAATTTATGACCAATTCTTCGAGGGTCACTGACAGAAGGTCATAAGTTGACATATTTCTTGTAGTGGTAATAGAGAATGTGCTACTGGCCATGGTGACGATCAGGTTGATCCGTGGTTTTCATGACGGTGGTCATATGTAGCCATCAAGATGTGTGATCTTTTCTATCTACTTGAAACGCGGGGATCTAGCCATCAAGCATGCTCGTTGAAGATGTGGCCCATGTACAGCGATAGGCCAATTAATCATTATAGTTAGAGTGTGACGACAATTATCATGATGTTCCACATAGTTGTTATTTGTTGTGTTTGACCACCTTTGCCAAAGATGCAACCTTCACACTACATTCAATTTCAACGGTAGTATGAGCTTGTTTGGATGGGTGCCCATGGCTGCCCTGCTAATTTTTTTGGCATTACCGATGGGGTGGGCACGCGTTTGGATCGGAGCCAAAGTTTTGAATCGTAGCAATTTTTTGGTCACTTGCTGCAACCTGCACCTGATCCCGCGCCCGCGTAGTGGCGAAATCTTGACGGCAAATTCGTTTGCCAAAAAATTCACACGCCATCATTTTGGTGGGGCTGCTATGAGCACCATCCAAAGAACCCGTATCTCCTTATTACTTCATATGGCAAATTGTAGCCTTCAGTTGAAAATCTCAAAGAAAAGGTAGGCTTCGAGAGTCACAACATTAAATTACCTACAACACTTATGTATCGGAATGTATATATGTCCTCTTCCATCAATAACAATATCAATATACCAGCCTCTGATACCATCCTTTAGATCGCAATTGTCAAATGATAGAAGCACTACAAAGCCTACAAAGGTAGTCAACTATTATAACATGTACTCCCTCCGTAAACTTTTATTAGAGCGTTTAGAGACTCCAGTTCATTTCCCGTCGCGTTACAGAAGTCTGCTTGTTTCCCATTTTACCCATCTGCTCGCTGCACTCACTCACTAATTCCCCTTCCTCTCGCCACACTCACTCACGGATCCCTCTCCTCTGACATCAGCCAAATCCCACCCTCTCGGCCGCATCACCGCCTCCATAACAGTCGCATCACCGCCGCCCTCCATCTCGCATGCGGAGCTGCCTCTCCCTCTCACACGCATTGCCCCTCAATCTCGCCCGCGTCGCGTACGCCAGCTAGGTCGAGTGAAAGTTTGCTCTTTTACCGAGGTCGGGGAGGAGCGCCTAGACGACATCCTCTTCGACGACGGCAGCGACGAACACCGAAGCTCCTCATGGTCCTTAACATACAAGGAGGAGCACCTACCCCAGGTCGGGCCCGAGATCTGCTGGCCAAGAGCGAGGAGTGGTTGGGCCCGAGATTTGCTGGCCAAGGGAGATGAGTGGCGCGTGAAGAAGCTCTTGCAGCAGCAGGGGCAGGGGAGCGAGGAGCGGCACATGAAGACGCTCTTGCAGCGGCAGGGGCAGGGGAGCGAGGCGGCGGGAACCATGGTCATGGGCTCATCTTCGAGGCACTGGGGGTCGTCCATGGCGCCGTCGTCCCTGTCGACGGTGGGTGGCGACATCTTCCCCTGCTGCATCGATGGTGGATTGCGACGACATCTATGTCTGTAGGTATAGTCACTACCCTTATTGCTTCACTACTGTGCGTCTGTTCGACGGGGGAGTAGCATTACTACAGTAATCCATGTATATCACACAAGCCGACCTCCATGTGTGAATTACGTAGCCGAGCTCCATGTGTGAATTACTCCTTGATCCTATACGTCAGTCCATGTGTGTACTATGTGCCAAACCATGTTTAGATGATGTGCTAATATTTTAGCTTCTGTTATTTTTGCTGTTGTTGTCTGGGAGTACTAATTCAGCTACTGACTATGCTCCAACAACTTTTAATTCAGCTATTACTAAACCATGTTCTTTGATAACTTGACTGTTAATTCAGCTATGCCATGTTGTTCTCTTAACATGATGGGAGTATTTTTGTTAACCTTACTGACCACGGTCTATTCCTTGATCCTCTACATGGGCATTGCTTTCTATGCACACTAGTAGAAAAACAGCCATTTCTCCCGGTTCGTAAGGCCCATTTGTACCAGTTGGGGAATCAGGACTACATGGTCTTTACTAAAGCCCTAAACCTTTAGTCCCAGTTTTTACACCAACCGGGACAGATGGGCCTCCACGTGGCCGTTGCGGCGAGCCCAGGCAGGAGGGCCTTCGGTCCCGGTTGGTGGCACCAACCGGGACCAAAAGGCATCCATGCGTCAGTAGCTGGCAGGAGCTGAGGTTCTTGTTTATTTTGAAAAGGGGTGGTTTTGGGGGTTTTGGGGGTTAATTTAGGGTGTTAATTAGCTAGCTAATAGAGAGAAGTGTCCTCTCTTATCTCCGTGCTTGGTTTACCAACGCTACTACTATGCCTAAACGTGGCTTATATTGAAGTGAAGGCAACATATATGTGGTGCATGTCAAAAGTAATACTAATCCTATCTTGAGCAAGTTTGGATTAGTACTACTTTTGACATGCGCCACATGCATGTTGCCTTCACTTCAATCCAATCCATGTTCATTTTACCCACTAATATATAATAACTCTTCATGCTCGCATCATGCATCATCATAATAACAAGTCCTACTAATCATCAGCATACAGCTTCTACTCATTATTAATAACAAGTCATACGATCATCATCCTCATAGTCATCGAACCAACCCTACTTAATTGTTCTTAGCGCATGTTCATCAGTACAAGGTAGGACCCAAATACCCATTTCAAGGTAAAATAGCATAAAACAATATAGGCCCTGACTCTCCATTATGGAGAATGGAGATCATCATGTTTCCAATTCTTCTGCTTCGCTTCCTTTTGCTTCCAAGAACCTCCTTACGACTGTCTATACATTTTTTTCCATTCTGTGATTTTCATGTCTCCAATTCTTTTAGAAATCCGATATGGACAGGTGACATTCGTAGGAAGACCTGGCTGCATGTTCAAAACATTAAGGCGGCCATTCGGATACATCAGATGAGGCACACAATCATCCGGGATTTTCTGTTGAAAAACATAGTAATAACTTCGTAGTTAGCAATGTAGTTATCTATACCTGCTAATAAAGCAAGGTGCGTTTCTCCGATTTTTTCATCCGTTCACCACCGATTTTTTTTGTTCTATCCAAGGTGGTACTAATTTTTTGTGTCTGCATCTGTCATAAAAAAACAGTTTTATCCAAAATTTCGTACGTGGCCGCGCGCGCTGAGGCCCAGCCCATTTATTTCATGTCCATGCAGCTGAGGACCATTATTTACCGCACTGGGCAGAAAATAGACGTTCTTTCGCATATGGCGCCCAGTATTGGGACGGCCCATTTTTATTTTTTTCTCCGTTCTACTTCTTTTTCTTTTTTTTCTTTTCTTTCCCTTTTGTTTTGTCTTTCCTTTTTCGTTTTTCTCTTCCAAGTTTCTTTTTGTTTTTTTTCCTTTTTTCATAAATTCAATTCTTCAGAATTTTAGTTTTTGATTAAATTTTCGTAAAATCTCCAAAATTTATTATATTTTTACAATTTTGATTTTTTTCCAAATTATAGTTTTTCCTTCCCATTCCAGAATTTATTAAAAATATAGAAAATTTTCGCATTTTAATTGTTTTTATTTTTACCAAAATTGTTTGATATTTTGAAAATAATGCAAATTCAAAAAATATTCATTTTTATTGAAACGTACACAAATTCAAAGTAATGCTTGTGTTAGAAAACATGTTTTTGAAAATTGTTTTGATGTTTAAAACATATTTAATTTTCAAAAATTGTTCACATATTCAAAAAATATTCGTTTTCTTATAAAAGGTTCATGTTTTTAATTTTTTTGTGAATTTCAATAAATTTTCATGTTGCGAAGAATATTCAATATATCATAACAATTAATTTATTTTTTGATAAGTTCAATAAGATGATAAAAAATGTTTTGAATGGTACGGTACAGTATATTATTAAACATTCGCGCTGGCCATTTGTTAGCAGGAGTTGTTTGTTCGAGTGATTAGCGGCATGTGGTCCAGTTTTTGAGGTTGTGAGTTTGATCCTTCAACTCAGTGTTTTTTTTGGGTTTTTCTTCGCGCCTTACAAACACATGTCATTTTGGTGCCTGCCACTTGCCTGGCCAGACTTGAATGTTTTAAAAGAATTTATGCAAAAGATGCACATATGTCGTAATAGTAAAAAATCTTACCATCGCATCTCCATGGATGTTACCGTAGTTCAACACGTGCACTAGTGGCACGTACTGACCATAATGTGGAGGAGTTTTATTATAGATATTGTAATTCTCAAGATTAGTACAAAATGCGAACAGATGATTTTTCTCCTGATAAGTTAACTCAGAGACATCGGTGTAGTAGGTTCTGTCTACCATGTTCCGCACATTATTTGAACAATGAAAATAAGCTGTCAATGGAAATAAGCTGTCAACTATTTTGAAATGAACAATATAAATTAGTTAATAAACATGTTTGAGAAACTCACATTGCGATAGAATTGGAAGCGTTTCGACAAGGACCCAAATGTCCATATTGTCTTTGTCAAAGTTAGGATCACCAAGATCCATGGTGACAAGCATACCCTATAAAAACCATACATCTTGCAAAGTTCTTCCCGATTTTTGCAACCAAAATGGGTTACGCTCTCAGAATTATAAAGATTTACTTCGAAATCCACATCATGATGGGTCCTTAGGTGAATTTTCTTTGTTTTGAAATTTTCATGGTCTTCAAAACCCATCCTCTCCAAGACATAACGTCTTGCGTGGCATGGGATAAGCTACTCAAATTGTAAAAGATGAAAATTACACGTTGAAATAGTTGAAGTCATGCTTAATTACGAAAAAACAGTTGTCATCGTTGCGTACCGTTTCAGCATCGAAGGTGTCCTCGAGCTTAATGCTGAAGCGCCGAACTTCGTCCAAGTGAGGCCTGTCGCACAGACCTCGGTCGTCGTGGCACCAGTTGCACTACCCCGGGAGACTTTCATCGTCCGAGTATGACATTTCCTATGTTCATAATTAAAATATTAAACTTGTACAATTAAATATATTTACTAAAAACCCTATAAGCTATCAACTAATCAAATGCATAAGCCTTGCATAGTGCTCTCCAATTTTAGCATTCAAAGTAGAAGTAGAATTCAACTTAGTATGCATTCAATTATAAGCAAAACTACATCATCTCTTGCGTCCATACATCGTCGAATATTATCACTAATACACCTCGAATAGTATCATACATATAGCATCGCTAATACAGCTAGCTAGAACCGTAGCGTCCGACGGGTATCGGTGCGGGCGGTGGAAACCCAAAGAGAAGGAACCATCACAGGATCATAGCTCCAGCGAGATCCCTGAAGAACCTGCCAGGTATTGTTGAACCTGCCCTCTAACGCAACAATGTAGAGACGGACGTGCTCGTCCTCCTCGCTGACATAGTGACGTACCACCTCCGCGGTGTCCGGAAGCCTCGGCACTGTCAGTGGCCTACGCCCCCTGGAAGGTAGCACCTCCCAATACAAGCCCAACGGAGCCTAGTACCGGACATGGCCCCTCTAAACAAGCAGGCCTCCTCCGTCGTGTCGAAGACGAGGATGCGGGATAGGTATCGTCGACGTCGATGCGGGAATAATTGCTTGAACTAAAAAAATAAATTAGTTCAATTAATTTTCTTACTAAAAATACATACTTCTATAGTAAAATAATGTATTTTTATTAAATCAACTAGTTCAACTACTAAGCAGTTACTATAAATAAAATAAAGTAGTACTTACTAAAAATAAACTACTTCTATAGTAAAGTAAAGTAATTTTATTAAATCAACTAGTTCAACTACTAAGCACTTACTATAAATAAAATAAAGTAGTACTTACTAAAAATAAACTAGTTTAACTAGTTATATTATTTTTCTAACTAATTATATTAAACACTTTCTAAGTCGTACTAGCTAAAAGTTATCGAGGAGGGGGGATATATCGACAACAACATACCCGATAAAAAATAAGAAGAGGAAAAAGAAGAAAAAAAGAAGAAAAAAAGAGGAGAAGAAGAAAGGAATAGAGGAGGAGATCGAACAAAAAAAAGTAAAAAGAGGAGAAGAAGAAGGAATAGAATACTCTTCTCCTCTTTTTTGTTCTTCTTCTCTATTCCTTCTTCTTCTCCTCTTTTTTGTTCTTCTTTTCCATCTTCTTATTTATTTATCCTCTTCTTCATTTCTTCTTCTTCTACTCTATTCCTTCTTCTTCTCCTCTATTTTGTTCTTCTTTTTCATCTTCTTATTTATTTCTCCCCTTCTTCATCTCTTCTTCTTCTTCTTCTTCTTCTTCTCCATCTTCCTCTTCTTCTTTTCCTTTTTCCTTTCCTGCTTTTTCTTTTAAATATGAACATATACATAAATGACTTTGATCATAAACAATTTTCCTATACATACACAATATGAACATATACATAAATTGACAAAGAAAATTCAATGAACAAAAAGATCATAAAAATTCTATGAACAAAATGAAAATGCCATGAACAAAATTACAACACAAAAAATCATAAAAATTCTATGAAAAAATTGACATATTCTTTGCATATGAACATACGAACATTTGCATATTCAACAATAATATCACCAAAAAAATCTATGAACAGAAAAAATTCTAACTTTTGCATATTCTTTATGAACAAATTACAACAACTAAACATCTAAATTAATACAACTACACATCTAAATTAATACAACTACACATCTAAACTTAATTAGCTAGAAAATGCATATGCATATAGGGCGCCCGGCGACGAGGAGAATGAGCACACTGCAGGGGGCGGTGACGAGGAGGCAGGGCACGGCGACGGCGATGAGGAAGCAGGGCACGGCGACAGCGACGGTGGGGTATGGGTGCAATGACGGGTGACGAGAGGAGGCAGGGTCGACGGTATCGGGGCAGGTGTTGTGCGGGGCGGCGACGGCAACGGGGTGGCGCGGGATGGCGTCGGAGGCAGGGCGACATCGGCGATGGCGAGGCAGAGGGGAAGCAGCCTAGCGGCTTCATCGGGACGGGATCGAAGAACCGAATGAAAATTTTCACAAGTGTTGTATATATAGACGGAGCATTGGTCTCGGTTCGTGCCACCAACCGGGACCAATGCCACCCTTTAGTCCCAGTTGGTGCCACCAACCGGGACCGCAGGTCTCTTTTCAGCAGCCCAAAGGGCCGGAAGCAGAGGCCTTTGGTCCCGGTTGGTGGCACTAACTGGGACTAAAGGGGGGCATTGGTCCCGGTTGGTGGCACGAACCGGGACCAAAGGTGGGTATTGGTCCCGGTTGGTGCCACCAACCGGGACCAAAGGGAGGTGCTGCTGCCGCGGCCAAAACTTTTGTCCCACCTTGCTAGTTGAGAGGGGCTCGGAGTGGTTTATAAGCCCTACTGAGCCGACCACTTCGACCTCCTCTCTACTGCAGGCTTACGGGCCTAAATCCTCTCTCTGTGCTTGTGGGCCTACTGGGCCTACTGCGGTCCTACATCCTTGCCCAACTAGCGGGTTTCTAGTCATATGCAGGCCGTGGTAGCCTAGTAGCCAGCATTATTTTTAAATACTAGTTTTTTTTATATAATTTATTTATTTTTCTACTTATAGCAAAATACTTACTAGTTGTTCAGTTATTCTTTTTAGTTTTAGGTAATACAAATTATAAACTTTCTATTAGTGCCATTAATTTTCCAATTTGAATTCGTTGAAATTTATGTGAATCACTAGTTTCTGATTAACTTTACTATAAAAATATATTTTGGAGTGATTCTTTTTCCTGCTATTTAATATTACTGTGTTTTATCATTATATTTAAAACAGTCTTCGTTATTTTAGTTTCTAACAAAAGAAATATTTATGATAATTCTTTTTGCTATTAAAGTTTCGAACAAAAAAAGTTCTTTATGAAAATTCTTTTTGCTTATAATGTTTTGAACAGAAAATACTTTGATAATTTTAGTTGCATAAATTTTATATGATTTTAGTTTCAACAATACTAGAGGTTAATAAAACTTTTTAGTTGATTCCTTTTGCTATCAGAGTTTCATTATAGTTTTCTAGTTCATTCTTTTTTCTATTAGAGTTTCATTAAAGTTTTCTAGTTCATTCTTTTAGTTTATTATTTTTGCTATTAGAGTTTCGCAAAAGTTTTCCAGGTCATTCTTTTTTATATTAGTTCATTCTTTGAGCTAAATGACCCTGAAATTGAAAAGCACTTCAGATGAACTCTGAGAAGGTTGAAAATTGGCATGGCATCATCATTTCACCCACATAGCATGTGCAAAAAGGTAGAGAGGATTACACCAAAAACTGGATGCACTTCGTGTACAAAATGGACAACCTCTTTCCAAGTATCAGGGTTTTGCACGAAAACTCATATGTTACAAAGGGATTTCATTTTTTTGAACTTATTTGAACTCCATACTTTTCGTGTGTTAAAAATGCACCATTCAAAGCTACATCATCAATTTTCAACCCTTTCTGACTTCATTTATTATTTTTCATGCATTTACTGATTTTGGCTGAGCTAAATGACCCTGAAATTGAAAAGCATTTCAAATGAACTCTGAAAAGGTTGAAAGTTGGCATGGCATCATCATTTTCACCCACATAGCATGTGCAAAAAAGTAGAGAGGGTTACGGCAAAAAATGAATGCACTTCGTGTACAAAATGAACAATCTCTTTTGAAGTATCAGGATTAGGGTTTAGGGTTTAGGCATCGTCATAATAGTTGTGGAGAGAAAAGTCTTCACTTTTTCTTCGCTTGTGTCCTTTGCTTATTGCGTCGTAACCATGGATAATCTTCATCGTTTATCAGGGTGCTTGCGTCAGCCTTGACTTTGAAGGGAGGAATTTCATGAAACTTTTCATAATCTTCGGACATGTCTACCTTGCCCTCCACTCCCACGATGTCTCTTTTTCCTGAAAGAACTATGTGGCGCTTTGGCTGGTCGTATGATGTGTTCGCTTCCTTATCTTTTATTTTCCTCGTTTTGGTAGACATGTCCTTCACATAGAAAATATGTGCCACATCATTGGCTTGGACGAACGGTTCGTCAGTGTACCCAAGATTGTTCAGATCCACTGTTGTCATTCCATACTATGGGTCTACCTGTACCCTGCCTCCTAACAGATTGACCCATTTGCACTTAAACAAAGGGACCTTAAAATCATGTTTGTAGTCAAGTTCCCATATGTCCATTATGTAACCATAATATGTGTCCTTTCCCCTATTTGTTGCTACATCAAAGCGGACACCGATGTTTTGGTTGGTGCTCTTTTGATCTTGGGCGATTATGTAAAATGTATTCCCATTTATTTTGTATCCTTTGTATGTCAATACAGTCGAAGATGGTCCCCTGGACAATGAGTATAGCTCATCACAAATAGTGTTGTCACCTCTGAGACGTGTTCCCAACCAACTGCCGAAAGTCCTGATGTGTTCACATGTAATCCATTCGTCACACTGCTCTGGGTGTTTGGAGCACATACTGTTCTTGTGTTCATCGACATACGAGGTCACCAAGGTAGAGTTCTATAGAACTGTGTAGTGTGCTTGAGACCAATAATGCCCGTCCCTGCATATTATTGAGTCCCCTCCAAGCATGCCTTTTCCAGTCAGACTCCCCTCATACCGCGATATAGGGATACCTATCTTCTTAAGGCTAGGAATGAAGTCAACATAAAACCAAATGACATCCTTTGTTTGATGGCCCATGGAGATGCTTCCTTCTGGCCTAGCGCGGTTATGGACATATTTCTTTAGGACTCCCATGAACCTCTCAAAGGGGAACATATTGTGTACAAATACGGGGCCCAGAATGACAATCTCGTCGACTAGATGAACTAGGATGTGCGTCGTGATATTGAAGAAGGATGGTGGGAGCACCATCTTGAAACTGAGAAGACATGGTGCCACATCAGTCCTTATCATTGGTATGATTTCTGGATCGTACGTTCTAAGAGATTGCATGGAGGAATGCACATAGCTTCACAATGGCTAATCGTACGTTTTCCGATAGAAGCCCCCTCAATGCAACAGGAAGCTGGTGCGTCATAATCACGTGGCAGTCATGAGACTTTAGGTTCTGGAACTTTTTCTCTAACATATTTATTATTCCCTTTATATTTGACAAGAAGCCAGTCGGGATCTTCATACTTAGCAGGCATGCCATCTTTTTCGTGCAAACGTTGCAGGTCCTCCCATGCCTCCGGTGTATCTTTTTTCTTCCCATACATGCCCAAGAAGCCTAGCAGGTTCTTCGTCACGTGCATCACATCGATTGAAGAGAAGACCTCTAGCTCTTTCTAGTAGGGTAGGTCCCAAAATATAGATTTCTTCTTCCACATGGGTGCGCGTCCCTCAGCATCATTCGGAAAAGATAGTCCACCGGGACCCTTTCTAAAGATTACGTGTAAATCATTGACCATAGCAAGTACGTGATGACCGGTACGCATGGCGGGCTTCTTCTGGTGATCTGCCTTGCTTTTGAAATGCTTGCCTTTCTTTCGACATTGATGGTTGGTCGGAAGAAATCGACGATGTCCTAGGTACACATTCTTCCTGTATTGGTCCAGGTATATACTTTCGTGTCAGCTAAACAGTCCGTGCATGCATGGTATCCCTTGTTTTTTGTCCTGAAATGTTACTAAGAGCGTGCCAATCGTTCATGGTTACAAACAGAAACGCGTGCAGGTTAAATTCCTCTTGTTTGTGCTCATCCCACACACGTACACCGTTTCCATTCCACAGATATAAAATTTCTTCAACTAATGGCCTTAGGTACACATCAATGTCGTTGCCGGGTTGCTTAGGGCCTTGGATGAGAACTGGCAACTTAATGAACTTCTGCTTCATGCACATCCAAGAAGGAAGGGTATACATTCATAGAGTCACGGGCCAGGAGTTGTGATTGCTGCTCTGCTCCCCGAAAGGATTACTGCCATCCGCGCTTAAACCAAACCATACGTTCCTAGGGTCACCTTCAAACTCAGCCCAGTACTTTCTCTCAATTTTTCTCCACTGCGACCCGTCAACGGGTGCTCTCAACTTCCCGTCCTTCTTACGGTCGTCTCTATGCCATTGCATCAACTTGGCATGCTCTTCATTTCTGAACATACGTTTCAACCGTGTTATTATAGTAGCATACCACATCACCTTTGCAGGAACCCTCTTCATGGGGGGCTTGCCGTAAACATCACCAGGGTCATCTCATCTGATCTTATACCGCAATGCACAGCATACCGGGCATGCGTTCAAATCCTCGTACGCACCGCGGTAGAGGATGCAGTCATTAGGGCATGCATGTATCTTCAGCACCTCCAATCCTAGAAGGCATACGACCTTCTTTGTTGTGTACGTACTATCGGGCAATTCGTTATCGTTTGGA
Organism: Triticum urartu; assembly: GCF_056163025.1. NCBI lineage: Eukaryota > Viridiplantae > Streptophyta > Magnoliopsida > Poales > Poaceae > Triticum > Triticum urartu. The sequence goes on along the minus strand of NC_141877.1, from coordinate 525,103,816 downwards.
AGCTTCTTCTTCAATATTTTTAGTAGCTTCTCAAATCTTTTGTTGGACACAACATTCTCTGCCTTCCACCACAACAATTTTAATATGGTACCGAGCTTTGTGTTTCCATCTTCGCAATTGGGGTACAACCCTTTTTTGTGATCCTCTAACATGTGGTCGAACTTCAGCTTCTCCTTTTGACTTTTGCACTGTGTCCTTGCATCAATAATGACCCGGCGGAGATCATCATCATCGGGCACATCGTCTGGTTCCTCTTGATCTTCAGCAGCTTCCCCCGTTGCAGCATCACGGTATTCAAGGGGCACATAGTTGTCATCGTCCTCTTCTTCTTCACTGTCTTCCATCATAACCCATATTTCTCCATGCTTCGTCCAAACATTATAGTGTGGCATAAAACCCTTATAAAGCAGGTGGGTGTGAAGGATTTTCTGGTCAGAGTATGACTTTGTATTCCCACATATAAGGTATGGACAACACATAAAACCATTCTGCTTGTTTGCCTCAGCCACTTCGAGAAAATTATGCAGGCCCTTAATGTACCTGGAGGTGTGTCTGTCACCGTATATCCATTACCGGTTCATCTGCGTGCATTATATATAATTGTGTGTGTCAAAAGTAAGAAAATTAGACAAGTATCTATCTAAAGTAAGAACTGTTTTTCTTTCAGAAAGAAGATAAGAACAAGAGGCTCACCACGATGGTGCCGTCTACGAGATCAGCGCGAGCGATTGACAGCGATGAAGACGGGGATGGGATGTGACGGACCACTAAACCTATGCAAATCTCGGGGAAAATGGAGCTTGGAGGTTGAGCTTCGAGAGGAGAAAACTTAACTAGCATGGCTCGGGCATTTCATTGAACACCTCATGGGCATAGGAGGTGAGATAGAGCACCCAAATGCCCTCCCCTCAGCAGCCAAAAAAATAGAGCACCGTGGAGTGCTCTGCCCGCCGGCGGGGGGGTTTATATTGGTCCCGGTTCGTGCTAGGAACCGGGAAAAATGGATCCAAACGAACCGGGACCAATGCCCACGAGGCCCCGGCCGGGCCCTTGGGTGCATGAACTGGGACGTATGCCCCCCATGGGTCCCGGATCGTGACTGAACCGGGACTAATGGGCTGGCCAGGCCCCAACCAAAGCCTTGTTTTCTACTACTGGCAGTTTAACAACAATTGGGCTATCTTTGGGTTAAGTTTAGCTCCTTCAGTGGCTAGCTTTGGGTTCAGTTTAGCTCCATGTTTACATATCACTGTTTACAAATGAGAAATTATAAATGGTACTCCATGTTTACAAATGCTGGAGTACTCCATGTTTTGTTCTGATTGTTTACTTGTCTCTAAGATTACTTCTCACTATCTCATTTTTTACATTTGCACGATCACATTACTGCCGCTAGGTACTCCATGCCATAGTTCATTATATTACTGTAACTACAACATGAGAACATGGAGTAAATTCTTCTGTACTCCATGAAGAAATTTACTCAGCATAGTTCATGATTCATGATATTATTGTTCTGTAAGATTGGTCTACAACAAATGTTTACATATCGACTTGTTTTTTTTACAAAAGCAGGAGTACTTGTCTGTAGACATTTGTTTCTCAAAGGACAGGATTGTCTCATTTCATGGAGTAAATTCAAGGAATACTCATGTAAAAAAACATCATGATTCATGGATTACATGCTGCAGCACTAATTCAGGTATCGTGATCCATGGATTACATAATGTACATACAAGCACCGAAATCCATTGTGATCCATCAATTCATGGAGTGAATTTCTTGTGAATTCATCTGCAACTTCTGTTGTTGTGCAAGGGGTGAGGCGAGGAGAACCTTCCGGGAGACGACATGTTGTTGTGCTAATGTGTTGTGCGTCCTCCTGATGTGCCGCTCCTCCTCCTGATGTGTTGCTGCTCCACCTCCTCCTCCCGATGTGTTGTTGCTGCTGACTTCCTCGCTGGGCGTGGCGAGGAGTGCAACCAGGAGGTTCTGGGCGCGAGCAGGAGCATAGGAAGGAGGTTCGGGGCGCGGGGAGGAGGTGCTAGGCTTGAGCTGTAGGTGCTGGGAGCGGCACATTGCAGATCAGCGGCTCCTCCGGCGAGTACCGATGGCGCTGGCCATGCAAGGGGACCATGGCGCGCCTCTAACGAATCGGGCGCGAGGCGCCTCTCCTCGTGACCGTGCTGGAGGGATAAATAAAGAGGAGGCAGAGGAGTTTGGGATGGAGTAGGGTTAGGTAGTGGGCCAGCTTGGTGTGTGGGCTTTAGGTGAATTCTGGTCGGCCACGGTTGCGCGGTCGGTTTTGTTACGATCCAACAATAGATTTGGACGAAGTAGGACGGGACGGGTCATATGCGTGGGTCTTTTTCTGTGGATTAATCGTTTTTAGGTGGAAAATATAGGGTAATCTCAGCCATCAATTTTTAAATTAACATAAAACTAATGGATATAAAGAGGTGACTTATAGAGAACTATGAAAGGCTCCGTCCTTTAATATTAGGTAAAGATAAAGATGAAGATTTACTATGTAATCACTTGTCGAAATCTCTAGAAAGACAAATATTTAGGAATGGAGGCAGTAGTCCCTCCTTTCCCGTTTTACAGGGCTATACTACTAAGGCTAGTCATAGTGGGAGTAAGACAAATTTGCTTATGTGGCATGGAGTTAATGAGGGGAGATATGCTTGTGGTAACATAATATGTTACTGTAACATAAGACACCTAGATCGTAAAATGAGTCTATGTCTCAATTAATGAAGGCTTGTATGTTACCATCCATATGTTACTACCCATTATGAAGGTAGTAACATGGACTAGTAACAAAAGCATGTTACTAGCAACTGCCATATTCGAGTTGTGCTTGGCTCTTCGCCTCTTCGAGAAGTCGAACAATGATGTTACTACTTCTACAGTATCGAATCAACTGCTGCATGTCCTGTCCACCGCATGGGCGAGGGAGAGCTTGTTGTAGAAGTAGTAAAAGCAAAAGCCTCTCCTTGTCTAGAGCCACCACGCGCATGGGCGAGGGAGAGGGCATACTGGTAGAAAAATCAAGCTTCTCCTCATTGTACGAGTTGACAGGACACATCATAGCACTGGCCCCACATGCTTTCCTCTATACTTGGCTAAAAGACCCGCAGTGTTCAATATATTTGCTGCAACCTATAACATTTACCCCACCACAAATTAAAATATATATTCATGTCTTGTCTAGATCAGCGTGCAAACTACAATCACCAGGATGACAGGTAGGGCCAGAAGAATATTTTAATCAAAAAATGCCTCGAGACTATGTTACTATACTACCTCCCCTACACATGAAACTGCATAGCATGGAGCGGGCTCCAACGATTTTAAGCTTAGAGGCATGGTACAAGCTTAGCGGGTCTTTTACCATGTCTCAAAAAATGACACATAGCTTTGAGCTGACTCCAACGATTTTAAGCTTCGAGGCACGGTACACGCTATTCTAGACTATGTTACTATACTACCTCCCCTACACGAGAAACTGCCACACAAGCGTTCGGGTTGCGTTTGGCTCTTCGCCTCTTCAGGAAGTCAAACAATGATGGTACTACTAAAATGGAGTACTACTAGTATGATTCTGGCCATCTGACATGGAATGTATTGCTGCATGTCAACCGCGTGCGGGATGGAGAGCGTGTAGCAAAAGCTTCTCCTAGTCCTACGAGCCACCATGCTCATGGGCGAGGGAGAGGGCATTGTAATCAAACTGCTCCTCAATGTAGTGCACTCGATATATTTACATAATCTGGGTTTACCGATGCATTAATTAGAATGCATGCATGCATTCCGTGACTTTCCTTTTGATACTTGCATGTGTTGAGTTAATGCACCTTGAAGTAGTATGAATATGTGCTGCTAAAACTTTCTAATGCCCCGACCCTAAAGCGAGAGATGGTGGTACACGAGGAGGGCCAGATCATACCGACAAAACAGGACCCGATGATGGAAATCTCTATGGTCACTATGGACCTCACCTTGCTCCAGTGCCCCTTGTGCCTACGCCCCTTGAAGCCTCCAATATATGAGGTTCGAACACACCTCGTCCATTCGGCTGATCGAGCAACATGCAGGTTTCTTGATTGATGTGTTGTTCGATTGATTTATGCAGTGCAAGGGAGGGTACCTGGCTTGCGCGGACTACCGTGGCGAGCGCCCCGGGAGCCAGCGGCAGTGCTAGAAGTGCGAGTGCGGCGGCACCTTCGACGTGCGAAACATGGCGATGGATGCCGTCCTCTCCTCGGTGAGGGTGGAGTGCCCGCATGAAGGCTGCGGGCTCTACGTCACTTACAACAAGCTCGCCGATCACCAGAGCGTGTGTCCGCTCGCGCCCTGCAAATGCCCCATGCCCGTCTGCAGGTACGAAGGCCTGCCACCAGTGCTCACCCACCACATCAGCACCGTGCATCCCATAACCGTGCATAGGGTCCAATACGACAAGGTGATCCAGCTACTAGTGCCAGTATCAGAGCTGCGGCTCTTGCGGTTCGCGGAGGAGGACGGACGCGTGTTTTTCTTGGTCGACGGCGCGCTCGACGTTGGTGTGCCTATCGCCATGTCGGTCGTCTGCGTCAGAGTGCGGCGTTCCCAGCGCTGCAGTACGTGGTCAAGCTATGGGCGAACGTCCCGCTGGGGGAGGCCAAAGGCAGGACCGACCCCGTGAAGGTGGGAATCAAGGTGACAAGAAGCAAGGATCCCATCGCTGTCACCGAAGAGGAGCTAACTTTCTTCACAGTTCCGCCCAAGCTGTGGGCCGGGGATGGGTTGTCGAGGACGGGGTCCCTCCACATTCAGATTGACAAGCTCACCTCCTAAATGATTCTACAGTGCCTTTTGTTTATCTTAGTAATATGCTAATATAGGGGTTAGCTCGGTTTACTTTAGCTTAATAGTGAAGGACATATGCCCTAGAGGCAATAATAAAGTTATTACTTTATATTTCCTTATTCACGATAAATGTTTATTATTCATGCTAGAAATGTATTGATCGGAAACCTAAATACATGTGTGAATACATAGACAAACACTGTGTTCCTAGTGAGCCTCTACTTGACTAGCTCGTTGATCAAAGATGTTTAAGGTTTCCTAACCATGGAAATGAGTTGTCATTTGATAACAAGATCATACCATTAGGGGAATGATGTGATGGACAAGACCCATCCGTTAGCTTAGCATATTGATCATTCAGTTTTATTACAATTCCTTTCTTCATGTCAAATACATATTCCATCGACTATGAGATTATGCAACTCCCGGATACCGAATGAATGCCTTGTGTGCTATCAAATGTCACAACGTAACTGGGTGATTATAAGATGCTCTATAGGTATCTGCAAAGGTGTCTGTTGAGTTGGCATAGATAGGATTTTTCACTCCAAGTATCGGAGAGGTATCTGAGGGCCCTCTCGGTAATACACATCATAAGCTTACAAGAAAACAACTAAGGAGTTAGTCACGAGGTGATGTATTACAGAATGAGTAAAGAGACTTGCCAGTCACGAGATTGAACTAGGTATCTGTTGGGGAACGTAGTAATTCAAAAAAATTCCTACGATCATGCAAAATCTATCTAGGAGATGCATAGCAACGAGAGGGGGGAGTGTGTCCACGTACCCTCGTAGACCAAAAGCGGAAGCGTTTAGTAACGCGGTTGATGTATTCGAACGTCTTCACGATCCAACCAATCCTAGCACCGAACGTACGGCACCTCCGTGTTCAGCACACAATCAGCACGATGATGTCCGTCGAGCTCTTGATCCAATTGAGGCCGAGGGACAGTTCCGTCAGCATGACGGCTTGTAAACGGTGATGGTGAAGTTACCGGTGCAAGGCTTCGCCTAAGCACTACGATGATATGACCGACGTGGTAGACTATGGAGGGGGCACTGCACACGGCTAAGAGATGTCTTTTGTGCCTTTTGGGTGTCCCTGCCTCCGTACATAAAGGGGGAGGAGGAGGTGGCCGGCCTAGGGGGGCCGTGCCATATGGGGGGAGTCCTACTTGGACTCCTAGTCCAAGTAGGATTCGGCCCCCCTCCTTCCTTCCACCGGAGAGGGAAGAGGGGAAGGGAGAGAGAGGGAGAAGGAAAGAGGGGGTTTGGCCCCTCCCCTAGTCCAATTTGGTTTGGGAAAGGGTGGGAGCGCCCCTCTCATGTGGCCTTTCTCCTCTCCACCAATAAGGCCCAATAGGCCTAATACTTCTCCGTGGGGGAGGGGTTCCGATTACCTCCCAGTACTCCGGAAAATGCACGACCCACTCAGAACCATTCCGATGTCGAAATGCAACCTTCCAATATATGAATCTGTACCTCTCGACCATTTTGAGACTCCTCGTCATGTCCGTGATCTCGTACGGACTCCGAACAAACTTCGGTCATCAAATCACATAACTCATAATACAAATCGTCATGGAACGTTAAGCGTACGGACTCTACGGGTTTGAGTACTATGTAGACATGACCAAGACACCTCTCTGGTAAATAAAAATAGCGGAACCTGGATGATCATAGTGGTTCCTACTTATTCTATGAAGATCTTTATCGGTGAAACCGCATAACAACATACGGCATTCCCTTCGTCATCAGTATGTTACTTGCCCGAGATTCGAGCGTCGGTATCATCATACCTAGTTCAATCTCGTTACCAGCAAGTCTCTTTACTCGTTCCGTAATGCATCATCCTGCAACTAACTCATTAGTCACATTGCTTGCAAGACTTATAGTGATGTGCATTACCGAGAGGGCCCAGAGATACCTCTCCGATACACGGAGTGACAAATCCTAATCTTGATCTATGCCAACTCAACAAACACCATCAGAGACACCTGTAGAGCACCCTTATAATCACTCAGTTACATTGTGACGTTTGATAGCACACAAAGTGTTCCTCTGTTATTCGGGAGTTGCATAATTCATAGTCAAAGGAACATGTATAAGTCATGAAGAAAGCAATAGCAATAAAACTAAACGATCCTTATGCTAAGTTAAGGGATGGGTCTTGTCCATCACATCATTCTCTAGTGATGTGATCCCTTTCATCAAATGAGAACACATGTCTATGGTTAGGAAACTTAACCATTTTTGATTAACGGGCTAGTCAAGTAGAGGCATAATAGGGACACTCTGTTTGTCTATGCATTCACACATGTACTAAGTTCCTAGTTAATACAATTCTAGCATGAATAATAAACATTTATCATGATATAAGGAAATATAAAGAACAACTTTATTATTGCCTCTAGGGCATATTTCCTTCAGTCTCCCACTTGCAGTAGAGTCAATAATCTTGATTACATAGTAATGATTCTAACACCCATGGAGTCCTGTTATTGATCATGTTTTGCTCGTGAGAGAGGCCTAGTCAACGGGTCTGCGGCATTCAGATCCGTATGTATCTTGAAAATATCTATGTCTCCCTACTTGACTTGATCGCAGATGGAATTGAAGAATCTCTTGATGTGTTTGGTTCTCTTGTGAAATCCGGACAGCTCCACCATTTAATATAAATACCTATCCGGTTTGTGACTTAGAGTCATCCGGATCAGTGCCACAGCTTGCATCGACGTAACCATTTATGACGAGCAATTTATCACCTCCATAAATGAGAAACATATCCTTAGTCCTTTTCAGGTATTTTAGGATGTTCTTGATCGCTATCCAGTGATCCACTCGTCGATTACTTTGGTACCTCCCTGCTAAACTTATAGCAAGGCACACATCAGGTCTGGTACACAACATTGCATACATGGTAGAACCTATGGCCGAGGCATAGGGAATGACTTTCATTTTCTCTCTATCTTCTGCACTGGTCGGGCATTGAGTCTGACTCAACTTCACACTTTGTAACACAGGCAAGAACCCTTTCTTTGACTGACTCATTTTTAACTTCTTCAAAACTTTATCAAGGTATGTGCTTTGTGAAAGTCCAATTAAGCATCTTGATCTATCTCTATAGATCTTGATGCCCAATATATAAGCAGCTTCACCGAGGTCTTTCATTGAAAAATTGTTATTCAAGTATCCTTTTATGCTATCTAGAAATTCTGTATTATTTCCAATCAGCAATATGTCATCCACATATAATATTAGAAATGCTATAGAGCTCCCACTCAGTTTCTTGTAAATACAGGCTTCTCCAAAAGTCTGTATAAAACCATATTCTTTGATCACACTATCAAAGCGTATATTGCAACTCCGAGAGGCTTGCACCAGTCCATAAATGGATTGCTGGAGCTTGCATACTTTGTTAGCACCTTTAGGATCGACAGAACCTTCTGGTTGCATCATATACAACTCTTCTTTAAGATATCCATTAAGGAATGCCGTTTTGACATCCATTTGCCAAATTTCATAATCATAAAATGCGGCAATTGCTAACATGATTCAGACGGACTTAAGCATCGCTATAGGTGAGAAGGTCTCATCGTAGTCAACTCCTTGAACATTACTGTCAGTGTCAGTCTTCTTGAAGATCCATTTATTCTCTATGGCTTGCGGATCATCGGGTAAGTAACCAAAGTCCACACTTTGTTATCGTACATGGATCCCATCTCAAATTTCATGGCCTCAAGCCATTTCGCAGAATCTGGGCTCATCATCCCTTCCTTATAGTTCGTAGGTTCGTCATGGTCAAGTGACATGACCTCCAAAACAGGATTACCGTACCACTCTGGTGCAGATTTTACTCTGGTTGACCTATGAGGTTCGGTAGTAACTTGATCAGGAGTTTCATGATCATCATCATTATCTTCTTCATGGATTGGTGTAGGAATCACTCGAACTGATTTATGTGATAAACTATTTTCCAATAAGAGAGAACGTATAATGACCTCATCAAGTTCTACTTTACTCTTGACGGTGTCCTAGACTAGGGGGTACTCACCACGTCGTCTCCCGACCATTGGGTCGGGCCGAGGACCCCCATGATGATTCACTAATGGGCCACTTCGGGCAGCCCATGCCGAATACAAGGAGGATTCCACAGGACTCGGTGCACAAGACAAGAACTCCTTTAAACCCTAGGCCTACAGTGCATATATAAACCGAGGCCAGGATAGTGAATAGACAATCTAATATTCATTAGAACAATCTCGCGGTATATACATGTACTTTGTACTACACATATCAATGCAATCAAAAGCAGGATGTAGGGTATTATCTCTTCGAGAGAGCCCGGACCTGGGTAAACCCATTTGTCCATGTTACCAATGCTCCAAGACGCCTAGCTTAGGACCCCTACTACAAGATACGCCGGATATAGAACCGACATTGGTGCTTTTAGTGAAAGCCTGTTGGCAGTCGCCACGGTGCGATGGGCATTCAGATCGTCTCCGGTGCGATCTATGCATCGGAGCCGAGCTTTATGGTCGATGTCGACATCTTTGTCGCCAGCTCGACTGGTCACCTTGGCTGGAAAGAAGACTGCGCTCCACGTCAGATCATCAAGATCAGACGGATACTTTCATCATTATCAGCTCAAATCTCAACCAAGACCATGGAAAAGTCGTCCATGGAGCCTGGGGGCTCATTGTCAACATTGCCCTTGTGCGATCGCACAGTGTTTTCTGTACAACAGACTTCTTTTTGCTGTCATCGTCTTCCCGAAAGTCGATTTGACGAACCCTTTGGTGGAAGAATTGAGTATACAACAACCCTGTAAAATTCCGTCGCCTCCCGATGGAGGAATCTCCAGCGATCTACGATATACTGGAGGCCTATCGAGTCTGGACGGGAATCCGGACGAGTTTAGGGCGTGGTCTCCAGAGCCTAGCTCGGAAGTTATTTGGAAGATACAACCAGTCATCTGCTGTGGAATTTCCATATCTACCACCTCTCAAAATTTTAGCTCGATCCGACTATTCAAACTCCGGGAACCTTCCGATTAATGCATCACTTTTCGGATCTGTTTTCTGCGTGAATACGAATTCAACCTCAGTTCATCTTTCTTCATGAACGGGATATTGGACAACCTTTTTGGAAGAATCTCTTTCTAGGGTATCGTGCATTGTTCGTAACCACATGCCCATAAATTTTTAAGCCTTCTTTGAGGTATTATTCACCATCATGCTGGTGTCAAAACAGTCCGGCAACATTGCTCCACGGCTGCCGACCTGCGCTAGACACGTCGTCGCTTTGTTGAGACGAGCTCAACTTCTTCGGATCATCATCTCGGCGAGACGAACAAGAGTTCGACATCACGAAGGATAAATCATCACCAACATCGCCGCCCCATGGATTACATGGAGCGGGCAACCCGGCATCGTCGCACGGTCAGTTCATCAAGCCGACATTGACCGCGTCACAAGTCACAACCTGCGTTGGCATGTCCGCACTGTTGCTTCTTCAAGCCGATGTCCATCACGCTGAACTGCGTCAACACCTCGGCTGACATGGCAGCTGCAACGTCTATACCAACCTGCTCCGTCACCTCAGCTAGACCGGGGGCTGCACCATCTCCTCATCAACCTACTCCGGAGACTTTGGCGTCACCAGCCGACTAGCTTTCTCGTGTTAGATGGACCGGGTGCTTTGCCTTGGCGAGCCAACCTTTGCCATCATTGCCATGCCGTCGCTTCATCGCCCATCAGGCAATGGGTGTGTGGATCGAGTCCCAATTTTGGGAGTAACCTTTCTTCAGATTGCTACAACATGTAAACCAGGTGATGTTAATCCTAGTAATTTTTTCTTTCTTGGGTTTACTTTTTCCGAGGAATTATTACTGTGGTTTGTTCCATCATCTATACACAGGTTTGTCAAATGATGACCGCATTAACGATGGTTGTGTGATGGTTCGATTAGTTTCCCATCCGCAGTTCGGCGAACGCTTCGTCGGGGACTTGGACCGCCCTATGAATACAGACTTTGTCACGCCAGCGCCCTGAACCGACATTGGCTTCGAAGCCAGGCCACATCTCTTTAAAAAAATTATTTTGCGTAAATTAATTATGCGAGGTTTATCTTCTATATTTATATTATTATTTTCGGACTTCAGTATTTTACATGTGTACGTAATCGACTTTGACAGCGTCAAGCGGTCACTTCAGCAATCCGACGCCGTCATCCCAATCGGCGTAAATCAGCTCGCGCGATCACCTTGTTGGTCGAATTGCCATACCTACATATTCGGTTGCCTCACGGACTTCGGCATTGCTGAGAGAGCTCTACCTCATCGAGTGTTCGCCACATTGGCCATATTTATTTTATTACTCACTTTGCATAAATTATTAATTATGCAACGAATTTATTTTATTTTATTTTTATTACTATTATCTCCGGCTTGCACTATTTTATGTGCACAGGTAAATGATCCGGGTTGGGTAGCGATGTCACCTCGGCGTACCGACGTACCACGTCACCTCCGCTGGACCGGGGCTTGATGTCTACTACACAACCTTCTTTTTGTAGACGTTGTTGGGCCTCCAAGTGCAGAGGTTTGTAGCACTGTAGCAAATTTCCCTCAAGTGGATGACCTAAGGTTTATCAGTATGTGGGAGGCGTTGGATGAAGATGCTCTCTCTCAAGCAACCCTGCAACCAAATAACAAAGAGTCTCTTGTGTCCCCAACACACCCAATACAATGGTAAATTGTATATGTGCACTAGTTCGGCGAAGAGATGGTGATACAAGTGCAATATGGATAGTAGATAATGGTTTTTGTAATCTGAAATATAAAAACAGCAAGGTAACTAATGATAAAAGTGAGCGAAAATGGTATTGCAATGCATTGAAACAAGCCCTAGGGTTCATACTTTCACTAGTCCAAGTTCTCTCAACAATAATAACATAATTAGATCATATAACTATCCCTCAACATGCAACAAAGAGTCACTCCAAAGTCACTAATAGCGGAGAACAAACGAAGAGATTATGGTAGGGTACGAAACCACCTCAAAGTTATCTTTTCTGATCTATCTATTCAAGAGTCCATAGTAAAATAACACGAAGCTATTCTTTCCATTCAATCTATCATAGAGTTCGTACTAGACTAACACCTTAAGACACAAATCAACCAAAACCCTTATGTCACCTAGATACTCCAGTGTCACCTCAAGTATCCGTGGGTATGATTATACGATATGCATCACACAATCTCAGATTCATCTATTCAAACCAACACAAAGTACTTCGAAGAGTGCCCCAAAGTTTCTATCGGAGAGTCAAGACGAAAATGTGTGCCAACCCCTATGCATAGGTTCATGCGCGGAACCCGCAAGATGATCACCAAAACATACATCAAGTGGATCAATAGAATACCCCATTGTCACCACGGGTATCCCACTCAAGACATACATCAAGTGCTCTCAAATCCTTAAAGACTCAATCCGATAAGTTAACTTCAAAGGGAAAACTCAATCCATTACAAGAGAGTAGAGGGGGAGAAACATCATAAGATCCAAATATAATAGAAAAGCTCGCGATACATCAAGATCGTACCACCTCAAGAACACCAGAGACAGAAAGAGATCAAAAACATAGCTACTGGTACATACCCTCAGCCCCGAGGGGGAACTACTCCCTCCTCGTCATGGAGAACGTCGAGATGATGAAGATGGCCATCGGAGAGGGATTCCCCCTCCGGCAGGGTGTCGGAACGGGTCTAGATTGGTATCCGGTGGCTACAGAGGCTTCTGGCGGCGGAACTCCCGATCTATTGTGCTCCCCAAAGTTTTTAGGTTATATGGGTATATATGGGAGTAAGAAGTACGTCGGTGGACCTCCGGGCTGTCCACGAGGCAGGGGGGCGCACCCAGGGGGGTGGGCGCAGCCCCCACCCTCGTGGGCAGCCCGGGACTCTCCTGGTCCAACTCCGATACTCCGTGGGCTTCTTCTGGTCCAAAAATAAGTTCCGTGAAGTTTCAGGTCAATTGGACTCCGTTTGATTTTCCTTTTCTGCCATACTCTAAAACAAGGAAAAAACAGAAACTGGCACTGGGCTCTAGGTTAATAGGTTCGTCCCAAAAATCATGTAAAATAGCATATAAATGCAAATAAAACATCCAAGGTTGATAATATAATAGCATGGAACAATAAAAAATTATAGATACGTTGGAGACTTATCAGCATCCCCAAGCTTAATTCCTGCTCGTCCTCGAGTAGGTAAATGATAAAAACAGAATTTTTGATGTGGAATGCTACCTAACGTATTTATCCATGTAGTTCTCTTTATTGCGGCCAGAATATTCAGATCCATAAGATTGAAGACAAAAGTTTAATATTGACATAAAATAATAATACTTCAAGCATACTAACCAAGTAATCATGTCTTCTCAAAATAACATTGCCAAAGAAAGCTATCCCTACAAAATCATATAGTCTGGCTATGCTCTATCTTCACCACACAAAATATTTAAATCATGCACAACCCCGATGACAAGCCAAGCAATTGTTTAAGACTTTTGATGTTCTCAAACCTTTTCAATCTTCACACAATACATTAGCGTGAGCCATGGAAATAACACTATAGGTGGAATAGAATGGTGGTTGTGGAGAATACAAAAAGGAGAAGATAGTCTCACATCAACTAGGCGTATCAACGGGCTATGGAGATGCCCATCAATAGATATAAATGTGAGTGAGTAGGGATTGCCATGCAACAGATGCACTGGAGTTATAAATGTATGAAAGCTCAACAAAAGAAACTAGTAGGTGTGCATCCAACTCGCTTGCTCACAAAGACCTATGGCATTTTGAGGAAGCCCATCATTGGAATATACAAGCCAAGTTCTATAATGAAAAATTCCCACTAGTATATGAAAGTGATAACATAGGAGACTCTCTATCATGAAGATCATGGTGCTACTTTGAAGCACAAGTGTGGTAAAAGGATAGTAGCATTGTCCCTTCTCTCTTTTTCTCTCAATTTTTTTATTTTTTTATTTGGGCCTTTTCCCTTTTTGTATGGCCTCTTTTTTTTAGTCCCGAGTCTCATCCCGACTTGTGGGGGAATCATAGTCTCCATCATACTTTCCTCACTGGGACAATGCTCTAATAATGATGATCATCACACTTTTATTTACTTACAACTCAAGAATTACAACTGGATACTTAGAACAAGATATCACTCTATATGAATGCCTCCGGCGGTGTACCGGGATGTGCAATGATGCATGAGTGACATGTATGAAAGAATTATGAACGGTGGCTTTGCCACAAATATGATGTCAACTACATGATCATGCAAAGCAATATGACAATGATGAAGCATGTCATAATAATGGAACGGTGGAAAGTTGCATGGCAATATATTTCGGAATGGCTATGGAAATGCCATAATAGGTAGGTATGGTGGCTGTTTTGAGGAAGGTATATGGTGGGTTTATGGTAACGGTGAAAGTTGCACGGTACTAGAGAGGCTAGCAATGGTGGAAGGGTGAGAGTGTGTATAATCCATAGACTCATAATTAGTCATAAAGAACTCACATACTTATTACAAAAATCTATTAGTTATCGAAACAAAGTACTACGCACGTGCTCCTAGGGGGATAGATTGGTAGGAAAAGACCGTCGCTTGTCCTCGACCGCCACTCATAAGGAAGACAATCAATAAATAAATCATGCTCCGACTTCATCACATAACGGTTTACCATACGTGCATGCTACGGGAATCACAAACTTTAACACAAGTATTTCTCAAATTCACAACTACTCAACTAGCATGACTCTAATATCACCATCTCCATATTTCAAAACAATCATCAAGTATCAAACTTCTCATAGTATTCAATGCACTTTATATGAAAGTTTTTATTATATCCCTATTGGATACCCATCATATTAGGACTAAATTCATAACCAAAGCAAACTACCATGCTGTTTAGAGACTCTCAAAATGATATAAGTGAAGAACCAGAGTTCATCTATTTCTTCAAAATAAAACCACTACCGTGCTCTAAAAATATATAAGTGAAGCACTAGAGCAACAACAAACTACTCCAAAAGATATAAGTGAAGATCAATGAGTAGTCGAATAATTATGCAAATATATGAAGACTCTCTAACATTTAATAATTTCAGATCTTGGTATTTTATTCAAACAGCAAGCAAAACAAAAGAAAATAAAATGACGCTCCAAGCAAAACACATATCATGTGGTAAATAAATATATAGCTCCAAGTAAAGTTACCGATGAACGAAGACGAAAGAGGGGATGCCTTCCGGGGCATACCCAAGCTTAGGAATTTGTTTATCCTTGAATATTACCTTGGGGTGCCTTGGGAATAACCAATCTTAGGCTCTTGCCCTCCTTATTCCATAGTCCATTGAATCTTCACACAAAACTTGAAAACTTCACAACACAAAACTAAACAGAAAACTCGTAAGCTCCGTTAGTATAAGAAAATAAATCACCACTTAGGTCCTGTTGTGAACTCATTCTAAATTCATATTGGTGTAATATCTACAGTATTACAACTTCTCTATGGTTCATACCCTCCGATACTACTCATAGATTCATCAAAATAAGCAAACAACACATAGAAAACAGAATCTGTCAAAAAAAGAGCAGTCTGTAGTAATCTGTGTCAAACGTATACTTCTTGAACTCATAAAATTATAAAATAAATTGTTGGACCTGAGTAATTTGTCTATTAATCATCTGCAAAAATAATTAACTCAATATCGCTGTCCAATAAAAACTGGCAGCAATTCTCGTGAGCGCTAAAGTTTCTGTTTTTTACAGCATGATCGCAAAGACTTTCCCCAAGTCTTCCCAAAGGTTCTACTTGGCACAAACACTAATTAAACACAAAAAACACAACCATAACAGAATCTAGATAAATTATTTATTACTAAACAGGAACAAAAAGCAAGTAACAAAAATAAAGTTGGGTTGCCTCCCAACAAGCGCTATCGTTTAACGCCCCTAGCTAGGCATGATGATTTCAATGATGCTCACATAAAAGATAAGAATTGTAACATAAAGAGGGCGTCATGAAGAATATGACTAGCACATTTAAGCCTAACCCACCTCCTATGCATAGGGGTTTTGTGAGCAAACAACTTATGGGGACAAGAATCAACTTGCATAGGAAGGTAAAACAAGCATAACTTCATAACTCTAAGCACATAGAGAGGAAACTTGATATTATTGCAATTCCTACAGGCATATGTTCCTCCCACATAATAATTTTCAGTAACATCATGAATGAATTCAACAATATAACTAGCACCTAAACATTCTTTTCATGATCTACAAGCATAGAAATTTTATTACTCTCCACAAAAGCAAAATTCTTCTCATGAATAATAGTGGTAGCAAACTCAACAAAATAATTATCATGTGAGGCATAATCCAATTGAAAATTAAAATCATGATGATAAGTTTCATGGATATCATTATTCTTTATAGCATACAAGTCATCACAATAATCATCATAGGTAGCAACTTTGTTCTCATAATCAATTGGAACCTCTTCCAAAATAGTGGATTCATCACTAAATAAGGTCATGACCTCTCCAAATCCACTTTCATCAATATAATCATCATAAATAGGAGGCATGCTTTCATCATAATAAATTTTCTCATCAAAACTTGGGAGACAAAAAATATCATATTCATCAAACATAGCTTCCCCAAGCTTGTGGCTTTGCATATCATTAGCATCATGGATATTCAAGGAATTCATACTAACAACATTGCAATCATGCTCATCATTCAAATATTTAGTGCCAAACATTTTAATGCATTCTTCGTCTAACACTTTGGCACAATTTTCCTTTCCATCATACTCACGAAAGATATTAAAAAGATGAAGCGTATGAGGCAAACTCAGTTCCATTTTTTTTGAAGTTTTCTTTTATAAACTAAACTAGTGCTAAAACAAGAAACAAAAAGATTCAATTGCAACATCTAAAGATATACCTTCAAGTTGTAACCTCCCCGGCAACGGCTCCAGAAAAGAGCTTGATGTCTACTACACAACCTTCTTTTTGTAGACGTTGTTGGGCCTCCAAGTGCAGAGGTTTGTAGGACAGTAGCAAATTTCCCTCAAGTGGATGACCTAAGGTTTATCAATCCGTGGGAGGCGTAGGATGAAGATGGTCTCTCTCAAGCAACCCTGCAACCAAATAACAAAGAGTCTCTTGTGTTCCCAACACACCCAATACAATGGTAAATTGTATAGGTGCACTAGTTCGGCAAAGATATGGTGATACAAGTGCAATATGGATAGTAGATAATGGTTTTTGTAATATGAAAATATAAAAACAGCAAAGTAACTAATGATAAAAGTGAGCATACACGGTATTGCAATGCGTCGAAACAAGGCCTAGGGTTCATACTTTCACTAGTGCAAGTTCTCTCAACAATAATAACATAATTAGATCATATAGCTATCCCTCAACATCCAACAAAGAGTCACTCCAAAGTCACTAATAGCGGAGAACAAGCGAAGAGATTATGGTAGGGTACGAAACCACCTCAAAGTTATCATTTCTGATCTATCTATTCAAGAGTCCGTAGTAAAATAACACGAAGCTATTCTTTCCGTTCAATATATCATAGAGTTCGTACTAGAATAACACCTTAAGACACAAATCAACCAAAACCCTAATGTCACCTAGATACTCCAATGTCACCTCAAGTATCCGTGGGTATGATTATACGATATGCATCACACAATCTCAGATTCATCTATTCAAACCAACGGAAAGTACTTCAAAGAGTGCCCCAAAGTTTCTACTGGAGAGTCAAGACAAAAACGTGTGCCAACCCCTATGCATAGCTTCATGGGCGGAACACACAAGTTGATCACCAAAACATACATCAAGTGGATCAATAGAATACCCCATTATCACCACGGGAATCCCACGCAAGACATACATCAAGTGTTCTCAAATCCTTAAAGACTCAATCCGATAAGTTAACTTCAAAGGGAAAACTCAATCCATTACAAGAGAGTAGAGGGGGAGAAACATCATAAGATCCAAATATAATAGCAAAGATCATGATACATCAAGATTGTACCACCTCAAGAACACAGGAGAGAGAGATAGATCAAACACATAGCTACTGGTACGTACCCTCAGCCCCGAGGGAGAACTACTCCCTCCTCATCATGGAGAGCGTCGGGATGATGAAGATGGGCACCGGAGAGGGATTCCCCCTCCGGCAGGGTGCCCGAACGGGTTTAGATTGGTTTTCGGTGGCTATGGAGGCTTCTGGCGGCGAAACTCACGATCTATTGTACTCCCCGAAGTTTTTAGGGTATATGGGTATATATGGGAGGAAGAAGTATGTCGGTGGACCTCTGGGCTGTCCATGAGGTAGGGGGCGCGCCCAGGGGGGTGGGCGCGCCCCCCACCCTCGTGGGCAGCCCGGGACTCTCCTGGTCCAACTCCGATACTCCGTGGGCTTCTTCTGGTCCAAAATAAGTTCCGTGAAGTTTCAGGTCAATTGGACTCCGTTTGATTTTCCTTTTCTACGATACTCTAAAACAAGGAAAAAACAGAAACTGGCACTGGGTTCTAGGTTAATAGGTTAGTCCCAAAAATCATATAAAATAGCATATAAATGCATATAAAACATCCAAGGTTGATAATATAATAGCATGGAACAATCAAAAATTATAGATACGTTGGAGACGTATTAGGGCTTCGTCATCACTTCATTAATTCACGCCGGGAATTTCGGCGTCATACTACCGGTATGCTCCGTCGCCTCAGGCAGACTGGGGGTTCCATGATACGTCTCCAACGTATCTATAATTTTTTATTGTTCCATGCTATTATATTATCTATTTTGGATGTTTTAGGGCTTTAATATGCTCTTTTATATTATTTTTGTGACTGGCCTAATAACCGGAGGCCCATTGCTAGTTTCTTTTTTTTTGCCTATTTCAGTGTTTCGCAGAAAATGAATACCAAACAAAATCCAAACGGAATGAAACCTTCACGATGATCTTTCTTGGACCGAAAGCAAACTTGGAGACTTGGAGTGGAAGTCTGGAACTCCGTGAGGCGTCCACGAGATAGGAAGGCGCGTCTAGGGGGTAGGCGCGCCCCCTCCCTCATGGGCCCCGTGGAGCTCCACCGACGTACTTATTTCTCCTATACATACTCTTATACCCTAGAAACATCAAGTGGAGCCTCGAAACCACTTTTCCACCACCGCAACCTTCTGTACCCGTGAGATCCCCTCTGGGGACCTTTTCCGGCGATCTTCCGGAGGGGGAATAGATCATGGAGGGCTTCTACATCAACACCATAGCCTCTCTGATGAAGCATGAGTAGTTTATCACAGACCTTCAGGTCCAAAGTTATTAGCCAGATGGCTTCTTCTCTCTCTTTGATCTTCAATACAAAGTTCTCCTCGATGTTCTTGGAGATCTATTCGATGTAATACTCTTTTGCGGTGCATTTGCCGAGATCCAAAGAATAGTGGGTTTATGAACTTGATTATCTATGAATATTATTCGGTTCTTCTCTGAATTCTTATATGCATGATTTTATATCTTTGCAAGTCTCTTCAAATTATCTGTTTAGTTTGGCCTACTAGATTGATCTTTCTTGCAATGGGAGAAGTGCTTAGCTTTGGTTTCAATCTTGCGGTGTCCTTTCCCAGTGACAGTAGGGGCAGCAAGGCATGTATTTTATTGTTTCCATCGAGGATAAAAAGATGGGGTTTATATCATATTGCTTGAGTTTATCCCTCTACATCATTTCATCTTGCTTAATGCGTTACTCTATTCTTATGAACTTAATACTCTAGATGCATGCTAGACAGCAGTCAATGTGTGGAGTAATAGTAGTAGATGCAGAATCATTTCGATCTACTTGACACGGACGTGATGCCAATGTTCATGCTCATTGCCTTAGATATCTTCATAACTATGCACTTTTCTGTCAATTGCTCGGTAGTAATTTGTTCACCCACCGTAATACATGCTATCATGAGAGAAGCCACTAGTGAAACCTATGGCCCTAGGGTCTCTTTCTTATTATATTGCATCTCTTTTATTATCGCATCTCGTTTACTATTTTGCAATCTTTACTTTCCAATCTATACAACAAAATACCAAAAATGTTTATCTTATTATCTCTATCAGATCTCACTTTCGCATGTGACCGTGAAGGGATTGAAAACCCCTTTATCGTGTTGGTTGCGAGGTTCTTGATTGTTTGTGCAGGTACTAGGTGACTTGTGCGTTGTCTCCTACTAGATTGATACCTTGGTTCTCAAAAACCGAGGGAAATACTTACGCTACTTTGCTGCATCACCCTTTCCTCTTCAAGGGAAAATCAACGCATGCTCAAGAGGTAGCAAGAAGAATTTCTGGCGCCGTTGCCGGGGAGATCAATGCCAAGTCAAGACATATAAAGTACCATCATAAACTCTTCTCCCTCGCATTATATTATTTGCCATTTGCCTCTTGTTTTCCTCTCCCCCACTTCACCTTTGCCTTTTCCTTTGCCCTTCTTCTGTTCGTCCTTCTGTTTGCTCGTGTTACCATGTGCCTTCTATTAGCTTGCATATTCGCTTGCTCAATATCTATTGTTATGGGTCCTCATCCTCTTGCTAATCTTCTTAAAGGATCCAATTATGATGAACCAATTGCTAGTGAGTTGAGTGCACTAGATTATCTTTATGGATTTTTGCTTGAAATCCGTGAATCTGGAAATTGTGATGAAATGCATTATAAAGTGATTCACGGTAGATCTTTGAATAAAAAGCATGATTGCAATGATGTTATTATAAATTCTATTAAGGTCAGTTGTGCTAATAATATGCAAAACCCTAAGCTTGGGGATGCTAATGTTGCTATGTCTACTACTTGTTACAATGGTCATGATTGGGGTTATTCTTCTTACAATCTTGAAATTTATTTAAGCCCCGTGATGAATATGATATTGCTAATAATGTTTGCAATAATATTGAAAGTGGGTTTGGAGAGGTCATGACTTTAGTTAATGTTAATCCCACTATTTTGGAAGAGTGTCAACTTTGCATGCATGTGGACCATGAAGAGAAAATTTTATATCTTAGATATATTGTTGAATTTGTTTATGATCCAACATGTAATTATTATGAGAGAGTAAAGTATGGTCGTTGAAATTTTCGTGTCACTAAATTAGCTGTCGTTATGTTGAGATTGCTATTGTTTCTTTCTCCTTCCTTGCATATGCTAGTTTTTGCTTGTCTTGGTAATTTGTTTGCTTATATAATTCCTACGCATAGGAAGTATGTTAGAATTAGATGTGATTTTGATATGCTTAATGATGCTCCCTTCGTGTTTCAATTTCTATCTTTCATGTGAGCATCATTAAAATTATAGATGCCTAGCAAGGGGCGTTAAACGATAGCTCTTGTTGGGAGGCAACCAAATTTTATTTTTGTTCTTCACTTTTTGTTCCTGTTTAGCAATAAATAATTTATATAGCCTCTATTATGATTGTTTTTTTTATGTTTTAATTATTTTTTGTCCCAAGTAAAGCTTTTAGGATCTTCTTGGGTGATTGTTGTTTGATCTTGCTGATAAAAACAGAAAGTATGCGCTCACGAAAATAATTTTAATTTTTTACCAGAGAGTGATAAAATACCAATTCCAACTGCAGTAGATCAATATACAAATTTTCTTGGTCTTCCTAATTTGTCAGAAGTTTTGGAGTTACATAAGTATTCGAAACCTACATATTGCTACAGATTGTTCTGTTTTTGACAGATTCTGTTTTTCACGTGTTGTTTGCTTATTTTGATGCATCTATGGCTAGTATCGGGGGGTATGAACCATAGATAAGTTTGAATACAATAGGTTTAACACCAATATAAATAAAGAATGAGTTAATTACAATACCTTAAAGTGGTGGTGTATTTTCTTATACTAACGGAGCTCACGAGATTTTCTATTGAGTTTTGTGTTGTGAAGTTCTCAAGTTTTTGGGTAAATATTTGATGGATTTTGGAACAAGGATTGGCAAGAGCCTAAGCTTGGGGATTCCCAAGGCACCCCAAGGTAAAATTCAAGGACAACCAAAAGCCTAAGCTTGGGGATGCCCCGGAAGGCATCCCCTCTTTCGTCTTCATCTATCGGTAACTTCACTTGAGGCTATATTTTTATTCACCACATGACATGAGTTTTGCTTGGAGCGTCTTGTATGATTTTAGTCTTTTCTTTTTATTTTACCACAATCATCCTTTCTGTACACACCTTTTGGGAGAGACACATGAATAGGAATTTATTAGAATACTCTACGTGCTTCACTTATATCTTTTGAGATATACAATTTTGCTCTACTACTTCACTTATATCTTTTTAGACCACGGTGTTGGTTTTATTTTATAGACATTATTGATCTCTCATGCTTCACTTATATTATTTTTAGAGTCTTTTAGAATAGCGTGGTAATTTTCTTTGGTTATAAAACTAGTCCTAATATGATGGGCATCCAAGTTTGGTATAATAAAAACTTGCATATAAAGTGCGTTGAATAGTAGGAGAAGTTTGATACTTGATGATTGTTTTGAGACATGAGGATGGCGATATTAGAATCATGCTAGTGGGGTAATTATGAATTTGAGAAATACTTTTGTTGAGGTTTGCAAGTACTGTAGCATGCATGTATGGTAACCATTGTGTAACAAATTTGAAGTATGAGGTACTTTCTGATTGTCTTCCTTATGAGTGGCGGTCGGGGATGAGCGATGGTCTTTTCCTACCAATCTAGCCCCCTAGGAGCATGTGCGTAGTGCTTGGTATTTCATGACTTGTAGATTTTTGCAATAAGTATGCGAGTTCTCTATGACAAATGTTGAGTTCATGGATTATATGCACTCTCACCCTTCCACCATTGCTAGCCTCTCTAGTACCGGCAACTTTCCCAGTACCATAAACCCACCATAAACCCACCAACTTTCGCCACCATACCTACCTATTATGGCATTTCCGTAGCCATTCCGAGATAGATTGCCATGCAACTTTCCATCGTTCCGTTTATTATGACACGATCCATCATTGTCATATTGCCTTGCATGAGCATGTAGTTGACATCGTATTTGTGACAAAGCCACCGTTCATAATTTTTCATACATGTCACTCTTGATTCATTGCACATCCCGATACACCGCCGGAGGCACGCATATAGAGTCATATTTTTTGTCCTAAGTATCAAGTTGTAATCTTTGAGTTGTAAATAAATAGAAGTGTGATGATCGTAATTATAAGAGCATTATCCCATGTGAGGAAATAAAAAAGATAGAAAGGCCAAATAAAAAAAGAGAAGGCCCCAAAAAAGAAAGAAAATAAAAAAAAATGAGAGAAAAGAGATAAGGCACAATGCTACTATCCTTTTTCCACACTTGTGGTTCAAAGTAGCACCATGATCTTCATGATAGAGAGTCTCTTATTTTGTCACTTTGATATATTAGTGGGATTTTTTCATTATAGAACCTGGCTTGTATATTCCAATGATGGGCTTCCTCCCATGCCCTAGGTCTTCGTGAGCAAGCAAGTTGGATGCACACCCACTTAGTTTCTTTTGTTGAGCTTTCATACATTTAGAGCTCTAGTGCATCTGTTGCATGGCAATCCCTACTCACTCACATTGACATCTATTGATGGGCATCTCCATAGCCCATTAATATGCCTAGTTTATGTGAGACCATCTTCCTCCTTTTTGTCCTCTCCACAACCACCACTCTATTCCATCTATAGTGCTATGTCCATGGCTCGCGCTCATGTATTGCTTGAAAGTTGAAAAGGATTGAGATTACTAAAGTATGAAACAATTACTTGGCTTGTCATCGGACTTGTGCATGATTTGAGTATTTTGTGTGACGAAGATGGAGCATGACCAAACTATATGGTTTCGTAGGGATGAGCTTTCTTTGGCCATGTTATTTTGAGAGGACATAATTACTTTGTTAGTATGCTTGTAGTATTATTACTTTTATGCCAATAAACTTTTGTCTTGAATCTTTCGGATCTGAACATTCATGCCACAATAAAGAAAATTACATTGATAAATATGTTAGGTAGCATCCCACATCAAAAATTCTATTTTTATCATTTACCTACTCGAGGACAAGCAGGCGTTAAGCTTGGGGATGCTTGATACGTTTCTAACGTCTCTATAATTTTTGATTGTTCCATGCTATTATATTATGTATTTTGGATGTTTAATGGGCTTTAATATGCTCTTTTATATTTTTTTGGGACAAACCTATTAATCGGAGGCCCAGTGCTAGTTTCTGTTTTTTGCCTATTTCAGTGTTTCGCAAAAATGGAATACCAAACGGAATCCAAATGGAATGAAACCTTCACGATGATCTTTCTTGGACCAAAAGTAAACTAGGAGACTTGGAGTGGAAGTCTGGAACTCTATGAGGCGTCCACGAGATAGGAGGGCGTGCCCCCCACCCTCGTGGGCCCCAAGGAGCTCCACCGACGTACTTCTTTCACCTATATATACTCCTATACCCTAAAACCATCAAGGGGAGCCACAAAACCACTTTTCCACCGCCGCAACTTTCTATACCCGTGAGATCCCATTTGGGGACCTTTTTCGGCGATCTGCCGGAGGGGGAATCGATCAATGAGGGCTTCTACATCAATACCATAGCCTCTTTCGATGAAGCGTGAGTATTTTACCGTAGACCTTATGGTCCATAGTTATTAGCTAGATTGCTTCCTCTCTCTCTTTGATCTTCAATACAAAGTTCTCCTCGATGTTCTTGGAGATCTATTCGACGTAATACTCTTTTGCGGTGTGTTTGCCGAGATCCAATGAATTGTGGGTTTATGAACTTGATTATCTTTGAATATTATTTGGTTCTTCTCTGAATTCTTATATGCATGATTTGATATCTTTGCAAGTCACTTAGAATTATCTGTTTAGTTTGGCCTACTAGATTGATCTTTCTTGCAATGGGAGAAGTGCTTAAATTTGGGTTCAATCTTGCGGTGTCCTTTCCCAGTGACAGTAGAGGCAACAAGGCACGTATTGTATTTTTGCGATCGAGGATAAAAAGATGGGGTTTATATCATATTGCTTGCGTTTATCCCTCTACATCATGTCATATTGCTTAATGCGTAACTCTGTTCTTATGAACTTAATACTCTAGAGGCATGCTGGATAGCGGTCGATGTGTGGAGTAATAGTAGTAGATGCAGAATCGTTTTGATCTACTTGACATGGACATGATGCCTATGTTCATGATCATTGCCTTAGATATCTTCATAACTATGCACTTTTCTATCAATTTCTTGGTAGTAATTTGTTCACCCACCGTAATACATGCTATCATGAGAGAAGCCACTAGTGAAACCTATGGCCCCCGAGTCTCTTTCTTATTATATAGCATCTCTTTTATTATCTCATCTCGTTTAGTATTTTGCAATCTTTACTTTCCAATCTATACAACAAAATACCAAAAATATTTATCTTATTATCTCTATTAGATCTCACTTTCGCAAGTGACCGTGAAGGCATTGACAACCCCTTTATGGCATTGGTTGCGAGGTTCTTGATTGTTTGTGCAAGTACTAGGTGACTAGTGCGTTGTCTCCTACTAGATTGATGCCTTGGTTCTCAAAAACTGAGGGAAATACTTATGCTACTTGGTTCTGCTTTAGCGTGTCCACTTCCGCAGTCAGTGCGGCGGACGCCAGCAGAGAAGCCTGCATACGCATATTGACTCCTTTTTTAGACTCCTGCGAATTTTATTTGATCCTCTATTCGGCTTTTCTTCCCGAACGCCAAACAGAGCATCAAGGGCTACTGTCTATGCGATAATATTATTTACACATACTTTACTTACCTCAAAGCCTGTTAAAAGGCTAGCACAAGCTTCAGTCAGTCCGCTCTTGGCGGACTGAACCTTCTGGACCACCGCACTCATAATGGTGCGGTGCTCCTCGTCGATGGAGGCGCCTTGGAGCACCTCCAACAGATTGTCCGGCGCCTCCAGTTGGACGGAGGTCACTGGCACGGAGGCTTGCTCCTCTTGGAAGGAGGTCACCCGCCGGACTCTGGAACCTTTGGAGGTTCCGGAGCGGTGTCCGACCTAGAGCCGGACTTGGAGCCCTGGGGGGTTTTATCCCCTTTACTCCTGGAGTCCGGGAGGTCGCCTTGCGGCGCCTCCAGGACCACCTCCTCCCGGCTGGGAACCTGTTGGGACAACACTTCGGCGTCGTCCGTAGGGCGGGGGGAGGAAGCCGTCAGAAGCGAATTCACATCCGACGAGTCCAGTGAACCGCTCGACGACGCGTCGAGCCGGTCTTTGGGTGGGCTGCATAATCATATTCGACATAATGGAAAGTTGTGCAATAAAGGAATATTATGAATTACTCTGGTATCCGGATACTTACGATTTCGCCAGGGGCTTGGTGGAGTAGTCCGGAGGAAGGGTTCTCCCCTTCTTGGACCCTTCGGCCTCCCCAGTTGGGGCGGCCTTCCTTTTCTTCCCTTCCCCCACTGGAGGGGGAGAGTTCTCTTCTTCCTCCTCCTCGTCTTCGTGGGAGGAGTGCGTCTTGGAGCCGTCGGATGATGAATCCGACACCTCCGGGCGCCGGGCACTCTTTGGAGTCCCCTTGGCCTTCTTCTTGGCCTTCTTCTCCGGCACCACATAGGGTGCCAGAACCAGCAGCTTCGCCAAGTGAGCGTCCGCTGGGCCTTCGGGCAAAGGAGCCGGACAGTTGATCTGTCCGGACGTCTCCTGCCAATCTTGTCAAATGTAAGGGAGCTTAGATCCCGCATGGAGTCAAACTATGAAAAACTAATACCCTATAAAAGGTAAAAACAGCTTACCGCACGAGCGTGGCGCTGCGTGCTGAATCCGCGATCCTCAGTAGCGGATGCGAGGGCCTCGGCGCCCTTGAAAAGCACCTTCCAGGCATCTTCGTACATCGTGTCGAAGAGCCTGCTCAAAGTTCGGTGCCGCGCCAGGTCGAAGTCCCACAGGTTGAAAGCCCGTTGTTGACACGGGAGGATCCGGCGGATGAGCACAACCTGGACTACGTTGACAAGCTTGAGCTGCTTGTCCACCAGGGTTTGGATGCATGTTTGGAGTCCGGTCAGCTCTCCTTTTTTACCCCACGACAGGCCCGTCTCTTTCCAGGACGTGAGCCGCGTTGGGGGTCCAGACCAGAACTCGGGGGCTGCGACCCACTTAGGGTCGCGCAGCTCGGTGATGTAAAACCACCCCAATTGCCACCCCTTGAAGGTCTCCACAAAGGAACCCCCGAGCCATAAGACATTGGGAATCTTGCCCACCATGGCGCCTCCGCACTCCGCCTGGTTGCCACGCACCACCTTCGGCTTGACATTAAAAGTCTTGAGCCACAGGCCGAAATGGGGCCGGATGCGGAGGAAGGCCTCGCACACGACGATAAACGCCGAGATGTTGAGGACAAAGTTCGGGGCCAGATCATGGAAATCTAGGCCATTGTAGAACATGAGCCCCCGGACAAATGGGCGGAGAGGGAAGCCCAGTCCGCGGAGGAAATGGGGGAGGAACACCACCCTCTGATGGGGCCTAGGGGTGGGGATGAGCTGCCCCTCTTCGGGAAGCCGGTGCGCGATGTCGTTAGACAATTTTTGATGTGTCCCTCCGTAACGGAGGAGACCATCCACTTGCCTCCCTCTCCGGACATGGCTGGAGAAGGTTGAGGTGGGGAGTGTGGACTTGGGCGCTGCAGCTCGAGTGCGCGAAAATGGATAGGCAAAGGAGGAAGAAGGCGTAGGTGAAAAGGTGGTTCCTTATCCCCTTATATGGGTGTACGCGACTATGCGTCCCCACCAGCCTTGTAAAACTCGCTTATCTCCCAAGCGCCATAATCAATGGCGCGGTTGGGTTACCCACGCTCGTATTGACGAGAATCCTGAAATAAGGGGACACGATCTCTGCTTTAACAAGACATGCTGAGGAAACCGCCTCGCATAACACGTTGAGGTGGGACAATAAAACGATTCGAATAAAGGCTTGGCTGTGGTGCGACGTCACACTACGGAATACGTCAGCAGATTAGATTTGTGTAAATATTATTCTCTCTATGGAATATGTGGAAACTTATTTTGCAGAGCCGGACACTATCTTTGTGTTCAAAATCTTCTATGGAGTACTTGGAGGAAGAACCCGCCTTGCAATGCCGAAGACAATCTGCGCGCCGGACTCATCGTCATTGAAGCCTGGTTCAGGGGCTACTGAGGTAGTCCTGGATCAGGGGGTGTCCGGATGGCCGGACTATACCTTCAGCCGGACTCCTGGACTATGAAGATACAAGATTGAAGACTTCGTCCCGTATCCGTAAGGGACTTTCCTTGGCGTGGAAGGCAAGCTTGGCGATACGGATATGCAGATCTCCTACCATTGTAACTAACTCTATGTAACCCTAACCCTATCCGGTGTCTATATAAACCGGAGGGTTTTAGTCCGTAGGACAACATTCACACAACAATCATACCATAGGCTAGCTTCTAGGGTTTAGCCTCTTCGATCTCGTGGTAGATCTACTCTTGTACTACCCATATCATCAATATTAATCAAGCAGGACGTAGGGTTTTACCTCCATCAAGAGGGCCCGAACCTGGGTAAAACTTCGTGTCCCTTGGCTCCTATTACCATCTGGCCTAGACGCACAGTTTGGGACCCCCTATCGGAGATCCGCCGGTTTTGACACCAACACCTGTCAACAGAAGAAGCCATTCAAGGCAAACAGAGATGGCCCATCTAGTTTAGACCGAATACTAGATCGGCCTTGCCAGATTCGTGGCACCCCCAATAAACCCGCCAATCACACCAACAAAAATTGTTGGGTCTTTAAACAGGCCGGCAAAATCAATGCCGAACACAATGGGAAAGGGTCGCCCAGCAACGACGATGACCAAGAGCCTCTTCAACCGAACACAGGGGGGCAAAAGCAATTTCCCCCTGAGGTAAAAATACTGAATATGATATATGTCACACATATCCCTAAGAGGGACCGCAAGTGCGCATTATTGGACATCTACGCCATAGAGCTGGTCGCCCCAAAATGGAACCCGTGGTCGGCTTGCCCGATCACCTTCGATCAAAAGGACCACCCAACCAGTATCTGTCATGGAGGTTCGGCAGCTCTGGTCCTCGATCCAATCATCGATGGTTTCCATCTAATGCGAGTCCTCATGGACGGCGGCAGTAGTATCAATCTACTTTATCAAGACACTGTCCGCAAAATGGGCATTGATCCGTCCAGAATCAAGCCCACTAAAACTAACTTTAAAGGAGTAATACGTGGTGTAGAGGCCCACTGCATGGGCTCAATCACGCTGGCAGTTGTCTTCAGTTCGCCGGACAACTTCCGAAGCGAATACTTGACCTTCGATATCGTCACGTTCCGCAGTGGCTATCACGCACTGCTCGGATGAACCGCTTTCGCCCGCTTTAACGCGGTCCCGCACTACACCTATCTAAAGCTTAAGATTCCCAGTCCATGTGGCGTCATTACAATCAACGGAAACATGGCGCGCTCCCTCCGTACTGAGCAGCATACCGCGGCCATTGCGGTCGAAGTACAAAGTGGCTCTGTCAAGCTGCACACCTCATCGGCTATTAAGCCGCCGGACTCTATTACACAAGGCCGGCCAATTTCGCATGCTAACAGCTCAGCAATTCCAGAGCTGGATTAGCAGCTTTGCCTCCATCATCGTCATGTATATCCGCGAAAGCCATACCATGCGTGCATAAATACGCACTCAAAGTACCTTGGGCATCAGCGGAGGCACAATACGAACAGGCCTATAGTACGGCTTGACCCTATACGGCCTTCCCCTTTTCTTTAATTATTTTTTATCTTTTACCACATGTGCATCAAAACCTGCTCATCCTAAGGACTCATAAGGACTCTCTCCGAGCCCTGTTCCGTACAAATAGTTGAAAACCATTCCTCTCAAGGAATCTTTTCTTACTCATGCGAAAGCAGCGCAAAAATGCGGCAGGAAGGTGCAAAGGACTTCATAGACCACAACTTCACTCAAGAACCTCTATAAAGCTTTTCCCCTTAGCCTTAGATGCTCGGCATGTAAAATGACTGATACGTCTCCAGTGTATCTATAATTTTTGATTGCTCAATGCTATATTATCTACTGTTTTGGACTATATTGGGATTTATTTTCCACTTTTATATTATTTTTGGGACTAACCTATTAACCGGAGGCCCAGCCCAGAATTGCTATTTTTTTGCCTATTTCAGTGTCCTTTCCCAGTGACAGAAGGGGCAGCAAGGCACGTATTGTATCGTTGCCATCGAGTATAACAAGATGGGGTTTATTTCATATTGCATGAATTTATCTGTCCACATCATGTCATCTTGCTTAAGGCATTACTCTGTCTTTAACTTAATACTCTAGATGCATGCTGGATAGCGGTCGATGAGTGGAGTAATAGTAGTAGATGCAGAATCATTTCGGTGTACTTGTCACGGACGTGATGCCTATATACATGATCATGCCTAGATATTCTCATAACTATGCTCAATTCTGTCAATTGCTCAACAGTAATTTGTTCACTCACCGTAGAATACTTATGCTCTTGAGAGAAGCCACTAGTGAAACCTATGGCCCCCGGGCCTATTCTCATCATATCAATCTCCATCACTTTAATCTTGATTTGCTTTTTACTTTGCCTTTACTTTTTACTTTGCATCTTTATACCAAAAATATTATATCTATCAGATCTCACTCTCGTAAGTGATCGTGAAGGGATTGACAACCCCTAATCGCGTTGGCTACGAGTAGCTATCGTTTTGTGCAGGTACGAGGGACTTGAGCGTGGCCTCCTACTGGATTGATACCTTGGTTCTCAAAAACTGAGGGAAATACTTATGCTACTTTGCTGCATCATCCCTTCCTCTTCGGCGAAAACCAACGCAAGCTCAAGAGGTAGCAAGAAGGATTTCTGGCGCCGTTGCCGGGGAGTCTACGCAAAAAGTCAACATACCAAGTACCCATCGCAATCCCTATCTCTCTATTTTCCTCTTTTGCCCGCTTGCCTTTTTGTTTGCTCCTGTGTTAGATTGCTTGTTTATCGCGATGGCTCAAGATAATACTAAATTGTGTGACTTCACTAATACCAACAACAATGACTTTATTAGCACTCCGATTGCTCCTCTTACCGATGCCGAATCTTGTGAAATTAATACTGCTTTGTTGAATCTTGTTATGAAAGATCAATTCGCCGGCCTTCCTAGTGAAGATGCCTCTACTCATCTGAATAGCTTTGTTGATTTATGTGATATGTAAAAGAAAAAAGATGTCGATAATGATGTCATTAAATTGAAGCTATTTCCTTTTTTGCTTAGAGATCATGCTAAATCTTGGTTTTCGTCTTTGCCTAAAAATAGTATTGATTCTTGGAACAAGTGCAAAGATGCTTTTATAGCTAAGTATTTCCCTCCCGCTAAGATCATCTCTCTTAGAAACGATATTATGAACTTTAAGCAACTTGATCATGAACATGTTGCACAAGCTTGGGAGAGAATGAAATTAATGATACGTAATTGCCCTACTCATTGTTTGAATTTGGAGATGATTATACAAAAAATTTATGCCGGATTGAATTTTGCTTCTAGAAATCTTTTAGATTCGGCCGCGGGAGGCACTTTTATGGAAATCACTTTAGAAGATGCTACTAAACTCCTAGATAATATTATGGTTAATTATTCTCAATGGCATACTGAAAGATCTTCTAATAAAAAGGTACATGCGATAGAAGAAATCAATGTTTTGAGTGGAAAGATGGATGAACTTATGAAATTATTTGCTACTAAGAGTGTTTCTTCTGATCCTAATGATATGCCTTTGTCTACTTTGATTGAGAATAACAATGAATCTATCGATGTGAATTTTGTTGGTAGGAATAATTTTCGTAACAACGCTTATAGAGGGAATTTTAATCCTAGGCCATATCC
Organism: Triticum urartu; assembly: GCF_056163025.1. Classification (NCBI taxonomy): domain Eukaryota; kingdom Viridiplantae; phylum Streptophyta; class Magnoliopsida; order Poales; family Poaceae; genus Triticum; species Triticum urartu. Next base: position 525,071,913 of record NC_141877.1, on the reverse strand, counting down.
TAGTAATCCTTCTAATAATTATGGGAATTCCTACAAAAACTCTTATGGAAATTATAATAAGATGCCCTCTGAATTTGAGAATAGTGTTAAAGAGTTTATGAATTCACAAAAGAATTTTAATGCTTTGCTTGAAGAGAAATTGCTTAAAGTTGATGATTTGGCTAGGAACATTGATAGAATTTCTCTTGAGATTGATTCTTTAAAGATTAGATCTATTCCTCCTAAGCATGATATCAATGAGTCTCTCACAGCCATGAGAATTTCCATTGATGAGTGCAAGGAAAGAACCGTTAGGATGCGTGCTTCCAAAGATGCCTTTATTAAAGCGTGTTCTTCCAATTCCTATGAAAATCAAGATGAAGATCTAAAAGTTATTGATGTGTCACCTATTAAATCTTTGTTTTGCAATATGAATCTTGATGAAACTGAATATGATCTTCCTTTACCTAGAAGGCGTTCTAAAAATTCGGAGTATTTAGATCTTTATGATGAAATTGATGAAAGTGGGATTGAAAGAAATAAAAATCTAGATGTTGCTAAACCCACTATATTGGATTTCAAGGAATTTAATTATGAAAGTTGCTCTTTAATTGATTGTATTTCCTTGTTGCAATCCGTGCTAAATTCACCACATGCTTATAGTCAACATAAAGCCTTCACCGAACATATTGTTGATGCCTTGATGCAATCTTATGAAGAAAAACTTGAGTTGAAAGTTTCTATCCCTAGAAAACTCTATGATGAGTGGGAACCAACTATTAAAATTAAAATTAAAGATCATGAGTTTTATGCTTTGTGTGATTTGTGTGCTAGTGTCTCTACTATTCCCAAGACTTTGTGTGATTTGCTAGATTTCCGTAATTTTGATGATTGCTCTCTAAACTTGCATCTTGCGGATTCCACTATTAAGAAACCTATAGGAATGATTAATGATGTTATTATTGTTGCAAATAGAAATTATGTGCCCGTAGATTTCATTGTTCTAGATATAGATTGCAATCCTTCTTGCCCTATTATTCTTGGTAGACCTTTCCTTAGAACGGTTGGTGCGATTATTGATATGAAGGAAGGGAATATTAGATTTTAATTTCCATTAAAAAAGGGAATGGAACACTTTCCAAGAAATAAAATAAAATTCCCATATGAAACTATCATGAGAGCCACCTATGGATTGCCTACCAAAGATGGCAATACCTAGATCTATCCTCGCTTTTATGCCTAGCTAGGGGCATTAAACGATAGCGCTTGTTGGGAGGCAACCCAATTTTATTTTTATTCCTTGATTTTTTATCCTGTTTAGTAATAAATAAATTATTTAGCCTCTGTTTTGGTTGTGTTTTTTTTGTGTTTAATTAGTGTTTGTGCCAAGTAGAACCGTTGGGAAGACTTGGGGAAAGTCTTGTTGAACTTGCTGTAAAAAACAGAAACTTTAGCGCTCACAAGAACTGCTGTAATTTTTATTTTAAGAGTGCTATTTACTAAATTCTTTTTGCAGCTGATTAATAGATAAATTCCTCACGTCCAGAAATTTATTTTAGAATTTTTAGGGGTTCAAGATCTTGCACTAGCTACAGATTACTACAGACTATTCTGTTTTTGACAGATTCTGTTTTTCGTGAGTTGTTTGCTTATTTTGATGAATCTATGGTTAGTAAAATAGTTTATAATCCATAGAGAAGTTGTAATACAGTAGGTTTAACACCAATATAAATAAATAATGAGTTAATTACAGTACCTTGAAGTGGTCTTTTGTTTTCTTTCGCTAACGGAGCTCACGAGTTTTCTACTTTAAGTTTTGTGTTGTGAAGTTTTCATGTTTTGGGTGAATTCTTTTGATGGATTATGGAACAAGGAGTGGCAAGAGCCTAATCTTGGGGATGCCCGTGTCACCCCCAAGATAATCCAAGGACACCAAAAAGTCAAAGCTTGGGGATGCCCCAGAAGGCATCCCCTCTTTCGTCCACTTCCATCGGTAATTTACTTGGAGCTATATTTTTATTCACCAACATGATATGTGTTTTGATTGGAGCGTCTTGTATTATTTGTGTCTTTGTGTTTTAGTATGCCACAATCATCCTTGCTTTACGCACCTTTTGAGAGAGCCATACATGAATTAAAATTTGATAGAATACTCTATGTGCTTCACTTATATCTTTTGAGCTAAGTAGTTTTGCTCTATGTGCTTCACTTATATCTTTTGAGCGTTATAATTTTGCTCTATGTGCTTCACTTAGATCTTTTAGAGCACGGTGGTGGATTTGTTTTAAAGAAACTATTGATCTCTCATGCTTCACTTAAATTATTTTGAGAGTCTCTTAAAAGCATGGTAATTTGCTTAACAATAATATGCTTCGTATTCAAGATTTGTGAAACTTTCTTTTGAGTGTGTTGAATATTAAGAAAAGATTGAAGCATGATAATTGTTTTGAGATATGGAGGTGATAATATTAAAGTCATGCTAGTTGAGTAGTTGTGAATTTAAATAATACTTGTGTTAAAGTTTGTTATTCCCGTAGCATGCACGTATGGTGAACCGTTATGTGATGAAGTCGGAGCATGATTTATTTATTGATTGTCTTCCTTATGAGTGGCGGTCGGGGACAAGCGATGGTCTTTTCCTACCAATCTATCCCCCTAGGAGCATGCACGTAATACTTTGCTTTGATAACTTCTAGATTTTTGCAATAAGTATATGAGTTCTTTATGACTAATGTTGAGTCCATGGATTATACGCAGTCTCACCCTTCCACCTTTGCTAGCCTCTCTAATACCGCGCACTTTTCGCCGGTATCATACACCTACCATATACCTTTCTCAAAACAGCCACCATACATACCTATTATGGCCTTTCCATAGCCATTCCGAGATATATTGCCGTGCAACTTTCCACCGTTCCGTTTATTATGACACACTCCATCATTGTCATATTGCATATCCCGGTACACCGCCGGAGGCATTCATATAGAGTCATATTTTGTTCTAAGTATTGAGTTGTAATTGTTGATTTGTAAGAGAAATAAAAGTGTGATGATCATCATTATTAGACCATTGTCCCAGTGAGGAAAGAATGATGGAGACTATGATTCCCCCATAAGTCGGGATGAGACTCCGCACGAAAAATAAAATAAATAAATAAAGAGGCCATAGAAGCCCAAATAAAAAGAGGCCATAAAAAAGAGAAAAGGCCCAAATAAAAAAATAAAAAAATGAGAGAAAAAGAGAGAAGGGAGAATGTTACTATCCTTTTACCACACTTATGCTTCAAAGTAGCACCATGATCTTCATAGTAGAGAGTCTCTCATATTATCACTTTCATATACTTGGGAATTTTACATTATAGAACTTGGCTTGTATATTCCAATGACGGGCTTCCTCAAATTGCCCTAGGTCTTCATGAGCAAGCAAGTTGGATGCACACCCACTTAGTTTCCTTTTGAGCTTTCATATACTTATAGCTCTAGTGCATCCGTTGCATGGCAATCCCTACTCACTCACATTGATATCTATTGATGGGCATCTCCATAGCCCGTTGATACGCCTAGTTGATGTGAGACTATCTTCTCCTTTTTGTCTTCTCCACAACCACCATTCTATTCCACCTATAGTGATATATCCATGGCTCACGCTCATGTATTGCATGAAGATTGAAAAAGTATTAAAAAAGTTAGAGTATGAAACAATTTGCTTGGCTTGTCATCGGGGTTGTGCATGATTTAAATACTTTGTGTGGTGAAGATAGAGCATAGCCAGACTATATGATTTTGTAGGGATAACTTTCTTTGGCCATGTTATTTTGAGAAGACATAATTGCTTTGTTAGTATGCTTGAAGTATTATTATTTTTATGTCAATATAAACTTTTGTCTTGAATCTTTCGAATCTGAATATTCATATCACAATTAAGAAGATTTGCATTGAAATTATGCCAAGTAGCACTCCACATCAAAAATTCTCTTTTTATCATTTACCTACTCGAGGACGAGCAAGAATTAAGATTGGGGATGCCTGATACGTCTCCAACGTATCTATAATTTTTGATTGCTCCATGCTATATTATCTACTGTTTTGGACTATATTGGGCTTTATTTTCCACTTTTGTATTATTTTTGGGACTAACCTATTAACCAGAGGCCCGGCCCAGAATTGTTGTTTTATGCCTATTTCAGTGTTCCGAAGAAACGGAATATCAAACAGAGTCCAAACGGAATGAAACCTTCGGGAACGTGATTTTCTCACCGAACATGATCTAGGAGACTGGACCCTATGCCAAGGCATCAGAGAGGCGGTCACGAGGTGGGGGCGCCCCCCCCTAGGGCGCTCCCCCTGTCTCGTGGGCCCCTCGATGCTCCACCAACATACTTCTTCCTCCTATATATACATACGTACCCCCAAACGATCAGAGAAGGAGCCAAAAACCTAATTCCACCGCTGCAACTTTCTGTATCCACGAGATCCCATCATGGAGCCTGTTCCGAAGCTCCGCCAGAGAGGGCTGTCATCACGGAGGGCTTCTACATCATCATAGCCTCTCCGATGAAGTGTGAGTAGTCTACCTCAGACCTTCGGGTCCATAGTTAGTAGCTAGATGGCTTCTTCTCTCTTTTTGGATCTCAATACAAAGTCCCCCCCCTCTCTTGTGGGGATCTATTCGATGTAATCTTCTTTTTGCGGCATGTTTGTTGAGACCGATGAATTGTGGGTTTATGATAAAGTCTATCTATGAATAATATTTGAATCTTCTCTGAATTCTTTTATGTGTGATTGGTAATCTTTGCAAGTCTCTTCGAATTATCCGTTTGGTTTGGCCAACTAGATTGGTAGTTCTTGCCATGGGAGAAGTGCTTAGCTTTGGGTTTGATCTTGTGGTGTCCTTTCCCAGTGACAGAAGGGGCTGCAAGGCACGTATTGTATCGTTGCCATCGAGGATAACAAGATGGGGTTTATTTCATATTGCATGAATTTATCTCTCTACATCATGTCATCTTGCTTAAGGCCTTACTCTGTTTTTAACTTAATACTCTAGATGCATGCTGGATAGCGGTCGATGAGTGGAGTAATAGTAGTAGATGCAGAATCGTTTCGGTCTACTTGTCGCGGATGTGATGCCTATATACATGATCATGCCTTGATATTCTCATAACTATGCTCAATTCTGTCAATTGCTCAATAGTAATTTGTTCACCCACCGTAGAATACTTATGCTCTTGAGAGAAGCCACTAGTGAAACCTATGGCCCCCGGGTCTATTCTCATCATATCAATCTCCATCACTTTTATCTTGCTTTGCTTTTTTACTTTGCCTTTACTTTTTACTTTGCATCTTTATACCAAAAATACCAAAAATATTATATCTATCAGATCTCACTCTCGTAAGTGACCGTGAAGGGATTGACAACCCCTAATCGCGTTGGTTGCGAGTAGCTATAATTTTGTGCAGGTACGAGGGACTTGAGCGTGGCCTCCTACTAGATTGATACCTTGGTTCTCAAAAACCGAGGGAAATACTTACGCTACTTTGCTGCATCATCCCTTCCTCTTTGGGGAAAAGCAACGCAAGATCAAGAGGTAGCAATGACCTTGGTGATTATGGTACCCTCTGTAAGATTACGTTTTGACGTATCAACCAGATTCCAGTAAACCAAATTCTTCTTCGGTATCGTCTTTACTTATAGAATTTATTCCATCTCTTTAGTTGTCTCACGCACACACCTCGGCACAAATTGCCAGGGGCTCTATATGGCAACACATGTGTTGCCAAGCAAAATGTCCGAATAGCTTTATAGCACAATTCGGCGTCCTGAGCTCGGCACTATATGCATCGGCTCCGAATCATGTCTTTGGTCAATAGTTGGGTTGCCCGGCTCCTGTGTTTGCTACCTTATGTTTCGTCTGATCGGCTAGGGTAGTAAAGGGAGAACTATTGTGATTGTGTTTCCGGTTCGTCCGCTTAAGCACCTCAGTAGAGAAAGTCGAAAACTGACTGTCATGATGCGGCGAGAGCTGGTCACCAACTCGATGACCTATTATAATCTTCAACAATTTTTTCCATATTACATGAAGGACTGTTTTCCGGTCACATATGCAATGCATCTGCATTGGGATAGTCGCATACTGATACGTCTCCAACGTATCTATAATTTTGGATTGTTCCATCCTATATTATATCCTCTTTTGGACATTATTGGGCTTTATTATACACTTTTATATTATTTTTGGGACTAACCTACTAACCGGAGGCCCAGCCCAGAATTGCTGTTTTTTGCCTATTTCAGAGTTTCGCACAAAAAGAATATCAAACGGAGTCCAAACAGAATGAAACCTTCGGGGACGTGATTTTTGGAACGAACGTGATCCAGAGGACTTGGAACCTACGTCAAGACATCAACCAGGAAGGCACGAGGTAGGGGGGAGCGCCCTCCTATATATACCTACGTACCCCCAAACTACCAGATACTGAGCCAAAACCCTAATTCCACCGCGATAACTTTCTGTATCCATGAGATCCCATCTTGGGGCCTTTTTCGGAGCTCCGGTGGAGGGGGTATCGATCACGGAGGGCTTCTACATCAACACCATATCCCCTCTGATGAAGTGTGAGTAGTTAATTTAGACCTTCGAGTCCATAGTTATTAGCTAGATGGCTTCTTCTCTCTTTGGGGATCTCAATACAAAGTTCTCCCCCTCTCTTGTGGAGATCTATTCGATGTAATCTTCTTTTGCGGTGTGTTTGTTGAGACCAATGAATTGTGGGTTTGTGATCAAGTTTATCTATGAACAATATTTGAATTTTCTCTGAATTCTTTTATGTATGATTGGTTATCTTTGCAAGTCTCTACGAATTATCAGTTTGGTTTGGCCTACTAGATTGATCTTTCTTGTATTGGGAGAAGTGCTTAGCTTTGGGTTCAATCTTGTGGTGTCCTTTCCCAGTGACAGTAAGGGCAGCAAGGCATGGATTGTATTGTTGCCATCGAGATAACAAGATGGGGTTTATATCATATTACATGAGTTTTTCCCTCTACATCATGTCATCTTGCTTAAAGCGTTACTCTGTTCTCTTGAACTTAATACTCTAGATGCATGTTGGATAGGGGTCAATGTGTGGAGGAGTCGGTCTACTTGTCTTGGACGTGATGCCTATCACTAGTAGAAAACAGGGCTTTGGTCCAGGCCGGGTCAGCCCATTAGTCCCGGTTCAGGACACCTCCGGCTCCTCCTCCGGCAAGTCAGGGCACTCCGCCTCCTCCACCGCCTCCTCCTCCGGCGAGTCAGGGCACTCCGCCTCCTCCACCGCCTCCTCCTCCGGCGAGTGACGATCAGGGCACTCGACCGGCTCCTTCTCCAGCGCGTGGCGGCACTCCGCCTCCTTCTCTGCCTGCACCGACGCGCCCGAGCAGCCATCCTCCTCCTTCTCCGCCTCGTCAGCAAGGGTGGAAGAGACCTGCCGCCGCTCCGGCTGCTCCGGCACGTCGTAGTCCTTCTCCTCCGCCTCGTAAGCAAGTAAAGAAGACAACCGCTCCATCTGCTCTGTCGGCGTCTAGCAGTACAGCCAGAGGCGGGAGGAAATACAAATTTGGTCCTTCTTTGAAGACTCCAGAGAAGTTACCATACGAGAGGACCCCGGAGGAGAACGCCGAGATCGCACGAGAAGAAGTGAGGAACTACTTTGAAGGGGTGAAAGCAAAGAAACATCCACCTCCGGAGGAGAAGGTAGATCCGGTGAAAGCGAAGCGCACTCTGGCTACCCTGACAAAACCACCCAAGTCTCCGCCGAAAGGAAATTATGAGCGCATTATTGGAAAGGAATTTGCCGAAGCGGAGCGGTCGGGAAGTACTGTCAGTGATCAAAGGCTGAAAGAACGATGAGCTGGGAAACAAATTGCCCAGCTCAGCGAACAAGCGAAGCAATCGTGCCCCCCGCTCAAGGTGCCTAGCGACAACGTCGCTAATGATCCGAGGATGGTGCCCGGTTATAGCAATCTTGGCGATTACCTGCCCGACGATGTACATTATGATTTCATGGAGGTGCAGATACAAAGATACGAGTACGGGAAGCCTCTCATCAAAGATGAAAGATCTCTATCAACGATGATGAGAAGATTGCATGATTGGTACTTGAAAATCTACAGAGACTCTGGTGGGAGGAGTACTTTGTATGTGAAAGTTAAAAAGGAGCATGACCTCGTTGGAATTGAACTATTTCCTGTTCCATTCAAGGAGTTCTTTCAGATTTTCAATCAATTGGCCCTCGATAAAACAACGGTCACCTGCTACTGTCTGTAAGTAGTACTACTTCTGTCATTAAGTCTCTCTATATAGCTCAGCTCTTTCATTGCATGTATTTATAATCATCCTCAATATATTATGCAGATTGAAGATTGCCGAATTGAAGAAAAGACAAGTCAGTGATATTGGGTTCATTAACACATATCTCATAGATACAACTCAGCTTAAATTTCATGCCGCAGATACCGAGGCCAACTTGCTACGATCATTGGTAATAAATGAAAACAAAGATATAATACTCTTTCCTTACAACTTCAAGTGAGTGTTACTGTCTTGGGCGTATTCGGTTTCCCTTATATATTAGTCAAGGTTATAGTAATGTAATTGATGAGTTATGCATGCGTGTGCAGTTACCACTATATTCTCCTAGAGATTAAGCTTGAGCAGGGACTAGTAACCGTCTTAGACTCAAAACGAAAAGATCCCCAGGACTATGCAGACATGACTCAAATGCTCGAGAAGTAAGTTAAATCAATCATTATCCACCATATCAGCAACTTTGTTCATTTCCTGATATATCAAGTAATTGTTTTCTTTGTCTGGCAGGGTTTGGAAAAAATTCTCCAAAAAAGCTCCAGGACTCCCAAAGAAGCTGCAATTTAGACACCCGAAAGTAAGTACTATAGTAGCATGTTCCATGCATCTCCTATTGATTCAAGCGCTAATTTCATCAATACCATTTGGCATTCTTGCTTATCAGTTTGATTGACCTCTATTTCTTGTAAAGTGGTTGTGGCATGAACAAGGGAATGATTTCTGTGGATACTACGTTTGTGAGTCCATCTGCCAGACGACCTGTGAGCGGGGCTACATTGACGAACAATATGAAGTACGTAAATAACAACATTCACAATTTTATTTTATTACCATCATTTGTGTTGAGTTTCATTCATTCATATATATACGTATTGACCCCCTTCTTCAAATTAGATGTTTCGGAAGCGGGGTGAACTCCTAGCACCAGCTCGCATGCGAGCAATTCAAGAGGAATTGGCGGCATTCTTTCTTGACCACGGGATCGCTGAAGACGGAGAATACTATGTGGACCATGAGTCCGTATGATTATATTTGTAAGAGATAATTATTGTATATATGTAGCTGGTAGTGTCGGATAGATATACGAGAACTTGTTGTTCGACCAATCTCTCGGAGAAGGAGAGGTGGTCGATATCACTTCTCTCTGTATGCATATATGTTCATGACGATCTTCTGTTTCCTTCGTTTGCTTACTAGCTAGCTAGTGTGTCTAGTCCTCTCTATACGTATGTATAGTACGTAGCGTCGACCAAGCACGGACATAAGAGAGGACACTTCTCTCTATTAATTATAGCTAGCTAACACAATATATGAAACACCTAAATTAACCCCCCAAAACCCCCCAACCCCCCCCCCCCCTTTAAAAAAAACAAAAACCCTAGCCACAGAAATGCTGACGCCTGGATGCCTATGGTCCCGGTTGGTGCCACCAACAGGGACCAAAGGGTCTCCTGCCTGGGCTCCGTGCACAGGCCACGTGGAGGCCCATCAGTCCCGGTTCTGGATTGAACCAGGACTAATGGGACAGGGCATTAGTACCGACCCTTTAGTCCCGGTTCAGGAACCGGGACAAAAGGCCCTTACGAACCGGGACAACAGGCCCTTTTTCTACCAGTGTATATACATGATCATACCTAGATATTCTCATAACTATGCTCAATTCTGTCAATTGCTCAACAGTAATTTGTTCACCCACCGTAATACTTATGCTCTCAAGAGAAGCCTCTAGTGAAACCTATGGCCCCTGGGTCTATTTTCCATCATATTAATCTTCTAATACTTAGTTATTTCCTTTGCCATTTATTTTGCTTGCATCTTTATTTCTCTTTATCATAAAATACCAAAAGTATTATCTTATCATATCTATCAGATATCACTCTCATGGGTGACCGTGAAGGGATTGACAACCCCTTTATCGCATTGGTTGCGAGGAGTTTATTTGTTTGTGTAGGTGCGAGGGACTTGTGCGTGGCCTCCTACTTGATTGATACCTTGGTTCTCAAAAACTGTGGGAAATACTTACGCTGCTCTGCTGCATCACCCTTTCCTCTTCAAGGGAAAACCAACGTAGTGCTCAATAGGTTGCAAGAAGGATTTCTGGCGCCATGGTCGGGGAGTCTACGCAAAAGTCAACATACCAATGACCCATCACAGACCCTTATCTCCCGCATTACATTACTTGCCATTTGCCTCTCGTTTTCCTATCCCCCCACTTCACCCTTGCCGTTTTATTCGCCTTCTCTCTCTCCATCCTCCCTCTGTTTCTCTATTCGCCTCTGTTTGGCACGTTTCTTATTTGCTTGTGTGTCGGATTGCTTGCTTGTCATTATGGCTAGTTCTCTATCTTCTCCGTTGTCTCCCGAAAATGAAGTTCTTAATTTTAAGCAAAGGGAGGAGAAAATCTAAAAGACGCTTGGTATAGAATTTGCAATGCTCAAAATAGATCTACTAGGAAGCAATCTACTTCCATTCTTCTCCGCAATTTTTATGCAGGCGTTATGCCTTGGCACGGATATGTCCTTGATACCATTACCGGAGGGAATTTCCTGGGTAGCCACACTTTTGATTCTTATAATGCTATGACAGATTTGTTTGGCTCACCCCCTCTTTTGGTTAATGGAACTATGTTAACTTTGGAGCGTGTAATGCAAAAACTTGAAATTATTGAAAATAATTTTGCTACCGTAGAGTTATTTGAAAATCTGGATAAAAAGATCCACAAGCAAATTACTCATTATGGATCTTAAGTAGGAGTCACTTTAAAAATATTAAGGAGAAGGAACCCATAGTTAATGAAAGAATAAATTAGGATTCCACTAGAATCGATAAACTTGAGGGTATCATTACCAACTTGGGAACCGCTTTTTCTTTTGTAAGGAATACTCCTAGTACTCCAACTAAAATTGCCAAGCTTATGTATGTTCCTAAAAATAAGGGTGAATCCTCTAGCAAGGAAACTGCAGATCTCAAATCTATAAGTATTCATCCCAATCTTTTTGCTATCATTAAGGAACCATTTGCTACTAATGATTTTTTCGATTTTGTCCCTAGAAGTTTGATAATTAATAAAAAGAAAGAAACTCCTAAGGGTGATAGATGTCTTATTAAAGAATTACCAACTAAAGATACCTAGATCTATCCTTGCTTTGATGCCTAGCTAGGGGCGTTAAACGATAGCTCTTGTTGGGAGGCAACCCAATTTTATTTTATTCCATGCTTTTTGCTCCTGTTAACAAAAAGATAATTTTTCTATCCTCTTTTTTGGTTGTGTTTTTTGTGTTTAATTAGTGTTTGTGCCAAGTAGAACTATTGGGAAGACTTGGGGAAAGTCTTTTTAATCTTGCTGTAAAAAAACAGAAACTTTAGCGCTCACGTGAACTGCTGCCATTTTTATTTGGAAAGTACTATTTAGTTAATTCTTTTTGAAGATGATTAATATATAAATTACTCACGTCCGCAATTTATTTTAGAGTTTTTGGGGTTCCAGAACTTGCATTAGCTGCGGATTACTACAGACTGTTCTGTTTTTGACAGATTCTGTTTTCCGTGTGTTGTTTGCTTATTTTGATGAATCTATGGCTAGTAAAATAGTTTATAAACCATAGAGAAGTTGGAATACAGTAATTTTAACACCAATATAAAGAAAGAGTGATTTCATTACAGTACCTTGAAGTGGTGTTTTGTTTTCTTTCGCTAATGGAGCTCACGAGATTTTCTACTTTATGTTTTGAGTTGTGAAGTTTTCAAGTTCTGGGTAAAAGATTTGATGGATTATGGAACAAGGAGTGGAAAGAGGCTAAGCTTGGGGATGCCCATGGAACCCAAATATATTCTAAGGACACCTAAAAGCCAAAGCTTGGGGATGCCCGGGAAGGCATCCCCTCTTTCGTCTACTTCTATCGGTAACTTTACTTGGAGCTATATTTTTATTTACCACATGATATGTGTTTTGCTTGGAGCGTCTTGTATTATTTGAGTCTTTATTTTTTAGTTTTACACAATCATCCTTGCTGCAAACACCTTTTTGAGAGAGACACACATGATTCGGAAATTGTTAGAATATTCTATGTGCTTCAGTTATATCTTTTGAGTTATATAGTTTTTGCTCTAGTGCTTCACTTATATCTTTTAGAGAATGATGGTGGATTTGTTTTATAGAAACTTTTGTTCTCTCATGCTTCACTTAGATTATTTTGAGAGTCCTACAAAACGGCATGGTAATTTGCTTTAATTATGTTAGGCATTCAAGATTAATAAAAAAATTCCTATGAGTGTGTTGAATACTATGAGAAGTTTGAAACTTGATAATTGTTTTGAGATATGGAGATGGTGATATTAGAGTCGTGCTAGTTGAGTAGTTGTGAATTTAAGAAATGCTTGTGTTGAAGTTTTTGATTCCCGTAGCATGCACGATGGTGAACTGTTATGTTAGGAAGTCGGAGCATGATGTATTTATTGATTGTCCTCCTTATGAGTGGCGGTCGGGGACGAGTGATGGTCTTTTCCTACCAATCTACCCCCCTAGGAGCATGCGTGTAGTACTTTGCTTCAATAACTAATAGATTTTTGCAATAAGTATGTGAGTTCTTTATGACTAATGTGGAGTCCATGGATTAGATGCACTCTCACCCTTCCACCATTGCTAACCTCTCTAATACCGCGCACCTTTCACCGGTATCATACACCCACCATATACCTTCCTCAAAACAGCCACCATACCTTCCTATCATGGCATTTCCATAGCCATTCCGAGATATATTGACATGCAACTTTCCACCATTCCGTTTACTATGACACGCTCCATCATTGTCATATTGCTTCGCATGATCATGTAGTTGACATTTTAGTTGTGGCAAAGCCACCTTTCATAATTCTTTCATATAAGTCACTCATGCATCATTGCTATCCATGTATACCGCTAGAGGCATTCATATAGAGTCATACTTTGTTCTAGTATCGAGTTGTAATCATTGAGTTGTAAATAAATAGAAGTGTTATGATCATCATTCATAGAGTATTGTCCCAAAAAAAGAGAAAGGCCAAATAAAAAAAAGGGGCAATACTAGTATCCTTTTGTTCCACACTTGTGCTTCAAAGTAGCACCATGATCTTCATGATAGAGAATCTCCTATGTTATCACTTTCATATACTAGTGAGAATTTTCTATTATAGAACTTGGCTTGTATATTCCAACGATGGGATTCCTCAAAATGCCCTAGGTCTTCGTGTGCAAGCAAGTTGGATGCACGCCCACTTAGTTCTTTTTGTTGAGCTTTCATATATTTACAGCTCTAGTGCATCCGTTGCATGGCAATCCGTACTCACTCACATTGATATCTATTAATGGGCATCTCCATAGCCCGTTGATACGCCTAGTTGATGTGAGGCTATCTTCTCCCTTTTGTCTTCTCCACAACCACCATTCTATTCCACATATAGTGCTATGTCCATGGCTCACGCTCATGTATTACGTGAAGATTGAAAAAGTTTGAGAACACCAAAAGTATGAAGCAATTGCTTGGCTTGTCATCGGGGTTGCGCTTGATTTAAATACTTTGTGTGGTGAAGATGGAGCATAGCCAAACTATGATTTTGTAGGTATAACTTTCTTTGGCCATGTTATTTTGAAGAGACATAATTGCTTAGTTAGTATGCTCAAAGTATTACTATTTCTATGTCAATATTGAACATTTGTGTTGAATCTTTCGGATCTGAATATTCATACCACAATTAAGCGAATTTCATTGAAATTATGCCAAGTAGCATTCCACATCAAAAATTCTGTTTTTATCATTTACCTACCCGAGGACGAGCACGAATTAAGATGGGGATGCTTGATACGTCTCCAACGTATCTATAATTTTTGATTGTTCCATGCTATATTATATCCTATTTTGGACATTATTGGGCTTTATTATGCACTTTTATATTATTTTTGGGACTAACCTATTAACCGGAGGCCCAACCCAGAATTGTTGTTTTTTTCGTATTTCAGAGTTTCACAGAAAAAGAATATCAAACGGAATTGAAACGGAATGAAACCTTCGGGAACGTGATTTTTGGAACGAACGTGATCCAGAGGACTTGGACCCTACGTCAAGACATCAACCAGGAAGGCACGAGGTAGGGGCGAGCCTACCCCCCCTAGGCGCGCCCTCCTCCCTCGTGGAGCCCATGTTGCTCCACTGACGTACTCCTTCCTCCTATATATACCTACGTACCCCAAGCTGCCAGATATGGAGCCAAAACCCTAATTCCACCACCGTAAATTTCTCTATCCACGAGGTCCCATCTTCGGCCTTTTCTGGAGCTTCGCCGGAGGGGGTATCGATCACGGAGGGCTTCTACATCAACACCATAGCCCTCCAATGATGTGTGAGTAGTTTACTTCAGACCTTCGGGTCCATAGTTATTAGCTAGATGGCTTCTTCTCTCTTTTTGGATCTCAATACAAAGTTCTCCCCCTCTCTTGTGGAGATCTATTCGATGTAATCTTCTTTTGCGGTGTGTTTGTTGAGATCGATGAACTGTGGGTTTATGATCAAGTTTATCTATGAATAATATTTGAACTTTCTCTGAATTCTTTTATGTATGATTGGTTATCTTTACAAGTCTCTTAGAATTATCGGTTTGGTTTGGCCTACTAGATTGATCTTTCTTGCAATGGGAGAAGTGCTTAGCTTTGGGTTCAATCTTGCGGTGTCCTTTCCCAGTGACAGTAAGGGCAGTAAGGCACGTATTGTATTGTTGCCATTGAGGATAACTAGATGGGGTTTATATCATATTGCATGAGTTTTCCCTCTACATCATGTAATCTTGCTTAAAGCGTTACTCTGTTCTCTTGAACTTAATACTCTAGATGCATGCTGGATAGCGGTCGATGTGTGGAGTAATAGTAGTAGATGCAGGCAGGAGTCGGTCTACTTGTCTTGGACGTGATGCCTATATACATGATCATACCTAGATATTCTCATAACTATGATCAATTCTATCAATTGCTCAACAGTAATTTGTTCACCCACCGTAATACTTATGCTCTCGAGAGAAGCCTTTAGTGAAACCTATGGCCCCCGGGTCTATTTTCCATCATATTAATCTTCTAATACTTAGTTATTTCCTTTGACATATATTTTGCTTGTATCTTTTTTTCTCTTTATCATAAAAATACCAAAATATTATCTTATCATATCTATCAGATCTCACTCTCGTAGGTGACCGTGAAGGGATTGACAACCCCTTTATCGTGTTGGTTGCGCGGAGTTTATTTGTTTGTGTAGGTGCGAGGGACTCGTGTGTGGCCTCCTACTAGATTGATACCTTGGTTCTCAAAAACTGAGGGAAATACTTAAGCTGCTCTGCTGCATCACCCTTCCCTCTTCAAGGGAAACCAACGCAGTGCTCAAGAGGTAGCACATACACACGAGGGGATACTTTGTAGACCCATCGTCAAACTCCAATGGCTAGGTGAGAGAAATAAAACCACAGAGTGTGATTGCCTGGTTCACCGCACTGGCACCTCCTTCATGGACCAATACATTGGGATAAGTGTAGTCATGCGCAATTCCGAACACCCCTGTAGTATCTACATGGAGGTTGAAGCCAACGACTGGGAACTCTTGGATATAAAAACGGCGCACAGGAGGATAAAACCCTTCATAAAGGTATAAATATATAACAAAAGCCTTAGTTCACAATAAAACTCCCGAATAGTTCGGACTCGCTCACTTGAATACTACATCCTTCGAGCATTGGCCTTCTACAAGGCAGGCACCTTTTAGTACGTCCTCAAAATAGCGCTCCGGTGTGCGATGGTCCATGCTTTCGGGCAGGCCCTCAACTGCCACCTTTTCGGCCTTCATCTTTGCCCAGTCTATCTTCACACGGGGGAAGGCCATTCACGCTCATTCTATGCAGGACCACCTCTTGACGCACTACTGCAGGATGGTCCAAATGCGACACTACGATCAGAGACCCTTCAAGAAACTGTGTGTGATGCAATGATCGCAAACGATGGTGTAGGAAAACCGTCAGAAAAGGTGCAAAACATTTGCGATGACAGATGCATCAAACATAGTTCAGAATTTAGTTGCGTGTGCGATGCAGGGCATATGGTTCAGCTCAATGAACTGTTTGTGATGAGGAGGCACAAAAGAAACGGGTAGCCTGATGGAGGCGTGTGCGATATATAGCATATGGTTCACTGGGACGAACTGTGTGTGATTAGGCAACACAATGGAAACGGTTCAACTGAACAAGATGTGTGTGATACGTGGCAAACAGGTCCGTTATCTGAAATGTGTGCGAAGACCAATAATAACAGAGACAATTGCTGCTAATAAGCCGTGTGAATTGCTCTGTCAATAGTAGAATAACATGTATATATATGACTAAAATAAACATCCAATTACATAGGTGACTATATAGATCATTCGCACACACCTCAATAAAGAATTGGATGCATTCTAAAGTAGGAGAAACGATAGTCTAGTCATTTACTTCTTGTGATGCTCCTGCCCCTACTATGTGGCTCGATCCCTCGTCTGGGTCAGGAAGAAGACAGTTCCTAATGTCAACGATCTGCCTGTACAACTCGTAGCTTGTGTACGCGTCCATGGCCATGTACTTGTCATGTTGTTCATCCAATCTCTTATGCCACACACTGTGCCAGGCATTCCTGTCCTTATTGCTCTCTTTCTTCATCTTCGCGTAGTAGGGGTCGATGATGGCCAAGGCGAGGTCAACCAGGGAGTTCAGTTTGCTTTTGTCGCTGCCCCAGACCTTGTAGTGGTGCTGGATGTTGACAAGATTCATCCATTTGAAGTCACTAACCTTGAGCGCTTTAAGATCGTTGGTGTTGTCGAACGTAGCGAAACTGTAGTCGGAGTTGTTGATAAACCTGGAGAAATGCTCGCAAGGCCTTGTGGCAAGGTGGAAGTGGTAGACGAGGACGTCATGTCGCATGCACAACTGGGCAACGGCAACCTTCTGATCATGCCTAGCACGACCGATGGTGTACTCGAGGTCGAAGCCGACCACTCGGTACTTGTCCTCGGCAAGGAACTACTCCAGAGTTTGGATGGAGCTCTCCACTCAGACCGGATCGTTCGTGTATACCACCGAGAGGGCCTTCCCCCTCACGTGGGTGTCCACTACGTGATGCATGGTGAACTGCCCACCGTTGTCGTCGTCGGTGATACGTCTCCAACGTATCTATAATTTTTTATTGGTCCATGCTATTATATTATCTGTTTTGGATGTTTATGGGCTTTATTCTACACTTTTATATCATTTTTGGGACTAGCCTATTAACCGGAGGCCCAGCCCAAAATGTTGTTTTATTTCCTATTTCGGTGTTTCGAAGAAAAGGAATATCAAACGGAGTCCAAACGGAATGAAACCTTCGAGAGAGTTACTTTTGGAACGGAAGCAATCCAGAAGACTTGGAGTAGACGTCAAGGAAGCTTCAAGGTGGCCATGAGGAAGGGAGGCACGCCTGCCCCCCTGGGTGCCCCCCTCGTGGCTCCCCTGACCGACTTCTTTCGCCTATATATGTCCATGTACCCTAAAAACATCGGGGAGCAAAATAGATCGGGAGTTTCGCCGCCAGAAGCCTCTGTAGCCACCGAAAACCAATCAGGACCCATTCCGGCACCCTGTCGGAGTGGGGAATCCCTCTCTAGTGGTGATCTAAATCATCCCGGTGCTCTCCATGACGAGGAGGGAGTAGTTCTCCCTCGGGGCTAAGGGTATCTACCAGTAGCTATGTGTTTGATCTCTCTCTCTCTCTCTCTCTCTCGTGTTCTTGAGGTGGAACGATCTTGATGTATTGCGAGCTTTGCTATTATATTTGGATCTTATGATGTTTATCCCCCTGTACTCTCTTGTGATGGATTGAATTTTCCCTTTGAAGTTATCTTATCGGATTGAGTCTTTGAGGATTTAAGAACACTTGATGTATGTCTTGCACGTGCTTATCTATGGTGACAATGGGATATCATGTGATCCACTTGATGTATGTTTTGGTGATCGACATGCGAGTTCCGTGACCTCGTGAACTTATGCATAGGGGTTGGCACACATTTTCGTCTTCACTCTCTGGTAGAAACTTTGGGGCACTCTTTGAAGTTCTTTGTGTTGGTTGAATAGATGAATCTGAGATTGTGTGATGCATATCGTATTATCATACCCACGGATACTTGAGGTGACATTGGAGTATGTAGGTGACATTAGGGTTTTGGTTGATTTGTGTCTTAAGGTGTTATTCTAGTATGAACTCTATGATAGATTGAACGGAACGAATAGCTTCGTGTTATTTTACTACAGACTCTTGAATAGATCGATCAGAAAGGATAACTTTGAGGTGGTTTCGTACCCTACCATAATCTCTTCGTTTGTTCTCCGCTATTAGTGACTTTGGAGTGACTCTTTGTAGCATGTTGATGGATAGTTATATGATCCAATTATGTTATTATTGTTGAGAGAACTTGCGCTAGTGAAAATATGAACCCTAGGCCTTGTTTCAACGCATTGCAATACCGTTTGTGCTCACTTTTATCATTAGTTACCTTGATATTTATATATTTTCAGATTACAAAAACCTCTATCTACCATCCATATTGCACTTGTATCACCATCTCTTCGCCGGACTAGTGCACCTATACAATTTACCATTGTATTGGGTGTGTTGGGGACACAAGAGACTCTTTGTTATTTGCTTGTAGGGTTGCTTGAGAGAGACCATCTTCATCCTATGCCTCCCACGGATTGATAAACCTTAGGTCATCCACTTGAGGGAAATTTGCTATTGTCCTACAAACCTCTGCACTTGGAGGCCCAACAATGTCTACAAGAAGAAGGTTGCGTAGTAGACATCAGTCGGCCGCTGGGAGCGCCATTGGAGCCACGGGGAGCGCCATTGGAATCGCCGAATGTCCTCTCTGTATGTGTCCTCGTGGGTGTGCTTATTGTGATGTGTGAGATGAGAGGTAAAGGTAAATGGCCACACGAATAAAAGGGGGCCGGGCAGCGTGGATTCTCGGCGTGTCCGCATGGCAGTTTTTGTAGCAGGTAACTACATCGTCGTGTCGCGCAAGGTGCAACCGCTTGCACACGAACGTGCGTGATCGTGCGCCGACCCAAAACAATGGCAGCGCGCGTGGAGGGACGAGGGCAGAGCACCCGGAGGGACGCGAGAGCAGAACACGCGCGGCGGGACGCGAGCAGAGCGCGTCGTGGCTGCGTGAACCGCAAGCAACCACACGCATGGAGCAGTTGAACACGCAAGAAATGGTTGCCTACAAGCCGGCTGACAGTTGCGTTGCTGCGTAGAGAGCGGTTGTGTAGTACCACCTCCGTCTAGTCCATAGTCTCCTTTATATTCCATGCCATACTTTGCCCTCAAATTTAACCAAGAAAATGTTAATGCATGTTTTAAAAATTATATAATTGGAAACTATGTTCAAATACAAATCCAACTATATAATCTCTGGTGACATGCATTCGTATTGTATTAGTTAAATCATACTTATAAACCAGGATGGTAGTATAGTAGGTAATTAAATCACAAACGTTTTTTTATTAACCATATGTGTACGTGGCCTTTCGTCCTCCTCTCGCACGTCTTGTCACCCCGCTGCCGTAGACGGCTTACAGCGCAAGTTTGTGCAGCACACGGGGGCGTTCTTTTTGCCAAACGGTGGCGCCAATGAATCGTCGGTGAGCCCATTCCCACGCAACCTCGCAGGTTCCAGTGCAAGCTTCCCGCCCGACTCGGTGAAATCCCCCAAAATCCCAATGCTTATTGGCTAGCTATAAAAACCCTCACGGCCGGCGAGTCTTGCATCGAATTTTCCCCTCCATCCATGTTGCTTATCTCGTCTGCTTCTCCCACATTCGCCAATGGCACCGGTCCGTCATCGTCGCTCAGCCACTCCGCCGTCATCAGCTGGCAGGCTACACCGCGGTGGTGGCGCAGTCCCCGGCGTAGTGTAGTGCGCATGGCGTCCCTTTTGGGTGTGCGCGGAACAACCACCACACGCTCCACCGCCGGTGTCCGTCGGCAGCTGTTGCCGGCCGCCATTGCCGCCACACCACCGTCGAAAGCCAGGGCCATCGCCCGCTCCGCCACCACGGCCCGAAGGCGGGAGATGGCCGTCGTGGCCGCCACCCCACTGTCGGCCATTGTGGCCATCATCAGCTCTGCCACCCCATTGCCGGCCACTGTGGTGGTCGTGGCCGCCACCCCGTCATGGGCCGCCGTGGCCGCCAGCCCACCGTTGACCGCCGAGGTCATCGCCCGCTCCGCCACCGCCGCCCGAAGGCGGAAAGCGGAGGTGGATGTCCGCACGTGCGACATCGATCTTGTGCGCTACACTGAGTTCCTGTGGGCGGAGGAGGAGCGCCTCGTCGAGCATGCAAAGAGCCTTACCGCCGCAGTGGCGGCAGCACTCGCCGCCTCAGAGGCGAGGAATCAGGAGATTTACGAGGAGAACCATCGCTTCGAGAGGGGTCGTCTAGAGCGGCAGAGGGCGTTCGAGGCGAGCGTCACTGAAGCTGCATTAGTGGCAGGCACCGCATTGCGGTTGCCCAGCTCGTCGGTAGGCTCCTCCTCCTCCGCCTCTTACTGAGTGCGCTCGATAGAGGAGAGGCAGCCGGAAGTAGTACAAACTCCTCCGCAGTAGTAGTAGTATTTAGGGGCTATTTTGTGCAGTTCATTTGACTATAGATGTGGTGGAACTGTACAACGTACTTAAAATTAGCTGTTATATATAGTTGAACCAGCTATTTCAATACATGGTTGCAACAATTGGGGAAAAGTTTGGTCGGTTCATCTGTCGAGTTGAACTATTTTTATAAATTAAGAATGACTGCTTAATCTATGAATGAAATATATGCTTAATT
The DNA here is from genome assembly GCF_056163025.1 of Triticum urartu. Taxonomy (NCBI): domain Eukaryota; kingdom Viridiplantae; phylum Streptophyta; class Magnoliopsida; order Poales; family Poaceae; genus Triticum; species Triticum urartu. The sequence goes on along the minus strand of NC_141877.1, from coordinate 525,050,693 downwards.
ACGGAATTTTAGTTGCAAAAATTAGATACTGCTTGTGATTGTTAGCTTCATATTTTGATAAAAATCGCAGTGTTACAAGGATTGACAAATCTTACCAAATTGTCTGTACGTTGTTCCACACGGGTCATCCAAATAATCGTTTGCGTTGAAGGGATGCAAAAATCCTGCGCTGCTCTCACTTTGCATACAGGTGTTATATCTAAAATGTTTGCGATCAAGACCTGCGGAAATCCTGCTCGACACATTTGCTCTTGGCTTCCTGGGGAAGCTGTCGGTTTGCATACATGCGTTCTAACTAAAATGTTTACGATGAGTGTTTTATATTTAAAAAGCAAATTAAACTCCGGCTTGGGTGCCATTAATGGAGAGGATATGAGCAAGGCAGGAGGCCATGGAATTCAAAGGGCTCGCTTCCGAGTGAGCATGCGCAGCATACAGCTCGCATGCTTCCCCGTGAGCCTGCGCACTCAAAGACAGCTTGCACGCCTCTCGGTTCGCATGCGCACTGGAAGACGCTCGCACGCCTCCCGTTCAGTGAAGGTCAATCAACTGTCTGCACGCACCTCCTACAGCCATTCAAACCAAGACACGTGGCTTCAAGTGAATAGTTAACCAAATTTTGGATTTACTAGAATTTAAAAATCAGGCATCTCAATGTTTTGTCGGCAAGCAACGGTGCCCTGGTGTTTGGAATTCATTCTCATTTCTTGCATGGGACCTAAGCATGCACCCAAGGACACATATTTGATTTTTCAACCAATTTATTTGCAATGGAGCATGTGCATGTAGCTCAAATTTGAATTACGCACCTGAAATGGCTAGAAAACCAATTTAATGTATCAAATGTTCGAACGAACCCTGAATAATTCCAATTCTTTTACGACACACATATAATTGCATGTTCACTCCAGATAAAAGGTCTAGCAATTCAAACACCGTCCATTACTGCTGTGACCCCATTATGTAATTCAAATCGGGATGAAAATCAATTAGATCACACAGTTTATTATTAGCAACCATGTGAGATGCAGCACAAAATATCCTGGAGCACCGTCGGTGTATAGTACGTCTATGGCTTACGCTAGAATTTTGGATTTACTAGAATTTAAAACCCAGGCATGTCAATGTTTTGCCGGCAATCAACGGTGCACCGGTGTTTGAAATTCATTACCATTTCTTGCATGGGACCTAAGCATGCATCCAAGGACATAGATTTGATACTTCAACCAATTTATATGCACTGAAGCATGTGCACGTAGTTCAAATTTGAATTATGCACATAAATGCATTGAAAACTCAGTTAATGGATAAAAATGTCCAAACGAACCCCGAAATATCACAAAAAATCACACAACACTCCTGTTGTTCTATGTTGACACGAGAAAAAAATATTAAAACCAATAAGAGGCAATGGATATCGTTTCGTCCACAAAGGTGGGACATTCCCAACCGAAAACCATCATGCTTGTTGTGAGAAGCTCCGGTTTTTGAGAAGCATATACCCAAACCTGCCCCAAATGGGATAAAATTTGTACCACGACATATTGATGCCGCTCCATGATAGCGTGCCAAGTTTCATGAATTTCAGACGAGTTTTGGATTTAATAGAATTTAAAAACCATGCATATCAATGTTTTCCCGGCAATCAACGGTGCCCCAGTGTTTCAAATTCATTCCCATTTCTTGCATGGGACCTAAGCATGCACCCAAGGACACATATTTGATTTTTCGACCAGTTTATATGCACTGGAGCATGTGCATATAGTTCAAATTTGAATTCTGCACATAAATGCATTGAAAACTCAGTTAATGCATAAAAATGTCCAAACGAACCCCGAAAAATCACAAAAATTCACACAACACTGCTGTTGTTCTATGTTGACGTGAGAAAAAAATTGAAAGCAGTAAGAGCCAATGGATATCGTTTCGTCACAAAGGTGGGACGTTCCCTACCTAAAACCATCATGCTTGTTGTGAGAAGCTCCGGTTTGTGAGAAGCATATACCCAAACCTGCACCAAATGGGACAAAATTTGTACCACGTCATGTTGATGCCGCTCCATGATAGCATGCCAAGTTTCATGAATTTTAGACGTGTTTTGGATTTACTAGAATTTAAAAACCATGCATCTCAATGTTTTGCCAGCAATCAAGGGAGCCCCGGTGTTTCAAATTCATTACCAATTCTGGCATGGGACCTAAGCATGCACCCAAGGACACAGATTTGAATTTTCAACCGATTTATATGCACTGGAGCATGTGCATGTAGTTCAAATTTGAATTATTCACATAAATGCATTGAAAACTCAGTTAATGCATAAAAATGTCCAAACGAACCCCGAAAAATCACAAAAATTCACACAACACTCCTGTTGTTCTATGTTGACATGAGAAAAAAATTGAAAGCAGTAAGAGCCAATGGATATCGTTTCGTCACAAAGGTGGGACGTTCCCTACCTAAAACCATCATGCTTGTTGTGAGAAGCTCCGGTTTGTGAGAAGCATATACCCAAACCTGCCCCAAATGGGACAAAATTTGTACCACGTCATGTTGATGCCGCTCCATGATAGCATGCCAAGTTTCATGAATTTTAGACGTGTTTTGGATTTACTAGAATTTAAAAACCATGCATCTCAATGTTTTGCCAGCAATCAAGGGAGCCCCGGTGTTTGAAATTCATTCCAATTCTTGCATGGGACCTAAGCATGCACCCAAGGACACAGATTTGAATTTTCAACCGATTTATATGCACTGGAGCATGTGCATGTAGTTCAAATTTGAATTATGCACATAAAATGCATTGAAAACTCAGTTAATGCATAAAAATTTCCAAACGAACCCCAAAAAATCACGAAAAATCACACAACATTCCTATTGTTCTATGTTGACACGAGAAAGAAATTTGAAAGCAATAAGTGGCTATGGATATTGTTTCGTCCACAAAGGTGGGACGTTCCCTACCGAAAACCGTCATGCTTGTTGTGAGAAGCTCCAGTTTGTGAGAAGCATATCCCAAACCTGCCCCAAATGGGACCAAATTTGTACCACGGAGTGTTGATGCCGCTCCATGATAGCATGCCAAGTTTCATGAATTTCAGACGAGTTTTGGATTTACTAGAATTTAAAAACCAGGCATCTCAATGTTTTGCCACCAATCAACGGTGCCCTGATGTTTGAAATTCCTTCCCATTTCTTGCATGGGACCTAAGCATGCAACCAAGGACACAGATTTGATTTTCAACCAATTTATATGCACTGGAGCATGTGCATGTAGTTCAAATTTGAATTGTTCACCTAAAATGGCTAGAAAACTAATTTGATGTATAAAATGTTCAAACGAACCGTGAATAATTCTAATTCTTTTACGACACACATATAGTTGCATGTTCACTCCATATAAAAGGTCTAGCAATTCAAACACCGTCCATTGCCGTTGTGACCGAATTATGTAATTCAAATCATGATGAAAAATCAAGTAGATCACACACAGTTTATTATCTGCAACCGTGTGAGATGTAGTACAAAATATCTTGGAGTACCATTGGTGTTTAGTACGCCTATGGCTTACGCGGGAAGGTGTGTCCGCTACAGTCCACAGCCGGCGTCTCAAGCACACTAGCTCGCTCCCCAAATATCATTTCACTGTTCAATCATCGCCGGTGAAAGATGGGCACGTGAACACGCATCGTGAGGGCAACTTTGGTTGCCCACTCCGGCAAGAGCGCGGCCGCAGCCGCCATGCGCGTGCTAATGGAGCAGCACAATAGTTGTCCGTTCAGCAGCGGTGGCTTTAGCCCTGATGGAGGCCACCCACGACCATGTCGACGCCGCCCATGCCCAGCTCCTTCCGGCCACTGAACAAATCGAACGAAGCTTCACCAACAACGGTTTTCAACCCACGGCCGAAGAGCTGGCAATTGCCGAGAGCGTTCGAGGAGCCGCCCGTTCCTCCGCCGCATACCTTGCGACGACAGATGCCGTCCAAGCCTAGATCGTGTCCGCCCACGCCCAGCTCGTGGCGGACTTTTCCAAAGAGATGGCGGACGCGGATGGCGAGATGCTTGTCTGTAACATCCCAATTTTATTAAATTTGGATGTTAATAGAATCATTCAATGCATATCATATTTCTTTGCATTTTGGAGTTTTTGAAATATTCAAATAATATTTTTCCACTCGAGAAAAACAAATGAGAGGGGATAAGATGACTTCCTCAAAATATAAAAGTGTGGAAAATTTTATTTTGAATATTATTTGAAGTTTTGGAGTTTATTGGTATTTAGTTTATTTGTAAAAAGTGCATTAATTGCATTAGGAAATTATTTTCAAAATGTTCTGTGCTTAAGTTAATGTTCATTAGGCTCTAAATATTATGTAGTTATTTTAGAAATTAATTTGGTGTTTTTATTAATTCAATTGAATTAGTTATGAGCATTTTGGTCTCCTGTTAAAAAAACACACACACACACACGCACGCAGCCTGGACCAAAATTGGGTTCGGCCCAGGAGCGCTCGACCGGTCCAACTGGCCATTTTGGCCCAGCGCCCGACGCCTTCTGCCCGCCTGCGCCCCCTCTCAGTCACCTCCTCTCGCTGCTGCTGCCAGGCGGGCCCCGCTCGTCAGCTCGTCCCCAACCTCCCGCATCGCACGGGATAAACACCCGCGCCTCGCTGCCCTCCCCTCGCCTATAAATGCCCCGGGCTCCCCTCTATCGACCTCACCGTCCCGCTTCTTCCCACGCCGCTCACAGCCGCCGTGCTGCCCGTTCGCATCTCGCCGGAGCCGCGCAACTTGCCGGAGCAGTTCGTCTCCCGTAGACCACTCCGACCCTTCCTTTCTGTAAAGTTTCTTAGCCCGCCGAGGCCGATCCTTTTGACACGATTTTTGCCCCTAGGTTCCATCAGAGACGCCGCACCGTCGACGCCGGAGCCACCGGAGCACCGAAGGCCGCCGGAGCCACCATCCGGACGCCCAAGCCACGCCGCACCTCCCCGTCTTCTTCCCCGACGCCGAGGACCCGCCGTAGCCGCTGCCCCGCCACCGACAGACGCCGCGCCGCCGTCCTCTACTCATCTCCGACGCCGCTAGCCGTTGTAAGCCGCCGCACATCCTCCGGTTCGTTAGATCGAATATCAACGGCTTAGATTAGATTGGTTAGGTTGTTTTTTTAGTCAAACCGATAGGCAGTTAACCGCGGGTTTTATTTTTAAAACCGATCAGTTTTAGTTTAAATTAGCCGTCGCCGCCATTTTGGTCAATTTGTGAACGTCCGCTGTATAAGCTACGCGGCGAACACCTTTCGGCCAGTAAGAATCTGCCACACGTCAAGGACCTGTTTGCGATAGTTTTTCTTCACTATTTAGTCCCGGATCTTAGATTAGCCGTAACTTTTAAACCGTAGATCCAAACTTGATGAAACAGCGGCAAATTCTTCGTATTGTTTAGATCTATCCAGTAGAATAATTTTTTGCAAACTGTTGTCAGATTCAAATTTTATTTATTCAGATTTGAATTCGAACTTCAAATGGCCATATCTTCCAAACCGTAGCTCTGATTAAGTTGATTCCTTTTGCATGCTGTCACCGTAGCAAAACCCTATCACCTAGACCTTTGTCACAATAATTATCACACAGCCCTTTAATATTTTTACTAGTATCCATAGTATGCACTATTTTTTTCACATCACTCTTTGAGCCATAGGCCTATGTTGTTTTGCACTTAGAATATTTCTGTAGTAACTTACAGTGTTGCTTGTTCATTTGGTTTTTCCGAGACTTTTTGCTATGCATGTTCTTTTGGTTCTCTAGAATGTTTTCTTATGTTTGTTTATCTTCTTTGCGATAAATTGCCCGGAGTGCGAAGCAGAATATTATCAATCTTTATAATTCAACCAGCAGGTACCAAGGCAAGTTGCATCTTGATCATGTTTCATTACCTATGTTTTTATTATGCACTTAGTTCTTTGAGGTAGGACTGCATGGTAGGAAACTGATGCCGCGTGGATTGGGGAGTGATCATTGTAAAGTTTGAGTGACAATGTAGTAAATAGGACCTAAGTTAATTAATGAACTACCTGGGCGGAAACTTGTGGGAATGGTGGCGAAGTACAGTGGGGCATGCATGGGAAATCCATGGTGGTGCACCACTAGTGGACCGTCCGCTCAGGCTCAAAGAGATCAATTGTATTCCCATGTCTAGAAGCTTACGTGTGCAGCCACAAGCCAATATGGGCTCTGGCTTAGTCGAGTAGTTAGTGTGACCCCTTCCGGGATGGGCTAGCAGATGTAGAATGATGTAGGTGTACCGGCCTATCCGTGGGTTAAGGGGGAACATTTTCGAAAGGGTATGTCTCGATCTTCCGATCATGGAGGTGGTCGAGTCTTGTGGGGAAAAGTGCGCAACCTCTGCAGAGTGTCAACCTAATCGATTAGCCGTGTCCCCGGTTATGGACAACTTGAGCATCTAGTAGTGGAAATGCCGGGAGATCTCCTCACCTTTAAAGTAAAAATTTGGGTTTTAAATGAAACCTGGGAACGGATGGAGTTGGGTTTGCCAACTCATCCTATGCAAATGTGTAGTAGTAGAATAACATCTTTTCTAATAGGGAAAAACTAGCTTTATGCAAAAACTAAACTTAGAGCTTTCCACCAGCCAAACTGCATGTAAAAGTAGGTTCATTACACTATGATGTGACTTGCCAGTACATTCAATGTACTGACCCATTTGGCTGCAACTTATCACGTTGGAGATATATCCGACGAGGATTAAGGTGCGATAGGTCGATGTTCTACACTCAACCTTGCTCGTGGAGTTGGACTCATTTACTTCTTTGCTTCCGCAGTATTTGCTTATTGGCTCTATGCCCTATTTTGTAATAAATGTATTGCTCCTGGACTATCAATGTAATAAAGAGACGTGTGTTATTTCTGTTATTTTATCGAGTACTGTGTGTGATAGCACGTCGATTCAGGGACTAGCACGGTAAGCACAGAGACTTCGACTCTTACTGAGTCGGGTCGCTACCAGATGGTATCAGAGCACACGTTGACTGTAGGACGCGACCCCTAGAAATGAAGAAAGCCCATAGGATAAAAAACTATATTTTTCATTTTCCACATATATCCTTTGGTCTCGTACCTTCTCTACTTCAATACTAATTTCTTTTCTTTTTCAAAATGTAGATGTCGTCCGCCCTTGTTGAGTTCGAGCAGCCAGATGAGACCATGCCCTTTGGAAGCCAGCTGGTGAAGATCACGAAGCACCTGAAGATTGGTCTTCCCACATTCACTGGAACCTTCACAGCCACCCTGCCCGAGGAGACACGTTGGAGGATCGATTCTCATATCCCCAAACGCATCCTCGGAAACCGCACCAAGCCCATTGACTTCCATGTGGATACCGCAACATGGGGCTTGGGCAGGGGTATCGCAGCTCACATTGCTCTCGGACGCATTCGGGAGGTGTATGACGAAGACCTCAAGAGGACCTCCTTTGTGATGTACGGACGTCGTGACGCAAACGGAGATGTGGTGCGTACCCTGGAGGATGCGACGATAGCATCCCATATCCTGGACATGGAGGAGCACATTCTTATGATGGAGCTGGAGCTGTCCAACAACATGGTCGTCATGAAGAACGTCATGACCCGCAAGGCCGAGCTAGAGGAGGAGCTCCAGGACGCTCGCATCGAGCACGAGGGAGAGCTGGACACACTGCAGGAGAAGATCGACGACCTGAAGCTTGAGCTTGGAGGCCGAGGAGAAGCTGGATGAGGGAGAAAACATCCAGGAGGATCACTCATATGGTGCCTATGTCAGCCAGGAGAGGGACCAAAATGATGAGCTCGGAGATGACGACACGGAGAGCGATGCAAGGACACCCGATGTCGACATGGTTGACTGGTCCTCGTCTGATGAGAGTTAGATTTTATACCACCATGAGAGTTTAGAAAATTCGATTTCGTTATCCGATTAGTTTTATTTCATTTGTAAGACCTTGTCAAATCTTGTGACATGGCTTACCTTAGGTTTGATCATTCATGTGAACCTCTTTGTTTGAAATTGGATGGGAGTGATTTGAAGTTTTATTGCTGTCATGTGCATATGGGTAGTGTGATTTTACTCACTAGGCCTTGTTCTATTCTAACTCCTCATCCACTTTGAAACCCATCAGATGCCTCCAAGACGTGACCTCGGATTCAACTTTCCGCTGGAGCTTACGCAATTGATCCAGCAACAAAATGCTCTTATGCAGATGCTCATTCAGAACCAGAACTAGAACAACAACAACAACCACCCACCGCCGCCACCCCCGGTAGACAGTCTTACCCGTTTTCTGAGGCTGAACCCACCCTGTTCTCCAGCAGCACGGACCGATCGTCGCAGATGACTGGCTCCACAAGATAGGAAGGGAGCTGGCCATGATAGGATGCAATGATGCGGAGAAGGTGAAGTTTGGTGCCCACCAGCTGGATGGACCGGCAGCTGCTTGGTGGGAGAACTACACCACCACATACCCCATGGAGAATGTGACTTGGGCTCAGTTCCAGCGGGCGTTCCGCACTGCTCATGTCTCAGCTGGAGCCATGAGTCTAAAAAAGAAGGAGTTCCGCAGCTTGCGCCAGGGAGGACGCATGGTATCTCAGTATGTTGATGAGTTTAGTAAGTTGGCCCGTTACGCCCCAGAGGACGTGGCCACCGATGCAACCAAGCAGGAGAAGTTTCTGGAGGGATTGAATGATGAGTTGGGAGTTCAGATGAATGTGGCAACATTTGCAGACTATCAGGAGCTGGTTGATAAGGCTACCATTCTTGAAGGCAAGCACCAGCAGAGGGAGAATCGTAAGAGGAAGTACGGCCACGGGAAGTATAACTCTGGAGTTCAATAGAAACCCCGCTACAGCCCGTACTCAGGAAGTTCTGGATCAGGCACTACCAAGTTTGGAGGGAATCACCATAACCATGGGGGCCACATTCATCATGGAGGGAATGGACACAACCACCATGGTCACAAGCAGGGCAATGGTAATGGAGGAAATGGCAATCAGCAGCATTTCAATTCTTCCACACCGATGAAGAAGGACTTGAGTCACATCACCTGCTTCAAGTGCAAGAAGGCAGGTCACTAATCCAATGAGTGCCCTGAGGCGCAGAATTGAAATGGAAATGGCAATGGGAATTCTGGAGGCAAGAAGCCCAATCCTTTCACTAAGGGACATGTGAATCATGTCAATGTGGAAGAGGTTTATGAGCAGCCTGACGCGGTGATTGGCAAGATTTTGGTTAATTCATTTCCAGCACTCATTCTTTTTAACACTGGTGCATCGCATTCATTCATATCAGGGGGATTTGTGGATAAACATAAGTTGCCTACCATAGCTCTTAAGGCACCCATTCTAGTGAGTTCCCCAGAAGCCGAGTCTATGGATAGTCAGGGATGTTTGCAATTGCCTTTGAACATAGGGGGGCATGTTTTTCCCACAGATATGATTATACTAGAATCGCAAGGGTTGGATGTAATCCTAGGGATGGATTGGATGTCCAATTATGAGGGAAACATTGATTGTGCTAGTAGATCGATTTTTCTCACCACCCCAGAGAAGAAGAGGATCAAGTACGTATCCAGGCTTAAGCCTAAGAGGATTCAGGTGAACTCTCTTACGGGAGTTGTCCAGGAAGAAGTACCAGTGGTGAAGGATTATCCCGATGTATTTCCAGATGAGTTACCGGGTATGCCGCCAGATCGGGAGATTGAGTTTTTGATTGAGTTGCTGCCAGGCACAGGACCTATCCCCAAGAGGCCGTATCGAATGCCTACTAATGATTTGGAGGAAGTTAAGAAACAGATTAAGGAGTTGCTAGAGAAAGGGTATATTCGCCCGAGTTCATCACCTTGGGGAGCCCCAGTACTTTTAGTGGAGAAGGATGGAACCTTGAGAATGTGTGTGGATTACCGCTCTTTGAATGAGGTAACCATCAAGAACAAGTATCCCCTACCAATGATCAATGACTTGTTTGACCAGCTAGAAGGAGCTAGTGTTTTCTCCAAGATCGATCTTCGATCGGGTTATCACCAATTGAAGATCCGTGAGAAGGATATACCCAAGACAGCTTTTACCACAAGGTATGGGATTTATGAGTATACATTCATGTCCTTTGGTTTGTGTTGGTGTCAAAACCGGCGGATCTCGGGTAGGGGGTCCCGAACTGTGCGTCTAGGCCGGATGGTAACAGGAGGCAGGGGACACAATGTTTTACCCAGGTTCGGGCCCTCTTGATGCAGGTAAAACCATACGTCCTGCTTGATTAATATTGATGATATGGGTATTACAAGAGTAGATCTACCACGAGATCAGAGAGGCTAAACCCTAGAAGCTAGCCTATGGTATGATTGTCTGTTGTGATTGTTGTCCTACTGACTAAAACCCTTCGGTTTATATAGACACCGGAGAGGGTTAAGGTTACACAAGGTCGGTTACAAAGGAAGAGATATCCATATCCGTATTGCCTAGCTTGCCTTCCACGCCAAGTAGAGTCCCATCCGGACACGAGATGAAGTCTTCAATCTTGTATCTTCATAGTCTAACAGTCCGGCCAATGCAGATAGTCCGGCTGTCCGGAGACCCCCTAATCCAGGACTCCCTCAGTAGCCCCTGAACCAGGCTTCAATGACGATGAGTCCGGCGCGCAGTATTGTCTTCGGCATTGCAAGGCGGGTTCCTCCACCGAATACATCACAGAAGAATTTGAATACGAGGATAGTGTCCGACCCCGCAAAATAAGTTCCACATACTGCCGTAGAGAGAATAATATTTTCGCAATTCCAATTTGCTGACTTGTTTTGGCAGCATGATGTTATGTCATGGCCCGGTGATTATTCGAACCGTTTTTCTTCAACCAGCTCCACACATAACGCGAGACAGTTTCTTGACATGTCTTGTCAAAGCAGAGATCGTGTTCCCCCAATTACAGGATTCTGATTAATAGGGTCGTGGGTAACCCAACCGTGTCTAGGACTCCTAGATTATAGGCAAGTCCTAAACGGCTACGGAGAGGATGCTTGATATTCACCCTCTTTATAAAGGGAAAAGGTTTTTGCTTTTTCCCTCTCGTGCTCAATCAAACCCTTCCCTCGCCTCGAGTTCCAACACCCAAAGCCCAGGTTAGGTGCTCCGGATCCAGCCTTCAAGGCCGATGGATGCCCACCTCCGTGACGGAAGAGGACATCAAGAAGTTGAGGGAGCCCAGATACCTGACCGCCGAGGTTTCGCATCGGCTTCCTGCTCGAGGGCAGGTCGTCCCTACTCCCAAACCCAACGAGAACGTCGTGTTCGTCTCCCACTTCCTCCGAGGCCTAGGCATCACTATGGATCCCTTCGTCAGGGGTTTGATGTTCTATTACGGGCTAGATTTCCATGATCTAGCTCCGGACTCCTTTCTCCACATCTCGACATTTATTGTCATGTGTGAGGCCTTCCTCCGCATTACCCCTCACTTCGGCCTATGGCTCAAGACCTTTGAAGTGAAGCCGAAGATGATCGATGGGCAACATGCAGCGTGCGGAGGTGCATCAATAGGCAATATGGCAGGAGCTCCCTGGCCGAAAGGTTCCTTTCTAGAGGTGTCCGAATTATGGAAACGGGAGTGGTTTTACGTCACAGCTCCCAGAAGTGCCAAGTGGGCGGCTGCCCCCGCTTTCCGCTCGGGCCCCCCCACCACGACTAATGTCATGGATTAGCAGAGCTCTGAGCTGGGGTCCAGCCAAGGACGTGCCTATACTGCAAAGCCGCATTCGAGATCTCTTCGAGGGAGATTTTAATTTGGTCGTGGTAATACAAGTTATGCTAGTTCATCAAGTCCAGCCTTGCAAACGCCGGCCCCTTCGCTTGTGGGAGTTCAACCCAGAAGGACCGCGTGGCATTCAAAGTTTCCTCGGCCTGACGCAAGAGGAGATGTACAAGTCATTCTTTGGACCTCAAATAGAGTGTTCGGACGCTACTGAGGACGTGGGCCTGAGCAGTAACCGCGCCGCCAAACAAGTAAGAAATCCTCTAGCTGAACACACTATCCTTTATTCGTCATGAAGTTATTTATGAGAGATCACTCTTTGACCAGGACTGGCTAACAAAGGCGAAGATGATTCGATGTGCGGCCCCCCTCCCTGAGGGTTTGGAAAATCCGGTATTGGAAAAGATGCTCGAGCTCGCACCTTGCCCGGAGACCTCGAAGGAAGATACAGGGGGAATAATATGGGTGGAAGCGGGCCCCCATCGCTGCAAGTTCCAACCGAGGGAATGAGCGCCTCCTTAAAGGAGGATAACCGGGGGAGGAGGAGGACTGCTTCTGAGGATCCGGAAGCTGAGGCCTTCAAACGAGAGAAGAAGTCTCCAACAGAGGGTCCTGCCTCAGGGGGTGCTCTTGCCGCACAAAGTCCGCGGGGGGATCAGCCCTCCAACAAGTCGTAAGTGATCCAAAAATGTTTTAATAGTGAAGGTATACTATCTTTCTTCTGAGAAAATAACCGCCGCATATATCTTGCAGTTCGGGTCTTAGCCCTTCTCAGCTGAGCTCGTCTTCGGGGGATCTTCTTCCGGAGATGATGGAAAGCGAAACGCCTCCCCCAGACTCCTCCGCTCAAGAAGCAGGCGACCCCGAAGTGTCGTCACGGAGGGCCTCTCCGAATCAGGTGAGGCCAGAAGATAATCCCATAGACCCCCAAAGTCCCCAGCGTCCGGCTCTCGATGAGAGCAAACAAAAGAGTCCGGCACCGTCTAGTATGTGGTCGGACGTTCTGAGGGAGCTATTGGGGCGAGCGGCCATCTCAGAAGAACACCGTACGCTGATGGGTACAGTGATGGAAAGAATTTCGTCTGCCGTAAGCGGATTACATGAAGCCTTTATGAGTCTACTGACAAGCTTTGAGGTACGTGAGATAATATGTGATAGTACCGCACATGTTAGGTGTGCCCTGTGTAGATAGTAGCCCCTGAGACTCTGGTTGTCGTCGGGAATGGCGGAGAACAAAGGATCATAGTCCCAGGCAATAACCATACTGCCTTTATGTGCAGGTGGTGGAAGCTCCGGTGGCTAGCCGGACTAGTGAGTTTGCCAAATTAAAACGGCAACTGGATGCGGCAGACGCCGACAGCGAGCTTGTTAACAAGCGGCTTGACGAATCACAGTGTAAGTAATGTTTTTTGGTGAATGTCACACAATAAGAGCGGCATGATGCCAGTATCTTTAATATGTTGTGACTGCAGACGGAGCTGCTACCGTGGAGACCCTTCGGGTGGAAGTCGCCCGAGCCAAGGAACAAGCGAGGGTTAGTAATGTGGCTGCTTTGAAGGCGGCCGAAGAGTTAAGAGCCGAGAAGTCTGCCCATTGCGAAAGCAAAGAAAAGATGGCCAAGATGACTGTAGAATTAAAACGCACTGCCGACCGTTTCCAGTTCCTTGAAGAAGAGAACTAAGTGAAGGCAGCGGACCTTGAGAAGGCCACTATTGCGGCTGGGAAGCCCTTTCTACTGCGGAGGAAGTTCGGAGATCCGTGGTATGCCCCTCTAGATCGGCTGTGGAGTTCGGCAGACGCATATATGGACTTGGCGGCGAGCGCTGTCGATGCGGTCGAATACTTCCAAGATCAATCAGGTCGTGAAGAGGACAAGCTATTCTGGTCACAATTCAACGTTCCAGAGCGTCCGCTTCCCTTGACTGATCAGCTAGCTGTCAGGACCGCGATTCTAAGTCACACCTATCTAGCCAGTAACACCTCATATCACTTTGCGGCCTCAAGCACGGTATTCCCACGGGTGTCGCCTTACCATGCCCCGGGACCGTTTGCTCCTTTTGGCTCACGTATATGATAGTGTCGCTAGCATCCATATGATAGAGAATCCGGGCCGACATGACTAGTCATGAACCCAAAGTGGCACTAACTTACGGGAACAGGCATACATGAATCAACATCGAGCATGTCGGTCAGCAGCGTGTGAATCCGGGCTGTAGCACTGGGCTAATAGGACTTCGGGAACCCGGGCTGTAGCATGCTAGGTAGGACTCCGGATGTCACCGCGTGACATTTCCCTGAAGGGACAGACACAGGAACGAAGTGAATCACATGCCGGCCAGTCAAGTGTTTCGGAGTAGTAGTGCTAGGCTAGGAGGACTCCGGTGAACCGGGCTGCAGCGGACTACTATGGCTCATGGAAGCACAAGACTACATTTCCCCATAAGAGAGGCTATCAAGGATAAACAACTAGGTTGTCCAATCCCACACATACCAAGCATTTCAATCATACACACAATATGCTCAATATGTGTAATACAACATGGCATCACAACAAGACTCTACGACTCAGAGTATTTATTCATTAGGCTCCGAGGAGTGAGATATTACAAGCATGGGTCTCATGACCCAACATACAGAGCATACAAGCAACAAGCACATGCGCAAGCTTAACATGTCTGAGTACAGACATCTAAAGATGAAAAAGGCTGAGAAGCCTGACTATCTACAAGACCCTCCCAAGGATACAAGATCATAGCTGAGGTAACAAGCTAAACGTCGAAGTCCACGCGGAACTACTAGCGAGACTGAAGTCTCTCTACAAAACATAAATTAAGCAAACGTGAGTACAATTGTACCCATCAAGACTTACATCAGAACTAACTACATATGCATTAGTATCAACAAAGAGGTGGTGGAGTTTGACTGCAGCAAGCCAGCTTTGACTTGGTGGCTATCCTGAACTACGACTGTAAGTAACTCTGTTGAGGTGGCGCACACGAGTCCACATATTCACTACATCAATACTCCACTAGGGATCCGCTCCCGTCTCGATACGAGAACGCCATCCATAGCACTCACGCTTATCTTGCGCATTTTAGAGTATCCACTTTCACTTGTTTATGAACTATGCAACTTGTCCAAGTTTCCATATCCGAGGAATACGGCTATTCCAATAGATAATGATAACCCTGCAGGGGTGTACTTCTTCACACACACTCTCGCCACTTACCACCATGTACACGTCGCGTATCTCGGCAACCTTCAAGCGGAAGCCTGGCGAGGGAGTCGGCCACAACCTCACTAACCAACAAGTCTCTAGTCCAGGTTTATCGCCTATTCGGGTTCCATCCGCAAGGAGATCCGACCGGGGTGTCACTCACGGCCCCAAACGATGTGTACAGGGTTCCCAAGCCCACCATCCAGGTGCCACTTGGTACACCGGGCCACGGTGCCTAGTCGGTCCCAAGCTCACCTGTACCGGGTGCCACTTGGTAGACTACTAACACTACCTACAAACACCAGAAACTAGTTGCAACTCCTGGACAGAGATCAGGTTGATTAATAAGTCGAGAGGGGCACTTAATCATTCCAATGCGTGGTAGTAGTTGTTCATGGATCACAAACACAGAACTCAGTTCCTAAGGACGGCTGCAATGAGACAACCCACCATGTACTCCTACATGGCCTCTCACCACTACCTTTACCAAATCGTGTTCACACACTTAGCTCTCAACAGTAGGACATGTTCACCACATTCCAATTCATCCCCGATGAATCAGACCTGACTCAACTCTAAGAAGTAGCAGGCATGACAAACAAACATGAATCAGTAGGCACATCAGGGCTCAAACAACTCCTACTCATGCTAGTGGGTTTCATCTATTTACTGTGGCAGTGACAGGTCATGCAGAGGAAAGGGGTTCAGCTACCACAACATGTAACAGTTGAAACGTTGTTGTCCTAATGCAGTAAAAGAGAGCAGGAGCGAGAGAGTGGGATTGTATCAGAATGAACAAGGGGGTTTTGCTTTCCTGGCACTTCTGAAGATAACATTGAGTCTTCATCAGTGTCAACGATCACAACATCGGAGCAGTTTTTCTAATTTTCTGGAATTTTCTGAATTATTTTAAATCCAGAAAACCATTACTGCGTCAGCATGACAACATCATTGCGTCAGTAGGTCAATTGGGTTGACCCAGGTCAAACCTGACGCATTGGACCCAATAGTCAGTGTCTTAGGGCTGGTTAGGGTCACAGACATGTGGGCCCAGTCAACAGCCACGTCAGCTTGGTCAAAGCTGACAAGTGGGTCCATAGTGGTTAGGTTAAAAGTAAACAGGGGTTACCCCGTGGTTAGTTAGAGTGGTGGGGCCTGCCTGTCAGTGACACAGGGCGAGGTTAACACAGTAATTAGCCTCAGGCTAATGACGCCATGTCACCTCACCGAAGTTGGACCCCAGCGAGCACATCCGTCGACGGATATTCATCGGAATCGAGCTACGGGCAACCATTTGCCTCGCTGTTTGTTTCTACGGGTTCCTTGAGTACGCGCGCATCCAGAGGAGCAGGTGAGAGGAGCTGGGGTGAGCTGTGGCGTCGGCGGTGGCGAGCGAGGCGGTGGCCGGAGTTCGGCGTTCGTGAGTTTTGCTGCTGCGGCTCGCGGTCGAGCGAACCGGTGCGCTAGGGATGCCCTACGCTAGGTTGCAAACGCGTTGCACACCGGCGGATGACCAAATGGTAACCGAAGTGACGCCGGCGTCGAGCTCGTGCGGTGGGGTGTTTCCGTCAGCGCGGAATCAACGGCTACAGGTCGCGAACGGCGTCGAGGTAAGAGGGAAACGGCGTAGGAGCTCACATAGAGGCTGTAGGGATGCTTAGCGCGCTATGGGACGACTCGGAGGTGTCGAATCGGTGGTGGCGATCTCCAGTGCCCGAGGTTGAAGACGAGGGCAAAGGCGGCGTTGTGGGGCGTCCGACGTCCCGTGGCTCGGTGTGGAGGTCGAGGATGAAGCGGCAGAGCTCTTGGTAAGCTCTAGAGGTCGAGGGAGCGACAGTGGCTGCTGTGGTGCTCGGCGGCGCACTGCGGTGCGTTCGAGCACGAGGTGGAGAGTAGCCAGAGGAGAGAAGAGGCGCTGGGAGAGCCAGAGAGGGTCGAGGGGGTGGCGTGGCTTCACTAGGGAGGGCCAGGGCAAAGCGGCAAGCAGGAGGTGGCGGTGCGCGTGCCGGCGGGTGTCGGCCACGTGCGCTCCAGTCCTTCTGGCGTGAGCTGGAAGAAGACAAGGGAGAGAGATGGGCTGGGCCAACAGTGTTGGGCCAACAGAGTGTAGGCCAGGTTAGTGGCTCAGGTACTCTCCTTTCTGCCTTTTATTTCTATTTTCTGACATTTGTTTCTGATTTAGTAAAATACTAAATCAATTTTAAACTTCATGAAAATAATTGTGTCAACTAAGTGGACTTATACAAAGCCACACAACAATTTTCATAATTATTGAACATATATTTATATATATATATATAATAAATATAAATCCAATTCAAATATTTATTGAATTAATTCCAAATTCCCAAAATAAATATTTCTGAGACTCCAAAAATATTGGTTTGAGTTTTACCTCTTGCCAATATTTTTATAGCTTGACAGGAACATTTTCTTGGGTTTATTTGAAACAATTTTTAATGTTGATCATTTTTGTAAAAGACTTCTGAGGCTTTCCACTTTCCCCAATTCAACTTTCAATAAAATTTAAACATGATGCAACAAGATCAAGCAAGGACAACAGGGGCTGAGCTAGGGCTGTGAAAACTCACCTCCACTAAACAAGAATCTCGTCTCGAGATTCAAGATGTGAGGTAAGAAGACAGAGGGGACACAAAGCCGACATGATCTTCATGATCTAATTGCCCTTCTCAAAGATGGTGATTCATTTCTCCAATTGATCTTGACGTCTTTTCTATCGAGATCTTCATCCAACATGATGATGACGGAAAGAGACTCTCTACCGAAATCGATCTTCTCGAAGATCGAACAACTCACGATCAAC
Organism: Triticum urartu; assembly: GCF_056163025.1. NCBI lineage: Eukaryota > Viridiplantae > Streptophyta > Magnoliopsida > Poales > Poaceae > Triticum > Triticum urartu. The sequence continues at coordinate 525,032,867 of NC_141877.1, read as the reverse complement.
TTATGGGGTGAGATGTAGGAACATCTCTCGAGCTGAGACACAAAACACATATCGAGAGGGGAGGAAAGAAACATATGACGAGGTTTTAATTTGGCAGGCTACAATTCCACACTTGACTAAGATGGAGCATGAATTTCGAAGTAGCAAGGAGATAAATTGCCTTGATTCCATAATAGGGCACCATAGGGAAGGTGACTCGTTGGATTATTCCCTTAAGTGGCAAAAAGGATTACTTTTGATATGGAGATCATTGAAACTCTCTATACCAGCCTAAGGAAATTCACCAACAATCATTTGGGAGAGTAAGAAGGGATGGCATACCCACACTAGAATGGATGATGTGGACTACCTTGTTGAAGACAACGCAAGGGATGATTTTGCTTGCGCGTGCTCTCAAGAACTTGAGCATTTCCATATTCATCAAGGTTCTACCAACATCCGAGTTGAGGATCCTGGCAACACATCTTACTACCTTGATGAATAGTGATGGACAATGCAGATGCATAGAAAGACAACCCTTTCTCAGGTTTCACCTTAGCGAGGCCAAGGGAATGAAATCTGGATGATCGACCGAGAGACATTTAGCACTCCACTCCTAATGTTCCCCTTTATGTACTGGTTACCACGGTCATGCTTTAAAGCATCAACGTAGCCATCAAGTAGTGGTCGGACTCCGGAATACAATAGATCCATATGGAACAACTCTGGAGTAAATCCTACGAAATCCTTATGGGGAGGTGGCCAACTTCCACAATCAAGATACTACAATAATAGGTCTTCCGGCTGGGTGTGTTGCCACGACATCCACTTTACCGGTTACAGAGAGACCAATATTATAGTTCTTGGAGTGTGTTCCAACCATCATATCTTCCTGAGATTCAGATCTGGTTGGTGTCAGGATTTTCCAGACTCATCAAGTCTAGAAAGAAAAATGAAAGTTTGCAACACAAATCGACGAGATGACGTTGCGAGACTCTCGGGGGAATGAACTATGGTAGTAAGCTCCAAAACATGAGCCGGTTTTGCTACAAGCATGTGAACACACAGTCCTAGACAAGCATGGTCACCTGGTAGTCTTACAATGAAACACTACCGAGTTTAGGGGGAACCATCAACGAGGATATCGAAGTCCTTGCGTAAGTCTAGCTCTTAAGAAGACACTTCTTCTCCTTGAACAAATCAATCAGTGGCTTGGTGTGCTAGGGACACATATGGACTGAAGGTAGCGAGCCTATCAAACCATAGAATACTTTGCACATGCATGACTAACTTGGGATGACTCCAAAGGAAGCAAAACAAGCTTTCTCGAATCCATGGCGGCAACTTGCATCAGATGCACATGAATTAGAGGAAGTCACATATTTCAACCGGACATATGCTTCATGAACGGGACATGAGGGCAATTCTTATAAGTTTCCAACACTAGTATAATGTTCAACATGAATCATGGGGGAGACAAAATGGTGCTGATGGGCTCAACAACAACTCATCGGAATTTCCATATCACTGGGCTTCCACCATCATGTGAACACGTTGATAGCATTGGTCATACCAAAAGATGTAATGGTGTATGCTCGAGGGATCAACCACGAGTAAGACAAGATTACGAACATCGTTGGTTCTAATTTGATTTGACGATAGCACACACTAAAATCAAAGGATTGATAAGACAATAGCACCGACAATTGATCACGTGGATCAATCGACGAAGATATTACCTTTCTTCAACACGGATACAAGATATCCCTTAGGGATGAGCGTGGTAGGACAAGCTTTTATCTTCCAACTCTCCAAGTTGTTGTTAAGCTTAACCAACTAGCTCAGGGGTATCCAACACAGATTCTTGGAGAAAAGGGTGGCTACAAGAAACCAACTTGATCACGAACTCAACATAGCGATCAGGTGACAGCCTGGTGATACCTCCGAGAAGATATTTAGAAAATCACGAACCACCGATATGTCACTAAGCTCGAGAACAATCTTGCTTTTCAGAGCAAGATGATATGATCAAATAAGCAAGGAATTCAATCCTAACTCCAAGATCGAAGAGTGCACCAGAAATAAGGACATTGGTAGCACGATCAATCTTAGGATGATGATTTAATAACCAACACGCTAAGAATGAGAATATTGTCCATTAACTACCAGGCAACACGGTTGCTAGGAGTATAGATTTCACACATGACGATAAATTAGTCGGCATTCCGGTTACATCAACACGGGACCGAGGAATGAATAATGATGGTGAGAAGTAGCACTGCGTCAAGAGTTCATAAGAGGCGGTGCAATTCTCATGACATTCCTGGCATAAAGATGGTAACACTCCAAGGTAGAACAGAGCAAAAGTTGGATTGGCATTTTGATCCGTGAAATACAACTACTTTGACCCAATCCTAGAAGTGGAAAAGGTACTAGAGTTTGTTTCTCCTAGTCATTCCGGGATAGAATGGCTTGACGGACCACAAGAATAATAGGCATCAATGAACACGAATGCACAACTATTCCTAACAATCAATTTATAGATGATGGTCGGAATACAACTGAGAATGGACAACTCAAGGAGCATATAACATTTTGAGTTGTGGATTCATGGGTTAGTATGTCGAACGTGTTCAACATTTTTCTTCCGGATAACCCATGCAGAAAGGTAGAACTGGGAGAATCACAATTATGAATGGAGAACTCCTCACGGGTACTCTAATGGTGATCTTTTGGTTCAAAGAACTTCTGCCTTAATGGTTCATGGTATTTGGAAGAAGGAAAGACCACGGACCTCGAGGACTATCGCAAAGGTTACTAATATCCTAAAGGAACTAGCAACAATATCAACACGAAGTGAACAGAGTGATTCTTGGGTGAAGAGCACAGGAGTAGAATACCTACTACTAAATGGCATCACGGGATGCTTTCAAGAATGATAGCCAGAATCATCACACTGGGGATACGAAAGCATTACTAAATTTTCGAGGACACCAAGGGTCATAATACTAACTCCAACATACACGTCAAGGCAACGGAGTACCTCCACACACAGATTAGTGTGGTTGAACTGGCCCAAAGGGACATCAGGAACGAAAAGAAGGGATTTGCAAATGCATCAGACTATTTAGAAACCTGGGATGACTCGGACAGCATAACGGCTGTAAATGCTCAAAAAGATTTGAGACTACCTGCAAAATGGCGGCATAACCACTCAACATCACAATATCATGGTTCTGAGGGCAGCTATGAACATATGGAAGTAGTAGGAACTGAACTGAGGCTTGAACTCAACAATCCTAGGAAACTACGGTTTAGTAACACGTCATCCTGAGAGATAGAAGAGAAGCCTAGTTCTTAACCCTTGTAGAAAAGAAGAGGTTGACTCAGATCAGAAGGTCATGAGGATAAGGAGTAAAAAGAGCCGTACGTTCCCATCCACAATCAATTCCCTTATATAACTAAAGAATTTCTAGACACGACTTCGACCAGCTTGGCTTGGTAATCCTACAGGCAGTCAGGCTCTGATACCAAAGCTGTCAGGACCCCGATTCTAAGTCACACCGATCTAGCCTATAACACCTCATATCACTTTGCGGCCTCACACACGGTATTCCCACAGGTGTCGCCTTACCATGGCCCGGGACCGTTTGCGCCTTTTGGCTCACGTATATGATAGTGTCGATAGCATCCATATGACAGAGAACCCGGGCCGACATGACTAGTCGTGAACCCAAAGTGGCACTAACTTACGGGAACAGACATACATGAATCAACATCGAGCATGTCGGTCAGCAGCGTGTGAATCCGGGCTAATAGGACTCCGGGAACCCGGGCTGTAGCAGGCTAGGCAGGACTCCGGATGTCACCGTGTGACATTTCCCTGAAGGGACAGACACAGGAACGAAGTGAATCACATGCCGGCCAGTCAAGTGTTTCGGAGCAGTAGTGCTATGCTAGTAGGACTCCGGTGAACCAGGATGTAGCGGACTACTATGGCTCATGGAAGCACAAGACTACATTTCCCCATAAGAGAGGCTACAAAGGATAAACAACTAGGTTGTCGGATCCCACACATACCAAGCATTTCAATCATACACACAATGTGCTTAATATGTGTAATACAACATGGCATCACAACAAGACTCTACGACTCAGATTATTTATTCATTAGGCTCCGAGGAGCGAGATATTACAAGCATGGGTCTTATGACCCAACATACAAAGCATACACGCAACAAGAAACAAGCACATGCGGAAGCTTAACCTGTCTGAGTACAGACATCTACAAATGAAAAAGGCTGAGAAGCCTGACTATCTACAAGACCCTCCCAAGGATACAAGATCGTAGCTGAGGTAACAAGCTAAACGTCGAAGTCCACGCGGAACTACTAGCGAGACTGAAGTCTCTCTGCAAAACATAAATTAAGCAAACGTGAGTACAATTGTACCCAGCAAGACTTACATCAGAACTAACTACATATGCATCGGTATCAACAAAGAGGTGGTGGAGTTTGCCTGCAGCAAGCCAGCTTTGACTTGGTGGCTATCCTGAACTACGACTACAAGTAACTCCGTTGAGGTGGCGCACACAAGTCCACATATTCACCATATCAATACTCCACTATGGATCCGCTCCCGTCTCCCTACGAGAACGCCATCCATAGCACTCACACTTATCTTGCGCATTCTAGAGTATCCACTTTCACTTGTCTATGAACTATGCAAGGGGTCCAAGTTTCCATATCCGAGGAATCCAACTATTCGAATAGATAATGATAACCCTGCAGGGGTGTACTTCTTCACACACGCTCTCGCCACTTACCACCATGTACACGTCGCGTATCTCGGCAACCTTCAAGCGGAAGCCTGGCGAGGGAGTCGGCCACGACCTGACTAACCAACAAGTCTCTAGTCCAGGTTTATCGCCTATTCGGGTTCCATCCGCAAGGAGATCCAGCCGGGGTGTCGCTCACGGCCCCAAACGATGTGTACAGGGTTCCCAAGCCCACCATCCAGGTGACACTTGGTACACCGGGCCACGGTGCCTAGTCTGTCGCAAGCCCACCTGTATCGGGTGCCACTTGGTAGACTTCTAACACTACCTACAAACACCAGAAACTAGTTGCAATTCCTGGATAGAGATCAGGTGTATTAATAAGTCGGGAGGGGCACTTAAGCCTTCCAATGCGTGGTAGTAGCTATTCATGGATCACAAACACAGAACTCAGTTCCTAAGGACGGCTGCAATGAGACAACCCACCATGTACTCCTACATGGCCTCTCACCGCTACCTTTGCCAAATCGTGTTCACACACTTAGCTCTCAACAGTAGGACATGTTCACCACATTCCAATTCATCCCCGATGAATCGGACCTGACTCAACTCTAAGCAGTAGCAGGCATGACAAACAAACATGAATCAGTAGGCACATCAGGGCTCAAACAACTCCTACTCATGCTAGTGGGTTTCATCTATTTACTGTGGCAATGACAGGTCATGCAGAGGAAAGGGGTTCAGCTACCGCAGCATGTAACCGTTGAAACATTGTTTTCCTAATGTAGTAAAAGAGAGTAGGAGTGACAGAGTGGGATTGTATCAGAATGAACAAGGGGGGTTTTGCTTGCCTGGCACTTCTGAAGATAACATTGAGTCTTCATCAGTGTCAACGATCACATCGTCGGAGCAGCGTCTACCGAGAGGGGACAATTACCGGCAAACAAGGAAGAGCACAATCAATGCAATGCACAATATGATGCATGATCATGACATGACAATATGTTGTGATTTGAGCTAATGCAACTAGTAACAAAAAGGTTTGGGTTGATTTGAACTCAAGGTTCAAATTCAAATTCAAACTATGAATTCAAATAGTGCATTATCATGTTTTGGACTAAACAGTGAGGTTAAGTTGCTCAAACATGCATGGAAATGGTATATATGGATAGATTGGATTTTTCTGATAATTTTTCATATATAAATTATTTCATTTGGAGTTACGGTTGATTTTCTATGATTTTTAGAAGTTTAGCTAATTTTCTGGAATTTTCTGAATTATTTTAAATCCAGAAAACCATTACTGCGTCAGCATGACAACAACATTGTGTCAGCAGGTCAACTGGGTTGACCCAGGTCAAACCTGACGCATGGGACCCAATAGTCAGTGTCTTAGGGCTGATTAGGGTCACAGACATGTGGGCCCAGTCAACAGCCACGTCAGCTTGGTCAAAGCTGACACGTGGGCCCATAGTGGTTAGGTTAAAAGTAAACAGGGGTTACCCCGCGGTTAATTAGAGTGGTGGGGCCTGCCTGTCAGTGACACAGGGCGAGGTTAACGTGGTAATTAGCCTCAGGCACGCCACATCACCTCACCGCAGTTGGACCCCGGCGAGCACATCCGGCCACGGATATTCATCGGAATCGAGCTACGGGCAACCATTTGCCTCGCTGTTTGTTTCTACGGGTTCCTTGAGTACGCGCGCATCTAGAGGAGCAGGTGAGAGGAGCTGGGGTGAGCTGCGGCGTCGGCGGTGGCGAGCGAGGCGGCGGGCGGAGTTCGGCGTTCGTTAGTTTTGCTGCTGCGGCTCGCGGTCGAGCGAACCAGTGCGCTAGGGATGCACTACGCAAGGTTGCGAACACGTTGCACACCGACGGATGACCAAATGGTCACCGAAGTGACGCCGGCGTCGAGCTCGTGCGGCGGGGCGTTTCGATCAGCGCGGAATCAACGGCTACAAGTCACGAACGGCGTCGAGGTAAGAGGGAAACGGCGTTGGAGCTCACATAGAGGCTGTAGGGATGCTTAGCGCGCTCGAGGACGGCTCGGAGGTGTCGAATCAGCAGTGGCGATCTCTGGTGCCCGAGGATGAAGACGAGGGCAAAGGCGGCGTTGTGGGGCGTCCGACGTCGCGTGGCTCGGTGTGGAGGTCGAGGATGAAGCGGCGGAGCTCTTGGTAAGCTCGAGAGGTCGAGGGAGCGGTAGTGGCTGCGGTGGTGCTCGGCGGCGCACTGCGGTGCGCTCGGGCGCGAGGTGGAGAGGAGCCAGAGGAGAGAAGAGGCGCTAGGAGAGCCAGAGATGGTCGAGGGGGTGGTGTGGCTTCACCAAGGAGGGCCAGGGCAAAGCGGCAAGCAGGAGGTGGCCGTGCGCGTGCCGGCGGGCATTGGCCACGCGCGCTCCAGTCCTTCTGGCGTGAGCTGGAAGAAGACAAGGGAGAGGGATGGGCTGGGCCAACAGTGTTGGGCCAACACAGTGTAGGCCAGATAAGTGGCTCAGGTACTCCCCTTTCTGCCTTTTATTTCTATTTTGTATTTTTCTGACATTTGTTTCTGATTTAGTAAAATACTAAATCAATTTTAAACATCATGAAAATAATTTTGTCAACTAAGTGGACTTATACAAAGCCACACAACAATTTTCAGAATTACTGAACATATATTTATATATATGATAAATATAAATCCAATTCAAATAGATATTGAATTAATTCCAAATGCCCAAAATAAATATTTCTGAGACTCCAAAAATATTGGTTTGAGTTTTACCTCTTGCCAATATTTTTATAGCTTGACAGGAACATTTTACCTCTTGGGTTTATTTGAAACAATTTTTAATGTTGATAATTTTTGTAAAAGACTTCTGAGGCTTTCCACTTTCCCCAATTCAACTTTCAATAAAATTTAAACATGATGCAACAAGATCAAGCAAGGACAATAGGGGCTGAGCTAGGGCTGTGACACTAGCGGAATGGGCCGAACTTAATAGGTTGTCCGGACTTGCCATGAGGTCTGTTGTAGATCATTTGTGGCCGGAGAAGCCGAAGCCGAACAACTATTTCAGCTTAGTGCAGTAGTTCCTTGGTGCGGTGCCGCGCATCAACGCGGTGAAGAGGTCGGCATGCATAGAAGGCTCGCGGATGGCCTTTGCCCGTGTCAAGGCATACTGGGCGGAGATGGATGCTACCACTGCTGCGGCGCAAGGTTCGGCCATAGGCCGAGTAGCTGCCGAGCACTATTTTGAAGAGGTTCTTGAGGGTGCTCGTTTGATAGAGTCCTAGTGCTCGAAGAATATTATGTTTGAATTACATGTATTCCCATTGTAAACACAATGTTTTTATAAAATATAGTAAGGCTGTATTTATACTTTTGCCGGAAAGCAATGTGATGCCTCCTGTGCGGCCGTTTGCGTATATATGTATATAACCTGAAAGATTGCAGTCGTCGGTTTCAACCCCCACACATATAATGCGGAGGTGCTCGCAAAAAACGCGTGTTCACACTTAACCCAATGTCTTGGTCCTATTAAGGAGGTGATATCATAGCGAACGAGGCAACCGGACTATAATGCTTTAACACTTTCACTTAACCATAGGAGTTTGACAGTGGGGCTACTAGATAGCCCCTAGTGGCTCCGCACTCCCCCGATCTCGGGGTGTGTACATGCCTAGCGGGAAAACGGCCCTTCGTTAAGGCGGAGGAATTCTAACATTCCGATAGGTCATCGAGTGGTTGACCAGTCTCACGCAATATCATGACAGTCAGTTTTCGGCTTTCTCTACTGAGGTGCTCGTCCGGATGAACCAGGGCACAATCGCAGTAGTTCTCCTGGTGCTGCCTTAGCCGATAAAGCGGAACGTAAGGCACCAAAAGACAGGAGCCGGGCAAACCCAACATTTGACCAAAGACAATGTTTCGGAGCTGATGCATACAAGGCCAAACTTGCGACGCCGAACACTCCCTAAGGTATTCGGTCTTTATGGTATAAATCGGGCCTAAATAGTGCCCTTTGTAAGAAGCCCCTTGTGTCCAGGTACGTGCATTATTCTAACGTGGCCACATGCCAAGATGTCAGCATCCTTCTCAATTGTACTGAGAATTCGAGGGATGTGTATCAACAAGAGACAGTAAAAAAGGTTTACACAGGGTCTTAATCTAAAAAGAATCCTTGGAGCGGGTCCCTGCTGCACGTCTATGCCTGTGTCTCCGTTGTGCCGTATCCTGGACGAGTGTAGCACGGTGATCATTTGTAAAAGAGAGGGACTTAGGTGAAAAAGTTGTCGTGCAAAAAGATAGTTTTTAAAGAAACCATGTATAACTAAAAATGAGTAGAAATTGCCACTTGTCTGCGCGTGTTGAGCCCCTTGTATTTGTAATAGGGGTGTGGCCATCAATCCGGTACAAATTACATATAGCAGCACCGGACTCGTCTAACCACGTCCGTGGTCTTGACGACCTATCAAATGCTTTAGTTGGTGGGCCGTTTTTAGTGTGCGGCTGCCAAGGCAGTCGCATTCTCTTCGGCGCGAAAGATCGCTTAATACTTCCGTTCACCGTAATGATGCCGCGTGGACCGGGCATCTTGAGCGTCAGGGAAGCATAATGTGGTATTGCATTAAAGCGAGCAAAAGCTTCGCGTCCAAGTAGTGCTTGATAGCCACTTTGGAACGGAGCGATGTGGAAGGTTAAATGTTCTCTACGGAAGTTATCGGGGAAGCCGAATATAACCTTTAGTAGCAGGGAGCCCGTGCAATGGGCCCCTAGGCCTGGTGTTACTCCTTTAAAGATAGTATTGCTATGGTAAATTTTCGTTGGGTCTATCCCCATTTTGCGGATTGTATCCTCGTATATCAGGTTGAGACTGCTGCCACCATCCATCAGGACTCGTGTGAAGTGGTATCCGTCAATTATTGGGTCTAATACCAGGGCAGCCCATCCTCCACGCCAGATACTTGCTGAGTAATCACGATGGTCGAAAGTGATCGGTTGAGACGACCAGTGGCAGGACTCCGCGGTGATATGCCTTTGGGCATATTTTTCTGGGAGTGCCGTTTTGTTTCTCCCCTTGATCACGTGTAACACGTTTACTGTTTTGACTTCTAGTGGAAATTTCTTTTGTTCCCCAGTGTCTTGCTTGAGAGGCTCATCCTCGTCTTCGCTTGGTGTATCCTCCCCCTTGTGTATGGCGTTGAGCTTGCCGGATTGCTTGAAGACCCAACATTCTCTGTGGGTATGATTAGCGGGTTTACCAGGGGTGCTATGGATCTGACATATTTGGTCCAGAATTTTGTTTAGGCTAGACAGTTCGTCTCTGGCGCCTTTAGAGGGCGGCTTTTGCTGACCTGGCCCAGAGCTTTTGAATCCAGCATTTACTGTTGTGCTCTTCGTGCTGTCTTCTTTATTTCGGCGTTTGTTATTGCTGCTGCACCGTGATTTCCCGTTTCCACCTCTAACTTCAGATGTACTGGGGTCGCTGGTGCTGCATCTGGCTAGCCAGCTTTCCTCACCCACGCAAAAGATGGCAAGGCTTCGGTGTCCGGACATACGACAATTTGGTTCTTTTTAGTAAGAAACTTGTTCCAAAGCTTTCGGGCTGACTCTCTGGTCGGACATAAGTCCCTTGAAAATTTGCCCGAAAAGCGTCTTCGAGCTCTTCCCAGCTTCCAATGGAGATTTCGGGGAGGCTTTTAAGCCAGTGACGAGCTGGCCCTTTGAGCTTGAGGGGCAAGTACTTGATGGCATGGAGATCATCTCCTCGAGCCATATGGATATGGAGGATATAGTCCTCAATCCAGACCCCAGGGTCTGTTGTTCCGTCGTATGCCTCTATGTTTACGGGTTTGAATCCCTCTGGAAATTCATGGTCCAGCACCTCATCGGTGAAACATAGGGGGTGTGCGGCACCCCTATATCTGGGTGTACCTCGTTGTTCGGATGTTTGTTGTGTTACATCGTATGCTGGGGCGCGCTTGCGTGGTCCATAGATGGATCTGGTTGCACCGTCCTTTTGGTGCGAGCCCTCGCGTGGATCGCGTATTGGCTTGTGAGTGGCGTTGTTTGCCGCTCTATGTTGGCCGTGAGGTCATCTATCTGGCCAGGTGGCCGTTTTGATTTTTAGTTGTGGGGGGTCTGAGGCCTCCTCATCGAATTCAGGTAGCAACTTCCGCTTTGGGTAGCTCTTGGTGGAGCGATTGCCACCGTACTTCGCTGCTGTGTTGAGTACTTTACTCCATCTGATTTGGAATGTGTCCTGCGCAGCCTTGAGCCTTTGCTTCTACTTTTTCAGACTCCTCGCGGTGGCAACAAGCCTTTGATGGGCATTCTGCTGCTCCGGGTGCCCGTCCGGCGTTATGTCGTTCGGACTATTATCTTTGACAGAATTGATTTGTTTGGTTTGATTCTCCGTATTGCCGTGGTCCGACAGTAGTTCGCCCTGCTCCAACGCTGGGTCTGTATGATCGTTATTTCTGTCGAGGCGGGATTTAGGGCGGCGCTTGCGCCGCCGCTTTGACTGCTTCTTGAGGGAACAAGCCTTCAGTGCGTCCTTCCGTTCCTCGTCGTCATCTTCTTTTGGTGTGTCCACCATGTATACGTCATATGATGAGGTGGACGACCAGCGCCCTGCGGACAGTGGTTCCTCTTTGCCTCCCGCATCGTCGTCCATACCATCGATGTCTTCAGAGTTGAAGTCGAGCATGTCGGTTGAGTCATCGACGGTGTCTATTAAGTGGGTGGTGGGTGGGCGTCGAATTTCTTCGTCGTTCGCATCCCAATCCTGTTGGCCATAATCTGGCCAGGGCTCTCCTGACAAAGAGAGAGACCTTAGTGAATTCAGTATGTCGCCGAAGGGCGAGTGCTGAAAGATATATGCGGCGGTGAATTCCATGATCGGCGCCCAATCGGATTCGATTGGCAGGGGCGCGGGCGGTTCGGAGTCAGAAAAAGAGTCCGGCACCTTGGAGTCACGGGCTGCGCAGAGGATTATGCTGGTGTTCGGCTCGATTGCCATTGAGACTGCAGCCCCTGAGGCGTTGTCTAACCACCCGTCCTTGATTGGCGCAGTTGGCTCCAAGCTAAGGGTCGGGAGTGATGCGGGCACGGCCTCTGGCGTACTGTTCGGCGGGAGAGCTAGGTCATACCAATCATGACAGTGCGGCGCGTCCGGCTGCGGCTCGAATCCGTCGAAGATCAAGTCTCCGCGGATGTCGGCCGTGTAGTTCAAACTTCCAAATCTGACCTGAGGGCCAGGGGCGTAGCTTTCAATCTGCTCCAGATGGCCAAGCGAATTAGCCCGCAGTGCAAAGCCACCGAACACGAAGATCTGTCCGGGAAGAAAAGTCTCACCCTGGACCGCATCGCTATGGATGATAGTAGGAGCCATCAAGCCTAATGGCGATGACACAGAGGAACTCTCATGAAAGCACCAATGTCGGTGTAAAAACCGGCGGATCTAGGGTAGGGGGGTCCCGAACTGTGCGTCTAGGCCGGATGGTAACAGGAGGCAGGGGACACAATGTTTTACCCAGGTTCGGGCCCTCTTGATGGAGGTAAAACCCTACGTCCTGCTTGATTAATATTGATGATATGGGTAGTACAAGAGTAGATCTACCACGAGATCAGAGAGGCTAAACCCTAGAAGCTAGCCTATGGTATGATTGTCTGTTGTGATTGTTGTCCTACGGACTAAAACCCTTCGGTTTATATAGACACCGGAGAGGGTTAGGGTTACACAAGGTCGATTACAAAGTAAGAGATATCCATATCCGTATTGCCTAGCTTGCCTTCCACACCAAATAGAGTCCCATCCGAACACGAGACGAAGTCTTCAATCTTGTATCTTCATAGTCTAACAGTCCGGCCAATGGAGATAGTCCGGCTGTCCGGAGACCCCCTAATTCAGGACTCCCTCAGTTTGACTAAGCCCTTGCCTATTATATGAACATGATGAACAAAGTATTCATGGAGTTCTTGGATAAGTTTGTTTTGGTATTCATTGATGACATATTGGTTTACTCCAAGAATGAGGAGGAACACGCTGAACATTTGCGTAGTTTTGTAGAAGCTCAGAGAACATCAACTTTATGCCAAATTCAGCAAGTGTGAGTTTTCGCTCAAGGAAGTCGGATTTCTTGGACATGTACTGTCAGGTGAAGGGATTGCAGTGGACCCTACCAAGGTAGAGTCAGTCACGGAATGGAATGCACCCACCACAGTTGGCGAGATTCGTAGTTTTCTTGGACTTGCAGGATATTACTGGAGATTTATCGAAAATTTCTCCAAGATTGCCAGGCCCATGACAGTGTTGTTGAAAAAGGACACCAAGTTCGTGTGGACTGAAGAGTGTGAAGCCAGCTTTCAAGTGTTGAAGAAGCGTTTGGTTATAGCCCCAGTGTTAATCATGCCTGACGTACACAAGGACTTTCAGGTGTATTGTGATGCTTCACGTCAGGGACTTGGAGGTGTTCTTTTGCAAGAGGGGAAGGTTGTAGCTTATGCTTCACGACAGCTTCGACCTCATGAGTTGAACTATGCCACGCATGATTTGGAGTTGGCAGCTATAGTGCATGCACTCAAGACATGGAGACACTATCTTATTGGGAGTCATTGTGATGTTTACACGGATCACAAGAGTTTGAAGTATATCTTCATGCAGAAGGAGTTGAATCTCAGGCAAAGGAGATGGTTGTAACTTATAAAGGATTATGACATGAGTCTGCATTATCATTCAGGAAAAGCCAATGTTGTGCCAGATGCTTTGAGCCGTAAGAGTTATGTTAATACCCTTACAGCAGGAGGTTTACCTCAGGAGTTATGTGATGAGCTTAGAGACCTTCAATTGCAAATAGTTCCAAGAGGTTATGTTGCCGCACTCGAGGTGCAGTCCACCTTGTTGGGAAGAATCAGAGAAGCCCAGAAATTGGCCAAGGTATTGCTGAGATCAAGGAAACGATGAGCAAATGGAAAGTAGAAGGATTCCGTGAGGATGAACATGGAACCATATGGTTTGAGCAACGGATTTGTGTACCCAATGACCCAGAGATCAGGAAGTTGATTCTTCAGGAGGATCACGACTCACCATATTTGATACACCAAGGAAATACCAAGATGTATTTGGACTTGAAGGAAAGTTTTTGGTGGGCCGGTATGAAGCGAGAAATTGCTGAGTATGTGGGAATATGTGATGTATGTCAAACAGTAAAGGCAGAACATCAGAAACCAGCAGGATTACTTCAGCCGTTGTCGATACCTGATTGGAAATGGGATAAACTTGGTATGGACTTTATCACGGGGTTACCCAGGACCCGTTCAGGTTATGATTCCATTTGGGTGATAGTTGATCATTTGACCAAGGTTGCTCACTTCATTCCATTAAAGACCACCTATACAAGCGCTAAGCTGGCAAAGATATATAAGACCAGGATCCTATGTCTACATGGAGTTCCAAGGAGCATCATATCAGATAGAGGGAGACAGTTTACCTCAAAGTTTTGGAAACAGTTACACGAAACCTTGGGTGCCAGGCTAGAGTTCAGTACAGCCTTCCATCCACAGACTGATGGGCAGACAGAGAGAGTCAATCAGATTCTAGAGGACATGTTGAGGGCTTATGTGCTAGACTATGGGTCTAGTTGGGATGATAACTTACCCTACGCAGAGTTCTCGTACAACAACAGCTACCAAGCCAGTTTGCAGATGGCTCCTTTTGAGGCATTGTACGGAAGGAAATGCAGGACACCTTTGATGTGGGATGGAGTTGGAGATCGCAAATTGTTTGGACCTGATTTGATCAGGGATTCTGAGGAGAAGGTCAAGTTGATTCGTGACGGACTTAAGATAGCTCAGTCAAGGCAGAAAAGTTATGCCAATGCTAAACGTAAGGAAGTGATCTATGAAGTGGGAGATAGAGCATATCTTCGAGTGTCTCCACTTCGAGGTATTAAGAGATTTGGAGTCAAAGGAAAGCTAGCACCATGATTTGTGGGACCATACAAAGTTCTGGAACATAGAGGAGAGGTTGCATACCAGTTGGAAGTACCAGAGGCTTCGTCGGGAGTTCATGATATGTTTCATGTTTCCCAGCTGAAGAAGTGTCATGCAGAGATGGCGGACATTCCTTTGAGAGATACAGTGCCACTGGAGGCAATTCAGTTGGAGAATGATCTGACTTATGAGGAGAAGCCTATTAAGATTCTTGAGACTGCAGAGAGGATCACTCGCACCAAGATCATCAAGTCTTGCGAGGTTCAGTGGAGTCACCACACCGAGGAGGAAGCCACTTGGGAACGAGAGGAAGATCTTAGGCAGGACCATCCGCACCTTTTTGCTGGCCAACCCGAATCTTGAGGACGAGATTCATCTTAAGGGGGGTAGGTTTGTAACATCCCAATTTTATTAAATTTGGATGTTAATAGAATCATTCAATGCATATCATATTTCTTTGCATTTTGGAGTTTTTGAAATATTCAAATAATATTTTTCCACTCGAGAAAAACAAATGAGAGGGGATAAGATGACTTCCTCAAAATATAAAAGAGTGGAAAAATTTTATTTTGAATATTATTTGAAGTTTTGGAGTTTATTGGTATTTAGTTTATTTGTAAAAAGTGCATTAATTGCATTAGGAAATTATTTTCAAAATGTTCTGTGCATAAGTTAATGTTCATTAGGCTCTAAATATTATGTAGTTATTTTAGAAATTAATTTGGTGTTTTTATTAATTCAATTGAATTAGTTATGAGCATTTTCGTCTCTTCTTAAAAAACACACACACACACACGCACGCAGCCTAGAACGAAACTGGGTTCGGCACAGGAGCGCCCGACCGGCCCAGCTGGCCATTTTGGCCCAAGGCCAGCGCCCCGGTGCCCGACGCCTTCTGCCCAGTCGACCGCCCGCACCCCCTCTCACTCACCACCTCTCGCTACTGCTGCCAGGCGGGCCCCGCTCGTCAGCTCGTCCCCAACCTCCCGCATCGCACGAGATAAACACCCGCGCCTCGCCGCCCGCAACCGTCGGCCGCCTCGCGCTCGGACAGAGCTTATCTGCGGCACCTGCACACCCTCCCCTCCCCTATAAATGCCCCGGGTTCCCCTCTGTCGACCTCGCCGTCCCACTTCTTCGCACGCCGCTCACAGCCGCCGCGCTGCCCGTTCGCATCTCGCTGGAGCCACGCAACTCGCCGGAGCAGTTCGTCGCCCGTAGACCACTCCGACCCTTCCTTTTCTATAAAGTTTCTTAGCCCGCTGAGGCGCATCCTTTTGACACGATTTTTGCAACTAGGTCCCGTCGGAGACACCGCACCGTAGACGCCGGAGCACCGAAGGCCGCCGTCTTCGCCCCGCCCCGTTCGGACGCCGCCGCTGCACCCCGACGCCACCATCCGGATGCCCAAGCCGCACCGCACCTCCCCGTCTTGTTCCCCGACGCCGAGGACCGCCGTGGCCGCTGCCCCTCCACCGACCGACGCCACGCCGCCGTCCTCTACTCGTATCCGACGCCGCCAGCCGTTGTAAGTCGCCGCACCTCCTCCGGTTCATTAGATCGAATATCAACGGCTTAGATTAGATTGGTTAGGTTATTTTTTTAGTCGAACCGATACGCGGTTAACCGCGGGTTTTATTTTTAAAACCGATCGGTTTTAGTTTAAATTAGCCGCCGCCGCCGTTTTGGTTAATTTGTGAACGTCCGCTGTATAAGCTACGCGGCGAACACCTTTCGTCCAGTAAGAATCTTCCACGCGTCAAGGACCTGTTTGCGATAGTTTTTCTTCACTATTTAGTCCCTGTAATTAGCAGATTAGCCCCTGACCTTAGATTAGCCATAACTTTTGAACCGTAGCTCCGATTAAGTTGATTCCTTTTGCATGCTGTCACCGTAGCAAAACCCAATCACCTGGACCTTTGTCACAATAATTTTCACACACTAGAACCTGCCCTTTAATATTTTTACTATTATGCATAATATGCACTATTTTTTTCACATCACACTTTGAACCATAGGCATATGTTGTTTTGCACTTAGAATGTTTCTGTAGTAACTTAGTGTGTTGTATGTTCATTTGGTTTTTCCGAGACTTTTTGCTATGCATGTTCTTTTGGTTCTCTATAATGTTTGCTTATGTTTGTTTATCTTATTTGCGATAGATTGCCCGGAGTGCGAAGCAGAATATTATCAGTCTTTAGAATTCAACCAGCAGTACCAAGGCAAGTTGCATCTTGATCATGTTTCATTACCTATGTTTTTATTATGCACTTAGTTCTTTGCGGTAGGACTGCATGGTAGGAAACTGATGCCGCATGATTATGCTTTTCACCCAGTAGTTCATTGAGGTAGGTCTGAACCATATAACTTTGTCAACATCGTTTTACATTGTGTTGCTATGCTAAGTAGACATGGATTGGGGAGTGATCATTGTAAAGTTTGAGTGACAATGTAGTAAATAGGACCTAAGTTAATTAATGAACTACCTGGGCGGAAACTTGTGGGAATGGTGGCGAAGTACAGTGGGGCACGCATGGGAAATCCATGGTGGTGCACCACTAGTGGACCGTCCGCTCAGGCTCAAAGAGATCAATCGTATTCCCATGTCTAGAAGCTTACGTGTGTAGCCACAAGCCAATACGGGCTCTGGCTTAGTCAAGAAGTTAGTGTGACCCCTTCCGGAATGGGCTAGCAGATGTAGAATGATGTAGGTGTACCGGCCTATCCGTGGGTTAAGAGGGAACATTTTCGAAAGGCTATGTCTCGATCTTCCGATCATGGAGGTGGTCGAGTCTTGTGGGGAAAAGTGCCCAACCTCTGCAGAGTGTCAACCTAATCGATTAGCCGTGTCCCCGGTTACGGACAACTTGAGCATCTAGTAGTGGAAATGCCGGGAGATCTCCTCACCTTTAAATTAAACAGTTGTGTTTTAAATGAAACTTGGGAACAGATGGAGTTGGGTTTGCTAACTCATCCTATGCAAATGTGTAGTAGTAGAATAACATCTTTTCTAATAGGGAAAAACTAGCTTTATGAAAAAACTAAACTTAGAGCTTTCCACCAGCCAAACTGCATGTAAAAGTAGGTTCATTACACTATGATGTGACTTGTCAGTACATTCAATGTATCGACCCATTTGGCTGCAACTTATCACGTTGCAGATATATCTGACAAGGATTACGGTGCGATAGGTCGATGTTCTACACTCAACCTTGCTCGTGGAGTTGGACTCATTTACTTCTTTGCTTCCGCAGTATTTGCTTATTGGCTCTATGCCCTATTTTGTAATAAATGTATTGCTCCTGGACTATCGATGTAATAAAGATATGTGTGCTATTTCTGTTATTTCATTGAGTACTGTGTGTGCTAGCAAGTCGATCCAGGGACTAGCACGGTAAGCACAGAGACTTCGGCTCTTACCGAGTCGGGTCGCTACATTGTCGAGTATGGTGTGATGGATGCCATGGATGCCCTTCCCCAGGAGACCGTCGGGCGCGAGCTGGACATGGAGGCGGCGGCGGAGATCGACAAGCACCAGCCGTAGTAGTACTCTATGTTTTGTTTAATTAAGAGCGCCAGTCTTTAATTTGATAGAGTAATTTTTAGGTCAGCTAGCTCTGTTTAATTGTTGAACTTGCTCGATTAAGAAGTGTGGGTGTGTTGTAGTCTTCTTTGTGTACCCAAATTATGCAATAACATGGATGACACTGTAACCATGGAAATTCGGACCAAAACTTTTGACGTTCAAACTCATCACACCCGGGTTAAGCTATCTGAATCGTTTGTGATGTCCACATATCGTACACAATTCTGAATAAGGGACCGTGTCTGATGACACTTTGCGCGCCAGTTTTTTGCCTGAAGCGATTCCAAATTTTCGGCTTCCTCAGAAATATCTACCTCCCCGCCCCTCCCCCTTACCAAAAGCCACATTTCCCCTCTTTCCGCCTTCCTTTCCAAGTTGAAACCCTCACTCCTTGCTTGCAGCGCCGCTGCCTCCTCGCCGGCGACCCTCTTCATGCTGCTCGGCCTCCTCTATCCAGGCAGGTAATCCACACCCGACCCCCATCCTCCTCCTCCTTCCACATCCCACATGCCCCGACCGCCAGCACGAGCGCGACACCTTCTACCCAAATCACCGACCCGTCCACCAAATAAGTGCCGGCCTAAGCCATGGTGCACACAGTATAGCCAGGACCTCAAGGGGCATTTGGCAGCGGAGAAGCAAATCGCGGCCGCACGCGCGGATGAGGTCGTGATGGCTGCCATTCATGTCGACCCCCTGATCTCGGAGGAGCACCTTGCCAATTGCTAGCTACACCGATTAAGCATGCTCGGTTTACCCGTTGCGTGTGCTGCTCCTGCCTTTCCTTCACAAAATCTATTGAATTGTGCTATCTAATTTCACCATGCAATATGTTGCTCTAGTGTATATGTTCTATATGTCTTGCAGAGTGGTGCTCACTTATTAAATGTTTTGTTAATTAGTTGTCATCTTCAGTTAACTGTTTGGTTCAATTCTGCAAATGTGATGTTCAATTCTTGAGGTTGCAATTTTGTATTGTCTTTCATGTGAGAAATAAATCGAATTTATCTTTACAAAATTGTGGGTGCATTCTGTTATTGTATACCATGTGAGGAATAAATTGAATTTGGCTGTAGTAAATACATGAGAAACAAATACAATTGCTACAATTGGCTATAGTTAACTTTTCATTAACTCTCTGATCTTATGTTAGGAGTATGTTATATTGTGCAATGTGGTGCTTAGTTAATGTTTGGTTCATTTGTTGTGGTGTTTAGTTAACTGCTTGGTTCAATGTTATATTGTGCAATGTGGTGCTTAGTTAATGTTTCGTTCATTTGTTGTGGTGTTTAGTTAACTGCTTGGTTCAATTCTACAATGTGATGTCCAATTGTCATTGGTAGAATTTTATATTGTTGTGCATGTGAGGAATAAACTGAATTTGGCTGCACTTAATACATGAGAAACAAATACAAGTGCTATATTTCCTAGTTCTTAATCATGCTTGGTATGGGTAAATGGGTTTTCCGTGTGGCTTCAATTAATCTGATGAATCTGCAATGTGCTTATTTTTCATCAACATATTTTACTGATAGCATGCGAACCCTTACTTAACCTGATGACTAACTACCTTAGATGTGTTGTAGGGAAACAATGGGAAGCGTTGAGGTTATAGTCGAGGTTAGCACGTGCATGGTCCGTTGTCAAATAGCACATTATTGTGCAATTGCATAAACCATTCTATTATTTCAACAATTTGGTCATGCACATGTAGGTCCTGCTGTCAGAAGTTTTGACCCACTGTTCGACCTTTTTTGCATATGGGGAAATGAGTTGTCCATGAATATCAATCAAATCAAGAAACTCAAAAAGATTGTTAGGATAAAGAAAATAGCGAAAAAAACAATAAGATCTTCGTCTGCACAATGAAGAAGACATAAGTTTACTACAAGATGTTACTAAGTATTATACCTTGCCTTTTTTATTCCTTTGCCTCAATTCCACTATAGAGAAGATATTTATGCACATCCTTGTTTTCAGGCCTTTCCAAAGCATTTCACTGATGATTACCTCTCAAACCACCTCTATGGTCAGGAGGCGAGGAAGGTTTTCATACAACACCCACAGTTCAATATATTGAAGTGTACCTAAAGAGGTCGAAGGACGGGTGGTCAATCATCCACAGGCACTAGCCTAAAGTTGCAAAGACCTTCAACATGACAGAAGGCTCAATATTCGCCTTCTGCTTCAGCAGTTTTCCAAATGAGATGCAGTTGTTTATATACCATCTATGATGCTAATTTCGAATGGTTCTACATGTTCCATGTGGAACTTGTTGCTGGTGAAGTTGTGTAATAGGATAGCTGAGTGCTGAAGCTATATCATGTTGTACTCTGATCTATTTCAATTATGAAATTCTGCTTCCTTAATATGAAAATGAAATATATTGTGTGCTTAATATGAATGTCAATTAGATTAACTAGTCATCAACTTGTGCAATTGCACGGGCTAGCAACATTGGAAGGTGACTTCGGTGAAAGAGCTGAACAACATTTGTTATGCAGAAAAATTTGTATGAATAAAATATACTGGAAATCACAATTTTCATGATAAATAAAATTCCTTCAAATTAATGACCACAAAGAGTATCCCATCGTGAAAAACAACCGGATCCTCGTACACCTCCACATGAGGGAAACATGGTACCTTTCTTGCAATTCCTTTAGAGGATACGTGAGAACATCAAAATTAAGAGAAGAAGAAGAGTGTTCTAACATCATGTAATCAAGCATGAACTTGTAGGTTCACACGTCGAAAAGAGAATTTAATGTATTTGTATATATCCCCACTAATAGGCATAAAAGTGTTACAAACCTTCTTTCATAAAAGGTTCACACGTCAAGCTTTGGGGTGCAAATAATAGTTTTAATTAAGTAAATGCAACAATAAGCACATGTAACTCTTATTATGTAATAGCTCCTAACTTTTAATCATTTTGAACTATTTGACATGGCATATAAAAAATCCCAGATTTTTTCCGATCATAGCTGTAGATTTAACATTTCCTGGTAGATATGGCAGTGAGGTTTTAGTAAGGCATCCTTGCAAAAATAAAGCTCGATATGTGAAGTACTTGAGTTCTACACGTTTCTATTTACACCCGCTTTGTTGTAATACAAAAAGTTCTTCCGCTGATTATATTTCTTATGAATAATCCATTTTTCCAGAATTCTTCTGTATTACCAGGGAAGATTTGGAGGGAAGATTTGGAGTTCTACACGTTTCTATTTACACCCGCTATTTACACACATATTTTCACGTATCATATTTCAAGTGCTCTTTTATGTGTTTCATATAATTAATAATAGTGAATTACGTAGATTGATAATGGTCTACATATTCTTAAGTAAATCAATCTGCATTTTATGCCGAAGAAATAACATTAAGCATCCAATCATCTGCATTGCTTAGGATCTTCATAGAGTGGCAAATATTAGAAAAGTGCAGGCTCAAAGAACCGAAAAAAGATTACTACTACATTATTTCCATATAAGTTTGTAGAAGAACAGAAGTCCATGTTGTTTTTCAGGGGAAAAGTAACAGAAAGGTTGTAATAATCTATTTAAAGTCCACTGCCACGGCAAACTTCTCTATTGAGACAGAAAGGTAGTCAAAGTGAAGATGCGACGGGTCGTTAGTCTGGTTTGAGAAGGCATATGAATAGAAACAAAGACAATTATATAATTGGTTGAACATTATTGTGTAATGTTTTGGCATCATTATTTTTCTAACTGGTAGAACTATTTCCCACGGCGGGCAGTACCTGTGACAGGAACAAAATATTATTCCTTATTTAATAGTAATTAATTACCCTGGAGAAGAGCTAGCATCAAGAGATCACACCTCACTTAACAGCTGCAATGTTTACACAGAGATGTAAATTAGAATTATTTTCATACAGTAATGATAACAGTAAATCTATTTATTATTAGAAATTAAGGGAAAATACAAATGCCTTGTGCCCCAAAACTTAGCATGATGTCATGTGCCATGTAATAGACAGAGGACGGAAAGTTAGCTCATCCTAGCTTGAAACTTGAATGAAGTATTAGCAGGAAGCATTTCATAGGAAATTAAGAAAAAAAGGGAGGAGAATAAATGGAATCTCTAGAATGGAGAATCAATATATTACAACATGAATAATCTGTGCTTCCTCGCTATGAAAATAAACGTATGCATTCTGATGCTTGCAAAGAGTAGACATGTTGCTTAAAAATAGACATGTTGCACCTGTTGTACTTATTAATGCACCATTGCCCTGGACGAAACCTCCCTGCAAGAAGGCACTAATTTGCAAAATCGTTTTATGGAATTGAGGATTGGTGCCATATTTTTTGTGGACCAAAAGTAATATAAAAAAGAAAGGGCCTATCTAGGGCACATCTAGATGTGACATAATTATGTCACATCTAAGATAATGTCACCCTATTTGTGGCAATCCCGATCGATCTGTTTGTTCTCTCGTCGATTGTTTGTCACCCGCGCGTTTCCTCCCTTCGGGCCACGTCATTTTCTTTGTTGCTCCAAAGGGCCTTGTTTGTTTGTTTGTTTATTTTGGGAGCTGCCCCGTGTTGCAGGCCGTGTGCCGCGCAAGGAGCCTCCGGCTGGGCTGGCCACAAGGATTCCACACGATGGTCGATGGTGCAACGCTGGAAAAATCCGAAAAAAAGAAGAGCAGTTGCACGGATTCAACACAAAAACATCTTACTGTTAAATGCATGTAGCTTTCCCTGAAGAAAATGTTCAATGCCTCCAACTAGCCATAGCACCTCTTGGGCGCTCCTGTATTCTAATCACCGTGAAACTCTGAATACCTATCTCATGTGGCCGATTGAACAGTTTCAGAACTTTGCCAACATTTCTTCAACTTTTTGATTTTTATAATCGAGAAAAACAGTTGATGTCGAGAATATTTTTTTGAAGATATGAATATTCTTTTCAAACTTCCGAACATTTTCTGAACACGTGAACTTTTTTTTAAATACTCACTCTTTTTTTAAAGTTGTACATTTTATAGAAAAGTACGCACACCCCTAGTTGCGAGTCGATGGTCGGCTAGCAACTAGGGACCCTCGGCAAACACATACAACCCTAGTTGCGAGTCGATGGTCGGCTTGCAACTGGGGGGCACAAGAAACACACACACACGCTTAGTTGCAAGTCAATGGTCGACATGCAACAGGAGACCCTCGACAAACACACACACTTCTAGTTGTGATTCGATGGTGGACATGCAACTGGGGACTGATACGTCTCCAACGTATCTATAATTTTTGATTGCTCCATTCTATATTGTCTACTGTTTTGAATGTTTATGGGCTTTATTATACACTTTTATATCATTTTTGGGACTAACCAATTAACCCAGAGCCCAGTGCCCGTTTCTGTTTTTTACCCTATTTTATGGCTTCGAAGAAAAGGAAAATCAAACGGAGTCCAATTGACCTGAAACTTCACGGAACTCATTTTTGGAAGGAAAGAAGCCCAGAAGACTTGGAGTGCACGTCGGGGGATCTGCGAGGAGGTCACGAGGCTGGGGGGCGCGCCCACCCCCTCTAGGCACGCCCTCCACCCTCGTCAGCCCCTCGTGGCCCCCCTGACGTACTTCTTCCGCCTATATATCTCCATATACCCTAAAAACATCTGAGAGCATAATAGATCGGGAGTTCCACCGCCAGAAGCCTCCGTAGCCACCGAAAACCAATCTAGACCCGTTCCGGCACCCTACCGGAGGGGGCAATCCCTATCCGGTGGCCATCTTCATCATCCCGGTGCTCTCCATGACGAGGAGGGAGTATTTCTCCCTCGGGGCTGAGGGTATGTACCAGTAGCTATGTGTTTGATCTCTCTCTCTCGTGTTCTTGAGGTGATACGATCTTGATGTATCGCGAGCTTTGCTATTATAGTTGGATCCTATGATGTTTCTTCCCCCTCTACTCTTTTGTAATGAATTGAGTTTCCCCTATGAAGTTATCTTATCGGATTGAGTCTTTAAAGATTTGAGAACACTTGACGTATGTCTTGCCGTGGATATCTGTGGTGACAATGGGATATCACGTGATTCACTTGATGTATGTTTTGGTGATCAACTTGCGGGTTCCACCCATGAACCTAAGCATAGGGGTTGGCACACGTTTTCTTCATGATTCTCCGGTAGAAACTTTGGGGTACTCTTTGAGGTTCTATGTGTTGGTTGAATAGATGAATCTGAGATTGTGTGATGCATATCGTATAATCATACCCACGGATACTTGAGGTGATATTGGAGTATCTAGGTGACATTAGGGTTTTGGTTGATTTGTGTCTTAAGGTGTTATTCTAGTATGAAATCTAGGGCAGTTTGTGACACTTATAGGAATAGCCCAATGGATTGATTGGAAAGAATAACTTTGAGGTGGTTTCGTACTCTACCATAATCTCTTCGTTCGTTCTCCGCTATTAGTGACTTTGGAGTGACTCTTTGTTGCATGTTGAGGGATAGTTTTGTGATCCAATTATGTTATTATTATTGAGGGAACTTACACTAGCGAAAGTATGAACCCTAGGCCTTATTTCCACACATTGCAATACCGTTTACGCTCACTTTTATCACTTGTTACCTTGTTGTTTTCATAATTTCAGATTACAAATACCTTTATCTACTATCCATATTGCACTTGTATCACCATCTCTTCGCCGAACTAGTGCACCTATACAATTTACCATTGTAGTGGGTGTGTTGGGGACACAAGAGACTCTTTGTTATTTGGTTGCAGGGTTGCTTAAGAGAGACCATCTTCATCCTACGCCTCCTACGGATTGATAAACCTTAGGTCATCCACTTGAGGGAAATTAGCTACTGTCCTACAAACCTCTGCACCTGGAGGCCCAACAACGTCTACAAGAAGAAGGTTGTGTAGAAGACATCAAGCTCTTTTCTGGCGCCGTTGTCGGGGAGGTTAGCGCTTGAAGGTATATCTTTAGATCTTGCAATCGAGTCATTTAGTTTCTTGTTTTATCACTAGTTTAGTTTATAAAACAAAACTATAAAAAATGGAATTGAGTTTGTCTCATACGCTTCACCTTTTTAATATTTTTCGTGAGTATGATGGAAAGGATAATTGTGCTCAAGTGTTAGAAGAAGAATGCATTAGAATGTTTGGCACTAAATATTTGAATGATGATCATGATTCCAATGTTCTTAGTATGAATTCTTTGAATATCCATGATGCTAATGATTATTGCACTAGTTATGATGAAAATGCCTCCTATAAACATGTCAATTTTTGTGGAGTAGACTGGGTTTGCAAGTACACACCATATAGGGAAGATAGATATTACAAGAGGCATAAGTACTTAAAAACCAAATTGTTGCAAGAAGAGCTAGATGAATGTCCTGAAAATTTATCTTTTCTTAGCCCTACTTGTGAACTTTGCAATGAACGTGATCATTTTAGTACCCAATGCAAATTGTTTCATGAGCGTATCGTGTCCAAAAATTGTGATGACTTGATTTCCCTTGCACATCATAATGAACTTAGTTTGCTCTTGGGTTATGAAGAAATTAAACGTAGAACTAAGGATATTCCAAAATTTGCCCTTGATAAAGTTCTTCATTTTGATCTAGAGGAAATTTATATGTATTCCGCGGTGAATTGCATTGAAAATCCTTATATTGCCAACTACATAAAGAAAAGAAAACAAATAGAAGATGAAGAGAATACTAATGAAAGGGAAGAGACTTCCCAATATCCTCCTATTATTTCTTATGATGAATCAGGTAACGAGGAGGAGCCTCATATTCAACCAATCTCATTAATAAGGAACCCACACATGATGTGGTGAAGAAGAAGAAAAGAAAAAGGAAGAGAGGTAAAAAGATGTCTCTCCCAAAGAATGCTGCCCCTATTACTATTGTGCCTCATGAAAATATAATTGTGGAAGATAATGATACTTCTTATGATCTTGAAAATCTTTTTGGAACTTGCTTGGAAGAATATGATAATTGCTATACTATTGGTGCTATCCATACTATTAATTATGAGAGTGATTATGCTTATGATATGAAAAGGCCCAAGCTTGTGGATGCTATGTTTGATGAAGATGATGTTTTTGAGAATATATTTGCTGCAATTAATGTTTGTCCTAAGCTTGGGGATGCTACACTTAATGAAGATGATATTTTTAGTCTCCCAAGTTTTGATATGCAAATTTACAATGATGATAGCATGCCTCCTTCCTATGATGATTATTGTGATGATACTTATGCTATAAAAAGTAGTGATTATATTTATAAAACTTGCCATGGTTATGATTACCCTTTTTCTGAACACTACTCTTTTAATGTGGAAACAATTTATAGTATTCAAGTCTCTTATGATACTCCCACTATCCCGAATGGGAAGAATTTTGCTTATATGGAGAGTAGTAAATTTTCTATGCCTGTAGATCATGAAAAGAATGCTTTAGGTGCTGGTTATATTGTTTAATTCATTCATGATGCTACTGAAAACTACTATGTGGGAGGAATATATGCTTGTAGGAATTGCAATAATATCAAGTTTGCTC
The DNA here is from genome assembly GCF_056163025.1 of Triticum urartu. Classification (NCBI taxonomy): domain Eukaryota; kingdom Viridiplantae; phylum Streptophyta; class Magnoliopsida; order Poales; family Poaceae; genus Triticum; species Triticum urartu. The sequence continues at coordinate 525,006,000 of NC_141877.1, read as the reverse complement.
TCTATGTGCTTAAAATTTTGAAGTTATGCTTGTTTTGCTTTCCTATGCTAGTTGATTATTGTTCCCATAAGTTGTTTTCTCACAAAATCACTATGCATAGGAAGTATGTTAGACTTAAATGTGCTATTCATATTCTTCATGATGCTCTTTTTATGTTACAATTTTTATCTTTTATGTGAGCATCATTGAAATCATCATGCCTAGCTAGGGGCGTTAAACGATAGTGCTTGTTGGGAGGCAACCCAATTTTATTTTTATTCCATGATTTTTGCTCCTGTTTTGTAATAAATAATTCATCTATCCTATTTTTATATGTGGTTTTATGCTTTTAATTAGTGTTTGTGACAAGTAGAACCGTTGGGAAGACTTGGGGAAAGTCCTGTTGGTTATGCTGTAAAAAACAGAAACTTTAGCGCTCACAAGAATTGCTGCCATTTTTATTTGGAGAGTTCTATTTAGTTAATTATTTTTGCAGACAATTAATAGATAAATTTCTCAGGTCCAGCAATTTAATTAAGAATTTTATGAGTTCAAGAAGTATACGTTTGATTCAGATTACTACAGACTGTTCTGTTTTTGACAGATTCTGTTTTGCGTGTGTTGTTTGCTTATTTTGATGAATCTATGGCTAGTAAAATAGTTTATAAACCATAGAGAAGTTTGAATACAGTAGGTTTAACACCAATATAAATAAATAATGAGTTCATTACAGTACCTTGAAGTGGTGTTTTGTTTTCTTTCGCTAACGGAGCTTACGAGTTTTCTGTTAAGTTTTGTGTTGTGAAGTTTTCAAGTTTTGGGTAAGGATTCGATGGACTATGAAATAAGGTGTGGCAAGAGCCTAAGCTTGGGGATTCCCAAGGCACCCCAAGGTAATATTCAAGGACAACCGAGAGCCTAAGGTTGGGGATGCCCCGGAAGGCATCCCCTCTTTCATCTTCATTCATCGGTAACTTTACTTGGAGCTATATTTTTATTCACCACATGATATGTGTTTTGCTTGGAGCGTCAATTTATTTTGTTAGGATTTGCTTGCTAATTAGAAAAATGTTTTGCATCTTTTATTTCAATAAAAGTGGCATTGATAGCCTTTACTATGCCTATGTTACAAGTATGCATGTTGCTGTTTGAAAACAGAAAATTTACCGCTGTTGCAATAATTCCCTAGAGAAGTAAGAATGTGATAAAATGTTGAAACCTTTTGCATATTAAGCTATGATAAATTTACTATAGTGGGAATTTTCTTTCATAATTTTTGGATCTAGGGAAGTATGGATGTTGCAGCATTCTTTACAGACTATCCTGTTTAGGCAGATTGCTGTTATGTTTATATTGTTTGCATATGTTTGCTTCTTTAATGATTCTATTTGAAGATAGGACTATTAAATATGCAGAGGAATTTAGTATGAAATGTTGAATAATAATTTTAGTGATTTTCTACAGTAGAGTATGATAAGGTTTTTTCAATGGTTTATACTAACTTATCTCACGAGTCCTTGTTGAGTTTTGTGTGGATGAAGCTTTTGAGATTTAGGGAGACCGTGATATGAGAGGAATTAAGGAGACACAAAAGATCAATCTTGGGGATGCCCAAGGCACCCCAAGATAATATTTCAAGAAGTCTCAAGCATCTAAGCTTGGGGATGCCCCGGTTGGCATCCCACCTTTCTTCTTCAACAACTATCGGTTAGTATCGGTTGATCCGAAGTTTTTGCTTCTTCACATGATGTTTGCCAATCTTAGAATGTCATTTTATTTTGCTTTGCTTTCTGTTTGAATATAATACCAGGATCTGAAATTATTAAATGTTAGAGAGTCTTCACATGGTTGCATAATTATTCAACTACTCATTGATCTTCACCTATATCTTTCGGAGTAGTTTGTCGATGCTCTAGTGCTTCACTTGTATCTTTTTAGAGCACGGTGGTGGTTTTATTCTATAAGAAATATATGAACTCTCATGCTTCACTTACATTATTTTGAGAGTCCTAAATAGCATGGTAATTTGCTTAAATCCTAATATGCTAGGTGTCGGTGTCAAAACCGGCGGATCTCGGGTAGGGGTTCCCGAACTATGCGTCTAGGACGGATGGTAACAGGAGGCAGGGGACACGATGTTTTACCCAGGTTCGGTCCCTCTTGATGGAGGTAAAACCCTATGTCCTGCTTGATTAATATTAATGATATGGGTAGTACTAGAGTAGATCTACCACGAGATCAGAGAGGCGAAACCCTAGAAGCTAGCCTATGGTATGATTGTATGTTGTGATTGTTGTCCTACGGACTAAAACCCTTCGGTTTATATAGACACCGGAGAGGGTTAGGGCTACACAAGGTCGGTTACAAAGGAGGAGATATCCATACACGTATTGCCTAGCTTGCGTTCCACGCCAAGTAGAGTCCCATCTGGACACGAGACGAAGTCTTCAATCTTGTATCTTCATAGTCTAACAGTCCGGCCAATGGAGATAGTCCAGCTGTCCGGAGACCCCCTAATACAGGACTCCCTCAGTAGCCCCTGAACTAGGCTTCAATGACGATGAGTCCGGCACACAGTTGTCTTCGGCATTGCAAGGCGGGTTCCTTCTCCGAATACATCACAGAAGAATTTGAATACGAGGATAGTGTCCGACCCTGCAAAATAAGTTCCACATTCCACCGTAGAAAGAATAATATTTTCGCAGATCTAATTTGCTGGCTTGTTTTGGCAACACGACTTTACGTCATGGCCCGGTGATTATTCGAACCGTCCCTTTTAACCAGCCCGCACATAACGCGAGGCAGTTTTTCAACACGTCTTGCCGAAGCGGAGATCGTGTTCCTCTAATTACGGGATTCTCATTAATGCGGTTGTGGGTAACCCAACCGTGTCTAGGACTCCTAGATTATAGGCAAGTCCCAAACGGCTACGGAGAGGACGCTTGATATTCACCCTCTTTATAAGAGGACTAGGTTTTCGCTTTTTCCCTCTCGTGCTCAATCAAATCCTTCCCCCGCCTCGAGTTCTCACACCCAAAGCCCAGGTTAGGTGCTCCGGATCTTCAACAATGTCCGGATCCAGCCTTCAAAGCCGATGGATGCCCTCCTCCGTTACGAAAGAGGACATTAAGAAGTTGAGGGAGGCCAGATACCTGACCGCTGAGGTTTCGCATCGGCTGCCTGCTCAAGGGCAGATCGTCCCTACTCCCGAACCCATCGAGAACATTGTGTTCGTCTCCCATTTTCTCCGAGGTCTAGGCCTTACTCTGGATCCTTTCGTCAGGGGTTTCATGTTTTATTACGGGCTAGATTTCCACGATCTAGCTCCGGACTCCTTCCTCCACATCACGACATTTATTGTCATGTGTGAGGCCTTCCTCCGCGTCACCCCTCACTTCGGCCTGTGGCTCAAGACCTTTGAAGTAAAGCCGAAGATAATCGAGGGGCAACACGTAGCATGCGGAGGCGCATCAATAGGCAATATGGCAGGAGCTCTATGGCCGAAAGGTTCCTTTCCAGAGGTGTCCGAATTATGGCAACGGGAGTGGTTTTACGTCATGGCTCCCAGAAGCGCCAAGTGGGCGGCTGCCCCCGCTTTCCGCTCGGGCCCCCTACCACAACTGATGTCATGGATTAGCAGGGGTCTGAGCTGGGGTCCAGCCAAGGACGTGCCTATACTGCAAAGCCGCATCCGAGGTCTCTTCGAGGGAGATTTTAATTTGGTTGTGGTAATACAAGTTATGCTGGTTCGTCAAGTCCAGCCTTGCAAACGCCGGCCCCTTCGCTTGTGGGAGTTCAATCCAGAGGGACCACGTGCCATTCAGAGTTTCCTCGGCCTGACGCACGAGGATATGTACAAGTCATTCTTCGGAACTCAAGTGGAATGTCCGGATATTACCGAGGACGTGGGCTTGAGCCGTAACCGCGCCGCCGAACAAGTAAGAAATCCTCTAGACGAACACATTGTCTCTTATTCGAAGTTATTTCTAAGAGTTCGCTTTTTGACCAGGACTGGCTAACAAAGGCGAAGATGATTCGGTGTTTGGCCCCCCTCCCTGAGGGTTTGGAAAATCCGGTATTGGAGAAGATGCTCGAGGTCGCACCTTGCTCGGAGCCCTTGAAGGAAGATACCGGGGGGGTAATACAGGAGGACGCGGGCCCCCATCGCTGCCCGTTCCAACCGAGGGAACGAGCGTCTCCACGAAGGAGGACGACCGAGGGAGGAAAAGGACTGCTTCCGAGGATCCGGAAGACGAAGCCTCCAAACGGGACAAGAAGTCTCCCACAGAGGGTCCTGCCTCGGGGGGTGCTTTTGCCGCACAAAGTCCGCGGGGGGATCATCCCTCCAACGAGTCGTAAGTGATCCAAAATATTTTAATAGGTATGCTATCTTTTTTCTCTGAGAAAATAACCACCGCATATATCTTGCAGTTCGGGCCTTAGCCCCTCTCAAATGAGCTCGTCTTCGGGGGATCTTCTTCCATAGATGATGGAGAGCGAAACGCCTCCCCCGAACTCCTCCGCTCCAGAAGAGGGCGACCCCGAAGTGTCGTCGCGGAGGGCTTCTCCGGATCTGGTGAGGCCAGAAGATAATCACATAGACTCCCAAAGTCCCTAGTGTCCAGCTCCCGAAGAGAGCGTACAAAAGAGTCCGGCATCGTCTGGTGTGCGGTCGGACGTTTTGAGGGAGTTGGTGGGGCAAGCGGCCATCTCATAAGAGCATCGTATGCTGATGGGTACGGTGATGGAGAGAATCTTGTCCGCTAAAAGCGGATTACATGAAGTCTTTATGAGTCTACTAACAGGCTTTGAGGTATGTGAGATAATATGTGATAGTACTGCACATGTTCGGTGTGCCTTGTGTAAATAGTAGCCCCTGAGACTCTGGTTGTCGTCAGAATGGCGACGAACAGAGGATCATATTCCCAAGCAATAACAAGACTGCCCCTATGTGCAGGTGGTTGAAGCTCCGGTGGCTAGCCGAGCTAGTGAGTATGCCAAATTAAAACGGCAACTGGATGCGGCAGACGCCGACATCGAGCTTGTTAACAAGAGGCTTGATGACGCACAGGGTGAGTGTTATTTTCCGGTGAACGCCACATAGTAAGAGCAGCATGATGCCAGTATCTTTAATACGTTGTGACTGCAGATGGAGCTGCCACCGTGGAAGCCTTGCGGGCGGAACTTGCCCGAGCCAAGGAACAAGCGAGGATTAGTAATGCGGCTACTTTGAAGGCGGCCGAAGAGTTGAAAGCCGAGAAGGCCGCGCATTGCGAGAGCCAAGAGAAGATGGCCAAGATGGCCTTAAAATTAAAAGACACTGCCGACCATTGCCGGGTCCTTGAAAAATAAAACCGAGCGAAGGCAACGGACCTTGAGGAGGCCGCGGCGGCGGACAAAGACACCCGTTCTGCTATGAGAGCAAAGAAGGAGGAGCTGCGGGAAGCCGGGGATATTGCGGCTGGGAAACCCTTCATGTTACGGAGGAAGTTCGGAGATCCACGGTATGTCCCTCTGGATCGGCTATGGAGTTCGGCAGATGCGTATATGGATTTAGCGGCGAGCACTGCCGATGCGGCCAGGTACTTCCAAGGTCAGACGGATCGTGAAGTGGACAAGCTGTTCTAGACACAATTCCACGTTCCAGAGCGTCCGCTTTCATTGACTGACCAACTAGCCGAATGGGCCGAACTGAGCAGGTTGTCCGGACTCACCATGAGGTCTGTTGTGGATCAGCTGTGGCCGGAAAAGCCAAAGCCGAACAGCTATTTCAGCTTAGTGCAGCAGTTCCTTGATGCGGTGCCGCGCATTAATGCGATGAAGAGGTCGGCGTGCATAGAAGGCTCACGGATGGCCCTTGCCCGTGTTAAAGCATACTGGGCAGAGATGGACGCTACCACTGTTGCGGCGCAGGGTTCGGCCATAGGCCGGGTGGCTGCCATGCACTATTTCGAGGAAGTTCTCGAGGGTGCTCGTTTGATAGAGGCCTAGTGCTCAAAAAATATTATGTTTGAGTGATATGTATTCTCATTGTAAGCACAATGCTTTTACGAAGTTTTTATAAGGTTATGTTTATACTTTTGCCTGAAAGTAGCTGTGCGGCCGTTTATGTATACATGTGTATAACCTGAAAGATTGCAGCCGTCGGCTTCAACCCCCACGCATATAATGCGGAGGTGCTTGCAAAAAACGCGTGTTCACACTTAACCCAACGTCTTGGTCCTATTAAGGAGGTGATAGCATAGCAAGCGAGGCAATCCGTACTATAACGCTTTAACTCTTTCACTTAGCCATAGGAGTTTGACAGTGGGGCTACTAGATAGCCCCTGGTGGCTCCACACTCTCCCGATCGCGGGGTGCGTACATGCCTGGCCAGAAAATGGCCATTCATTAAGGCGGAGGAATCCTAACATTCCGATAGGTCACCGAGTGGTTGACCAGTCTCACGCTATATCATGACAGTAAGTTTTCGGCTTCCTCTACTTAGGTGCTCGTCCAGATGAACCAGGGCACAATCGTAGTAGTTCTCCTGGTGCCACCTTAGCCGGTAAAGCGGAACGTAAGGCACCAAAACACAGGAGCCAGGCAAACCCAACATTTGACCAAAGACAATGATTCGGAGCTGATGCATATAAGGCCAAACTCGCGACGCCGAACACTCCCTAAGGTATTCAGTCTTTGTGGTATAAACCGGGCCTAAATAGTGCCCTTCGTAAGAAGCCCCTTGTGTCCAGGTACGTGCATTATTCTGACGTGGCCACATGCCAAGACGTCAGCATCCTTCTCAACTGTGCTGAGAATTCGGTGGATATGTATCAACAAGAGACAGTAAAAAAGGTTTACGCAGGGTCTTAATCTAAAAAGAATCCTTGGAGCGGGTCCCTGCTGCATGTATGCGCCTGTGTCTCTGTTGTGCCGTATCCTGGACGGGTGTAGCACGATGATCATCTGTTAAAGAGAGGAACTTAGGTGAAAAAGTTGTCGTGCAAAAGGATAGTTTTTAAAGGAACCAAGTAGAATTCAAGATGAGTGAAAATTTCCACTTGTCTGCGCGCGTTGATCCCCTTGTATAGGGGTGTGACCATTGATCCGGTATGAATTACATATACCTATGGCGGACTCGTCTAACCGTGTCCGAGGTCTTAACGACCTGTTAAATGCTTTAGTTGGTGAGGCCGTTTTTAGTGCGGCTGCCAAGGCAGCCGCACTCTCTTCGGCGCGCAAAGATCGCATAATACTCCCATTTACTGTAATGATGCCACGTGGTCTGGGCATCTTGAGTGTGAGGGAAGCGTAGTGCGGTATTGCATTACAGCGAGCGAAAGCTTCGCATCCGAGTAGTTCTTGAAAGTCACTTTGGAACGGAGCGATGTGGAAGGTTAAATGTTCGCTACGAAAGTTATCGGGGGAGCCGAATATAACTTTTAGTAGCAGGGAGCCCGTGCAATGAGCCCCTGGGCCTGGTGTTACTCCTTTAAAGGTAGTATTGCTATGGCAATTTTTTGTTGGGTCTATCCCCATTTCGCGGATTGTATCCTGATATATCAGGTTTAGACTGCTGCCACCGTCCATCAGGACTCGTGTGAAGTGATATCCGTCAATTATTGGGTCTAATACCAGGGCAGCCCATCCCGCACGTCGGATACTTGCTGAGTAATCATGATGGTCGAAAGTGATCGGTTGAGACGACCACTGGCCGGACTCCGCGATGATAGGCCCTTGGGCATATTATTCTAGGAGTTCCGTTTTGTTTCTTCCCTTGATCACGTGTAACACGTTTAATGTTTTGACTTCTCGTGGAAATTAATTTTGTTCCCCAGTGTCTTGCTTGAGAGGCTCATCCTCGTCCTCGCTTGGTGTATCCTCCCCTTTGTGTACGGCGTGGAGCTTACCGGACTACTTGAAGACCCAACATTCTCTGTGGGTATGATTAGCAGGTTTACCAGGGGTGCTATGGATCTGACATATTTGGTCTAGAATTTTGTTTAGGCTAGACAGTTCGTCTCTGGCGCCTTTAGAGGGCGGCTTTTGCTGACCTGGCCGAGAGCTTTTGAATCCAGCGTTTACTGTCGTGCTCTTCGTGCTGTCTTCTTTGTTCCGGCATTTGTTACTGCTGTTGCGTCGTGACTTCCCGTTTCCATCTCTAGCTTCAGATGTACTGGGGTCGCTGGTGCTGCATCTGGCTAGCCAGCTGTCCTCACCCGCGCAAAAGCGGGTCATGAGGCTTGTTAATGCTGCCATTATTCTCGGCTTTTCTTGGCCGAGGTGTCTGGCGAGCCATTCGTCACAGACGCTATGCTTAAAATCTGCCAAGGCTTCGGCGTCCGGACAATCGACAATTTGGTTATTTTTAGTAAGAAACCTATTCCAAAGTTTTCGGGCTGACTCTCCGGGCTGTTGAGTTATATGGCTCAAATCGTCCGCGTCTGTAGGTCGGACATAAGTTCCTTGAAAATTTGCCTGAAATGCGTCTTCGAGCTCTTCCCAGCTTCCTATGGAGTTTTCGGGGAGGCCTTTAAGAAAGTGACGAGCTGGCCCTTTGAGTTTGAGGGGTAAGTACTTGATGGCGTGGAGATCATCTCCTCGAGCCATATGGATATGGAGGATATAATCCTCAATCCAGACCCCAGGGTCTGTTGTTCCGTTGTATGCCTCTATGTTTACGGGTTTGAATCCCTCTGGAAATTCATGGTCCAGCACCTCATCGGTGAAACATAGGGGGTTTGCGGCACCCTTGTATCTCGGTGTACCGCATTGTTCGGATGTTTGTTGTGTTACATTGTGTGCTGGGGCGCGCTTGCGTGGTCCATAGATGGATCTGGTTGCGCCGTCCATTTGGTGTGAGCCCTCGCGTGGGTCGCGTATTTGCTTATGAGTGGCGTTATTTGCCACTCGATGTTGGCCGTGAGGTCGTCTATCCGGCCGGGTGGCTGTTTTGATGTTTGGTTGTGGGGGGTCTGAGGCCTCCTCATCGAATTCAGGTAGCAACTTCCGCTTTGGGTAGCTCTTGGTGGGGCGATTGTTGCCGTACCTCGCTGCTGTGTTGAGTACTTTACTCCATCTGATTTGGAGTGTGTCTTGCGCAGCCTTGAGCCTTTGCTTCTGCTTTTTCCGACTCCTCACAGTGGCAACAAGCCTTTGACGGGCATTCTTCTGCTCCGGGTGCCTGTCCGGCGTTATGCCGTCCGCACTATTATCTTTGACAGAATTGGTTTGTTCGGTTTGATTCTCCGTATTGCCGTGGTCTGGCAGTTGTTCGCCCTGCTCCAACGCTGGGTCTGTATGATTGTTATCTCTGCCGAGGCGGGATTTGGGGCGGCGCTTGCGCCGCCGCTTTGAGTGCTTCTCGAGGGAACAAGCCTTCGGTGCGTCCTTTCGTTCCTTGTTGTCATCTTCTTTTGGTGTGTCCACCATGCATACGTCATATGATGAAGTGGACGTCCAGCGCCCTGTGGGCGGTGGTTCCTCTTTGCCTCCCGCATCATCGTCCATGCCGTCGATGTCTTCAGTGTCGAAGTCGAGCATGTCGGTTGAGTCATCGACAGTGGCTATTAAGTGGGTGGTGGGTGGGCATCGAATTTCTTCATCGTTCGAATCCCAATCCTGTTGGCCATAATCCGGCCAGGGCTCTCCTGACAAAGAGAGAGACCTTAGTGAATTCAGAATGTCGTTGAGGTGCGAGTGCTGAAATATATCCGCTGCAGTGAATTCCATGATCGGCGCCCAATTGGATTTGATTGGCAGGGGCGCGGGCGGTTCGGAGTCAGAAAAAGAGTCCGGCACCTTGGAGTCATGGGTTGTGCGGAGGATTATGCTGGTGTTCGGCTCGATCGCCGTTGAGACTGCAGCCCCTAAGACGGTGTCTAACCACCCGTCCTTGATTGGCGCAATTGGCTCCAAACTAAGGGTCAGAGCTGATGCGGGCGCGGCTTCTGGGGTACTATTCAGCGGCAAAGCTAGGTCATACCCATCGCGACAGTGCGTCACGCCCGGCTGTGGCTCGAATCCGTCGAAGATCAAGTCTCCGCGGTTGTCGGCCGTGTAGTTCAAACTTCCAAATCTGACCTGATGCCCAGGGGTGTAACTTTCAATCTACTCCAGATGGCCAAGCGAATTAGCCCGCAGTGCAAAGCCGCCGAATACGAAGATCTGTTCGGGAAGAAAAGTCTCACCCTGGACCGCATCGCTATCGATGATAGTGGGAGCCATCAACCCTAACGGCGACGACACAGAGGAACTCTCAATGAAAGCACCAATGTCGGTGTCAAAACCGGCGGATCTCGGGTAGGGGGTCCCGAACTGTGCGTCTAGGCCGGATGGTAACATGAGGCAGGGGACACGAGGTTTTACCTAGGTTCGGGCCCTCTTGATGGAGGTAAAACCCTATGTCCTGCTTGATTAATATTGATGATATGGGTAATACAAGAGTAGATCTACCACGAGATCAGAGGCTAAACCCTAGAAGCTAGCCTATGGTATGATTGTATGTTGTGATTGTTGCCCTACGGACTAAAACCCTTCAGTTTATATAGACACCAGAGAGGGATAGGGTTACACAAGGTCAGTTACAAAGGAGGAGATATCCATATATGTATTGCCTAGCTTGCCTTCCACGCCAAGTAGAGTCCCCTCCAGACATGAGACAAAGTCTTCAATCTTGTATCTTCATAGTCTAACAGTCTGGGCAATGGAGATAGTCCGGTTGTCCGGAGACCCCCTAATATAGGACTCCCTCACTAGGTTGAGTGGTTGTGAATTTGAGAAATACTAAGAGAAGTTTGATGCTTGATGATTGTTTTGAGATATGGAGGTAATAATATCAAAGTCGTGCTAGTTGAGTGGTTGTGAATTTGAGAAATACTTGTGTTGAAGTTTGTGATTCCCGTAGCATGCACGTATGGTGAACCGTTATGTGATGAAGTCGGAGCATGATTTACTGATTGATTGCCTTCCTTATGTGTGGCGGCCGGCCACGAGCGATGGTCTTTTCCTACCAATCTATCCCCCTAGGAGCATGCGCGTAATACTTTGCTTTGATAACTTGTAGATTTTTGCAATAAGTATATGAGTTCTTTATGACTATTGTTGAGTCCATGGATTATACGCACTCTCACCCTTCCACCATTGCTAGCCTCTCTAGTACCGTGCAAGTTTTGCCGGTACCATAAACCCACCATATACCTTCCTCAAAACAGCCACCATACCAACCTATTATGGCATTTCCATAGCCATTACGAGATATATTGCCATGCAACTTTCCACCGTTCCGTTTATGACAAACTCCATCATTGTCGTATTGCTTAGCATGATCATGTCGTTGACATCGTATTTGTGGCAAAGCCACCATTGATAATTCTTTCATACATGTCACTCATGAGTCATTGCACATCCCGGTACACCGCTGGAGGCATTCATATAGTCATATCTTGTTCTAAGTATCGAGTTGTAATTCTTGAGTTGTAAGTATATAAAAGTGTGATGATCATCATTATTAGAGCATTGTCCCAATGAGGAAAGGATGACGGAGACTATGATTCCCCACAAGTCGGGATGAGACTCTGGACGAAAAAAAGAGGCCAAAGAAGCCCAAATAAAAAAAAGAGAAAAGAGGCCATAAAAAAAGAGAAAGGCCCAAATAAAAAATAAAAAAATAAAAAAATGAGAGAAAAAGAGAGACGGGACAATGTTACTATGCTTTTACCACACTTGTGCTTCAAAGTAGCACCATGATCTTCATGATAGAGAGCCTCTCATTATGTCACTTTCATATACTAGTGGGAATTTTACATTATAGAACTCGGCTTGTATATTCCAATGATGGGCTTCCTCAAAATGCCCTAGGTCTTCGTGAGCAAGCAACTTGGATTCACACCCACTTAGTTTCTTTTGATGAGCTTTCATATACTTATAGCTCTAGTGCATCCGTTGCGTGGCAATCCCTACTCACTCACATTTATATCTATTGATGGGCATCTCCATAGCCCGTTGATACGCCTAGTTGATGTGAGACTATCTTCCCTCTGTTTGTCTTCTCCACAACCACCACTTTATTCCACCTATAGTGCTATATCCATGGCTCACGCTCATGTATTGTGTGAATATTGAAAAAGTTTGAGAACATCAAAAGTATGAAACAATTGCTTGGCTTGTCATCGGGGTTGTGCATGATTTAAATATTTTGTGTGGTGAAGATAGAGCATAGCCAGACTATATGATTTTGTAGGGATAGCTTTCTTTGGGCATGTTATTTTGAGAAGACATAATTGCTTACTTAGTATGCTTGAATTATTATTGTTTTCATGTCAATATGAACTTTTATCTTGAATCTTTCGGATCTGAATATTCATGCCACAATTAAGAAGAATTAAACTGAAATTATGCCAAGTAGCACTCCGCGTCAAAAATTCTGTTTTTATCATTTACCTACTCGAGGACGAGCAGGAATTAAGCTTGGGGATGCTGATACGTCTCCAACGTATCTATAATTTTTGATTGCTCCATGCTATATTATCTACTGTTTTGAATGTTTATGGGCTTTATTATAAACATTTATATCATTTTGGGACTAACCTATTAACCCAGAGCCCAGTGTCAGTTTCTTGTTTTTACCATGTTTTAGGGTTTCGAAGAAAAGGAAAATCAAACGGACTCCAATTGACCTGAAACTTCACGGAACTCATTTTTGAAAGGAAAGAAGCCCAGAAGACTTGGAGTGCACGTCGGGGAATCTGCGAGGAGGTCACGAGGCAGGGGGGCGCGCCCACCCCCCTAGGCGCGCCCTCCACCCTCGTGAGCCCCTCGTGGCCCCCCTGACGTACTTCTTCTGCCTATATATCTCCATATACCCTAAAATATACGAGAGCATAAAAGATCGGGAGTTCCGCCGCCAAAAGCCTCCGTAGCCACCGAAAACCAATCTAGACCCGTTCCGGCACCCTGCCGGAGGGGGCAATCCCTATCCGGTGGCCATCTTCATCATCCCGGTGCTCTCCATGATGAGGACAGAGAAGTTCTCCCTCGGGGCTGAGGGTATGTACCAGTAGCTGTGTGTTTGATCTCTCTCTCTCTCTCATGTTCTTGAGGTGATACGATCTTGATGTATCGCGAGCTTTGCTATTATAGTTGGATCCTATAATGTTTCTTCCCCCTCTACTCTTTTGTAATGAATTGAGTTTCCCCTTTGAAGTTATCTTATCGGATTGAGTCTTTAAAGATTTGAGAACACTTGATGTATGTCTTGCCGTGGATATCTGTGGTGACAATGGGATATCACGTGATTCACTTGATGTATGTTTTGGTGATCAACTTGTGGGTTCCGCCCATGAACCTAAGCATAGGGATTGGCACACATTTTCATCGTGATTCTCCGGTAGAAACTTTGGGGCACTCTTTGAGGTTCTATGTGTTGGTTGAATAGATGAATCTGAGATTGTGTGATGCATATCATATAATCATACCCACGGATACTTGAGGTGACATTGGAGTATCTAGGTGACATTAGGGTTTTTGTTGATTTGTGTCTTAAGGTGTTATTCTAGTATGAACTCTAGGGCTGTTTGTGACACTTATAGGAATAGCCCAACAGATTGATTGGGAAGAATAACTTGGAGGTAGTTTCTTACCCTACCATAATCTCTTCATTCGTTCTCCGCTATTAGTGACTTTGGAGAGACTCTTTGTTGCATGTTGAGGGATAGTTATGTGATCCAATTATGTTATTATTGTTGAGGGAACTTACACTAGCGAAAGTATGAACCCTAGGCCTTATTTCCACACATTGCAATACCGTTTACGCTCACTTTTATCACTTGTTACCTTGCTGTTTTTATAATTTCAGATTACAAATACCTTTATCTACTATCCATATTGCACTTGTATCACCATCTCTTCGCCGAACTAGTGCACCTATACAATTTACCATTGTATTGGGTGTGTTGGGGACACAAGAGACTCTTTGTTATTTGGTTGCAGGGTTGCTTGAGAGAGACCATCTTCATCCTACGCCTCCTACGGATTGATAAACCTTAGGTCATCCACTTGAGGGAAATTTGCTACTGTCCTACAAACCTCTACACTTGGAGGCCCAACAACGTCTACAAGAAGAAGGTTGTGTAGTAGACATCAGGGACCCTTGACAAACACATACACCCCTAGTTGCGAGTTGATGGCTCTTGCAACTGGGGACTGTCGACACACACACAGACACCCACGCTTAGTTGCCAGTCGATGGTCGACTTGCAACTGGGGGCCACGACAAAACAATCACACACCCCTAGTTGCGAGTCGATGGCTGGTTTGGAACTGGGGGCCATGACAAAACAATCACACCTCCTTAGTTGCGAGTCGATTGTCGAATTGCAACTAGTGGCCCCGGCAAAACACACGCACCCTTAGTTGTGAGTCGATGGTCGACATGTAACTGGGGACCCTCGATAAACACACACACACACACACACACATCTAGTTGTGATTCGATGGTGGACATGCAACTGGGACCCTTGACAAACACCTACACCCCTAGTTGCGAGTCGATGGTCGGCTTGCAACTAGGGACTGTCGACAAACACATACACACACACACACACTTAGTTGCCAGTCGACGGTCGGCTTGCAACTGGGGGCTACAACAAAACATTCACACCCCCTGGTTGCAAGTCAATGGTCGGCTTGCAACTAGGGGCCCTAGCAAAACACATGCACCCTAGGTTGTTGAGTCGATGGCTGGCTTGCAAATGAGGGGCCCTCGACAAACGCAAGCACCCTTAGTTGCAAGTCGACAGTTAACATGCAACTAGAGGCCCTCAACAAACACACACACACACGCGCGCGCGCGCGCCTAGTTACGAGTCGATCGTTGATACATCTCCAACGTATCTATAATTTGATTGTTCCATGCTATTATATTATTTGTTTTGGATGTTTAATGAGCTTCATTACACACTGTTATATTATTTTTGGGACTAACCTATTAACCAAAGGCCCAGTGCAAATTGCTGTTTTTTTTCCTATTTAGTGTTTCAAAGAAAAGGAATATCAAACGGAATCCAAACGGAATGAAACCTTCGCGAGGATCTTTTTTGAAACAAACGCAGTCCAGGAGACTTGGAGTGAAGGTCAAGGAAGCAACAAGGCGGCCACGAGGTAGGGCGGCGCGCCCCCACCCTTATGGGCCCCTCGTAGCTCCACCGACCAACTTCTTTCGCCTATATATACTCATATACCCTGAAAACATCAAGGGGAGCCATGAAACCACTTTTCCACTTCTGCAACCTTCTGTACCCGTGAGATCCCATCTGGAGACCTTTTCCGACGATCTACCGGAGGGGGATTCGATCACGGAGGGCTTCTGCATCAACACCATAGCCTCTCGGTGATGTGTGAGTAGTTTACGACAGACCTTTGGGTCCATAGTTATTAGCTAGATGGCTTCTTCTCTCTCTTTGGATCTAAATACAAAGTTCTCCTCGATGTTCTTGGAGATCTATTCGATGTAATTCTTTTTGCGGTGTGGTTGTCGAGATCCGATGAATTGTGGGTTTTATGATCAAGTTTATCTATGAACAATATTTGATTCTTCTCTGAATTCTTATATGCATGATTTTATATCTTTGAAAGTCTCTTCGAATTATCAGTTTGGTTTGGCCTACTAGATTGATCTTTCTTGCAATGGGAGAAGTGCTTAGCTTTGGGTTCAATCTTGCGGTGTCCTTTCCCAGTGACAGTAGGGGCAGCAAGGCATGATTGTATTGTTTCCATCGAGGATAAAAAGATGGGGTTTATATCATATTGCTTGAGTTTATCCCTCTACATCATGTCATCTTGCTTAATGCGTTACTCTGTTCTTATGAACTTAATACTCTAGATGCATGCTGGATAGCGGTCGATGTGTGGAGTAATAGTAGTAGATGCAGAATCGTTTCGGTCTACTTGACACGGACGTGATGCCTATGTTCATGATCATGCCTAGATATTCTCATAACTATGCGCTTTTCTATCAATTTCTCCACAGTAATTTGTTCACCCACCATAATATATGCTATCTTGAGAGAAGCCACTAGTGAAACCTTTGGCCCCTGGGTCTACTTTACATCATATAAGTTTCCGATCTACAATTCTAGTTTACTATTTATTTTGCAATCTTTATTTTTCAATCTATACAACAAAAATACCAAAAATATTTATCTTATTATCTCTACGAGATCTCACTTTCGTAAATGACCGTGAAGGGATTGACAACCCCTTTATCGTGTTGGTTGCGAGGTTCTTGTTTGTTTGTGAAGTTACTAGGCAACTTGCGTGTAGTCTCCTACTGGATTGATACCTTGGTTCTCAAAAACTGAGGGAAATACTTACGCTACTTTGCTGCCTCACCCTTTCCTCTTCAAGGGAAAACCAACACATGCTCAAGAGGTAGCGAGAAGGATTTCTGGCGTCGTTGCCGGGGAGATCTACGCTCAAGCTAAGACATACCAAGTACCTATCACAAACTCTTATCCCTCGCATTACATTATTTGCCATTTGTCTCTCGGTTTCCTCTCCCCCACTTCACCTTTGCCGTTTTATTCGCCCTCTTTTGTTCGTCCTTTTGTTTGCTCGTGTTACCATGTGCCTTCTATTAGCTTGCATCTTCGCTTGCTAAATATCTATTGTTATGGATCCTCATCCTCTTGCTTAAAATTATGATGAACCAATTGCTAGTGAGTTGAGTGCACTAGATTATCTTTATGGAGTTTTGCTTAAAATCCGTGAATCTACAAATTGTGATGAAGTGCTTTATAAAGTGATTCACGATAGATCTTTGAATAAAAAGGATGATTGCAATGATGTTATTATAAATTCTATGAATGTCAATTGTGCTAATAATATGCAAAACCCTAAGCTTGGGGCTGCTAGTTTTGCTATGTCCATTACTTGTTGCAATGATCATGATTGGGGTGATTCTTCTTATGATCTTGAAAATGTATTTAAGCCCCATGATGAGTATGAGATCGATAATAATGTTTGCAATAATATTGAAAGGGGGTTTGTAAGAGTGTCAACTTTAGATCCCGCATATTTGGAGAATGTTCATTCTTATGAAGTTTATGATAAAAATGGGTTTGGAGAGGTCATGACTTTCGTTAATGTTAATCCCACTATTTTGGAAGAGTGTCAACTTTGCATGCATGTGGATCGTGTTGAAATATTTTATGTGATAGCTATTTTGTTGAATTTCCTTATGATCCCACATGTAATTATTATGACCGAGGAAAATATGATTGTAGAAATTTTCATGTTACTAAATTACCTCTCGTTATGTTGAGATTGCTATTGTTTCTTTCCGCTTCCTTGCATATGCTAGTTTTTTCTTGCTATGATAATTTGTTTGCCTATAATATGCCTATGCATAGGAAGTATGTTAGACTTAGATGTGTTTGTCACGTGTTTCATGATGCTCTATTTGTGCTTCAATTCTTGTCTTTCATGTGAGCATCATTGAAATTATCAATGCCTAGCTAGGGGCGTTAAATGATAGCGCTTGTTGGGAGGCAACCCAATTTTATTTTTGTTCCTGTTTAGTAATAAATAAATCATCTATTATCTGTTATTATTGTGTTTTTTTATATTTTATTTACTGTTTGTGCCAGGTAAAGCCTTTAGGATCTTCTTGGGTGATAGTTATTTGATCTTGCTGAAAAAAAACAGAAAGTATGGGCTCACGAGAATAATTTTCATTTTTTACCAGAGAACGATAAAATACCAATCCAAACTGCAGTAGATCAACATATAAATTATTTATGACTTCCTAATTTCTCAGGATTATTGGAGTTACATAAGAATTCGAAACCTACAGATTACTAAAGACTCTTTTGTTTTTGACAGATTCTTTTTTCGTGTGTTGTTTGCTTATTTTGATGAATCTATGGCTAGTATCGGGGGGTATGAACCATAGATAAGTTTGAATGCAGTAGGATTAACACCAATATAAATAATTAATGAGTTCATTACAGTAATTAAAGTTGTGGTTTGTTTTCTTATACTAATGGAGCTCATGAGATTTTCTGTTGAGTTTTGTGTTGTGAAGTTTTCAAGTTTTGGGGTAAAGATTTGATGGATTTTGGAACAAGGAGTGGAAAGAGCCTAAGATTGGGGATTCCCAAGGCACCCCAAGGTAAAATTCAAGGACAACCAAAATCCTAAGCTTGGGGATGCCCCGGACGGCATCCCCCTCTTTCGTCTTCGTCTATCGGTAACTTTACTTGAGGCTATATTTTTATTCACCACATGATATGTGTTTTGCTTGGAACATCTTGTATGATTTGAGTATTTTATTTTTAGTTTACCACAATCATCCTTGATGTACACACCTTTTTGGAGATACACACATGAATGGGAATTTATTAGAATACTCTATGTGCTTCACTTATATCTTTTAAGCTAGAAAATTTTGCTCTAGTGCTTCAATTATACCTTTTTAGAGCACGGTGGTGGTTTTATTTTATAGAAATTATTGATCTCTCATGCTTCACTTATATTATTTTGAGATTCTTTTAGAATAGCATGGTAATTTTCTTTGGTTATGAAATTAGCCCTAATACGATAGGCATCCAGGATGGGTATAATAAAAAAATTCATATAGAGTGCATTAAATATTATGAGAAGTTTGATACTTGGTACTTGTTTTGAGATATAAAGGAGGTAATATTAGAGTCATGCTAGTTGAGTATGTAACATCCCAAAATTCTAAATTTTGGAATGTTATAAACACATAGATAGGTTGATTGATTGTTTGATTGATTGCGTGAATTGAGTGAAATTCGAATTCTTTTTGAAAGTTAAATGAGAGGGAATAAAAGGACTTTCCCAAACTTTCATATTGGTTTTCTGATCTTCGTGAATTCAAATTCTTTTCAACACAAAACCCCGGAGAGAAGATGACATGACTTCTTCCATTTATTTAAATGACAAGGGGTGTTGAAAATATTTGAATTTCATTTGAAAATATTTCCAACTCAGAAACATTAAGCAACTCAATGATTTTCACGAGAGAAGATAAAATGACTTCTTCAAATTATGAAATATGAGTTGGGAGTTTCAAAGAATTAAATTCAAAGTTCTTTTGAATTTATTTTTCAAATTGGAATACATGAGATCATCATGCATATCTTATTTTCTTGCTTTCTGGTCGATCCTAGAAATTTCACGCAACTCAAGGACCCTCGGAGAGAGTTGGAGATTTCGTTATTTTCATATTTGAGAGTTTTCTCGAATTTTGAAAATAGGATCATTTGATTTATTTATTTTATCTTCAATAATTTTTCCGTTATCAAAAAAATATAAGAGAGGGAATAATATGACTTTCCCAAAATATAGGAAAAGTGAAGATTTAATAAATAGATCAAACTTTATTTTCCGGTGTTTATTCGCATTTTATTCGGATAGGGAAAAATGCGCGTTTTCAAAAATTGCTTTTAGGCCCGGAGAAAAGTTCATTTTGGTCGGCTCATTTTTAGGAGTCAGGGAAAATTTACTTTATTAGTTTTGGAGTCCGGTAGTTTTTGTTTTTCTGTGTTTTTCCAAGCGCGGATCTGTTTAAAAAAAACTGCAGTGCCTTGGGCCAAAGGCCCAAGCCACCAGCCGGCCGAGGCCAAGGCCATCGCTAGCGCCCCAGCCTCCCCGTGCGCAGGCGCCAGGCGCCAGGGAGCTGCCGCCTCTTTCTTTAGGAAATCCTAGCAGGACTTTTGTCCTACTTCCGTTTATTTTTCTAGATCTTTCCTACTCCTATTCTTATTCCTTTCCCCCTACACCAAGTTTTCTCCCCCTCCCCAATATAAATACTCCCACACCCCCCCTCTAAACACATCAAATCCAAGGCCCCAAAGCCCCAAGCACACCGCGCCGCCCCTTGTGCCCCGCGCCGCGCCGCCCTAAGCGCCGCGCCGCCCTGCGTCACCACCGCCGCCGCCGCACCTTGTCGCGCCGCCGCCGCCCTGCGTCACCACCGCCGCCGCTGCAACTTGCCGCGCCGCCGCCGCCCTGCGTCACCGCCGCCGCCGCACCTTGCCGCGCCGCCGCCGCCCTGCGTCACCGCGCCGTTACCGCCCTGCATCACCGCGTCGCCGCTGCCCTGCGTCACCACCGCCGCCGCCGCCCAACGCCGCCGTCGCCGCCGTTCGCCGGAGGTACCGCGCCGCGTCTCTTCTTTCCCTCGGTTCGGTTTTTCTTATAAACCGTTCCGATTCTTTTCTCCTCTACCGATTCGTTTTCTCTCCGATTCTTCGCCAAACCGTTCCGGTGTTCTAGATCGGTTTTTCGTTTCGATCTCTTTTCCGAAAACCCTAGATTGGTTTTCGTTCTTCTTTCGGACCGTTCGTCTCAACAAACGTGATCACCGATTATTTCACGGTTAACGACGCCTGTTCGTATAACCGTTCTTCTTTTTCTTCTCGTCAGATTTATTCCGCGATCGCGATCTCAGATCCGATCTTCGTTCTAGTTTATCTTCTCGCTCGTTTATCGGAATCAGGTGATTCAAGCGCCTGGAGTTTCATCTTGAAACCACTGTTCCGTCTAATCAACTTGAACAAGCTTTTGCTACAGTAAAATTTGACCTAGTTTCAACTTGCTAGAACCGAGTTGTTTTCTTCCGCCGTTTGTTTTTCGTCGTTTGTTCGGCTCGTTCTTTCTTTGCAACCGGAGTTCTTAAGTTGAACTTTCTGGTTCGTTCTCTTGTTCGATTTTTCCCTGTGCATTAGATGAGTACTTATTGTGTGGTTACTATTGTTTGCTTACGATAGATTGACCGGAGTGTGACGAGTAGATCTATCAAGAGTTTTAAGTGCGAATCATCTTCATCTACATTGCAGGCAAGTTCACACTTTGATCATACCTTTCTACAACCCATGTTTTATTGCATTAGATCAATCCTCTCACATTGCATGATTAGGATCTAATTAAATTGTGGGATGGGAAGTATATGAGGTAGTACCTATCACCTGTATTATTATGAAACCCTTGGGAGTTACTTCTACGTTCGCTTATTATGCCATGCTATGCTAGTAGACGTGGATTGGGTGAGTGATATCCATGACAGATGTGAGTTGATAATTTTAATGGTTTATCTAAGGTGGCAACCTAACACACATCTGGGTGGATTGAGGCACCTGATGTCTATCAGGACTTGCCTGTTTTTTTTGGACCGCCACCCAGGCTCAAAGGGATCATAAGATCTTTCATGCTAGAAACTTCCGTGTGCAGCCACAAGCCATTATGGGCTCTGGCATAGTTGACTAAGTAGTGCGAACTCTTACGGGGTGGACTAGCAGATGTAGGGGATGTAGGTGTACCGGTCTACCCCACATGTAAGGTGCTAGTGCTTCTGAAAGACTGTCTCGGTCATCCGTCTCTCAAACACCATGTAGTGCGAGAAAACAAACGGAGGCGATCGAGTCATGTGGGGAAAAGTGCGCAAACCTCTGCAGAGTTTACAAACTAATCATGATTAGTCGTGTCCCCGGTTATGGACAATTTGAGTATCTAGTACTTGAATATCATTGTGAATCTCATCATGTTACTTCTAATTAATGTTGTTGGGTTTTAATTATTTTTAATTGGGATTGAGAATGCTGTCAACCATTCTCAATGTTTCACAACCACCCTGATAGTAATTAATCTTATTCCTTTGCAGTAGGGAAAAATTGGCTTTACGCAAAAACTTTATAACCATAGAGCTTTTCCACCAGCCAAATATGCATATAGTGATAGCCATTGTTCATCATTCTCTATGGTGTGAATTTGCCAGTACATTCAATGTACTGACCCGTTTCGGGCTGCAACGTCTTATGTTGCAGGTTTCTTACGACGAGTAAGTGATACGTTAGGGTTACGATTTCTACACTCAACTTTGCCGTTGGTGTTGATGGGTAACCACAACCTTGTTGCTTCCGCTATATTGGATTGAGGTAATAGTATTTACGTTACTTTATACATGTGATTTACCTCTGTTTTAAATCCTTCGAGTACTGTGTGTGTCAGCATACTGATCCAGGGATGACACATAAGCACAGAGACTTGATCCATTTGGGTCGGGTCGCTACAAGATGGTATCAGAGCACATGTTGACTGTAGGACGTGACCCTAGAAATTGGCAAGCCCATAGCAAAGATTTTTCTCTACAATTTTCCCTTTCAAAAAGATCTTTTACCTCTCTTCTCTTCTGAGCTTATTCAAAAATTCCCTTTAGTGAGACCATACCCCTTTCCCTTTTGACCACCCGAAGATTTGACTGATGAGACCATTCCAAGATGTACAAGATATCGGACAACCGAGACCATTCGGAAGGAAGGGGATTTTACCATACATTATGATAATGGAAACTACAACGGTTGAAGGCCGAAGACAAGTAGAATTGGAAGGCTCTGAAGAATCCCCAGATTTGTATGGCCTAGGAAGGCTACCCTTATGGAACTTGGCAGACTATGGAAGCTGTCAATACCCGAGATCAAGGTGTATGGGAGAAAGACCGAAACAAGGAGCATGAGAACTCAAAGTTCTGTTAAGAAAAACCCTAAGGCAGAAGATATCAACTATGGAATGATAGCTCATGAATGACAAGAGTAGAAACATGGTTATCCGTGATGTCATCACCCGCTAATGCTATTGTCACCGTGCTGAGTTAAGGATGCAAGTCTTTAGAATTGATTTGATGGAAGAAGGCTGATGGAGCACCTATCATAAGATGAAGTTTTAGCCCTAGCCGGTGTATCACCAGGATCTGGAGTAGTATGTCAAGAAGTTTAAGGTGGAGCTCCAGGAAGTCGTATTAGACAAGGAAGCATTTCGTGAAGAACTTAAGACCAGAAGTTGAAAGCAGCCAAGCTAGAGAAGTAAAACCTTGAGATACCGGAGATTTGTCAGGAACTGAAGGACAGTATGACCATGGCTCATGCCAAGGATGTTGAAACCCAGAAGTTTGAAATGCAACTCCAGAATATTCAAGGATGTCATGAGAGACTTCGCGTTAACAGAGTTGATCTGGCGAAAGGACTTGAGAAAGATCAAGCACGACCGAAAGAAACCATTGGAGGCATGAACAAGGCTTGAAGAGTTTGGAGACGTTGAAGATTTATAGACCTTTAGAAGACCAAACCCCTATTATATACCTACGTTAGATGCGACGATTGTGAGCTGTCATTTGTTTGATATTTTTCAACAGCCACAACAAAAATCTGTCTTTTCAAAACTGTTGTTTGCATTTTGTGTATCCCTCTCTATCTCTCTTATCTCACCCTAAACCCACATGGACCCAATAGAGGATGAATGAAGATGAGCTTATATTTTCTGGACCGATGAGTCAATTGGAGACGGACCGATGGATTCAGAACATGGAGGATCATATGGAGAACAACCCTATAGTCGGAAAGGATATGGCCCAGCATGCTCTTCAATGCTTTGAAAGAGGTGCTGCTACTTGGTGGAGGATGTACCAAACCATCAATGGATGGCAAGGAGTAACCACTTGGAAAGAATTTAAGTTGACTTTGCTAAAGTCTCAGTTTGTGTCCCAGAAGTTGAAGCCTTATGGAAAGGATATGAGGAAACCATGTGCATGCAAGATTTGTGGAGAAATTGGACACACCCATAAAGAACACGAGGATGAATGCCCTAATTGTGAAGGAAGTCACCCAGCTGAAGAATGCCCAACTAGGCAGATCACTTGTTTCTTGTGTGAAGGGACTACCCACTACCCTGCACAGTGTCACATTTACCCCTTGGTATAAAGAACCATCCAGCAGAAGGAAGAAGCAATGAAAGGAGCACTAATGGAAAATTTAGAAGAACCTGCGATGAAGGAAGAGGTGGAGGACACACCGAAAGAGGAACCAATTAAACCCTGCACCAAGTCTTGCTATTCATGTGGAGAAGAAGGACACGTATCTCAAAATTGTACGAAGGGGGATCTAGTAGAATTCCCGACAGAGGAAATAGAGTATGACCCACAGGAAATAGGAGCCCTGATTGGAATGGAAAAGTCCAGAAAGAGAAACCGATTGGATTCCAGGAGGAACCTGAGTCATATCATCTGTTACAAATGCAAGGAGTCAGGGCACTACCTCAGCAATTGCCCACAAATGGAGCCAAGGACCCAAGTAGGCTATATAATCACAAGGAAACCTCGAAACTTGCCCGAAGTAATATGTTTCCGTTGTAATGGAGCAGGGCACTTTGCCAGAGGTTGTCCGAAGGAGAAGGAGACTTATGATAAATAGTTGAGTTTGTAACAGAAGTAATATAGTAGTGGTAGTGAGAACATTTTCTTTTATATTGAGGTATTGAGTTGAGGCATGTAATGGAAAAACAGGAGATTGTAATCATTTGAGAAGGAATAAAGTAGCATCGTTGGTACTGATATGGATTTTATGAGTTGTTACTCTATGAAGAAGAATTTTGACCATTTTGAGGATAAGAGAAATATGGTCTATGGAAGATTTGTGCACTTTAAGGGTGAAAGTACCCTGTAAGAACCTTTGACCCCCAGAAAAGATAAGGATACTCCACTGAGTGGATTTCAGACAAAATGAATATGAGTTTTGTCTGGATATGTGTGATACCCCAAGAGTATGTGGGATGAAGTTGAAGACCGACAAATGTTTGGACCAAAGGTGATCAAAGGAGTCAGAAGAGAATGTTAAGTTGATTCGAGATAGACTGAAGGTAGCTTAGTCCAGGCAGAAGAGTTATGTAGACTCACAAACTCAAGGAGGTAGTCTATGAAATTGGAGACAGAGCATGTCTTCATGTGTTCCCTCTGCGAGGAGTTAAACGGATTGGAGTTAAGGGACAGTTAGCCCCGAGATTTGTAGGACCATACCGAGTTTTGGAGCGTATGGAGAAGTGGCCAACAAGTTGGAGTCACCCGAAGGAATGCCAGGAGTTCAAGATGTGTTTCACGTTTCCCAGTTGAATAAGTGCCATGCAGAGATGGCCAATATTCCCCTGTAAGAACGCTTGACCCTGGAAGGGATAATGATGTTCCATGAAGTGGAATATGGACTCCATAAGTATAAGTTTTTATCTCGGTATGAGGGATACCCCACGCGGATGAAGAGATGAATTACTATTGCATACAAAGGAGGTATGATGTTGGAAATATGGATCAATGGAAACTCCATGATGAGTCAGAGTAATCATGTCCTAATGTTGATGCCAATAGAAGGAAGCAAGATGATACAATTGGATGGATTTAAGAATACTAGGAAGTTGGAAGTTGGAATAATGAACAGTTGCGCGATGATAAGTTCAAGGACTACAAGTGATGAGATGGGCCATAACCCACAGGCCCGGGACCTGCCAAGAAGCAAGCACATTCTTGCTGAAGGAAAAACCCTGGAAGTGGATATACCTTTGTCGATAGACGATCTTATAGGAGTAACGCAAAACCTGAGAGTTGTGAAGGAACGATAGATGTTTGTCTGGCTTGCAGAATCCATGGATTATCCGAACTTAGTTCGTCGACAAGAGAAATTCTGCAATGCTTGTGAGGATGACCGAGTGTTAGAATGCGAGATTCGCTAAACCGTATACAAGGTAATGATTTGGGTGCGGGATGGATTGATCACCATACCGACTTACTCTTATTATTCGCCTTGCTATATGGAATGGTAAATCTGAGTGACTTGCCTATAATAGAGAGACGACGATATTAAACCTTGTTAAACCTTAGAATGGTATAAGAATTTTTCCCTTGTACACGGCAGCTTTTTGCCAACCGTAGGTTATACGGTGAGGATCAACCCAGACCCATTTCCTGCAGGAGAAACCATAAATTGTTGACCACCATGAGATATCGATAGTTGTTTAGTTTTGGCGCCAGACCCGTCAGCTAAGAAGACCCAATCTCGGAAGAACCTTACCAAGATGAAAGGATAGAAGAATTGTGGTAAAGGTTATGCCACTACCATAAGAGCTCAGAGAAGGAATTTTCTCGAGGATCTAAGAAGACCGACACTGTCAAGAATAAGGATGGAGTATATGAGTATTGATGGAACAGTAACGATGTTTCTAAGGGTGGTAGCACCCCAGACCCCGTGTGATGATCGATGGATTTTGAGGAGACCCCCAAACCCTAACCTTTTCTTGCTAGCCTCTCCGAATCTCGAGGACGAGATTCCTTTTAAGGGTGGTAGGTTTGTAACATCCCAAAATTCTAAATTTTGGAATGTTATAAAACATAGATAGATTGATTGATTGTTTGATTGATTGCGTGAATTGAGTGAAATTCGAATTCTTTTTGAAAGTTAAATGAGAGGGAATAAAAGGACTTTCCCAAACTTTCATATTGGTTTTCTGATCTTTGTGAATTCAAATTCTTTTCAACACAAAACCCCGGAGAGAAGATGACATGACTTCTTCCATTTATTTAAATGACAAGGGGTGTTGAAAATATTTGAATTTCATTTGAAAATATTTCCAATTCATAAACTTTAAGCAACTCAATGATTTTCAGGAGAGAAGATAAAATGACTTCTTCAAATTATGAAATATGAGTTGGGAGTTTCAAAGAATTAAATTCAAAGTTCTTTTGAATTTATTTTTCAAATTGGAATACATGAGATCATCATGCATATCTTATTTTCTTGCTTTCTGGTCGATCCTAGAAATTTCACGCAACTCAAGGACCCTCGGAGAGAGTTGGAGATTTCGTTATTTTCATATTTGAGAGTTTTCTCGAATTTTGAAAATAGGATCATTTGATTTATTTATTTTATCTTCAATAATTTTTCCGTTATCAAAAAAATATAAGAGAGGGAATAATATGACTTTCCCAAAATATAGGAAAAGTGAAGATTTAATAAATAGATCAAACTTTGTTTTCCGGTGTTTATTCGCATTTTATTCGGATAGGGAAAAATGCGCGTTTTCAAAAATTGCTTTTAGGCCCGGAGAAAAGTTCATTTTGTTCGGCTCATTTTTAGGAGTCGGGGAAAATTTACTTTATTAGTTTTGGAGTCAGGTAGATTTTGTTTTTCTGTGTTTTTCCAAGCGCGGATCTGTTTAGAAAAAAAAACTGCAGCGCCTTGGGCCAAAGGCCCAAGCCACCAGCCGGCCGAGGCCAAGGCCATCGCTAGCGCCCCAGCCTCCCCGTGCGCAGGCGCCAGGCGCCAGGGAGCTGCCGCCTCTTTCTTTAGGAAATCCTACTAGGACTTTTGTCCTACTTCCGTTTATTTTTCTAGATCTTTCCTACTCCTATTCTTATTCCTTGCCCCCTACACCAAGTTTTCTCCCCCTCCCCAATATAAATACTCCCACATCCCCCCTCTAAACACATCAAATCCAAGGCCCCAAAGCCCCAAGCACACCGCGCCGCCCCTTGTGCCCCGCGCCGCGCCGCCCTAAGCGCCGCGCCGCCCTGCGTCACCACCGCCGCCGCCGCACCTTGCCGCGCCGCCGCCGCCCTACGTCACAACCACCGCCGCCGCACCTTGCCGCGCCGCCGCTGCCCTGCGTCACCGCCGCCGCCGCACCTTGCCGCGCCGCCGCCGCCCTGCGTCACCGCGCCGCCACCGCCCTGCGTCACCGCGTCGCCGCCGCCCTGCGTCACCGCGCCGCCACCGCCCTGCGTCACCGCGTCGCCGCCGCCCTGCGTCACCACCGCCGCCGCCGCCCAACGCCGCCGTCGCCGCCGTTCGCCGAAGGTGCCGCGCCGCGTCTCTTATTTCCCTCGGTTCGGTTTTTCTTATAAACCGTTCCGATTCTTTTCTCCTCTACCGATTCGTTTTCTCTCCGATTCTTCGCCAAACCGTTCCGGTGTTCTAGATCGGTTTTTCGTTTCGATCTCTTTTCCGAAAACCCTAGATTGGTTTTCGTTCTTCTTTCGGACAGTTTGTCTCAACGAACGTGATCACCGATTATTTCACGGTTAACGACGCCTGTTCGTATAACCGTTCTTCTTTTTCTTCTCGTCGGATTTATTCCGTGATCGCGATCTCAGATCCGATCTTCGTTCTAGTTTATCTTCTCGCTCGTTTATCGGAATCAGGTGATTCAAGCGCCTGGAGTTTCATCTCGAAACCGCCGTTCCGTCTAATCAACTTGAACAAGCTTTTGCTACAGTAAAATTTGACCTAGTTTCAACTTGCTAGAACCGAGTTGTTTTCTTCCGCCGTTTGTTTTTCGTCGTTTGTTCGGCTCGTTCTTTCTTTGCAACCGGAGTTCTTAAGTTGAACTTTCTGGTTCGTTCTCTTGTTCGATTTTTCCCTGTGCATTAGATGAGTACTTATTGTGTGGTTACTATTGTTTGCTTACGATAGATTGACCGGAGTGTGACGAGTAGATCTATCAAGAGTTTTAAGTGCGAATCATCTTCATCTACATTGCAGGCAAGTTCACACTTTGATCATACCTTTCTACAACCCATGTTTTATTGCATTAGATCAATCCTCTCACATTGCATGATTAGGATCTAATTAAATTGTGGTATGGGAAGTAGATGAGGTAGTACCTATCACCTGTATTATTATGAAACCCTTGGGAGTTACTTCTACGTTCGCTTATTATGCCATGCTATGCTAGTAGACGTGGATTGGGTGAGTGATATCCATGACAGATGTGAGTTGATAATTTTAATGGTTTATCTAAGGTGGCAACCTAACACACATCTGGGTGGATTGAGGCACCTGATGTCTATCAGGACTTGCCTGTTTTTTTTGGACCGCCACCAAGGCTCAAAGGGATCATAAGATCTTTCATGCTAGAAACTTCCGTGTGCAGCCACAAGCCATTATGGGCTCTGGCATAGTTGACTAAGTAGTGCGAACTCTTACGGGGTGGACTAGCAGATGTAGGGGATGTAGGTGTACCGGTCTACCCCACATGTAAGGTGCTAGTGCTTCTGAAAGACTATGTCTCGGTCATCCGTCTCTCAAACACCATGTAGTGCGAGAAAACAAACGGAGGCGATCGAGTCATCTGGGGAAAAGTGCGCAAACCTCTGCAGAGTTTACAAACTAATCATGATTAGCCGTGTCCCCGGTTATGGACAATTTGAGTATCTAGTACTTGAATATCATTGTGAATCTCATCATGTTACTTCTAATTAATGTTGTTGGGTTTTAATTATTTTTAATTGGGATTGAGAATGCTGTCAACCATTCTCAATGTTTCACAACCACCCTGATAGTAATTAATCTTATTCCTTTGCAGTAGGGAAAAATTGGCTTTACGCAAAAACTTTATAACCATAGAGCTTTTCCACCAGCCAAATATGCATATAGTGATAGCCATTGTTCATCATTCTCTATGGTGTGAATTTGCCAGTACATTCAATGTACTGACCCGTTTCTGGCTGCAACGTCTTATGTTGCAGGTTTCTTATGACGAGTAAGTGATACGTTAGGGTTACGATTTCTACACTCAACTTTGCCGTTGGTGTTGATGGGTAACCACAACCTTGTTGCTTCCGCTATATTGGATTGAGGTAATAGTATTTACGCTACTTTATACATGTGATTTACCTTTGTTATAAATCCTTCGAGTATTGTGTGTGTCAGCATACTGATCCAGGGATGACACATAAGCACAGAGACTTGATCCATTTGGGTCGGGTCGCTACAGAGTAATTGTGGAACTGAGAAATACTTGTGTTGAAGTTGGCAAGTCCCGTTGCATGCACGTATGGTAAACGTTGTGTGACAAATTTGAAGCATGAGGTGTTCTTTGACTGCTTTCCTTATGAGTGGCGGTCAGGGACGAGCGATGGTCTTTTCCTACCAATCTATCCCCCTAGGAGCATGCGCGTAGTGCTTGGTTTTGATGACTTGTAGATTTTTGCAATAATTATGTGAGTTCTTTATGACTAATGTTGAGTCCATGAATTATACGCACTCTCACCCTTCCATCATTGCTAGCCTCTTCGGTACCGTGCATTGCCCATTCTCACCTCGAGAGTTGGTGCAAACTTCGCCGGTGCATCCAAACCCCGTGATATGATACGCTCTATCACACATAAGCCTCCTTATATCTTCCTCAAAAAAGCCACCATCCCTAACTATTATGGCATTTCCATAGCCATTCCGAGATATATTGCCATGCGACTTTCCACCGTTCCGTTTATTATGACACGCTCCATCATTGTCATATTGCTTTGCTTGATCATGTAGTTAACATCGTATTTGTGGCAAAGCCACCTTCATAATTATTTCATACATGTCACTCTTGATTCATTGCATATCTCGGTACACCGCTGGAGGCATTCACATGGAGTCATATTTTGTTCTAAGTATCGAGTTGTAATTCTTGAGTTGTAAGTAAATATAAGTGTGATGATTTTCATTATTAGAGCATTGTCCCATGTGAGGAAAGGATGATGGAGACTATGATTTCCCCACAAGTCGGGATGAGATTCTGGACGAAAAAAGGGGCCATAAAAAAAGAGAAAAAGGCCCAAATAAAAAATGATAGAAAAAGAGAGAAAGGGCAATGTTACTATCCTTTTTCCAGACTTGTGCTTCAAAGTAGCACCATGATGTTCGTGATAGAGAGTCTCCTATTTTGTCACTTCATACACTAGTGGGAATTTTTTATTATAGAACTTGGCTTGTATATTCCAATGATGGACTTCCTCAAAATTCCATAGGTCTTCGTGAGCAAGCAAGTTGGATGCACACCCACTTAGTTTTTTGTCGAACTTTCATATATTTATAGCTCTAGTGCATCCGTTGCATGGCAATCCCTACTCCTTGCATTAACATCAATTGATGGGCATCTCCATAGCTCGTTGATTACCCGCGTTAATGTGCGACTTTCTCCTTTTTTGTCTTCTCACACAACCTCCATCATCATATTCTATTCCACCCATAGTGCTATGTACATGGCTCGCGCTCATATATTGCGTGAAAGTTGAAAGTGTTTGAAAAGGCTAAGTATGAAACAACTGCGTAGCTTGTCATCGGGGTTGTGCATGATGGGAGCATTTTGTGTGACGAAAATGAAGCATGGCCAAACTATATGATTTTGTAGGGATAAGCTTTCTTTGGCTATGTTATTTTGATAAGACATAATTGCTTGGTTAGCATCCTTGAAGTATTATTATTGTTATGTCAATATTAAACTTCTGTCTAGAATATTTTGGAGCTAAACATTCATGCCGCAATAAAGAGAATTACATTGAAAATTATGTTAGGTAGCATTCCACATCAAAAATTCTGTTTTTATCAGTTACCTACTCGAGGACGAGCAAGAATTAAGCTTGGGGATGCTTGATACGTCTCTAATGTATCTATAATTTTTGAGTGTTCCATGTTATTATATTATTTGTTTTGCATGTTTAATGGGCCTTATTATGCAATTTTATATTATTTTTGGGACAACCTATTAACCGAAGGCCTAGTGCAAATTGTTGTTTTTTTGCCTATTTCAGTGTTTTGCAGAAAAGGAATATAAAACAGAATCCAAATGGAACGAAACCTTTGCGATGATCCTTTTTGGAACAAACGCAATCCAGGAGACTTGGAGTGGAGTTCAAGGAAGCAACGAGGCGGCCACGAGGTAGGGTGGCGCGCCCAAGGCAGGCGCGCCCCCACCCTTGTGGGCCCTCGTAGCTCCACCGACCTACTTCTTTCGCCTACATATACTCTTATACCCTGAAAACATTAAGGGGGCCCACGAAACCACTTCTCCAACGCCACAACCTTCTGTACCCGTGAGATCCCATCTGGGGACCTTTTCCGACGATCTGCTGGAGGGGGATTCGATCACGGAGGGCTTGTACATCAACAACATAGCCTCTCCTATGATGTGTGAGTAGTTTACCACAGACCTTCGGATCCATAGTTATTAGCTAGGTGGCTTCTTCTCTCTCTTTGGATCTCAATACAAAGTTCTCATCAATGTTCTTGGAGATCTATTCGATGTAATTCTTTTTGTGGTGTGTTTTGTCGAGATCTGATGAATTGTGGGTTTATGATCAAGTTTATCTATGAACAATATTTGATTCTTCTCTGAATTCTTATATGCATGATTTGATATCTTTGCAAGTCTCTTCAAATTATCAGTTTGGTTTGGCCTACTAGATTGATCTTTCTTGCAATGGGAGAAGTGCTTAGGTTTGGGTTCAACCTTAGAGTGTCCTTTCCCAGTGACAGTAGGGGCAGCAAGGCACGTATTGTATTGTATTGTTGCCATCGAGGATAAAAAGATGGGTTCTATATCATATTGCTTGAGTTTATCCCTCCATCATGTCATCTTGCCTAATGTGTTACTCTGTTCTTATGAACTTAATGCTCTAGATGCATGCTGGATAGCGGTCGATGTGTGGAGTAATAGTAGTAGATGTAGAATCATTTCGGTCTACTTGACACGGATGTGATGCCTATGTTGATGATCATGCCTAGATATTCTCATAACTATGCGCTTTTCTATCAATTGCTCGGCAGTAATTTATTCACCCACCGTATTATATGGTATCTTGAGATAAGCCACTAGTGAAACCTATGGCCTCCGGGTCTACTTTACATCATATAAGTTTCCGATCTACAATTGTAGTTTAGTATTTATTTTGCAATCTTTATTTTTCAATCTACACAACAAAAATACCAAAACTATTTATCTTATTATCTCTATCAGATCTCACTTTTTTAAGTGGCTGTGAAGGGATTGAGAACCCCTTTATCGCGTTGGTTGCGAGGTTCTTGTTTGTTTGTGTAGGTACTAGGCGACTTGCGTGTAATCTCCTACTGGATAGATACCTTGGTTCTCAAAAACTGAGGGAAATACTTATGCTACTTTGCTGCATCACGCTTTCCTCTTCAAGGGAAAACCAACGCATGCTCAAGAGGTCAGCTTGCAACTAGTGGGCCCCAACAAACACAAACACCCACTTAGTTGCGAGTCGACGGTTGACATGCAACTGGTGGGCCCCAACAAACACGCACAACCGTTAGTTGTGAGTCGTCGACGGTTAACATGCAACCAGGGACCGCAACACACACACACACACACTAGTTGCGAGTCGATGGTTGACATGCAACTAGGGACCCCCAGCAAACACACACACCCTAGTTGTGAGTCGATGGTCGGCTTGCAATTGGCTAGCAGACTTATAATGAGGAATATCACCTTCATCATATCTATAGAGAGAATTTACCTTTACTACCTGTGTCGGGTTATCAAGACCATGTATTTCTTCAACAGGTGGCAAATTAAGACCATGTATTTCTTCAATAGGAGGTAAATTCTTAACATCTTCAGCTTTAATACCTTTTCCTTTCATAGATTTCTTTGCCTCTTGCATATCTTCAGGACTGGGAAATAGAATACCCCTTTTCTTCAGAGTTGGCTTAGGAGTTGCTTCAGGAAGTGTCCAATTATTTTCATTAGTCAACATATTACTCAATAGAATTTCAGCTTGATCAACAGTTTTTCCCTGAAAACACAACCAGCACAACTATCCAGGTAATCTCTGGAGGCATCGGTTAGTCCATTATAAAAGATATCAAGTATTTCATGCTTCTTGAGAGGATGATCAGGCAAAGCATTAAGTAATTGGAGAAGCCTCCCCCAAGGTTGTGGGAGACTCTCTTCTTAAATTTGCACAAAATTATATATTTCCCTTAAAACAGCTTGTTTCTTATGAGCGGGAAAATATTTAGCAAAAAAGTAGTAAATCATATCCCGGGGACTACGCACACAACCAGGATCAAAAGAATTAAACCATATCTTTGCATCGCCCTTTAATGAGAACAGAAATAATTTAAGGATATAATAGTAGTGAGTTTTCTCATCATTAGTGAACAGGATAGCAATATCATTTAATTTAGTAAGATGTGCCACAACAGTTTCAAATTCATAGCCATAGAAAGGATCAGATTCAACCAAAAGTAATTAACTCAGGATCGACAAAGAATTCATAATCTTTATTAGTAACAAAGATAGGTGAAGTAGCATAAGCGGGATCATATTTCATTCTAGCATTCAGAGATTTTTGTTTTAGCTTAGCTAATAATTTCTTAAGATCACTTCTATCATTGGAAGCAAGAAAGTCTATAGCAATTTCTTCATCCATAACATAACCCTTAGTAACAACAGGCAATTCATATCTAGGGGGAGAATCTTCACCATCATTTTCATCAATATTATCAATTTCAATAATTTCATTCTCTCTAGCCCTAGCAAGTTGTTCATCAAGAAATTCACCAAGTGGCACAGTAGTATCAAGCATAGAAGGAGTTTCATCATAAGTATCATGCATAGCAGAAGTGGCATCATCAATAACATGCGACATATCAGAATTAATAGCAGAAGCAGGTTTAGGTGTCGCAAGCTTACTCAAAACAGAAGGTGAATCAAGTGCAGAGCTAGATGGCAGTTCCTTACCTCCCCTCGTAGTTGAGGGGAAAATCTTGGTTCTTTGATCTTTCAAGTTCTTCGTAATGATAAGCAGATATAAATCCCAAGTGACTCAAAGAATAGAGCTATGCTAACCGGCAATGGCGCCAGAAAATAGTCTTGATAATCCACAAGTATAGGGGATCGCAACAGTTTTCGAGGGTAGAGTATTCAACCCAAATTTATTGATTCGACACAAGGGGAGCCAAAGAATATTCTCAAGTATTAGCAGCTGAGTTTTCAATTCTACCACACTTGGAAACTTAATATCTGCAGCAAGGTATTTAGTAGCAAAGTAATATGATAGTAGTGGTAACGGTGGCAAAAGCTAACAGTAGCAAAAGTAATATTTTTGGGGTTTGAAGTGATTGTAACAGTAGCAACAGAAAAGTAAATAAGCGAAGAACAATATAGGAAAAGCTCGTAGGCAATGGATCGGTGATAGAGAATTCGGATGCGATCGCGATCATGTAACAGTCATAATCTAGGGTGGCACAGAACTAGCTCCAGTTCATCAATGTAATTTAGGCATGTATTCCAAATATAGTCATACGTGCTTATGGAAAGAACTTGCATGAAATCTTTTGTCCTACCCTCCCGTGGCAGCAGGGTCCTAATGGAAACTAAGGGATATTAAGGCCTCCTTTTAATAGAGTATTGGACCAAAGTATTAACACATAGGGAATACATGAACTCCGCAAACTACGGTCATCACCGGGGGTGGTCCCGATTATTCTCACTTCGGGGTTGCAGGATCATAACACATAGTAGGTGACTATAGACTTGCCAGATAGGATCAAGAACTCTCATATATTGATGAAAAGATAATAGGTTCAGATCTGAAATCATGGCACTCGGGCCCTAGTGACAAGCATTAAGCATAGCAAAGTCATAGCAACATCAATCTCAGAACATAGTGGATACTGGGGATCAAACCCTAACAAAACTAACTCGATTACAAGATAAATCTCATCCAACCCATCACCATCCAGCAAGCCTATGATGGAATTACTCACATAGGGCAGTGAGCATCATGAAATTGGTGATGGAGGAAGGTTGATGATGACGATGGTGACGGATTCCCCTCTCTGAAGCCCCGAACGGACTCCAGATCAGCCCTCCCGAGAGTGTTTAGGGCTTGGCGGCGGCTCTGTATCATAAAACGCAATGAATCCTTCTCTCTAATTTTTTTCTCCCCGAAAGTGAATATATGGAGTCAAGGTTGAGGTCGGTGGAGCGTCAGGGGCCCACGAGGCAGCGGGCGTGCCTAGGGAGGTAGGGCGCGCCCCCCACCCTCATGGACAGGTGGTGGGCCCCCTGACGTGGATCTATCTTCCAGTATTTTTTATATATTCCAAAATAATTCTCCGTTGATTTTCAGGTAATTCCGAGAACTTTTATTTCTGCACATAAATAACACCATGGTAATTCTGCTGAAAACAGCATCAGTCCAGGTTAATTCCATTCAAATCATGCAAGTTAGAGTCCAAAACAAGGGCAAAAGTGTTTGGAAAAGTAGATACGACGGAGACGTATCAACTCCCCCAAGCATAAACCTTTGCTTGTCCTCAAGCAATTCAGTTGATAAACTGAAAGTGATAAAGAAAAACTTTTACAAAGTCTGTTTGCTCTTGTTATTGTAAATATGTAAAGCCAGCATTCAGGTTTTCAGCAAAGATTATGAACTAACCATATTCACAATAACATTTAGGTCTCATGTTTACTCATATCAATGGCATAATCAACTAGCGAGCAATAATAATAAATCTCGGGTGACAACACTTTCTCAAAACAATCATGATATGATATGACAAGATGGTATCTCACTAGCCCTTTTTGAGACCGCAAAACATAAATGTAGAGCACCTTTAAAGATCAAGGACTGAATAGACATTGTAATTCATGGTAAAATAAATCCTGTCATGACATTGTAATAGTCATAACCTAGGGTGACACAGAACTAGCTCCAGTTCATCAATGTAATGTAGGCATGTATTCCGAATATAGTCATACGTGCTTATGGAAAAGAACTTGCATGACATCTTTTGTCCTACCCTCCCGTGGCAGCGGGGGCCTTACAGAAACTAAGGGATATTAAGGCCTCCTTTTAATAGAGAACCGGAAAAAAGGATTAACACATAGTGAATACGTGAACTCCTAAAACTACGGTCATCATCGGTAAGTATCCAGATTATTGTCACTTCTGGGTTAACGGATCATAACACCTAATAGGTGACTATAGACTTGCAAGATAGGATCAAGAACACTCATATATTGATGAAAACATAATAGGTTCAGATCTGAAATCATGGCACTCGGGCCCTACTGACAAGCATTAAGCATAGCAAAGTCATAGCAACATCAATCTCAGAACATAGTGGACACTAGGGATCAAACCCTAACAAAAATAACTCGATTACATGATAGATCCCATCCAACCCATCACTGTCTAGCAAGCCTACGATGGAATTACTCACGCACGGCGGTGATCATCATGAAATTGGTGATGGAGGATGGTTGATGATGACAATGGCGACGGATTCCCCTCTCTGGAGCCCCGAACGGACTCCAGATCAGCCCCCCCGAGAGGTTTTAGGGCTTGGCGGCGGCTCCGTATCGTAAAACGCGATGATTTCTTCTCTCTGATTTTTTTCTCCCCAAAACGCAATATATGGAGTTGGAGTCGGAGAGATGACAGGGGGCCCACGAGGTAGGGGGGCGCGCCCTAGGGGGGCAGGCGCGCCCCCCACCCTCGTGGACTGGTGGTGGGCCCATGGCCTTCATCTTTTGCAGGTATTTTTCATATTTTCTGAAAAGTTGCTCTGTGAAGTTTCAGGTCATTCTGAGAATGTTTGTTTCTGCACATAAATAACACCATGGTAATTCTACTAAAAACAACGTCAGTCCGGGTTAGTTCCATTCAAATCATGCAAGTTAGAGTCCAAAACAAGGGGAAAAGTGTTTGGAAAAGTAAATACGACGGAGACGTATCAAATCCCCCAAGCTTAAACCTTTGCTTGTCCTCAAGCAATTTAGTTGATAAACTGAAAGTGATAAAGAAAAACTTTTACAAACTCTGTTTGCTCTTGTTGTTGTAAATATGTAAAGACAGCATTCAAGTTTTCAGCAAAGATTATAACTAACCACATTTGCAATAACGCATAGGTCTAAAGTTTACTCATATCAATAGCATAATCAACTAGCGAGCCATAATAATAAATCTCGGATGACAACACTTTCTCAAAACAATCATAATATGATATAACAAGATGGTATCTCGCTAGCCCTTTATGAGACCGCAAAACATAAATGCAGAGCACCTTTAAAGACCAAGGACTGACTAGACATAGTAATTCATGGTAAAAGAGATCCAGTCAAATCATACTCAATGTAAACTAATAGTAATCAATGCAAATGACAACGGTGCTCTCCAATTGGTGCTTTTTGATAAGAGGATGATGACTCAACATGAAAGTAAATAGATTGCCCCTTCGCGGAGTGAAGCAGGATTTGTAGAGGTGCTAGAGCTCGGTTTTGAAACAGAGGTGAATCATATTTTGAGCGGTATACTTTCATTGTCAACATAACAACCAGGAGATGGCGATATCTTCCATGCTACACAAATTATAGGCGGTTTCCAAACAGAATGGTAAAGTTTATACTCCCCTCCACCAACAAGCATCAATCCATGGCTTGCTCAAAACAACAAGTGCCTCCAACTAACAAGAGTCCCAGGGGGAGTATTGTTGCAATTATTTTGATTTAGTTTGCATAAAGCATGGGACTGGGCATCCCGGTGACCAGCCATTTATCTCGTGAGTGAGGAGCGGAGTCCACTCCTCTTGAGAATAACCCGCCTAACATGGAAGATACAGACAGCCCTAGTTGATACATGAGCTATTCGAGCATACAAAACAGGATATTTATTTGAAGGTTTAGAGTTCAGCACATACAAATTTACTTGGAACGGCAGGTAGATAACATATATAGGTAGGTATAGTGGACTCATGTGGAATAACTTTGGGGTTTAAGGGATTGGATGAACAAGCAGTATTCCCGCTTAGTACAGGTGATGGCTAGCAAAAGACTGGGAAGCGACCAGCTAGAGAGCGACAACAGTCATGAACATGCATTAAAATTAATCAACACCAAATGCAAGCATGAGTAGAATATAATCCACCATGAACATAAATATCGTGAAGGCTATGTTGATTTTGTTTCAACTACATGCGTGAACATGCGCCAAATCAAGTCACTTAAATCATTCAGAGGAGGATACCACCCTATCATACCACATCATAACTATCTCAATAGCATGTTGGCACGCAAGCTAAACCATTATAACTCATAGCTAATCAAGCATGGCACAAGAAACTATGATCTCTAATTGTCATTGCAAACATGTTTATCCATAATAGGCTGAATCAGGAAAGATGAACTGATCATATTTACAAAAACAAAAGAGGTCGAGTTTATACCAGCTTTTCTCATCTCAGTTAGTCCATCATATATCGTCATAATTGCCTTTCACTTGCACGACCGAACGATGTGAATAATAATAGTGCACGTGCATTGGACTAAGCTGGAATCTGCATGCATTAAATAAATAGGAGAAGACAAGGCAATATGGGCTCTTTTGTCAAAGAAACAATAATGCATATAAGAGCCACTTCAACAATTTAATTATGGTCTTATCCTATCGACCCCAAAGAAAAGAAAAGAAATAAAACTATTTACACGGGAAAGGTCCCAACAAGCAAAAGAAGAACAGGAAATATTTTTGGGTTTTCTTTTTAATTACTACTACAAGCATGGAAATTAAACTAATTAAAAGCTACAACTAATTTATTTTGGTTTTTCTTAAGGTTTATTGAACACACAAGAAGAAAGCATAAGAAGGGAAATAAACTAGCATGGATGATACAATGAAAAAGTATGAGCACCGACATCTAGCAATGAGTGTGTGAACATAAATGTAATGTCAGTGGGAAATACGTACTCCCCCAAGCTTAGGCTTTTGGCCTAAGTTGGTCTATGGCCACGGCTGGCCTGGGGGATATCCATAATAATAGTTGGGGTCATACTGCGATGCAACGGCTATCGCCTGCTGAGCTGCAGTGTGGTGACGAGCGGCCTCCGCTCTCCTCTCGTACTCATCTGCCTCCTCTCTGGTAATAGTATATCTTCCTTTTGCCTGATGATCAAAGAAGGCAGGAGCAGGGAGAGTAATATGGACAGCACGATGTCTGTCAAAGATTAGTCGATACTGGAGAGGTGATTCATTCCTCTCGACAAACTGGTGGTGAACCATAGCATTAAAGTCTAGGTAAGAAGGAGGTAATTCAATATCATCTTCGCGCATGGCTATACCAAGAAAATTAGCTATGCGGGTTGCATAAATTTCACCAAAGGAATCTCCATTAAATCTATTAAGATGCAACCTATGTGCAACAATGGCTCCCAAATTATAAGATTTGTCTCCTAACACAGCACTCCGAAGAATACTGAGGTCGGGGACACACATGTGACTTGCCTCATCTTTACCATTAATGCATCTACCTATGAAGAGAGCAAATAATGTATAGCTGGAAAGTGAATGCTCCCTATGGTAGCTTGTGTTATATCTCTAGATTCTCCCATAGTTATACTAGCAAGAAAATCTCTAAATTCAAATTTGCGAGGATCCCTTATACTCCCCCATTGTGGAAGTTTACAAGCAGTGGTAAAATCCTCTAAGTCCATAGTGTAAGAATTATCATAAAGATCAAACAGGACAGTTGGAGAATTACGTGAAGTTGAAAATTCAAACCTCCTCACAAAGGTACTGGTGAGGTTGTGATACTGGCTGCACTTCTCTTCCTCGAAGCTCACGAGATCAGCATTACGCAAATATGTGTTGAATTCTTCCTTAATTCCCGCTCGATCCATAAAGTTCTCAGAAGGCCATTCGCAAGGACGCACTGGAGCGTCTCTTGGTGGCTCGTCATCAGCATCACGCATTGCAAGCCTGGGTCCTTGCTTCCTCGAAGAACCACCTTGGAACATTTTCCTAAGCATATTTCTTCCTCTGAAAAAATTCTGAAAATTTTTAGTAACTTCAAAAATAAAAGTAAACCAAACTCAATAATATTGATAGCAAATACTCCTGCAAGTGCCTATAGCCTATATCATGCATCAAAACACTTTTGACCATATAAATTTGACATGCAAGCTCAAGAATAGAGTCACCTAAGCAGCAAAAATTTGCAATGAATAAAGCACTAGAACAAAAACTAATTGGACCAATGGAGGAGTCACATACCAAGGAACAATCTCCCCAAGTAGTTTTGTGAGAGGTGCTTTGAGCAAGGAGATCGAAAATGGCAGCAAAACGAGCTTGGACTCGGGTTTGAGCTGGTTATTCGTGTTTGTGGGAGGAAGAAGAAGTGTATGGGTGAAAGGATAAATGGAGGAGGGCCACCGTGGGCCCATGAGGCAGGGGGCGCGCCTAGGGGGTAGGGCGCGCCCTCCACCCTCGTGGGCAGGTGGTTGACCCCCCTGCTGTGTTCTCAGTGCCAAATATTCTCAAATATTCAAGAAAAAATCATATTTAAATTTCAGGGCATTTGGAGAACTTTTATTTTCGAGGTATTTTTATATTGCACGGATAATCAGATAACAGACAGAAAAAATATTTAATTTTATTTTATTTAATATAAATGACAGAAAGTAGAAGTGGGGTATAGAAGGTTGTGCCTTCTAGTTTCATCCATCTCATGATCATCAAAAGGAATCCACTAACAAGGTTGATCAAGTCTTGTTAAAGAACTTATTCCGAATAACATGGAACTGGAGAAATTTCGAATAACACTATGTTACCTCAACGGGGATATGCACCTCGCCAAGAATAAGAATGTCATATTTCTTCTTGACAGTAGGAAGAGGAAATTCAAAACCTCCAAATATAATCGATGGCATTATTCCAATAGAGTTGATACTATGAACTTGAGGTTGTTTCCTCGGAAAGTGTACCGTATGCTCATTACCATTAACATGAAAAGTGACATTGCCTTTAGTGCAATCAATAACAGCCCCTGCAGTATTCAAAAAGGGTCTTCCAAGAATAATAGACAGACTGTCGTCCTCGGGAATATCAAGAATAACAAAGTCCGTTAAAATAGTAACGTTTGCAACTACAACAGGCACATCCTCACAAATACCGACAGGTATAGCAGTTGATTTATCAGCCATTTGCAAAGATATTTCAGTAGGTGTCAACTTATTCATATCAAGTCTACGATTTAAAGAGAGAGGCACAACACTAACACCGGCTGCAAGATCACATAAAGCAATTTTAACATAGTTTCTTTTAATGGAGCATGGTATAGTTGGTACACCGGGATCTCCAAGTTTCTTTGGTATTCCACCCTTAAAAGTATAATTAGCAAGCATGGTGGATGTAACATCCCAAAATTCTAAATTTTGGAATGTTATATTACTAGTTTTGATATTTTGTTTGATTGTTTGGGTGATTGATTGATAGAAATTGAGTGGAATTTGAAACTTTTGAAAAGTTGAATGAGACGAAATGAAATGACTTTCCCGAACTTTCATCTTGCATTTTGAACTTCATGAATTCAAATCCATTTCATCACAAAAACCCTAGAGTGAAGATGATATGACTTCTTCCATTTAATTAAATGAAAAAGGGATTTGAAAAGATTTGAATTCCATTTGAAAATATTTCAGATTCGAAACTTTATGCAACTCAATGATTTTCATGAGAGAAGATAAAATGACTTCTTCAAATTATATGAAATATGAGTTGGAAGTTAAAGGAATCAAATTGAAAGACATTTGGAAGTATTTGGAAACCCACTTTCAATTTAGGAGTTAATTGCCTTTTGTTCAAATTATTTTTCTCCTAAAAATAAATATATGGAACTCAGGGTCAAATGATTCCCTTCAATGAAAAATTAGGAGAAAATAATTTTGAAATAATTTTCGGTATTTTAAAAAATGATTTTGTTGGGTTTTATTTCAATAGCAACACTATTTGACTTTTGTGAATTTTGAAGGATTTTATTTGAACTTGAAAAATAGTTCATGTTGAAGGAAGTCTTTTTCTGAACGTTTTGATATATAATATGTATATATTATATTTATATTTTAACTTATTTATTTCTTTTAATCTTCTCTGCTATCTTAAAAAAATGGCCGAAGCCAACTGGGCCTACAGTGCCCAGCACCGCGGCCCATCTCTCTCTCTCCCTCGGCCCACCTACCTCGCCCCGCACCTTCTTCCTCCCCACGCCAGAACCACGACCTCGCCGCCGATTCCCGGATTCCTCAGGATCCTCTCCTCGATCTGCCCCCTCCTTCACGCACCCTTTCCCCTATAAATACCACTCTCCCTCATCTGATTCCCCCAAAACCCCTCTTCCCCGTGCCCTCTGCCTCGCCCGCTTGCCCGCCAGAGCCGATGCCGCCGCCGCGCCATTGCCGCCCCACCGAGCTACTCCAACCACCTAGCCGCCACTTGAGACCACCACCGTAACCCCCTCGCTCTTTCGCACCTCCCCGTGCGCTCGCGCGAGCCCGCAACCCACCAGAGCGCCGCCACCGCCGACGCCCGAACACCACCGCCGCCTCGACCTCTCCGCCGACCTCCTCCGTCCACCTACGACACCATCTCGACCACCGCTAGACTCGCCGTCGAATGGCGCGTCCGCCCGTACCCTGGTCGGAGCCTGCCGACGATCGGAGCGCCGCCGACGATGACTATCGAGTCGCTCGCCGTTGACCCTCCCCGCGGTGAGCTCTCCACTTCCCCTCCTTCGTCCGATTCTAAATCTACGGTATAGATTAGATGGATGAATGGTTAGGTTTAATTTTTTTAGTTCGGTCTCTTTCCGGTTTAGTTACGGTTTTTTTATTGATTAAACCAGACGGTTTTCTGTTATTAAGCGCGTCTACGGTTTAGTTTATATATCGCCCGAGCGTTGTTTAGTTTCCGATCGCCCACCTTTCGGGCCAGTAGCGCCCGATAGTTTCTTTTAGTATTTTTTTCGTTTCTGTTTTTAAAATAGAATAGTACTGTTCTTGTAAAATCTATATCTTTTAGGTTGTTTAATATTTTTAGTTGATTCTTTTTTTGTTAGTTTAAAAATTTCTTGTAGTTTCTGTAGAAAATGGATTCGGCCATGTTTTAGTTTTTCAAAATAGTTTTATATTAGTTTTAGTCAGATTAGTATTTCTACTATAATTTGAGCTAGAATTAATATTTTTAGGTGATTCT
Source organism: Triticum urartu (assembly GCF_056163025.1). NCBI lineage: Eukaryota > Viridiplantae > Streptophyta > Magnoliopsida > Poales > Poaceae > Triticum > Triticum urartu. The sequence goes on along the minus strand of NC_141877.1, from coordinate 524,962,382 downwards.
TTTTGCCACTGCTTAGTTGTGACCTAGCCTAGCAGTAGGAACTTGTTGGGGTATTTGTAGATTGTATTAAAATTAGTTTTAGTCGAAATCAAGCTTTTGTAGTTTTATTTGGTTTGCTGCTGCTTCCTGATGTTCTAGTTATTATAGAATTTTAACTTACCCCTGTTATAATTTTTTTTAGATTAGTTTCTGTAGTTACAGATGGTGAACATTTATTTTTCAGGAAAATAAAAAAAGTTTGATTTTATTTTCTTATTAGTTTTGTTTTAGGTATAACAGGAGTTCTATAATCGATATTGATGTGATTCTTTTTGCACCTAGTTTATATGTTGTTTCCTTTATGTTAGTTAGCAAAACCCGTGTTTTGGTTCTGTTAAGAAAAGTGTTAGTAGGATAAAACTATTTCTTTGTTGTTGCTTGAAGTGATGAAAACCATGATTTTGTTTTCCTTGAGTTTTCTTTGGAATTGGTTTGAGTTTTATTATTGAGTTTCCTTGTTGTTTTGATTGTTATTTTGAGTGGTAGAATGATTGCTTATGTGAATGCCATGTTTATTATTGTAGATTTCATCGGAGATTTGCGTATAGTCATATCAAGTTTCTGAGAGCGTTATTATTCTTCATCAAGTAATACCAGGCAAGTTCACTTTGACCATGTTTTTCATACCTATGTTTTATTTGCATGTAGTAGCACCTTTTCAATAATCCCTCCAGTAGTGATATTGATTTCTTGTAGTTGAGTAGAATGCATGAGGTAGGAACCCATCTCCCTGTTATCAAGCCCGGGACGTTATATAGTTTTAATGCTACGCTATAGTAGATGGGGTTTGGTATGAGTGCGTGAGTACGTCAATGGCGACAACTTCATGATGGCACCGGCACGGACTGCATCTTCAGGACTCCTCAAGATTTCAAGACTTGAGACAAGAATTCAATAGACACTACTGGGTGAAGGACGGTTGACGGGCACCCTGGAGAAACCAGTGGTTGGCCGGGATGCATGGAGAAGCGCCATGACATCTTGCGGAAAGCTTCACCCAGACTGAAAGAGACAGAAGAATAATTCATGCCCGGATGCTTACCTGTGCAACCGCAAGTCACTATGGGTGTGGGAGTCCTGGATTAGGGGGTCTCCGGACAGCCGGACTCTATCCTTTGGCCGGACTGTTGGACTATGAGGATACAAGATTGAAGAATTCGTCCCATGTCTGGATGGGACTCTCCTTGGCGTGGAAGGCAAGCTAGGCAATACGGATATGGATATCTACTCCTTTGTAATCGACCTTGTGTAACCGTAACCCTCTCCGGTGTCTATATAAACCGGAGGGTTTTAGTCCGTAGGACAACATACAATCATACCATAGGCTAGCTTCTAGGGTTTAGCCTCTCCGATCTCGTGGTAGATCAACTCTAGTAATACTCATATCATCAAGAATAAATCAAGCAGGATGTAGGGTTTTACCTCCATCAAGAGGGCCCAAACCTGGGTAAAACATCGTGTCCCCTGCCTCCTGTTACCATCCGCCTTAGATGCACAGTTTGGGACCCCCTACCCAAGATCCGCCGGTTTTCACACCGACATTGGTGCTTTCATTGAGAGTTCCTCTGTCTCGTCGCCGTTAGGCTTGATGGCTCCTACGATCATCGATAGCAATGCAGTTCGGGGTGAGACTTTTCTCCCCGGACAGATCTTTGTGTTTAGCGGCTTCGCACTGCGGGCCAACTCGCTTGGCCATCTGGAGCAGATCGAAAGTCACGCCCCTAGCCACCAAGTTAGGTTTGGAAGCTTAAACTACACGGCCGATATCCGCGGAGACTTGCTCTTCGACGGATTCGAGCCCCTGCCTTGCGCATCACACGGTCACGATGAGTATGATTTAGCTCTACCATCGGACAGTGTTCAGGAGATCACACCGGCAGCCGCTCCGACCCTCAATTCGGAGCTAGTTGCGCCATCCGTGGACGGGTAGATGGACCCTGTCACGGAGGACATATACTCAGCGGCGATTGAGCCAAATATCGACCTTACCCTTCATGAGAGCCGTGTTGTCAAACTGCCGGATCCTTCTCCGGCCACGGACTCCGAACCGCATGCGCCCATTCCTGTCGAATCCGATTGGACGCCGATCATGGAGTTTACCTCCGTGGATATTTTTCAGCACTCGCCCTTTGGCGACATACTGAACTCATTAAGGTCTCTCTCCTTGTCAGGAGGAACCTGGCCGAACTATGTCCGATAGGATTGGGATGCGGATGACGAAGAAATTCGCTGCCCACCCACCACCCACTTAGTAGCCACTGTCGACGATTTAACCGACATGCTCGACTTCGACTCCGAGGACATCAACGGTATGGACGACGATGCAGGAGACAAAGAGGAACCACTGCCCACAGGGCACTGGACAACCACCTCATCATACGATATATACTGGAAGGCAATGGCGACGAGACAGCGGAGGATGACCCCTCCAAGAAGCAACCCAAGTGCCGACGTCAGCGGCGCCGCTCTAAGTACCGCCAAAGCAAAAGCGGTGATACCGGCACAGGAGATAATAACACTCCGGATAGTGCTGTAGATGGCAACAATCCCCTCCAACACGATCTAGGACAGGAGGATGGAGAGCCCAGCCCTCCAGAGAGAGTGGCAGATGGAGAGGCGGAGGATGATAATTATATGCCCCCCTCCGAAGACGAGGCAAGCCTCGATGATGATGAATTCATCGTTCCAGAGGATCCCGTCGAACAAGAGCACTTCAAGCGCCGGCTTATAGCCACGGCAAATAGCCTTTAGAAAAAGCAGCAGCAGCTTCAAGCTGATCAAGATCTGCTAGCTGACAGATGGACTAAAGTCCTCGCGGCCGAGGAATATAAACTCGAACGCCCCTCCAAGAGTTACCCAAAATGCAGGTTGCTACCCCGACTGGAGGAAGAAGCGTATGACGCGGCTAATCGGCCACCTCGTGGCCGCGATAGAGAGGCATTCCAGCGAGAAATCTCAGCCTGCACCCCAACACCATTCAAATAAAAAGGCATGGGGAAACACGCCAGACCTGCGAGACGTATTGGAGGACAAAGCAAAACATGCAAGATCGATCTATGGATCACGAGGGCGCGCCACTATGCGAGACGATAAACGTCACGCCAGATACAGTAAAAGTAAATCCGGTCAAGCCGAACACAGCTGGCAAGAATCATTGGAGTTGCATCACGATATAGCCTAGTACAGAGGCGCCGCACACCCCTTATGTTTCACAGATGAAGTAATGGATCATCAAATCCCAGAGGGTTTCAAACCCGTAAATATAGAATCATACGACGGCACAACAGATCCTGCGGTATGGATCGAGGATTTCCTCCTGCATATCCACATGGCACGCGGTGATGATCTACACACCATTAAATACCTCCGACTCAAACTCAAAGGACCAGCTCGGCATTGGCTCAATAGCTTGCCAGCAGAGTCCATTAGCTGTTGGGAAGATCTCGAAGCCGCATTCCTCGACAACTGTCAGGGCACTTATGTGCGACCACCAGATGCCGATGACTTGAGCCACATAATTCAGTAGCAAGATGAATCGGCCAGGCAATTCTGGACACGGTTCCTAACGAAGAAAAATCAAATCGTCGACTGTCCGGATGCAGAGGCTCTAGCGGCCTTCAAGAACAACATCCGCGATGAGTGGCTAGCCCGGCACCTTGGTCAGGAAAAGCCGAAATCAATGGCAGCCCTCACGACACTCATGACCCGCTTTTGTGCGGGAGAAGACAGCAGGCTGGCTCGCAGTAACAACATATCAAAGAACCATGGTACTTCAGATACCAAGGACGGCAGTAGCAGGTCACATCGCAACAAACATAAGCGCCGCATTAACAGCGACAATACCAAGGATACGGCAGTCAATGCCGGATTCAAAGGCTCTAAACCCGGTCAGCGGAAAAGGCCATTCAAAAGAAGCACTCCGGGCCCATCCAGTTTGGATTGTATACTCGATCGCTCGTGTCAAATGCACGGCACCCCTGACAAGCCAGCCAACCACACCAATAGGGATTGTTGGGTCTTCAAGCAGGCCGGCAAGTTAATTGCCGAAAACAAAGATAAGGGGCCACATAGAGATGACGAGGAGGAGCCCCGACAGCCGAATACCGGAGGACAGAAGAGGTTCCCCCCACAAGTGCGTACGGTGAACATGATATACGCAACCCACATCCCCAAGAGGGAGCGGAAGCGTTCGCTCAGGGACGTATATGCGTTGGAGCCAGTCGCCCCAAAGTTCAACCCATGGTCCTCCTGTCTGATCACCTTCGATCGCAGGGACCACCCCACTAGTATCCGTCATGGCAGATTCACCGCACTGGTTTTAGACCCAATTATTGACGGATTTCACCTCACTCGAGTCCTTATGGATGGCGGCAGCAGCCTGAACCTGCATTACCAAGACACGGTGCGCAAAATGGGTATAGACCCCTCAAGGATCAAACCCACGAAAATGACCTTTAAAGGCGTCATACCAGGTGTAGAGGCCCATTGCACAGGCTCAGTCACACTGGAAGTGTTCTTTGGATCCCCGGATAACTTCTGAAGCGAAGAGTTAATCTTCGATATAGTCCCGTTCCACAGTGGTTATCATGCACTGCTCGGGCGAACCGCATTTGCGAGATTCAATGCGGTAACGCATTATGCATACCTCAAGCTCAAGATGCCAGGACCTCAGGGGGTCATTACAGTTAATGGAAACACAGAGTGCTCCCTCCGAACGGAGGAGCACACTACGACCCTCGCAGCGGAAGCGCAAAGCAGCCTCTTAAGGCAATCCACTAGTTCGGCGTTTAAGGACCCGAACACCTTCAAGCGCGCCTAGAGTAATCGGCAACAGGACCGCCTGGCACATTCCGAGCTCGCATAGCAATGCGGCCCCCACCCCGGCCCAAGCCAAACGGCGAAACTCGTGCCACGTGTACATAATTACGCATTAAAAATACCATGGGCACATGTAGGGAGGGGGCACGACTACGACACGCCCCAAGACGCGGCTTAAACCGCACTAGGGGCTTCCCGCTTTGTTATTTTTCTCTCTTTTAGGACATTAATCTCTGGAAACCCTGTCCAGCAGCATGATTGCCGAACACATGATGCAGCAACCAAGGAGGCAGAAAGCTACATCACACCATAGAGCTACATCATACTTGCTTTAATATTATTCCTCAGCTTGCCCTTGGAGGGTACATAGTCCTACTTTTTGCTTATCGCACTACTTGTATCATTCTACTCTAACGCACGTTTTTAGTTAAACAATGCATAGTGATAACCCACAAGTATAGGGGATTGCAACAGCTTTCGAGGGTAGAGTATTCAACCCAAATTTATTGATTCGACACAAGGGGAGCCAAAGAATATTCTCAAGTATTAGCAGCTGAGTTGTCAATTCAACCACACCTGGAAACTTAATATCTATAGCAGAGTGTTTAGTAGCAAAGTAATATGATAGTGGTGGTAGTGGCAACAAAAGTAAAGACAGCAAAGTAATATTTTTGGTATTTTGTAGTGATTGTAATAGTAGCAACGGAAAAGTAAATAAGAGTAAACCAGTATATGGAAAACTCGTAGGCACCGGATCAGTGATGGATAATTATGCCGGATGCGGTTCATCATGTAACAGTCATAACATAGGGTGACACAGAACTAGCTCCAATTCATCAATGTAATGTAGGCATGTATTCCGTATATAGTCATACGTGCTTATGGAAAAGAACTTGCATGACATCTTTTGTCCTACCCTCCTGTGGCAGCGGGGTCCTATTGTAAACTAAGGGATATTAAGGCCTCCTCTTAATAGAGAACCGGAACAAAGCATTAGCACATAGTGAATACATGAACTCCTCAAACTATGGTCATACCGGGAATGGTCCCGATTATTGTCCTTCTGGTTTGCCGGGTCATAACACATAGTAGGTGACTATAGACTTGCAAGATAGGATCTAGAACTCACATATATTCATGAAAACATAATAGGTTCAGATCTGAAATCATGGCACTCGGGCCCTAGTGACAAGCATTAAGCATAGCAAAGTCATAGCAACATCAATCTCAGAACAAAGTGGATACTAGGGATCAAACCCTAACAAAACTAACTCGATTACATGATAAATCTCATCCAACCCATCACCGTCCAGCAAGCCTACGATGTAATTACTCATGCACGACGGTGAGCATCATGAAATTGGTGATGGAGGATGGTTAATGATGACGACGACGACGAATCCCCCTCTCTGGAGCCCCGAACGGACTCCAGATCAGCCCTCCCGAGAGGTTTTAGGGCTTGGCGGCGGCTCCGTATCATAAAACGCGATGATTTCTTCTCTCTTATTTTTTTTCTCTCCAAAAGCAAATATATAGAGTTGGAGTTGGCGTCAGAGGGTCTCCAGGGGGCCCACGAGGTAGGGGGCGCGCCCTAGGGGGGGCGCCCCCACCCTCGTGAGAAGGGTGTGGGCCCCCTGGTCTTCATATTTGGCGAGGATTTTTTATTATTTTTTCTAAGACCTCCCGTGGAGTTTCAGGTCATTCCGAGAATATTCGTTTTCTGCACATAAAACAACACCATGGTAATTCTGCTGAAAATAGCGTCAGTCCGGGTTAGTTCCATTCAAATCATACAAGTTAAAGTCCAAAACAAGGGCAAAAGTGTTTGTAAAAGTAGATACGACGGAGACGGATCAACTCCCCCAAGCTTAAACCATTGCTTGTCCTCAAGCAATTCAGTTGACAAACTGAAAGAAAGAAAGAAAAACTTTTACAAACTCTGTTTGCTCTTGTTGTTGTAACTATGTCAAGCCAGTATTCAAGTTTTCAGCATAGATCATAACTAACCACATTTGCAATAATTCTCAGGTCTCATCATTACCCATATCAATAGCATAATCAACTAGCAAGTCATAATAATAAATCTCGGATGACAACACTTTCTCAAAACAATCATAATATGATATAACAAGATGGTATCTCGCTAGCCCTTTCTGAGACTGCAAAACATAAATGCACAGCACCTTTAAGGATTAAGGACTGACTAGACATTGTAATTCATGGTAAAAGAGGTCCAATCATAGTCATACCCAATATAAATTAACACTGATGAATGCAAATGACGGTTGTGCTCTCCAGCTAGTGCTTTTTAATAAGAGGGTGATGACTCAACATAAAAGTAAATGGATAGGCCCTTCGCAGAGGGAAGCAGGGATTTGTAGAGTTGCCAGAGCTCGGTTTTGAAACAGAGATAAATTGTATTTTGAGCGGTATACTTCCATTGTCAACGTAACAACTAAGAGATGGTGATATCTTCCATGCTAAACACATTATAGGCGTTTCCCAAACAGAATCGTAAAGTTTATACTCCCCCTCCACCAACAAGCATCAATCCATGGCTTGCTCGAAACAACGAGTGCCTCCAACATACATCAGGTCCCAGGGGGAGTTTTGTTTGCAATTAATTTTGATTTAGTTTGCATAAAGCATGGGACTGGGTATCCCGGTGACCAGCCATTTTCTCGTGAGTGAGGAACGAAGTCCACTCCTCTTGAGAATAACCCGCCTAACACGGAAGATAAGGACAACCTTTGTTGATACATGAGCTATTCGACCATACAAAACAGAATGTTTATTTGAAGGTTTAGAGTTTGGCACATAAAAATTTACTTGGAACGGCAGGTAGATACCGCATATAGGAAGGTATAGTGGACTCATCTAGAATAACTATGGGGTTGAAGGGATTGGATGCACAAGCAGTATTCCCATTTAGTACAAGTGAAGGCTAGCAAAAGACTGGGAAGCGACCAACTAGAGAGCAACAACAGCCACGTACATGCATTAAAATTAATAAACATTGGATGCAAGCATGAGTAGGATATAATCCACCATGAACATAAATATCGTGAAGGCTATGTTGATTTTGTTTCAACTACATGCGTGAACATGTGCTAAGTCAAGTCACTTAAATCATTCAAAAGAGGATACCACCCCATCATACCACATCATAATCATCTCAATAGCATGTTGGCATACAAGGTAAATCATTATAACTCATAGCTAATCAAGCATGGCACAAGCAACTACGATCTCTAATTGTCATTGCAAACATGTTTATTGATAATAAGCTGAATCAAGAAGGCGGGACTCATCATATTTACAAAAACAAAAGAGGTCGAGTTCATACAAGCTTTTCTCCTCTCAGTCAGTCCATCATATATCATCATAATTTCCTTTCACTTGCACGACCGAACGGTGTGAATAATAATAAGAGTGCATGTGCATTGGACTAAGCTGGAATCTGCGAGCATTCAATAAACAAGAGAAGACAAGGCAATATGGGCTTTTTGGTTAATTCAACAATAATGCATATAAGAGCCACTTCAACAATTTAATTATGGTCTTCTCCTACTGACCCCCAAAGAAAAGAAAAGAAATAAAACTATTTACACGGGAAAGCTCCCAACAAGCAAAAGAAGAATGGGAAATATTTTTGGGTTTTCTTTTTAATTATTACTACTGCAGCAGAAAAATAAACTACTACTATTTTTTTGGTTTTTTTCTTAAGGTTTAACAAACACATAAGAAGAAAGCAGAAAAAAGAAAATAAACTAGCATGGATATTACAGTGAAAAAGTATGAGCACCGACATCTAGCAATGAGTGTGTGTGAACATAAATGTAATGTCGGTGAGAAATACGTACTCCCCCAAGCTTAGGCTTTTGGCCTAAGTTGGTTTATGGCCACGGTTGGCCTGGCGGATATCCATAATAATAGTAGTTGGGGTCGTATTGTGATGAGGAAGGATAGTTGGGATCAAACTGATGTGCAGCGGTTATCGCTTGCTGAGCTGCAGCGTGGAGTCGGGCTGCCTCCGCTCTCCTCTCGTACTCTTATGCCTCCTCTTTGGTAATAACATATCTTCCTTTTGTCTGTCAATCAAAGAAGGTAGGAGCAGGGAGAGTAATACGGAAAACACGTCGTTTATCAAAAATTAAGCGATATAAGAGAGGTGATTCAGGCCTCTCGACAAACTGGTGCGAAACCATAGAGATATAATCTAAATATGAAGGAGGCAACTCCATATCACCCTCACGAATGTCTATTTCAATAAAATGAGCTAAGCGGGTGGCATAAATTCCTCCAAAGAAATCTCCATTATGTCTATTATGATGCAACCTACGAGCTACAATGGCTCCCATATGATAAGATTGGTGTCCTAACACAGCACTCCTAAGAATTCTGAGATCAGGGACACACATGTGACATGCTTCATCCTTAGCATTTATGCATCTACCGATGAAAAGAGCAAAATAATGTATAGCAGGAAAGTGAATGCTCCCTATGGTAGTCTGCGTTATATCTCTGGATTCCCCCACAGTTATACTAGCAAGAAAGTTTCTAAATTCTGATTTAGGGGGATCCCTAATATTGCCCATGATGGAAGTTTGCAAGCAGAAGTGAAATCCTCTAAGTCCATGGCATAAGATTTTTCATAGAGCTCAAACATGACTGAAGGAGAATTACGCGAAGATGAATACTCAAACCTCCTCACAAATGAACTTGTGAGATCATGATACTGGGGGAATTTGTTAGCCTCAAAATCCTCAAAACCGGCATTGCGTAAATATGATTTGAATTCTTCTTTAATTCCCGCACGGTCCATAAAATTTTCCGACGGCCATTCGCAAGGCCGTACTGGAGCGTCTCTTGGTGGATCCTCGTCAGCATCGCGCATAGCAATTCTGGGTCCTTGCTTCTTAGAGGAACCACCTTGGAACATCTTCCTAAGCATATTGTTTTTCTCTGAAAAATTCAAAAAAATTTAGTAACTTCAAAATAAAACTAAACCAAACTCAATAAAGCTTATAGTAACTACTCCTACAAGTGCCTAGAGCCAATATCAAGCATTAGAACTACTTGGAACCATATAAATTTGACATGCAAGCTCAAGAACATGGTCACCTATGCAGCACAAATTTGCAAAGAATAAAGCAATACAACAAAAACTAATTGGACCAATGGAGGAGTCACATACCAAGGAACAATCTCTCCAAGCAGTTTTGCGAGAGGTGCTTTGAGAAAGGAGATCAAAAATCGCAGCAAAAGTGGCTGGAACTCGTGCTTGAGTTGGTTTTTCGGGTTTGTGTGAGATAGAGGAAGAAGATTGGTGCTGGCATAAGTGGAGGAGGGCCACCGTGCGCCCACGGGGCAGGGGGGCGTGCCCTATGGGGGGGCGCCCACCTCCCTCGTGACCAGGTGGCAGCTCCTCCCGCGGTAATTTTTGCACAGTAAATCCTCAATTATTCCCGAAAAAATCATATTAAATTGGCATGGCATTCTGAGGACTTTTATTTTCAGGATATTTTTATATTGCACGGATAAGTCAAGAAACAGACATAAAAATACTATTTTTACTTTATTTAATTTAAATAACAAAAAATATAAAGGGGGTACAGAAGTTTGTGCTTCTAGTTTCATCCATCTCATGCTCATCAAAAAGAATCCACTAACAAGGTTGATCAAGTCTTGTTAACAAACTCATTCCGATAATCATGAAACCGGAGAAATTTCGAATAACACTAAGTTACCTCAACGGGGATATGCACGTCCCCTATAATAAGAATATCATATTTCTTCTTGAAAGTAGGGAGAGGAAATTCAAAAGCCCCAAATATAATCGATGGAATTTTCCCAGTAGAATTGATACTATGAACTTGAGGTTGTTTCCTCGGAAAGTGTACCGTATGCTCATTACCCTTAACATGAAAAGTAACATTGCCTTTATTGCAATCAATAACAGCCCCTGCAGTATTAAGAAAAGGTCTTCCAAGAATAATAGACATACTATCATCCTCGGGAATATCAAGTATAACAAAGTCCGTTAAAATAGTAACGTTCGCAACCACGACAGGCACATCCTCACAAATACCGATAGGTATAGCAGTTGATTTATCAGCCATTGCAAAAGATATTTCAGTAGGTGTCAACGTATTCAAGTCAAGTCTACGATATAAAGAGAGAGGCATAACACTAACACCGGCTCCAAGATCACGTAAAGCAGTTTTAATATAATTTCTTTTGATGGAGCAAGGTATAGTAGGTACTCCAAGGTCTCCAAGTTTCTTTGGTATTCCACCCTTAAAAGTATAATTAGCAAGCATGGTGGAATTCTCAGCTTCCGGTATCTTTCTTTTATTAGTAATGATATCTTTCATATATTTAGCATAAGGATTTGTTTTGAGCACATTAGTTAATCGCATACGCAAAAAGATAGGCCTAATCATTTCAGCAAAGCGCTCAAAATCCTCATCATCCTTTTTCTTGGATGGTTTCGGAGGAAAAGGCATGGGTTTCTGAACCCAAGGTTCCCTTTCTTTACCATGTTTCCTAGCAACAAAGTCTCTTTTATCACAACATTGATTCTTTGATTGTGGGTTATCAAGATCAACAGCAGGTTCAATTCCTACATCATTGTCATTACTAGGTTGAGCATCATCATGAACATCATCATTAATATTTTTACTAGCTTCATGTTCATTACCAGATTGTGTCTCAACATCAGACATAGATATATCATTTGGATTATCAGGTGGTTTAGCAATAGGTTCACTAGAAGTTTGCACAGTTCTATCATTTTTCTTCTTCTTCTTTTTAGAAGAACTAGGAATATCAATATTATTTCTTTGAGAATCTTGCTCGATTCTCTTAGGGTGGCCATCAGGATACAAAGGTTCCTGAGTCATTCTACCAGTTCTAGTAGCCACTCTAACAACATAATCATTTTTCTTACTATTCATTTCATCAAGCACTTCTTTTTGAGCCTTAAGTACTTGTTCTACTTGAGTGGTAACCATAGAAGCATGCTTGCTAATAAGTTTAAGTTCACCTTTAATATCAGCCATATAATCACCCAAGCGTCTAATCGTATAACCATTTTCTTTTAATTGTCTACCAAAATAAGCATTGAAGTCGTCTTTCTTAAACATAAAGTTATCAAACTCATCCAAGCACTGACTAGCAATTTTAGTAAGAGGGACTTCATCTTTATCATATCTATAGAGAGAATTTACCTTTACTACCTGTGTCGGGATATCGGGATCAGGAGGTTCTTCAGTAAATAAAGAATTGAGATCATATGTTTCTTCAACAGGCGGTATATTAAGACCATGTATTTCTTCAATAGGGGGTAAATTCTTAACGTCTTCAGCTTTAATACCTTTTTCTTTCATATATTTCTTTGCCTCTTGCATATCTTCGGGACTGAGAAATAGAATACCTCTCTTCTTTGGAGTTGGTTTAGGAATAGGCTCAGTAATTGGAGCAGGAGATGGATCAGGAGCTGGCTCAGGTGCTGGCTCAGGAGGTGCCCAATTATTTTCATTTGTCAACATATTATTCAATAGAATTTCAGCTTCATCCGGTGTTCTTTTCCTGAAAAGAGAACCAGCACAACTATCTAGGTAATCTCTAGAAGCATCAGTTAGTCCATTATAAAAGATATCAAGTATTTCGGGTTTCTTAAGATGATGATCAGGAAAAGCATTAAGTAACTTGAGAAGCCTCCCCCAATCTTGTGGGAGACTCTCTTCTTTAATTTGCACAAAGTTGTATATTTCCCTCAAAGCAGCTTGTTTCTTATGAGCAGGGAAATATTTAGCAGAGAAGTAATAAATCATATCCTGGGGACTACGCACACAACCAGGATCAAGAGAATTAAACCATATCTTAGCATGGCCCTTTAATGAGAACGAAAAGATTTTGAGTAAATAGAGGTAACATGATCTCTCATTATTAGTGAACAGGGCAGCTATATCATTTAACTTAGTAAGATGTGCCAGAACAGTTTCAGATTCATAGCCATAAAATGGATCAGATTCAACCAAAGTAATTATATCAGGATCTACAGAGAATTCGTAATCTTTATCAGGAACACATATAGGTGAAGTAGCAAAAGCAGGGTCGGGCCTCATTTTATCTCTAAGTGATTCTTTGTTCCATTTAATTAATAACCTCTTAAGCACATATCTATCCCTGCAAGCTAAAATAGCTAAAGAAGCATCTCGATCAAATAGATAACCTTTAGGAATAACAGGCATGTTTTCATCATCACTATCATCATTGTATTCAGATTCAACAATTTCTCTTTCTCTAGCCCAAGAAATTTGTTCATCAAGAAATTCACTAAGGGGCACAGTAGTATCAGACATAGAAGCAGTTTCATCATAAGTATCATGCATAGCAGAAGTGGCATCATCAATAACATGTGACATATCAGAACGAATAGCAGAAGCAGGTGTAGGTGTCGCAAACTTACTCATAACAGAAGGTGAATCAAGTGCAGAGCTAGATGGCAGTTCCTTACCTCTCCTCGTAGTTGAGGTATAGATCTTGGTTTTTGGATCTCTCAAGTTCTTCATAGTGTCCAGCAGATATAAATCCCAAGTGACTCAAAGAATAGAGCTATGCTCCCCGGCAACTGCGACAAAAATTAGTCTTGATAACCCACAAGTATAGCGGATTGCAACAGCTTTCGAGGGTAGAGTATTCAACCCAAATTTATTGATTCGACACAAAGGGAGCCAAAGAATATTCTCAAGTATTAGCAGCTGAGTTGTCAATTCAACCACACCTGGAAACTTAATATCCGCAGCAGAGTGTTTAGTAGCAAAGTAATATGATAGTGGTGGTAGCGGCAACAAAAGTAAAGACAGCAAAAGTAATGTTTTTGGTATTTTGTAGTGATTGTAACAGTAGCAACGGAAAATTAAATAAGCATAAACCAGTATATGGAAAACTCGTAGGAACCGGATCAGTGATGGATAATTATGCCGGATGCGGTTCATCTTGTAATAGTCATAACATAGGGTGACACAGAACTAGCTCCAATTCATCAATGTAATGTAGGCATGTATTCCGTATATAGTCATACGTGCTTATGGAAAAGAACAAAGCATTAGCACATAGTGAATACATGAACTCCTCAAACTATGGTCATCACCGGGAGTGGTCCCGATTATTGTCTCGTCGGGGTTACCGGATCATAACACATAGTAGGTGACTATAGACTTGCAAGATAGGATCTAGAACTCATATATATTCATGAAGACATAATAGGTTCAGAACTGAAATCATGGCACTCGGGACCTAGTGACAAGCATTAAGCATAGCAAATTCATAGCAACATCAATCTCAGGACATAGTGGATACTAGGGATCAAACCCTAACAAAACTAAATCGATTACATGATAAATCTCATCCAACCCATCACCGTCCAGCAAGCCTACGATGGAATTACTCACGCACGGTGGTGAGCATCATGAAATTGGTGATGGAGGATGGTTGATGATGATGACGGCGACGAATCCCCCTCTCCGGAGCCCCGAACGGACTCCAGATCAGCCCTCCCGAGAGGTTTTAGGGCTTGGCGGCGGCTCCGTATCGTAAAACGCGATGATTTCTTCTCTCTTATTTTTTTCTCTCCGAAAGCAAATATGTAGAGTTGGAGTTGGCGTCGGAGGGTGTCCAGGGGGCCCACGAGGTAGGGGGCGCCCCCCACCCTCGTGAGAAGGGTGTGGGCTCCCTGGTTTTCATATTTGACGAGGATTTTTTATTATTTTTTCTAAGACCTCCCGTGGAGTTTCAGTTCATTCCGAGAATATTTGATTTCTGCACATAAAACAACACCATGGTAATTCTGCTGAAAACAGCGTCAGTCCGGGTTAGTTCCATTCAAATCATACAAGTTAGAGTCCAAAACAAGGGCAAAAGTGTTTGGAAAGGTAGATACAACAGAGACGTATCACATAGCATTAAGACTATTATTGCATTGTTCTTTTTTATATATATGTGTTCATTAATGACACCTTGCAACCGTACACTTTGGTACGGCCAATACACCAGGGGCTCAAGTACCCCACAATATGGTGTGAGAAGTCCGACCACTTTCACAAATGCGGCACCCCGAACTTATAGGATTATATGCATCAGCTCTGAATCATGTCTTTGGTCAATAGTTGGGTTTGCCCGGCTCCCATGTTTTGGTACCTTACGTTCTGCTATATCGGCTAAGGTAGCACTGGGAGAACTACTGCGATTGTGCCCCGGTTCAGCTGGGCTAAGCACCTTAGTAGAGAAAGCTAAAACTGACTGTCATGATAAGGCGAGAGACTAGTCATTGTTCGAGAGGTTTTTGAGTCCTTAAAGACTTATGCCGCTTAGAGCGAGGAGTCGACCCTGTCCGGCTTAAGGCGTGTATCGCGCCCCAGATTCGGCCTTCCAAATGCTAGGGGCTTCGCTGAAATTTAAAATTATAGAATTATATGGCTAAGTGAGAGTGATAATGCATTATAGTCTGATTGCCTTGTTCGTTGTGCTGAGCACCTCCCTCAAAGGACCCAACAATGGGAACAAGAGTGCCCAGGTTTATCCCGAACACCCCAGCACTCATGGCATGGGGGCAGAACCCGATGACTAGCCATATCTCACATTTGATAAACAGCCGAACAGAAGGTAATATTTTAAATTCAAACAAGCGTTGCATAGCGCACATGAACAAGTTTTCATGAATACAGGATTACACAAGCGGGTTTACTCAAATATTGTATCTTTGGTACACTCGTCCTCTACGAGAAGGGCACCCTTCAGGACACCCTCATAGTACATCTCGGGGTGGCAATGCTCCTTGCCCTCCGGCGGCCCTTCCTTGATCAGCTTCACGGCGTCTAGCTTGGCCCATTGCACCTTCACACGGGCGAAAGCCCGGCCTGCACCTTCGATGCAGATGGACCGCTTGACGACTTCCAGCCATGGGCAGGCATCCACAAGCCGCCTCACCAGGCTGAATTAGCTGTTCGGAAGGGCGTCGCCAGGCCATAGCCAGACTATAAAGCCCTTCATGGGCTGTTCGGCCGCCTTGTGCAGCTCGACCAGCTACTTTAGCTGGTCGCTCATAGGCACCGGGTGTTCGGTCCTAGTATATTGGGCCCAGAACAACTTCTCCGTTGAGCTTCCCTCCTCGGCCTGGTAAAACGTTGCGGCATCCGACACGCTGCGAGACAAATCCGCGAATGCTCCTAGAGAGCTCCGGATCCGGGTAAGTAACAAGTAATTTACTTTCACTTGCTTGCTTTGCATATAGAATGCCTTACCCGCCGCTATCTTCTTCATCGCATCAATCTCCTGGAGGGCCTTTTGGGCTTCGGCCTTGGCGCTCTTTGCGCTCTCGAGGGCCGCGGCAAGCTCAGACTCTCGCGTCTTCAAGTCAAGCTCCAACACCTCGTGCTTCATCACAAGAGCGTGGAGCTCTTGCTGCACCTCGCCCACCCGTGCCTCATGCCTTTTCCGCTCGGTGCGCTCCTTGGCAGCTTTGTTTTCAGCCTCGGATAGCGCTTGCTTCAGGGTTGCCACCTCAATCATGGGCCCTGGCGAATTTACGATGATCCTGTCATTTTGCAATCGCATTAATTTTATACATATCCATAGACTAGGTACTACTTACCTTTTTTCTCCTCGAACTACCTCTTGGCAAGGCCGAGCTCTTCCTTGGACCCTTTAAGGTCCTGCTTCAGTGCGGGGACCTCCGCAGTCAGTGCGGCAGAGGCCAGCAGCGAAGCCTGCATGCGCATATAGACATACTTATATTAGACTCCTGCGATATTGTTTGATCCTTTGTTCGACTTTTCTTTGTGAACACCGAACAGAGCATCAGGGGCTACTATCTATGCGCTAATATTTTTCCCATATTTCAAAAACTTACCTCAAAGCCTGTTAGAAGGCTGGCACAGGCTTCAGTCAGTCCGCTCTTGGCGGACTGAACCTTCTGGACCACCGCACTCATAATAGTGCGGTGCTCCTCATCGATGGAAGCACTGCGAAGCGCTCCCAGTAGATTGTCCGGTGCCTCTGGATGGACAGAGGTCACCGGCACAGGCGTCTTGCCCCTTTTGGAAGGAGGCCGCCTACCTGAGTCCGGAACCATTGGAGGTTCCGGCGCGGTGTTCGGCTGATGGCCGAACTCGTAGCCCTCCGGAGCCTTGCTCCCAGAGTCCGGAAGGTCGCCTTGAGGCGCTTCCGGGAATGACCGCCCTCGACCCGGTGCCTCTTGAGACAATACCTCGGCATTGTCCGTAGGGCAAGGGGAGGTGGCGGTCGGAAGTGCGGAAGGAGAGTGGTGGAGTAGTCCGGAAGGAGAGTCTTTCCCTTCTTGGACCCTTTGGCCCTCCCAGTAGGGGCGGCCTTCCTTTTCTTGTCTCCCCCGACTAGAGTGGGAACATCTTCATCTTCCTCCTCGTCTTCGGGGGAGGAGTGCGTCGCGGAGTTATCGGACGATAAGTCCGATAAACCCTGGCGTCGGGAACTCTTTCGGGTTCCCATGGCCTTCTTGCTCTTCTCCGGCACCTGGTAAGGAGCCGGAGTCAGCATCTCCGTCAGGAGAGCATCTGCAGTGTCTTCGGGCAGAGGGGTCGGACAGTTAATTTGCCCCGACGTCTCCACCCAGTCCTATCAAAGGCATGGTTAAGCTAGGGGAAATAAATATCCTACCAGATGTATAGAACTCACCAAATGCGCTTGGCACTTCGCGCTTAGCCCGCGGTCCTCGGTGGAGGGAGGGACCTCGGCACCCTTGAACAGCACCTTCCAGACGTCCTTGTGCGTCGTGTCGAAGATCTCGCTCAGAGTCTGGTGCTGGGCTGGGTCGAACTCCCACAAGTTGAAGTCCCATTGTTGGCACGGGAGGATCCGGCGGATGAGCATGACCTGGACTATGTTGACAAGCTTGAGCTTCTTGCTTGTCATGTTCAGGATACATTTCTGGAGTCCGTCAAGCTCCACCGATGAACCCCACGACAAGCCCTTCTCTTTCCAGGAAGTGAGCCGTGTAGGGAATCCGGATCGAAACTCAGGGGAAGCCACCCATTTGGTGTCGCGCGTCTCGGTGATGTAGAACCATGCCGATTGCCACCCCTTTATGGTCTCCACGAAGGAGCCTTCAAGCCATATAACGTTGGGCATCTTGCCCACCATGGCTCCGTGATACGTCTTCGTCGTATCTATAATTTTTGATTGTTCCATGCCAATATTATTCAACTTTCATATACTTTTTGGCAACTTTTTATACTATTTTTGGGACTAACATATTGAGCCAGTGCCCAGTGCCAGTTCCTGTTTGTTGCATGTTTTTTGTTTCGCAGAAAACCCATACCAAACAGAGTCCAAACGGAATAAAAACTGACGGAGATTTATTTTGGAATATTTATGAATTTTGGGAAGTGGAATCATCGCGAGATAGTGCCCGAGGGGGGCACGAGCTAGGGGGACGCGCCCCAGGGTGTCAGGCGCGCCCCTGACCCTCGTGGCCACCCCGTAAGGCGGTTGGAGCCCTTCTTTCTCCGCAAGAAAGCTAATTTCCGGATAGAGATCATGTCAAAATTTCAGCCCAATCGGAGTTACGGATCTCCGGGAATATAAGAAACGGTGAAAGCTAAGAATCTAAGAACGCAGAACCAGAGAGAAACAGAGAGACAGATCCAATCTCGGAGGGGCTCTCACCCCTCCCACGCCATGGAGACCATGGACCAGAGGGGAAACCCTTCTCCCATCTAGGGAGAAGGTCAAGGAATAAGAAGAAGGAGGGGGGCTCTCTCCCCCTCGCTTCCGGTGTCGTTGGAACGCCACCGGGGGCCATCATCATGACCGCGATCTACACCAACACCTCCGCCATCTTCACCATCATCTCCATCACCTTCCCCCCTCTATCTACAGCGGTCCTCTCTCCCGCAACCCGCTGTACCCTCTACTTGAACATGGTGATTTATGCTTCATATTATTATCCAATGATGTGTTACCATCCTATGATGTCTGAGTAGATTTTCGTTGTCCTATCGGTGGATGATGAATTGCTATGATTGATTTAATTTGCTTGTGGTTATGTTGCTGTCCTTTGGTGCCCATCATATGATTGCGCGCGTGGATCACATCCTAGGGTTGCTTGTATGTTGATATGACTATGTATTGGAAGGCAAGAGTGACAGAAGCTTCAACCTAGCATAGAAATTGATGCATACGGGATTGAAGGGGGACCAATATATCTTAATGCTATGGTTGGGTTTTACCTTAATGAACGTTAGTAGTTGTGGATGCTTGCTAATAGTTCCAATCATAAGTGCATAGAATTCCAAGTCAGGGATGACATGCTAGCAGTGGCCTCTCCCACATAATACTTGCTATCGGTCTAGTAAAGTAGTCAATTGCTTAAGGGGCAATTTCACAACTCCTACCACCACTTTTCCACACTCGCTATATTTACTTTATTGTTTCTTTATCTAAACAGCCCCTACTTTTTATTTACGTACTCTTTATTACCTTGCAAACCTATCCAACAACACCTACAAAGTACTTCTAGTTTCATACTTGTTCTAGGTAAAGCGAACGTCAAGCGTGCGTATAGTTGTATCGGTGGTCGATAGAACTTGAGGGAATATTTGTTCTACCTTTAGCTCCTCGTTGGGTTCGACACTCTTACTTATCGAAAACTGTTGCGATCCCCTATACTTGTGGGTTATCACTCCGCTGCATTCTGCTTGTTGGACGCTGATACGTCTCCAACGTATCTATAATTTTTGATTGCTCCATGCTATATTATCTACTTTTAGATGTTTATGGGCTTTATTATACACTTTTATATCATTTTTTGGGACTAACCTATTAACCCAGAGCCTAGTGCCAGTTTCTGTTTTTACCCTGTTTTAGGGTATCAAAGAAAAGGAAAACCAAACGGAGTCCAATTGACCTGAAACTTCACGGAACTCGTTTTTGGAAGGAAAGAAGCCCAGAAGACTTCGAGTGCACATCGGGGGATCTGCGAGGAGGTCACGAGGTAGGGGGGCGCGCCCACCCCCCCTAGGCGCGCCCTCCACCCTCGTGAGCCCCTCGTGGCCCCCCTGGCGTACTTCTTCCTCCTATATATCTCCATATACCCTAAAAACATCCGTGGGCACAATAGATCGGGAGTTCCGCCGCCAGAAGCCTCCGTAGCCGCCGAAAACCAATCTAGACCCGTTCCGGCACCCTGCCGGAGGGGGAAATCCTTCTCCGCTGGCCATCTTCATCATCCCGGTGCTCTCCATGACGAGGACGGAGTAGTTCTCCCTCAGGGCTGAGGGTATGTACCAGTAGCTATGTGTTTGATCTCTCTCTCTCTCTCTCATGTTCTTGAGATGATATGATCTTGATGTATCACGAGCTTTGCTATTATATTTGGATCCTATGATGTTTCTTCCCCCCTCTACTCTCTTGTAATGAATTGAGTTTCCCCTTTGGAGTTATCTTATCGGATTGAGTCTTTAAAGATTTGAGAACACTTGATGTGTGTCTTGCGATGGATATCTGTGGTGACAATGGGATACCACGTGCCACTTGATGTATGTTTTGGTGACCAACTTGCAGGTTCCGCCCATGAACCTATGCATAGGGGTTGGCACACGTTTTCGTCGTGATTCTCCGGTAGAAACTTTGGGGCACACTTTGAGGTGCTATGTGTTGGTTGAATAGATGAATTGAGATTGTGTGATGCATATCGTATAATCATGCCCACGGATACTTGAGGTGACAATGGAGTATTTAGGTGACATTAGGGTTTTGGTTGATTTGTGTCTTAAGGTGTTATTCTAGTACAAACTCTAGGGCTGTTTGTGACACTTATAGGAGTAGCCCAACGGATTGATTGGAAAGAATAACTTTGAGGTGGTTTCGTACCCTACCATAATTTCTTCGTTCGTTCTCCGCTATTAGTGACTTTGGAGTGACTCTTTGTTGCATGTTGAGGGATAGTTATGTGATCCAATTATGTTATCATTGTTGAGGGAACTTACACTAGTGAAAGTATGAACCCTAGGCCTTGTTTCAACGCATTGCAATACCGTTTACGCTCACTTTTATCATTAGCTACCTTGCTGTTTTTATATTTTCAGATTACAAATACTATTATCTACTATCCATATACCACTTGTATCACCATCTCTTCGCCGAACTAGTGCACCTATACAATTTACCATTGTATTGGGTGTGTTGGGGACACAAGAGACTCTTTGTTATTTGGTGGCAGGGTTGCTTGAGAGAGACCATCTTCATCCAACGCCTCCTATGGATTGATAAACCTTAGATCATCCACTTGAGGGAAATTTGCTACTATCCTACAAACCTCTGCACTTGGAGTCCCAACAACGTCTACAAGAAGAAGGTTGTGTAGTAGACATCAAGCTCTATTCTGGCACCGTTGGCGGGGAGGTTAGCGCTTGAAGGTATATCTTTAGATCTTGTAATCGAGTCTTTTAGTTTCTTGTTTTATCACTAGTTTAGTTTATAAAAGAAAACTATAAAGAAATGGAATTGAGTTTGTCTCATATGCTTCACCTTTTTAATATCTTTCGTCAGTATGATGGAAAGGATAATTGTGCTCAAGTTCTAGAAGAAGAAATCTATAAAATGTTTGGCACTAAATATTTGAATGATGAGCATGATTGCAATGTTGTTAGTATGAATTCCTTGAATATCCATGATGCTAATGATATGCAAAGCCACAAGCTTGGGGAAGCTATGTTTGATGAAGATGATATTTTTTGTCCCCCAGGTTTTGATGAGCAAATTTATTATGATGAAAGCATGCCTCCTATCTATTATGATTATTGTGATGACATGTATGCTTTAAAGAACAATGATAACCATGAAACTTGTCATCTTGATCTTAATTTTCAATCACATGATAGTTATTTTGTTGAGTTTGCTCCCACTACTATTCATGAGAAGAATTTTGCTTATGTGGAGAGTAGTAAATTTTCTATGCTTGTAGATCATGAAAAGAATGCTTTTGGTGCTGGTTATATTGTTGAATTCATTCATTATGCTACTGAAAATTATTATGAGGGAGGAACATATGCCTGTAGGAATTGCTCAAAGTTTTGAAGTTATGCTTGTTTTGCCCTCCTATGCTAGTTGATTATTGTTCCCATAAGTTGTTTGCTCACAAAATCCCTATGCATAGGAAGTATGTTAGACTTAAATGTGCAAGTTATATTCTTCATGATGCTCTCTTTATGTTACAATTCTTATCCCTTGTGTGAGCATCATTGAAATCATCATGCCTAGCTAGGGGCGTTAAACGATAGCGCTTGTTGGGAGGCAACCCAATTTTGTTTTAGTTCCTTGCTTTTTGTTCCTGTTTAGTAATAACTAATTCATCTAGCCTATGTTTAGATGTGGTTTTATGCTTTTAATTAGTGTTTGTGCCAAGTAGAACCTTTGGGAAGACTTGGGGAAAGTCTTGTTTACTTGGGGAAAGTCTTGTTTACTTATGCTGTCAAAAACAGAAACTTTAGCACTCACGAGATTGCTGCCATTTTTATTTGGAGAGTGATATTTAGTTAATTCTTTTTTCAGATAATTAATAGATAAATTCCAAAGGTCCAGCAATTTATTTGAGAATTTTATGAGTTCCATAAGTATACGTTTGATCCAGATTACTACAGACTGTTCTGTTTTTGACAGATTCTGTTTTTTCATGTGTTGTTTACTTATTTTGATGAATCTATGGCTAGTAAAATAGTTTATAAACCATATATAAGTTGGAATACAGTAGGTTTAACACCAATATAAATAAAGAATGAGTTCATTACAGTAACTTGAAGTGGTGATTTATTTTCTTATACTAACGGAGCTTATGAGTTTTCTGTTAAGTTTTGTGTTGTGAAGTTTTCAAGTTTTGGGTAAGGATTCGATGGACTATGGAATAAGGAGTGGCAAGAGCCTAATATTGGGGATGCCCGAGGCACACCAAGGTAATATTCAAGGATAGCCAAGAGCCTAAGCTTGGGGATGCCCCGGAAGGCATCCCCTCTTTCGTCTTCATTCATCGGTAACTTTACTTGGAGCTATATTTTTATTCGCCACATGATATGTGTTTTGCTTGAGCGTAAATTTATTTTGTTAATATTTTCTTGCTGTTATTTAGAACAATGTTTTGCATCTTTTATTCCAATAAAAGTGGCATTGATAGTCTTTACTATGCCTATGTTACAAGTCTTCATGTTGCTGTTTGAAAACAGAAAGTTTACCGCTGTTGCAATAATTCCCTAGAAAAGTCAGAATGTGATAAAATGCTGAAACCTTTTGCATATTAAGATCCGATAAATTTACTATAGTGGGAATTTTCTTTCATAATTTTTGGAGTTAGGGAAGTATGGATGTTGCAGCATTCTTTACAGACTATCCTGTTTAGGCAGATTGCTGTTATGTTTGCATTGTTTGTATACGTTTGCTTCTTTAATGATTCTATTTGAGGATAGGACTATTAAATATGGATAGGCATTTAGTATGCAATTTTGAATAATAATTTTAGTGATTTGCTACAGTAGAGTATGATAAGGTTTTTGCAATGGTTTATACTAACTTATCTCATGAGTCCTTGTTGAGTTTTGTGTGGATGAAGCTTCTGAGATTTAGGGAGACCGTGATATGAGAGGAATTAAGGAGGCACAAAATCTCAAGCTTCGGGATGCCCAAGGCACCCGAAGATAATATTTCAAGAAGTCTCAAGTGTCTAAGCTCTGGGATGCCCCGGTTGGCATCCCACCTTTCTTCTTCAACAATTATCGGTTAGTTTCGGTTGATCCTAAGTTTTTGCTTCTTCACATGATGTTTGCTATTCTTAAGATGTCATTTTATTTTGCTTTTCTTGCTGTTTGAATAAAATACCAAGATCTGAAATTCTTAAACGTTAGAGAGTCTTCAGATAGTTGCATAATTATTCAACTACTCATTGATCTTCGCTTATATCTTTCTGAGTAGTTTGTCATTTGCTCTAGTGCTTCACTTATATCTTTTAGAGCATGGTGGTAGTTTTATTTTATAGAAATAGATGAACTCTCATGTGTCACTTATATTATTTTGAGAGTCTTAATAGCATGGTAATCTGCTTAAAATCCAAATATGCTAGGTATTCAAGAATAATAAAATTCTCTTATGAGTGTGTTGAATACTATGAGAAGTTTGATACTTGATGATTGTTTTGAGATATGAGGATGGCAATATTAGAGTCATGCTAGTTGAGTGGTTATGAATTTGAGAAATACTTGTGTTGAAGTTTGTGATTCCCGTAGCATGCGCGTATGGTGAACCGTTATGTGATGAAGTCGGAGCATGATTTATTTATTGATTGTCTTCCTTATGAGTGGCGGTCGGGGACGAGCGATGGTCTTTTCCTACCAATCTATCCCCCTAGGAGCATGCGCGTAATACTTTGCTTTGATAACTTGTAGATTTTTGCAATAAGTATATGAGTTCTTTATGACTAATGTTGAGTCCACGGATTATACGCACTCTCACCCTTCCACCCTTGCTAGCCTCTCTAGTATCGTGCACCTTTCGCCGGTACCATAAACCCACCATTTACCTATCTCAAAACAGCCACCATACCTACCTATTATGGCATTTCCATAGCCATTCCGAGATATATTGCCATGCAACTTTCCACTGTTCCGTTTATTATGACACGCTTCATCATTGTCATATTGCTTAGCATGATCATGTAGTTGACATCGTATTTGTGGCAAAGACACCATTCATAATTATTCATACATATGTCACTCATGCATCATTGCACATTCCGGTACACCACCGGAGGCATTCATATAGAGCATATCTTGTCTTAAGTATCGAGTTATAAATCTTGAGTTGTAAGAAAATAAAAGTGTGATGATTATCATTATTAGAGCATTGTCCCAGTGAGGAAAGGATGATGGAGACTATGATTCCCCCACAAGTCGGGATGAGACTCTGGACGAAAAATAAATAAAAGAGGCCAAAGAAGCCCAAATATAAAGAGAAAAGAGGCCATAAGAAAAAAGAGAAAAGGCCCAAATAAAAAATATAAAAAGAGAGAAGGGACAATGTTACTATCCTTTTACCACACTTGTGCTTCAAAGTAGCACCATGATCTTCATAGTAGAGAGTCTCTCATGTTATCACTTTCATATACTAGTGGGAATTTTTCATTATAGAACTTGACTTTATATTCCAATGATGGGCTTCCTCAAAATGCCCTAGGTCTTCATGAGCAAGCGAGTTGGATGCACACCCACTAGTTTCTTTTGTTGAGCTTTCATGTATTTATAGGTCTAGTGCATCTGTTTCATGGCAATCCCTACTCACTCACATTCATATCTATTGATGGGCCTCTCCATAGCCCGTTGATACGCCAAGTCGATGTGAGACTATCTTCTCCCTTTTTGTCTTCTCCACAACCACCATTCTATTCCACCTTGAGAGAGACCATCTTCATCCTACGCCTCCTATGGATTGATAAACCTTAGGTCATCCACTTGAGGGAAATTTGCTACTGTCCTACAAACCTCTGCACTTGGAGGCCCAACAACGTCTACAAGAAGAAGGTTATGTAGTAGAATCAGCCGCCCACCACCTTCGGCTTGATATTGAAGGTCTTTAGCCATAGGCCGAAGTGGGGGCGAATGCGGAGGAAAGCCTCACAGACGACGATGAACGCCGAAATGTTGAGGATGAAGTTCAGGGCCAGATCATGGAAGTCTAGCCCGTAGTAGAACATGAGACCACGGACGAATGGATGAAGGGGAAACCCCAGTCCGCAGAGGAAGTGGTGGAGGAAAGCTACCCTGTCATAAAGTTCCGGGGTAGGGACGATCTGCCCCGCAGCGGGCTGCCGATGCACGATATTCGCGGCTAAGTATCCGGCTCCGCGCAGCTTCTTGATGTGTCCCTCCGTAACGGAGGAAGCCATCCATTTTCCTCCCGCTCCGGACATGATTGGAGAAGGTTGAGGGGAAGAATGCGGACTTGGGCGCTGGAGCTCGAGTGCGCAAGAGAGGATGAGCATGGAGGAAGAAGGCGTGGGTAGAAAAAGGTTAAACCTTGTCCCTTTATAAGGGCGGCCGAAACTATGCGCCCCCACTAGCCTGGTAAAACTCGCTTATCCCCCAAGCGCCATAATCGATGGCGCGGTTGGTTTACCCACGCCCGTATTGATGAGGATCTCTGCTTTGACAAGACGTGTCAAAAAAAACTGCCTCACGTTATGTGCAGGGCTAGTTAAAGGAAACGATTCGAATATCACCGGGCCATGGCATAATGTCGTATTGCCAAAACAAGTCAGCAAATTAGATTTGTGGAAATATTATTCTCTCTACAGTGGTATGTGGAACTTATTTTGCAGGGTCGGACACTATCCTTGTGTTCAAATTCATCCGTGGTATATCCGGAGGAGGAACCCGCCTTGCAATGCCGAAGACAACACTACTCGTCGGACTCATCATCATTGAAGCCTGGTTCAGGGGCTACTGTGGGAGTCCTGGATTAGGGGGTCTCTGGACAGCCGGACTCTATCCTTTGGCCGGACTGTTGGACTATGAAGATACAAGATTGAAGACTTCGTCCCATGTACGTATGGGACTCCCCTTGGCGTGGAAGGCAAGCTAGGCAATATGGATATGGATATCTCCTCCTTTGTAACCGACCTTGTGTAACCCTAACCCTCTCTGGTGTCTATATAAACCAGAGGGTTTTAGTCCGTAGGACAACATACAATCATACCATAGGCTAGCTTCTAGGGTTTAGCCTCTCTGATCTCGTGGTAGATCAACTCTTGTAATACTCATATCATCAAGAATAAATCAAGCAGGACGTAGGGTTTTACCTCCATCAAGAGGGCCCGAACCTGGGTAAAACATCGTGTCCCCTGCCTCCTGTTACCATCCGCCTTAGACGCATAGTTCGGGACCCCTACCCTAGATCTGCCGGTTTTGACACCGACAATGGGCTCTGGCTTGGTTGACCTTAGTTGTGACTCTGGCTGGGACGGTGCTAGCAGATGTAGAAATACGGTAGGATTGGATGAGCATCGGACAGTGGTCAGAGGAACTCTTTAGAAGACCATGTTTCGGTCATCTTGTTCTTAAACACCCTAAAGTGCGTGAATCTAAAGAGCGGGATCGAATCTTGCAGGTATAGTGTATAAACCTCTACAGAGGGTTAAAACCTAATCGATTAGCCGTGTCCCCGGTTACGGACAATTTGAGCCTCTGGACTTGGATCTATCTCGGAACTCTCAGCACCGGTTATGAGACATCAGTTGGCGGAACCATGTCATGACAGAAAACTCCATAGTATAGACTCATGATATTCCTTTGTTGTAGGGAAAATAAAACCAGCTTTTACACAAAAACATCAGACACAGAGCCACAAAGCCATATTGCATATAGAATAGTTTTATCATCTGCTTTCTCATATTGTGATCTTGCCAGTACATTCAATGTACTGACCTACACGGCTGCAACGTCTCATGTTGCAGATATGTCCTTCCGACGAGTAAGAGTACGGTACAGGGTAATGGTCTACACTCAACCTTCTGATGGCGTTGACGGGACTCCACAGCCGATTGTTTGTTTCCGCTGAGACTTATGAGGTATATATCAGTTTTATGTTATTTATACATGTGATTGCACTTTGATATATACATTGATGTACTGTGTGTGCCAGCATACCGATCCAGGGATGGCACAGATACACAGAGGCTTGACCGTCTGAGGTCGGGTCGCTACAGATATTGTATCAGAGCACATGTTGACTGTAGGACGTGACCCTAGAAATCAGAAAGCCCTAGGACAGGAAGTCTCTAAAACTTTATTTTCAGAAGAATCTATTACTTCTCATCTTTTCTGATTTTATCAAATACCCTCTCTTACCTCAAATAGTTAGAATATACCCCTTTCCCTTTTGACCACACGGAGGATCAACTAAAGCCGCTCCAAGAAGGACAAGATATCGGACAGCCGATGACCATTTCAGAGTAAAGAGGATTTCACCATGCATTAGAAGAGTTTAAGCTACAACGGTTGAAGACTCCAAAGACTTGAAGAATCTAAAGAATTATTTGACCTTTAGAAGACCAAACCCATGTTATATACTTATGTTAGATGCGACGATTTGTGAGCTGTCATTTGTTTGATGTTTTTCCGACAGCCACAAATAAAACCCATTTTCAAAACTATTGTTTGTATTGTGTGTATCCCTGCCCACCCCTCTCTTATCTCACCCTAAAACCCTTGGACCCAATAGATGATGAATGAAGTTGGACTGGTATTCCTGGACCGAAAACCCAGCCAGAAGCAGAGCTATGGATTCAGAACATGGAGAATCACTTCGAGAGCAATTTGATTTCAAGCAAAAATGAAGTATCGTACGCTCTTCAGTACTTTGAAGGAAGTGCTGCGACAGTGTGGCAGATGCATCAAGCTATACAGGGATGGAATGGAGCAAGGACTTGGGAAGAATTCAAGAAGACTCTGACAAGATCTCGTCTTATCCGGAAGCACCATGATACCCCAAGAAATAAACCTTGTGCCTGCAAGATTTGCGGGGAAATAGGACACACCCAGGACAAACACAAGGATGGATGCCCTCATTGTAAGGAGAAACACCCAGCTGAGGAAGGCCCAACTAGTCAAGTGACTTGTTTCTTGTGTGAAGGAACCACCCACTACCCAGCTCAGTGTCACATTTACCCCACGGTGCAACAAACTATTCAGAAGCAGGAAGAAGGAATGAAAGAAGCCCTCCAATAAGTTATGAAGGAACCTATGATTAAGGAAAGTGTTGAAGACCTTGATGGATAAAGGCTCAACAGATTTTACTCTAATGCATGTTATTCATGTGGAGAAGAAGGACATTTTCACAGTATTGCACCAATGAAAGAAAAGAGTATATGGGATACTTCCCAACAGAAGCAGTGGAGTTTGATCCACAGGGAATAGAATGTTTGATCAGAACAAAGAAAACCAGGAAGAGAAAACAAAGACACCCTCAGAACAACCCAATTTCTACAAAGAGGGACAAGAGTCATATTACATGTTTTGAATGTAAGGACATCGGGCATTATGCCAATGATTGTCTCAAAAGGAAGCAAGGAACTCAAGGAGCAGGCACCATCACCAAGAAGCCTCGAGACATGCCAGAAGTTATTTGTTTTCGTTGCAAGGAAGCAGGACATTTTGCTAGGTATTGTTCAAATCATGAGAAAGTTGGAGCTGAGTAGTGGAGATGTTGATATCAGTAATAAGGGTAGTAAGGAAAACACTTTTTCATGAGAATGCGGGGTTGAGTTATGTAATAGATTACTCAGAGATTGTAATAATTCATGACTCAATAAAGTTGGTATGTCATATGCTGAAAGGCTTTAAGGGGTTGTTATGTTTTATCTTGGAAATTAATATTCTGGGTGAACATGGAAGAAAATGAGTTGTGATACATAAACTGGATGTTGGAAATTGAGTTTGAAGTTTGTTTGGATGGTATGAATGTGTACCCAAGGAGATATGTACCTTATTCTGAGCACCATTTTTGTTTTACAACTGCATATGACGACCCTTTATGAGTCTGTCCTTAAGGGCCCGAAAACGATCATGACCGTGACAAGTGATCATGATTACCCGAAGATCCTGAAGGACATGATGAAGCATATTCACCTTGAAGGAGATGCAGTCTATAAAGGCTACCCCTTCATGCAAAAGGGAGCGGAACTTTGGTATGTGGAGGTACACCTCCACCGTATGAAAGGAGTTTGCCCAAAGACGATGGGGTAGTACTTTTTCATCTCACGTGTACCACAAGCAGCTTTCTTCGACGCTGTTCTTGAAGCAGCCATGGAAGCCATACGCCAGATCGGAGATATACTTGAAGCAAGACTCCGTTATACTCAGGAATACCTAAGAGAAGTGCATGCAGAAATGATGGAGATGAAGCTCAAGGCCACCATGATGAAACAAAGGATTGAAGATTTGAAGGCGCATGTCGCACAATTCCAGTGGGACTGAAGAATCCCCAAGGAGAAAAGATTAATAAAGTTGGACGTAATGCCTGACCATACCAAACCATGTGGGTGGCAACATTTGTAATAAAGTACTTTTTGGAATTTGGAATTATGAAAAATGGTTAAGGATGTAATAAAAGATTTGATATGAAAATAATATGATTTATGGATAAACTAGTGCATTTTTTGTGCGGTAGTACTCCGTAAAGAAATAGGATCAATGAAGAAAGAAATGTGTTATTCATGACGATCCATAGAAGGGAGCTGGACCAAATAAGTTGGAGTTTTGTAGGATCATCACCACAAGGGTATGAGGGAAGAAGTCCTATTGGATTTAAAGGAGATGTAATGTTGGAATATGGAATGATAATCCTCGAATAGATGAGTTAAAATTGTACAAGAGTTGAAGTGGGCCATAACCCACAGGCCCAGGAGTTAATAAGAACCAAGCACACTCTTGCTGAAGGAAGATATTTTGGAAGAAAACTCTGAGTTAATCAGCCAACATTTATAGGAGGATACGAAAACCTGAGGTTTGTGAAGAAACATTAGATGTCTCGTTCAGCTTGCAGAAACAATGGATTTATTCGAACTCAGTTCGTTGACAAGAGAAATTCTGTAATGCTTGTGAGTATGCCCAAGTGTTAGAATACGTGATTCGATGTCTGCATATGTATTAATGGTTCAAGTACGAGATGGATTGGCCCCCATACCGGAGACTTCTATCATGAACTATCATATGTTGATGGAAAATCAGAGAGCCTTGAAAACCCTAGAAGAGTGTCGACATGATAAGCCAAAACCATAGAATGGTAGGATGATTGATCCATGTACCAGGCACCTGTTGCCAATCATAGGATATACGGTGAGATTCAACCAAACTCATTTTTTCTGTAGGAGAAACCATACATGGTTGACCACCATGAGAATTTCGATAGTTATTTAGTATTGGCGACACACCAGTCAGCTAAGAAGACCCAGTCTCAGAAGAACATCACCAGGATGAAAGAACATGTGTTTGAGGGAAAGGTTATGCCCCGACCAGAAGAGCACCCGTGAAAGGGCTATTCCGAAGTATATGAGAACACCGACACCAACAACCCAAAATGATGGATTACATGAGTTTTGTCTGAACCATACCCATGCTTTTAAGTGTGGTAGCACCCCTGACCTTTCCGACCAAAATATTTGCTAGAAGTCCCCCAACCCCTAACCTTTTCTTGCTAGCCTCTTCGAATCTCAAGGACGAGATTCATTTTTACTGTGGTAGGTTTGTAACATTCCAAAATTCTAAACTTTCGAATGTAATATTAATAGTTTTGATATTTTGTTTGATTGTTTGGGTGATTGATTGATTGAAATTGAGTGGAATTTGAAACATTTGAAAATTTGAATGAGACAAAATGAAATGACTTTGTACTTCATGAATTCAAATCCATTTCATCACAAAAACCCTAGAGTGAAGATGATATGACTTCTTCCATTTAATTAAATGAAAAAGGGATTTGTAAAGATTTGAATTCCATTTGAAAATATTTCAAATTCGAAACTTTATGTAACTCAATGATTTTCATGGGAGGAGCTAAATTACTTCATCAAATTATATGAAATATGAGTTGGAAGTTAAAGGAATCAAATTGAAAGTCATTTGGAAGTATTTTGAAACCCACTTTCAATTTAGGAGTTAATTGCCTTTTGTTCAAATTATTTTTCTCCTAAAAATAAATAAACGGAAATAAGGGTAAAATGATTCCCTTGAATGAAAAATTAGGAGAAAATAAATTTGAAATCATTTTGGCTATTTGAAAAATGATTTTGTTGGGTTTTATTTCAATAGCAACACTATTTGACTTTTGTGAATTTTGAAGGATTTTATTTGAACTTGAAAAATAGTTCATGTTGAAGGAAGTCTTTTTCTGAACGTTTTGATATATAATATGTATATATGATATTTATATTTTAACTTATTTATTTCTTTTAATCTTCTCTGCTATCTTAAAAAACAGCCGAAGCCAACTGGGCCAATAGTGCCCAGCACCGCGGCCCATCTCTCTCTCTCCCTCGGCCCACCTACCTCGCCCCGCACCTTCTTCCTCCCCATGCCAGAACCACGACCTCGCCGCCGATTCCCGGATTCCTCGGGATCCTCTCCTCGATCCGCCCCCTCCTTGAAGCACCCTTTCCCCTATAAATACCCCTCTCCCTCGTCCGATTCCCCCACAAAACCCCTCTTCCCCGTGCCCTCTGCCTCGCCCGCTTGCCCGCCAGAGCCGAAGCCGCCATTGCGGCCCCACCGAGCTACTCCGACCACCTAGCAACTGAAAGGATCGATATGGTTGACTAGATGGGGGGGGTGAATAGGAAACTACCAATTTTTAGCTTTTCTTTACCAAATTGAACTTTGCATCAAAGTAGGTTGTCTAGATGTGCAACTAGGTGAGCAACCTATATGATGCAATAACAACAAGCATACCAGCAAGCAAGGGTAGAAACACTAAAGAGCTTGCACAAGTAAAGGTAAGAGATAACCAAGAGTGGATCCGGTGAGACGAGGATGTGTTACCGAAGTTCCTTCCTTTTGAGGGGAAGTACGTCTCCGTTGGAGCGGTGTGGAGGCACAATGCTCCCCAAGAAGCCACTAGGGCCACCGTATTCTCCTCACGCCCTCACACAATGCGAGATGTCGTGATTCCACTATTGGTGCCCTTGAAGGCGGCGACCGAACCTTTACAAACAAGGTTGGGGAAATCTCCACAACTTAATCGGAGGCTCCCAACAAGACCACGAAGCTTCACCACAATGGAATATGGCTCCGAGGTGACCTCAACCGTCCAGGGTGCTCAAACACCCAAGAGTAACAAGATCCGCTAGGGATGAGTGGGGGAATCGAAAATCCCTTGGTGGAAGTGTAGATCGAAGCCTTCTCAACCACTCCCGAGCAAATCAACAAGTTTGATTGGCTAGGGAGATAGATCGGGCAAAATGAAGCTTGGAGTATTTAATGGAGCTTGAGCAATAAATGGAGCTTGGGGGAGGAAGAGGTGGGTGAGAAGGAAGAAGGGGACTCGCTTTTATAGTGGGGGCAACAATCCCGTTTCCCCCCACCAACCAGCCCCGCACAGGGCGGTACTACCGCTGAGAAGGAGCGGTACTACCGCCAGGCGACGGTACTGCCACGCCAGCCAGCGGTACTGCCGCGCTGAGGAGACTTAGTAGGGAACGGACCCAAATGCGGTACTAACGCGGTGGTAGGGCGGTACTACCACTCCTAGAACGGTAATACCGCCACTACAACCGTGACTAGTGCCGCAAAACCCAACATGAGAAAAAGACCTCTCGAATCGAGGTGGTAGGAGCCAGACTACCCAGCGGTACTACGGCAGTGGGATCAAGGGCGGTAGTACCGCTGTGGAGCGGTACTGCCGCTTGTGATCCTTCGGCCGTAGTACCGCAGGCAGTGCGGTACTACCGCTGGGGCGCGCGCGAGAGAGAAGGGATCTCTCATAAATGCTGAGGACAAGGCGGAGGTGCCAGGCCCCCAGCGGTACTACTGCTGTGGAGCCAAGCGCGGTACTACCGCTGCGGAGCGGTACTGCCGCTCGGCTCCTCAGCGGTACTACCGCTGGGTGCGCGGTATTACCGCTTAGACCCAGACAGGACAAGGAAGAGAGAAGAGATCTCTTCAAAGGAAAGGAAATGCTCGGAGGGTGAGAAGCTGATGTGTACGTGATGATTCCACCCATGCAAAACCCCAGCGGACCCCCTCTTGATAGTACGGTGCCCTCTACGCAACTAGTCCACCGAGAAAGAAACGAAAGAGCTACACCATCTTGAAATACACTCTGAGGGGAAGAAGGCATCTCGTGCCAGGGGAGAATCTGTGAATTATTCAAAGCACAAGATTAGTCCGCAAACATGGTGTCATCAATCACCAAAACTACCTTGAGAGAGATATGCCGTAACAATCTCCCCCTTTTTGTTGGATTTATGACAACTAGGGATTTGCGCAAGGAAAAGAAACAAAATGAAGAAAGCTAAGAACTACAAAATATAGACGGGCTCCCCCAGAATGTGTGCACCAAGAGATGGCACGACCCACACATTTGGATCAACACTCCCCCTATATTTTATAGTCCAACAATACTAAGCACAAGATATATGAGAGAATTGAATAAACAGGACAAGCATGCATCTCACAATAAACTACAATACTCAGACATGACATAAGTAAAAAGGTAGCAATAGGGACCATATGTCTTACACCATATGACTAGAACTTAGGTCTCACACCAAACCAAACCAAAGAAGGAACACACAAGAAAACACAAGACGACTCAAAGCACGACACAAGAAGCAAATCCCTACACTCTCTCCCCCTTTGGCAGCGAGACACCAAAAAGGGCATAGAGTGACACTACGACTCCAGGTGATGGGAGGCGGAAGAGCTCGAACATCATATCTCTGCATCTTCATCGTGGGTCCAAAACTGCTCGGCATCGGAGTCGGTCCAGTGGCAATTCTGATGAATCCAGTCCTCCTCTTCAGTGATCTGACCCTCAGACCCACTAGCAACAGTTGCTCCCAACTAATGCATGAGCTCCTTGTGGCGCGTCCTGGCATGCTTCTCCACCACATGAGTCATGTACTGACCATGAGACTCCATGCAGGAAAGCTTCTTCATCTTGCGCTTAAGCTTCTGTGCCCACGACGGTTCTGCACTAGAGGGGCCAAAGTTCTCCTCATGATCATCAGTAGCAGCCTCACCCTCGGTCCCCATGGCAGCAGCAGCAGCAGACGAACCCCCTATGGCAGCAGTAGCAGATGGACCTCCTGTGTGAGGTGCTGTACAGTTGTCCTTCTTCCTCAGACGCTTGATCTCATGAGACACCAAGTCTCCAGTCTCTAGCAACACTCTGGGATAAGTCTGTGCCCAGGCCCTCTCCATGAGCCTCATGATGAATGGACCATAGATAGGACACTTGCGCTCAGACACGGCAGATAGAAGTTCAGACCACATGACATGAGAGATATCCAGGCTCTCTCCAGTGCTTGCTTCCTTCTCATGCTGACAGAAAAGGAACATGTCCACGAGGTAAGAGTGGACCATATCCAGATTCCCAATCCGAGGGAAGAGAGTCTCACGGAATATGCGATGAGGAATGTCCAGATACGGAGACAGCTCATAGGTCTTCTTCTCAGTTACCGGGTGAACCTTCACAATGCAGTAGGGACAAAGGGCTTACTTGTGGGTGGATGTAGCATTGCGATGAGGACGGAAACCGAGAGGAGTCTCAAGCCCGGTATCCACCACATCAAGTAACTCCATGAACGCCTTCCACTTGACAGAAAGCATCTTGCCATTGGTCATCCATGTCAGAGTCCTATCGACATCCGTCCCAAGATGGACGGTGGCATAGAATTGAGCTACCAAATCCGCATCAAAATCCTTGTTGAATTGCATGATCCTGATAATGTTCAGCTGAGTGCACATCTGAAGAGCTTCGCCAAAGTACTCTGGATCCTTCTCCATAGCATCAGTATCAATGGAGCGAACATCAACAAAAAGATTCTTCTTGGCCTTGATCACATCGAAGTAGATGGCAAACTGAAAACGGTTCCAGAACGGGCGGTTGACCAAAGTGGGTTCTTGGGCCACCGCATAGGGGTTGCGATGACGCTTCTCCCAAAACTCCTTGTTGGTCATCTCAGTCACAGTCTTCCCTTTGGGTTTGTGGGCGGCCGGCTTCGATTGCTAAGGAGGTGGAGGAACACTTGCAGATGCACTTGCAGGAGGCGGTTGGGTGCACGAGGAACCCCCGGCTGGCTCAGAGGTACGGTAGCGTTTTGATGTGGCACGCCCGGGGTTGATACGGCGACCTTGCTGCTCGGAAGGGTCATCACCTGGAGCCAAACACAAGAACACGCAAAACAACCAGAAAGAACGAGCATAAGCCAACAAACTCAACAAAAGATCAAGGTAAGGCAGGAAAATGATGGAAATTGGCATGAAGCGGTAGTACCGTGACCTGCCCGCGGTAGTACCACCCCAAGCGGTAGTACCGCCCCAGAGGGAGCGGTAGTACCGTTCTAGGTCAAGCGGTAGTACTGCTTGAGGCGGAGAAACAACAGTTCCTTAGCACGAGGCGGTGAAACAGCGGGTTCCTACTACCGTGGTCAGATCCGGCACTACCGGCCTACCAAATTCAAAAATAATCCTACCAAACTCTAATCGAGATAGTCTAGGTGCTTTCTCCAACCAACTCAAGCCTAGATTTAGCCAAAAATCTAGAGATGCAACCACCATTGCCCCTAAGAAACAAGAACTGAAAAGGAGACAAGACGAAAGAAGGAACGGGGGCAATACCGGCATCCATGGCAAGAGGACGTGGTGGGGATCGACTCCACCAAAGGAAATGGAGAGGGACGCCCCGGAGATGGAGATCCGCCGGAGCCCTCCCGCGGCGAGTGGAGGCTGGAGAGAGAGGAAGAGAAAAGAGGGGCGAAGTGATGGGTATGGGGGAGAACAAACCTCCCCCTGCCCCCGACTTAACCCCCTGTTCTCATCCCCCAGCGGTAGTACCGTGCTGGGGGGCGGTAGTACTGCTTAAGAGCGGTAGTACCGCGCCCCACCAGCGGTAGTACCGCCCAGCACGCCACGGCAACTAAACAGACACGGCTCTAGCTCGACAAAACGACAAAAACGGCAAACACACCAGCAAACGACCAAGACACACCACTTCACAAGAGGGCGGTGGCCAAGGCCACCTATGTTTGAGTCAAAAGGTATGGCACCGCGAATATTTTAACCTTGGGCCCACGACCAAAACTCGTCTTTTAAGCACAAGTGCCATCAACAATGGCTAAAGTGAAAGACTTGATCAATTTATGCATAATGGGGGGAGGGAGAGTTCATTGAGAGAACAACACTCCCCGTATGTCCATGCCTACACCTAAACTAGAAAACAAATTGAGCGTGGTAGGGTGTGCACGGGTTCAAGCCACATTGCTTGAATCAATGATATTTAGCTCATGCCTTTACTCGCGAAATCTTGCTTCATCCAAGGGCTTCGTGAAAATATCTGCAAGGTTGTCATGAGTGTTGACATAGTTGAGCTCGATCTCTCCTCGCCTAATGTGATCCCGGAAGAAGTGATACCAAATGTCAATATGCTTCGTCTTGAAGTGCGGCACTGGGTTGAGAGAAATCTTGATGGCACTTTCATTGTCACACCACAGAGGCACTATGTCACAAGTGACACCGTAATCCTTTAAAGTTTGCCTCATCCATAGATTGTGCACAACAACTACCGGCGGCAACATACTCCGCCTCAGTGGACGAGAGAGACACACAACTTTGCTTTTTGGAAGACCAACTTACCAAAGAGAAACCAAGGAATTGGCACCCTCCGGAAGTGGACTTCCTATCCACTTTGTCTCCCGCCCAATCGGAATCCGAGTATCCTACAAGCTTGAAGTTTGATCCTCTTGGGTACCATAAGCCAAAGTTTGGGGTATGAGCCAAATATCGAAAGATTCGTTTGACCGCCACATAGTCACTTTCCTTAGGTGCGGCTTGAAACCGTGCACAAATTCCCACACTCAACATGATGTCCGGTCTAGATGCACAAAGGTAAAGCAAGGAACCAATCATGGAACGATATACCTTTTGATCCACCACTTCACCATTTGGATCTAAGTCAAGTTGGCACTTGGTGGGCATTGGAGTGGAGGCCGGCTTGACGTCACTTAGCTTGAATCTCTTGAGCATGTCTTGGGTGTATTTGGATTGATTGATGAAGGTTCCTTCTCTTCTTTTCTTCACTTCGAACCCTAGAAAGAACTTCAACTCTCCCATGGAGGACATCTCGAACTTTGAGGTCATGAGAGAGGCAAATTCCTCATTGAAAGCTTTGTTAGGAGAACCAAAGATAATATCATCAACATATAATTGGCACACAAACAACTCCCCTTTGACCATCTTAGTAAAAAGAGTGGGGTCGATTAGCCCAACTTCAAAACCACGGTCTTCTAACAACTCAGTAAGGTGGTCATACCACGCATGCGGGGCTTGTTTAAGGCCATAGAGTGCCTTATCGAGTTGATACACATGATCGGGAAAGTTGGGATCCTCGAACCCGGGGGGTTGCTTGACGTAAACCAATTCATTAATGGGACCATTAAGAAAAGCACTCTTCACATCACTAAGAAATTCATCCAATGTAGCGACCTGACCCGACTGGATCACGTCTACTGTGCTACGGTGTCATCCCTGGATCAGTAATGCTGACACCACACAGTACATCGAGGTTTTATAGCAGAGTTGCAATCACACACTTATTACATCGATGGCTCAAAAAGAACTTATTACAATAAATATGGCTTAAGGCCATATTTTAAAGATAACAGCGGAAGACTTGGAAGATAAATGGGTCCATCAACTCCAGCGGCATCACTGAGTATAGAACCACGACCTAAACGCACCTCAATCGTCGTCTGAAAAGTCTGCAACATTAAAGTTGCAGCCCGAAAACGGGTCAGCACATGGAATATGCTGGCAAGGTAACACATAGAGAGTAATGGAATGAAACAGCTATACTATATGCATATATGGCTGGTGGAAAGCTCTATGGTTACAGTTTTTGCGTAAAGCCAATTTTTCCCTACTGCAAAGGAATAAATTTTATTTACTATCATGGTGGTTGTGAAACATTGAGAATGGTTGACAGCATTCTCAATCCCAATTAAAAGTAATTAAAAACCCAATAACATTAATTAGAAGTAACATGTTGAGATTCACAATGATATTCAAGTACTAGATACTCAAGTTGTCCATAACTAGGGACACGGCTAATCATGATTAGTTTGTATACTCTGCAGAGGTTTGCGCACTTTTCCCCACATGACTCGATCGCCTCCGTTTGTTTTCTCGCACTACATGGTGTTTGAGAAACGGATGACCGAGACATAGTCTTTCAGAAGCACTAGCACCTTACATGTGGGGTAGACCGGTACACCTACATCCCCTACATCTGCTAGTCCACCCCGTAAGAGTTCGCACAACTTAGTCAACTATGCCAGAGCCCATAGTAGCATGTGGCTGCACACGGAAGTATTTAGCATGAATTATCTTATGATCCCTTTGAGCCTGGGTGGCGGTCCAAAAAAACAGGCAAGTCCTGATAGACATCAGGTGCCTCAATCCACCCAGATGTGTGTTTAAGTTGCCACCTTAGATAAACCATTAAAATTATCAATCTCACATCTGTCATGGATATCACTCCCCCAATCCACGTCTACTAGCATAGCAAGGCATAATAATAAGCAAACGTAGAAGTAACTCCCAAAGGTTTCATAGTAATACAGGTAATAGGTACTACCTCATCTACTTCCCATCCCACAATTTAATTAGATCCTAATCATGCAATGTGTGAGGATTGATCTAATGCAATAAAACTGGGTTGTAGAAAAGGTATGATCAAAGTGTTACTTGCCTTGCTGATGATCCGCGAGTCCTAGGGTTTCGAAGTAACAAGCGGCGCAATCCGGGTAATCTATCGCAGACAAACAACAAGCATACAATAAGTACTCATCTAATGCACAGGTAAAACTCGAACAAGAGAACGAACCAGGTAGTTCAACTTAAGAACTCCGGTTGCAAAGAAAGAACGAAAAACAAACGGCGGAAGAAAACAACTCGGTTCTAGCAAGTTGAAGCTAGGTCAAAATTTTACTATAGCAAAAGCTTGTTCAAGTTGATTAGACGGAACGGCGGTTTCGAGACGAAACTCCAGGCGCTCGAATCACCTGATTCCGATAAACGAGCGGAAAAATAGACTAGGAAGAAGATCGGATCTGAGATCGCGATCGCGGAATAAATCCGACGAAAAGACAAAGAAGAACGGTTAAACGAACGGACGTTCGTTAACCTAGAAGAATCCGGTGATCACGTTCGTTAGGACGAACGGTCCGGCGAACGGTCCAAAGGCAACTAAATCGGAGAAGAAAACGAATCCGATCTAGGGTTTCGGAGAAGAAAAACCGAACGAAAAACCAATCTAGAAAACCGGAACGGTTTAGAGAAGAAAAGAATCGGAACGATTAGAAGAAAACGATCCGAGAAAAAGAATAGATGTAGCGCGGGGCTACCTTGGCGAGGTCTCCGGTGAACGGGGCTCCGGCGGCGTCGGCGTAGGGCGGCGGCGTGGGCAAGGTGCGGCGGCGGCACGGGTGTGGGGCGGCGGCGGTAAGGTGCGGCGGTGGCGCGGTGCGGCGGCGGCGCGGGTGTGGGGTGGCGGCGGCAAGGTGCGGCGGTGGCGCGGGTGTGGGGTGGCGGCGCGGGTGAGGCGGCGCGGCGGCGGTGACGCAGGGCGCGGTGTGAGGCGGCGCGGCGTGGTGATGCAGGGCGCGGTGTGAGGCGGCGCGGTGTGGGGCGCAGGGCGCGGTGTGAGGCGCGGTGTGGAGGAGAGCTTTGATTTGATGTGTTTAGAGGGGGGGGTGCTTGGGTATTTATATTGGGGAGGGGAGAGGTTTACTTGGGGTAGAGGACAAGGAATTAGAATAGGAGTAGGAAAGATCTAGAAAATAAACGGAATAAGGAAAGGGGAGGGGCTAAAGCCTAGAATCCATAAAGGATTCGGCTAAGAGGCAGAGGCGGCGGCGGCCTTGCGCCTGGCAAGCGCACGCGCGGCTCCCTGGGGCGGTGGCCTTTGGCCCGGCTGGGCCTTGGCCTGGCCGGCCTTGGTCCAGTTTTTTTTTTATAAACGGTTCAGCGCGCAGAAAAAAAACAAAAAGGAATCTAAACGAACTCCGAAAAATCTAAAGTAAATTTTCCACGACTCCTAAAAATGAGCCGAACAAAATGAACTTTTCTCCGGACCTAAAATGCAATTTTTGAAAACGCGCATTTTTCCCTATCCAAATAAAATGCAAATAAACACCGGAAAGAAAAATTGATCTATTTATTATATCTTCATTTTTCCTAAATTTGGGAAAGTCATATTATTCCCTCTCTCATATATTTTGACACCGGAAAAATTATTGAAGATAAAATAAATAAATCAAATGATCCTATTTTCAAAATTCGAGAGAACTCTCAAATATGAAAATAACGAAATCTCCAACTCTCTCCGAGGGTCCTTGAGTTGCATGAAATTTCTAGGATCAACCAAAATGCAAGAAAATATGATATGCATATGATCTAGTGTATAACATTCCAAATTGAAAATTTGGGATGTTACAAACCTACCCCCCTTAAGATGAATCTCGCCCTCGAGATTCGGGTTGGCTAGAAAATAGGTGAGGGTGGTCTTTGAGCAAATCTTCTTCTCTCTCCCAGGTGGCTTCATCCTCTGAATGGTGGTTCCACTGAACTTTGCAAAACTTGATAACCTTGCTGCGAGTAACTCTACTGGCAACATCGAGAATCTTGACTGGATTCTCCTCATATGTTAGGTCATCCTTTAACTGAATCGCTTCTAATGGCACTGTATCTCTTAGCGGTACCTCCGCCATCTCGGCGTGACATTTCTTCAGCTGAGAAACATGGAATACATCATGAACTCCTGACGGTCCTTCTGGTAATTCCAACTTATAAGCGACTTCTCCCATACGTTTCAAGATCTTAAATGGTCCAACGAAACACGGTGCTAACTTTCCCTTAACTCCAAAGCGCTTAACTCCTCGAAGTGGGGATACTCGAAGGTAAACTCTGTCTCCGGTTTCGTAAACTGTCTCCTTGCGTTTAGAATCTGCATAGCTCTTCTGCCTAGACTGGGCTACCTTGAGCCTATCGCGAATCAACTTAACCTTCCGTTCAGACTCCTTAATCAAATCTGGTCCAAAGAATTGACAGTCTCCAACTTTGTAACTGTTGTCATGGAACGAAACTGGTATCTGATACGATACTCCTCGGGACTCCATGCAAACAAATGATCCTAGTCATGTATATCTTTGCCAACTTAGCACTGGTGTAAGTGGTCTTAACTGGAATGAAATGTGCTACCTTCGTCAAACGATCAACTACTACCCATATCGAGTCATATCCGGCTTTTGTCCTGGGTAGTCCTAT
The DNA here is from genome assembly GCF_056163025.1 of Triticum urartu. Lineage (NCBI taxonomy): Eukaryota > Viridiplantae > Streptophyta > Magnoliopsida > Poales > Poaceae > Triticum > Triticum urartu. The sequence continues at coordinate 524,920,407 of NC_141877.1, read as the reverse complement.
GATAAAATCCATGCCTATCTTATCCCACTTCCATTCGGGTATCGGCAGTGGTTGTAACAATCCTGCTGGCTTTTGATGTTCTGCTTTTACTCTCTGACATACGTCACAAACTGCTACATACGCTGCAATATCCTTCTTCATTCCGGTCTACCAGAATGTTTCCTTCAAATCCAAATACATCTTGGTATTCCCTGGGTGAATCAAATATGGTGAATTATGTGCCTCCTGCAAAATCAACTTCCTGATCTCCGGGTCATTGGGCACATAAACACGGTCCTCAAACCATAAGGTATCGTGCTCATCCTCACGAAATCCATTTGCTTTTCCTTCGCTCATTCTCTCTTTTATAGAAGCAATCTCGTTGTCAGATTTCTGAGCTTCTCTGATCTTATCCATCAATGTTGATTGAATCTCCAATGCTGCTACATAGCCTTTCGGAACTATCTCTAAGCTTAGTTCACGAAGGTTTTCTGCTAACTCCTTGGGTATACTTCCCGTCATTATCGTATTGACATGGCTCTTACGGCTCAATGCGTCAGCTACTACATTAGCCTTTCCGGGATGGTAATGAAATCTCATGTCATAGTCCTTGATGAGCTCCAACCATCTCCTCTGTCGGAGGTTCAACTCCTTCTGAGTGAAAATGTACTTCAAACTCTTATGATCCGTGTATACCTCACAATGATTTCCAATGAGGAAATGTCTCCACGTCTTCAATGCATGCACTACGGCTGCTAACTCCAAATCATGCGTGGCATAATTCAACTCATGAGGCTTCAGTTGTCGTGAAGCATACGAAACAACTCTCCCTTCCTGCATATGCACTGCTCCAAGTCCTCGACGTGAAGCGTCGCAATACACCTCATAATCCTTGGTCTGATCTGGCAAAATCAATACCGGTGAGGTAACCAATCGTTTCTTCAACTCCTGGAAACTAGCCTCACACTCCTCAGTCCCTTTGAACTTAGTGTCCTTCTTCAACAACTCCGTCATAGGCTTCGCAATTTTTGAGAAATTCTCAATAAATCTCCAGTAGTATCCTGCGAGTCCAAGAAAACTCCGGATCTCTCCAACTGTTGTTGGTGCTTCCCATTCGGTTACGATCTCAACCTTTGTGGGGTCAACTGCTATACCTTCTCCGGATATAACGTGTCCGAGGAATCCAACTTCCTTCAACCAAAACTCACATTTGCTGAATTTGGCATATAACTGATGTTCCCTTAATTTCTCCAAAACCAAACGCAAATGTTCCTGATGCTCCTCTTCATTCTTTGAATAAACTAGGATGTCATCAATGAACACTACGACGAACTTATCCAAAAACTCCATAAACACTTTGTTCATCAGGTTCATAAAATAGGCAGGTGCGTTAGTCAATCCAAATGACATAACGGTATACTCATACAGTCCATATCTTGTGGTGAATGCTGTCTTAGGTATGTCCTGCTCTCGAATCTTCAACTGATGGTACCCTGATCGAAAATCGATCTTGGAAAACACTTTAGCTCCTTGCAATCGATCAAACAGATCATTAATCATTGGCAGTGGGTACTTGTTCTTGATGGTTACTTCATTCAATCCCCGATAATCTACAACCATCCTTAATGATCCATCCTTCTTTTCCACTAGAAGTACAGGTGATCCCCAAGGTGAAGAACTTGGGCGAATGTAACCTTTATCCAATAACTCCTTAATCTGATTCTTAATTTCCACAAAATCCTTTGCTGGCATCCGGTACGGTCGCTTCGATATTGGGCCTATACCTGGCAATAACTCAATCAAAAACTCAATGTCTCTATCCGGTGGCATGCCTGGTAATTCCTCAGGAAATACATTAGGAAAATCCTTTACCACTGGTACTTCCTCCTGCACAACTCCTGATTAGCAATTCACTTGTGTCCTGTTTGGCACATGCCGGGAGACATACTTGATCCTTCTTCCTTCTGGTGTGGTAAGCAAAATTGTCTTACTGGCGCAATCGATGTTTCCTCCATACATCGACAGCCAATCCATACCAAGAATCACATCTAGACCTTGGGATTCCAGAATAATTAAATCCGTTGGGAATACATGCCTTCCTATACTCAATGGTACTTGAAAACATCCTTGTTTGGCCATGTATTCTGCTCCTGGAGAGCTTACTAGCATAGGTGTTTTAAGAATCCTAGTGGGCAGGCTATACTTTTCCACAAATCCCCTTGATATGTATGAATGCGATGCACTAGTATCAAAAAGAACGAGTGCAGTAAATGACTTAACCAAAAACTTACCGATTACTGCATCGGGCTGATCTTCAATCTCCTCCACATTAACGTGGTTCACCTGTCCCCTATTGAAAGGGTTCGGCTTCTTCCCAGAGCTTCCATTGCCATTTCCATTCTGGCCTTCAGGACATTCATTGGCATAATGTCCGGTCTTCGAACACTTGAAACAGGTGACTTGACTCAGGTCTCTCTTGGTTGGGGTTGATGGGGTTATTCGGTTCTGGCCGTTGCTTCCTCCATTCCCATTACCATTCTTGTGGCCATTATGGTTGTGCGAGCTACCTCCTCCATGGGTGTGCTGAAACTGAAATCCCGGTTTAGGGGTAAAACGGGGCTTCTGCTGGGCTCCAGAGTTATACTTCCCCTGTCCATACTTCCTCTTACGGTTCTCAATCTGCTGTTGCTTCCCTTCAATAATGATGGCACGATCTACCAACTCCTGGTAGTTGTTGAAATTTGCTACCATCAACTGCATGCTTAGTTCATCATTCAATCCTTCCAGAAACTTCTCCTGCTTGGCTGCATCCGTAGCAACGTCATCTGGGGCATAACGGGCTAGCTTACTAAACTCTTCCACATACTGGCCAACAGTCCTTCCTCCTTGGCGTAAGTTGCGAAACTCACGCTTCTTTATGGCCATAGCTCCTGCTGAAACATGGGAAGTGCGGAAAGCTTGCTAAAACTGATCCCATGTGACAGTGTCAACTGGGTAAGTGGCTGTGAAATTCTCCCACCATGCTGCCGCGGGTCCATCAAGCTGGTGTGTGGCAAACTTCACTTTCTCACCATCCGTGCATCCTGCAGTGGTCAACTCCCTTCCTATCTTGCGGAGCCAATCGTCTGCTACTATTGGCTCGGTGCTACTGGAAAACACCGGCGGATTCAGCCTAAGGAAACGGGCTAAGTGGTCAACAGGTGGTGGTGGTGGTGGGTTGTTGTTGTTGTTCTGCTGATTCTGAACTAACATCTGCATCAATTGATTCTGCTGCTGGATCAACTGAGTAAGCTCCGGTGGAAATCCATTGTCACGTCTCGGAGGCATCTGAGGGTTTTAGAAAAGACGAGAATTAAGAATAGAGGGGGTCTAAAGGGAAAACACTACCCATATGCACATGAGGCAAAAGCACACAATTCACTTTAATCAATCAAACAAGGGCTTACAAACGGTCTAACTATCGCAAAAAGTGCTCGACTATAATGTGTTTAGATGGGGGAATACTACTACTATCTGGTGGTCATCTAGAAATTTGAACCGGTGGAAGACTCCATGATATCTACTCCAGCTTCGTCTTCAAAGTCGGGTTCACTTGGATCCGAATCGGTGTCGTCGATGATGATGTAGTTGTCTGGACATGCGACGTACTTGTCGTCCTCCTGGGATGCTAACTTCCTCTTGAGTTCTTCAATCTCCTGCTTAAGATCGCAATTGTGCCTTGCTAGAGCTACGATCTCGTCCATGTAGTCCTTGCGTGTAGACTTTAGTTCTCCTTCTAGCTCGATGATCCTTGCCTTCGCATTCTTCAACTCTACCATATCATTGCACATCTGGTTCTCGTGGTGTCGAATGTGCTGGTTTAACTCCTGGATGAAAGATGCAATGGATCTATCCTTCTTGGTGCTGACTAACTCCCATTGTTCATCACGGTGTCCGCAAATCTGGTGATATGAGCTGCCATGCTCCTTCCTAGACTCCAAGTTGGTGCATTGAAAACACTATCTATGGGCTTCGTGATTGGCGTGAATGTTCTTCCCGGAACGTGAGCTTGAATCTTCCAGCGCTCCTATTCAGGCAGAGTGGCGTTGAAGGTTCCCGTGAAGCTTGGTAATCCAATGTTCAGGTACTTGGTGACTTCCTTCAGGTGAAATTCAAATGGTGTGCCTTCATCCAGTTGAGCGTACTTAATCTTCGCGTGCGTCATCCTAAAAGAGTAGAAAAGATGAGGAGTTAGAAAATGAGAAGAGAAGGGTGATCTATGGCTTTAACTTAGTGGTCGTGTCCTACAGTCAGCGTGTGCTCTGATACCATCTCTGTAGCGACCTGACCCGAATGGATCACGTCTACTGTGCTACGGTGTCATCCCTGGATCAGTAATGCTGACACCACACAGTACATCGAGGTTTTATAGCAGAGTTGCAATCACACACTTATTACATCGATGGCTCAAAAAGAACTTATTACAATAAATATGGCTTAAGGCCATATTTTAAAGATAACAGCGGAAGACTTGGAAGATAAATGGGTCCATCAACTCCAGCGGCATCACTGAGTATAGAACCACGACCTAAACGCACCTCAATCGTCGTCTGAAAAGTCTGCAACATTAACGTTGCAGCCCGAAAACGGGTCAGCACATGGAATATGCTGGCAAGGTAACACATAGAGAGTAATGGAATGAAACAGCTATACTATATGCATATATGGCTGGTGGAAAGCTCTATGGTTACAGTTTTTGCGTAAAGCCAATTTTTCCCTACTGCAAAGGAATAAATTTTATTTACTATCATGGTGGTTGTGAAACATTGAGAATGGTTGACAGCATTCTCAATCCCAATTAAAAGTAATTAAAAACCCAATAACATTAATTAGAAGTAACATGTTGAGATTCACAATGATATTCAAGTACTAGATACTCAAGTTGTCCATAACCGGGGACACGGCTAATCATGATTAGTTTGTATACTCTGCAGAGGTTTGCGCACTTTTCCCCACATGACTCGATCGCCTCCGTTTGTTTTCTCGCACTACATGGTGTTTGAGAAACGGATGACCGAGACATAGTCTTTCAGAAGCACTAGCACCTTACATGTGGGGTAGACCGGTACACCTACATCCCCTACATCTGCTAGTCCACCCCGTAAGAGTTCGCACAACTTAGTCAACTATGCCAGAGCCCATAGTAGCATGTGGCTGCACACGGAAGTATTTAGCATGAATTATCTTATGATCCCTTTGAGCCTGGGTGGCGGTCCAAAAAAACAGGCAAGTCCTGATAGACATCAGGTGCCTCAATCCACCCAGATGTGTGTTTAAGTTGCCACCTTAGATAAACCATTAAAATTATCAATCTCACATCTGTCATGGATATCACTCCCCCAATCCACGTCTACTAGCATAGCAAGGCATAATAATAAGCAAACGTAGAAGTAACTCCCAAAGGTTTCATAGTAATACAGGTAATAGGTACTACCTCATCTACTTCCCATCCCACAATTTAATTAGATCCTAATCATGCAATGTGTGAGGATTGATCTAATGCAATAAAACTGGGTTGTAGAAAAGGTATGATCAAAGTGTTACTTGCCTTGCTGATGATCCGCGAGTCCTAGGGTTTCGAAGTAACAAGCGGCGCAATCCGGGTAATCTATCGCAGACAAACAACAAGCATACAATAAGTACTCATCTAATGCACAGGTAAAACTCGAACAAGAGAACGAACCAGGTAGTTCAACTTAAGAACTCCGGTTGCAAAGAAAGAACGAAAAACAAACGGCGGAAGAAAACAACTCGGTTCTAGCAAGTTGAAGCTAGGTCAAAATTTTACTGTAGCAAAAGCTTGTTCAAGTTGATTAGACGGAACGGCGGTTTCGAGACGAAACTCCAGGCGCTCGAATCACCTGATTCCGATAAACGAGCGGAAAAATAGACTAGGAAGAAGATCGGATCTGAGATCGCGATCGCGGAATAAATCCGACGAAAAGACAAAGAAGAACGGTTAAACGAACGGACGTTCGTTAACCTAGAAGAATCCGGTGATCACGTTCGTTAGGACGAACGGTCCGGTGAACGGTCCAAAGGCAACTAAATTGGAGAAGAAAACGAATCCGATCTAGGGTTTCGGAGAAGAAAAACCGAACGAAAAACCGATCTAGAAAACCGGAACGGTTTAGAGAAGAAAAGAATCGGAACGATTAGAAGAAAACGATCCGAGAAAAAGAATTGATGTAGCGCGGGGCTACCTTGGCGAGGTCTCCGGTGAACGGGGCTCCGGCGGCGTCGGCGTAGGGCGGCGGCGTGGGCAAGGTGCGGCGGCGGCGCGGGTGTGGGGCGGCGGCGGTAAGGTGCGGCGGCGGCGCGGGTGTGGGGTGGCGGCGGCAAGGTGCGGCGGCGGCGCGGGTGTGGGGTGGCGGCGCGGGTGAGGCGGCGCGGCGGCGGTGACGCAGGGCGCGGTGTGAGGCGGCGCGGCGTGGTGACGCAGGGCGTGGTGTGAGGCAGCGCGGTGTGGGGCGCAGGGCGCGGTGTGAGGCGCGGTGTGGAGGAGAGCTTTGATTTGATGTGTTTAGAGGGGGGGTGCTTGGGTATTTATATTGGGGAGGGGAGGGGTTTACTTGGGGTAGAGGACAAGGAATTAGAATAGGAGTAGGAAAGATCTAGAAAATAAACGGAATAAGGAAAGGGGAGGGGCTAAAGCCTAGAATCCATAAAGGATTCGGCTAAGAGGCAGAGGCGGCGGCGGCCTTGCGCCTGGCAAGCGCACGCGCGGCTCCCTGGGGCGGTGGCCTTTGGCCCGGCTGGGCCTTGGCCTGGCCGGCCTTGGTCCAGTTTTTTTTTTATAAACGGTTCAGCGCGCAGAAAAAAAAACAAAAAGGGATCTAAACGAACTCCGAAAAATCTAAAGTAAATTTTCCACGACTCCTAAAAATGAGCCGAACAAAATGAACTTTTCTTCGGACCTAAAATGCAATTTTTGAAAACGCGCATTTTTCCCTATCCAAATAAAATGCAAATAAACACCGGAAAGCAAAATTGATCTATTTATTATATCTTCATTTTTCCTAAATTTGGGAAAGTCATATTATTCCCTCTCTCATATATTTTGACACCGGAAAAATTGTTGAAGATAAAATAAATAAATCAAATGATCCTATTTTCAAAATTCGAGAGAACTCTCAAATATGAAAATAACGAAATCTCCAACTCTCTCCGAGGGTCCTTGAGTTGCGTGAAATTTCTAGGATCAACCAAAATGCAAGAAAATATGATATGCGTATGATCTAGTGTATAACATTCCAAATTGAAAATTTGGGATGTTACATCCAAGGTGTAGTTCTTGAACTCGGTGCCGTTGTCACTTCTGATTGTCAAGATCTTTGCATTGTGTTGACGTTGTGCTTCATTTGCAAAGTCAATGACGGTTTGTTGGGTCTCGCTCTTCCTCTTGAAGAAATACACCCATGTGTACCTTGAGTAGTCATCCAGAATCACCAAGCAATACTTCCTACCTCCAAGACTATCAAATGATGGGGGCCCAAAATGATCCATGTGAAGGAGCTCCAAGGGCCTCGATGAATAATTGATAGTCGTGGGAGGGTGAGCCTTCTCATGTAGCTTTCCTTCGATACAGGCACTGCAAGCACGATCTTTAACAAAACTAACATTCGTTAGTCCACGGACATGGTCCCCCTTGAGAAGACTTTGCAAAGATCTCATATTGACATGGGCTAAACGGCGATGCCAAAGCCATCCCACATCAACTTTAGCCATTAGGCATGTCGCGGTCTTAGTGGGTCGCTCCGAAAAGTTAATCACATATAGACCGTTCTCGACATGCCCAACAAAAGCTACTTTAAGAGTCTTGCTCCACAAGAGGGCCACGGTATCGATATCAAAGAAAGTGGCAAAGCCCATGATTGCAAGTTGACGAACGGAAAGTAAATTGTATGCAAGGGACTCAACAAGCATGACCTTCTCGATCGTGAGATCATGAGAGATGACCACCTTGCCAAGTCCCAATACCATAGAAGATGAGGCGTCACCCCACTCAACATTGGTGGGCATAGATGGAACCTTGTGCACGTCCACCACCAAGTCCTTGCTTCCGGTCATATGATTTGTAGCTCTGCTATCGAGCAACCATGATCCACCACCGGAAGCAAACACCTACAAGAGATCAATGCTTGGTTTTAGGTACCCACTTTGTAATGGGTCCTTTGATGTTAGTAACAAGGGTCTTAGGAACCGAAATAGACCATTCAATGTACTCATGAAGAGAACCAACAAATTTGGCATAAACATGCCCATCACTAGCACGGCATAACACATAAGAAGGATTAAAATCGCCGGCTTTGTTGGGAGGGGTGACATTGCCCTTCTTGACATTGTTCTTCTTCTTATCCTCGGGGACAATCTCTCCCTCCCTCAAAAAGGTTTGCATGAGCGGAGGAGGTCGTTTGGTCTTGTCATTCTTCTTCTTGTTCTTGGAGTCGGGCACGTACCCAACCCCTTCCTTGGTCACACCTCCCTTTTGGTTGATCAAGAGATCGTTGAGGTTCTTCTTGCCTTGTATGCAAGTCGCAAGACCTCTCTCAAGTTGCTCCTTCAACTTAGCATTTTCCTCAACAAGATGTATATGCTCACAACACGGGTTAGTAGCATTTGCATTATCAATTAAAGCCATATGAGGAAAAGTTGCTTTCTCCTTAGTTAGCTTCACTTGGAGTTGATCATGGGACTCCTTGAGACTAGCGTGAATACCCTTCAAGGCCTTGTGGGACTTGTCAAGTATATCAAACTCCTCTTTGAGTCTAGCAAGATCAACTCCGAGTTTGGCCTTGTCGGAATTTAGCATACGAGAAACCATGAGGGCATGATCATAATCTTTCTTTAACTTAGCATGATCAACGTTGTGTGAATCCTCAAGAGCCAAACGAAGACAACGCTCTTCCTCAAGAGCATTGGAAAGATCCGAAATCTCATCGGCATAGTCATGACTATGCCCTTCCATCTTAGAGATGGTGTCTTCGTGAGCCTCGATCAAGTCATTGGCCTCACCAAGTTGTTCCAAGAGAGCAACAAAGTGCTTCTTGGATTTTCCCTTGAGTTTGCACATAAAGACCTCAAACTCGTCAGCCTCCACATTAGCTCCCTCAAGTTCATTAATGCTATCCATTTGGGAAGGATGATTAATGATGGTAGTTTTGATGTTGGAGGTTACCTTGTTGGTGGCTTTAGCCATGAGGCACTTGGCGGTGATGCTCTCGTTGGGTGAGTCGAAGAGAGACACCCGTGACGTTGTTGCAATGGCAACGGAGGCCATGGCAACCGACTCATCATCGTCATCATCCTCATTGTACTCTTCTTGCACAACCAAAGCCTTGGGAGGAGTCTTCTTGGTGAAGTTGTTCTTGTTGGGGAACGACTTGACCTTGTCCTTTCGGATGAGTTTGCCACCATTGTCTTCCCTCTTCTCATACGGGCATTCCCCGACGAAATGACTCACGTTGCCGCAGTTGTAGCAAGTCCTTACACGTTGCTTTCCCCTTGTGCCACTTGAGTTGTTTTTGCTAAAGTTGGGCCTCGAGTTTTTCTTGCTCCAAAATTGCCTTGAAGCAAGTGCCATGTGTTCATGATATGCATACTTCATATCTTCGGGGTTGCTCTCCTCTTCTTCCTCTTCTTCTTCTTCCACGGTGAGCTTGGCCTTCAAAGCAAGGTTAGGCTTCTTTGCCCGTTGAGTACGAAGCACCGCATTGTCAGCGGTCTTGTCCAAAATGTTCATGGCCACAAACTCATCCAACACTTCGCTTGAGGTCAAAGTGTGGAAGTCCGGTCTTTGACGAATGACCGAGGACATGGCCTTGTGGTAGGGCATCATTGCCTTGAGGAATTTGTGCTTGATCCAATTGTCATCTGTGCCCTTGCTCCCTTGATCTCGTAGTGAGACCGCGAGTTTGGTTACTCTCCGATAAAGCTCACGAGGTTCTTCATCTTCCTTCATTGCAAACTCATCGGCCTCATCTTGTACCACTTCATAGTTGGAGCGTTGAATGCTTGCGCTTCCCCGGTAGAGAGACACGACACAATGCCATGCATCTTTGGCCAAGGCAAAGGGACGAAGATGAGGTAGGTCTTCGGGTGGAATTGCATCTTGAATGATGAAGAGAGCATTCTCATTGAATTGATTGTCCAGGGCTTCTCGAGGAGTGAAGTTGCTTGGATCATGTGGATAGAAACCTTCTTCAATGATTCTCCAAAGGTTAGTGTTCACATGATTTAAATGACGTTTAAAGCGGTAAACCCAAGAATCAAAATCCTCATTTTTCATAATCTTAGGGGGAGGACCGGCATGATTCAAATGAGTGGAAGGAACCGGTCCACCATAAACAAGTGGTGGTTCCACATGGGCAAAGATGCCGGTGCCATTCTTGCCACTAGAAGAAGGAGCCTTTTCACTACTAGCTTCCCGCTTGTCGGGGATAGCATCCGACACCCTGTTGGTGGGATCACCCACTTTCAACAGTGCGGTGGATAGTTTAAGCCCCTCAAGAAATTTAGTAAACATGCTTTCAACTTCGATCGTCATGGAGGTTTTCAATATCTCCAAGGCTACATTGAACTCCTCAGGAGAGACCGAAGTTCCCCCATCTCCCGTAGACAAGATTGGATTCACACCGGAGTGTTCCTCCACACCGTCTACGGTATCAACCATACTCTTTGGATGGTAAAGTCTTAATAGAGAGACGAGGCTCTGATACCAATTGAAAGGATCCATATGGTTGACTAGAGGGGGGGTGAATAGGCAACTACCAATTTTTAGCTTTTCTTTACCAAATTGAACTTTGCATCAAAGTAGGTTGTCTAGATGTGCAACTAGGTGAGCAACCTATATGATGCAATAACAACAAGCATACAAGCAAGCAAGGGTAGAAACACTAAAGAGCTTGCACAAGTAAAGGTAAGAGATAACCAAGAGTGGATCCGGTGAGACGAGGATGTGTTACCGAAGTTCCTTCCTTTTGAGGGGAAGTACGTCTCCGTTGGAGCGGTGTGGAGGCACAATGCTCCCCAAGAAGCCACTAGGGCCATCGTATTCTCCTCACGCCCTCACACAATGCGAGATGCCGTGATTCCACTATTGGTGCCCTTGAAGGCGGCGACCGAACCTTTACAAACAAGGTTGGGGAAATCTCCACAACTTAATCGGAGGCTCCCAACAAGACCACGAAGCTTCACCACAATGGAATATGGCTCCGAGGTGACCTCAACCGTCCAGGGTGCTCAAACACCCAAGAGTAACAAGATCCGCTAGGGATGAGTGGGGGAATCGAAAATCCCTTGGTGGAAGTGTAGATCGAAGCCTTCTCAACCACTCCCGAGAAAATCAACAAGTATGATTGGCTAGGGAGATAGATCGGGCAAAATGAAGCTTGGAGTATTTAATGGAGCTTGAGCAATAAATGGAGCTTGGGGGAGGAAGAGGTGGGTGAGAAGGAAGAAGGGGACTCCCTTTTATTGTGGGGGCAACAATCCCGTTTCCCCCCACCAACCAGCCCCGCACAGGGCGGTACTACCGCCAGGCGACGGTACTGCCGCGCCAGCCAGCGGTACTGCCGCGCTGAGGAGACTTAGTAGGGAACGGACCCAAATGCGGTACTACCGCGGTGGTAGGGCAGTACTACCGCTCCTAGAACGGTACTACCGCCACTACAACCATGACTAGTGCCGCAAAACCCGACACGAGAAAAAGACCTCTCGAATCGAGGCGGTAGGAGCCAGACTACCCAGCGGTACTACGGCAGTGGGATCAAGGGCGGTAGTACCGCTGTGGAGCGGTACTGCCGCTTGTGATCCTTCGGCCGTAGTACCGCAGGCAGTGCGGTACTACCGCTGGGGCGAGAGAGAGAGAGAGAGAAGGGATCTCTCATAAATTCTGAGGACAAGGCGGAGGTGCCAGGCCCCCAGCGATACTACTGCTATGGAGCCAAGGGCGGTACTACCACTGCGGAGCGGTACTGCCGCTCGGCTCCTCAGCGATACTACCGCTGTGTGCGCGGTACTACCGCTTAGACCCAGACAGGACAAGGAAGAGAGAGGAGATCTCTTCAAAGGAAAGGAAATGCTCGGAGGGTGAGAAGCTGATGTGTACGTGATGATTCCACCCATGCAAAACCCCAGCGGACCCCCTCTTGATAGTACGGTGCCCTCTACGCAACTAGTCGACCGAGAAAGAAACGAATGAGCTACACCGTCTTGAAATACACTCCGAGGGGAAGAAGGCGTCTCGTGCCAGGGGAGAATCTGTGAATTATTCAAAGCACAAGATTAGTCCGCAAACATGTTGTCATCAATCACCAAAACTACCTTGAGAGAGATATGCTGTAACAGCCACCACTTGAGACCACCACCGTAATCCCCTCGCTCTTCCGCACCTCCCCGTGCGCTCGCGCGAGCCCGAAACCCACCGGAGCTCCGCCACAGTTGACACCCGAACGCCACCGCCGCCTCGACCTCGCCGTCGACCTCCTCCGTCCACCTACGGCACCATCTCGACCACCGCTGTACTCGTCGTCGAACGCCGCGTCCGCCCGTACCCTCGCCGGAGCCCGCCGACGATCAGAGCGCCGCTGATGACGACGTCCGAGTCTCTTGCCATCGACCCTCCCCGCGGTGAGCTCTCCACTTCCCCTCCTCCGTCCGATTCTAAATCTATGGTATAGATTAGATGGATGAACGGTTAGGTTTAATTATTTTTTAGTTCGGTCTTCTTCCGGTTTACTTACAGTTTTTTTATTGATCGAACTACACGGTTTTCTGTTATTAAGCGCGTGTACGGTTTAGTTTATATATCTCCCAGGCGCTGTTTAGTTTCCGATCGCCCACCTTTCGGCCCAGTAGCACCCGATAGTTTCTTTTAGTATTTTTTCATTTCTATTTTTAAAACAGAATAGTTATGTTCTTGTAAAATCTATATCTTTTAGGTTGTTTAATATTTTTAGTTTATTCTTTTTTCGTTAGTTTACTAATTTCTTTTAGTTTCTGTAGAAAATGGATTCGGCCATGTTTTAGTTTTTTAAAATAGTTTTATATTAGTTTTAGTCAGATTAGTATTTCTACTATAATTTGAGCTAGAATTAATATTTTTAGGTGATTCTTTTTGCCACTGCTTAGTTGTGACCTAGCCTAGCAGTAGGAACTTGTTGGGGTATTTGTAGATTGTATTAAAATTAGTTTTAGTCGAAATCAAGCTTTTCTAGTTTTATTTAGCTTGCTGATGCTTCCTGTTGTTCTAGTTATTATAGAATTTTAACTTACCCCTGTTATAATTTATTTTAGATTAGTTTCTGTAGTTATAGAGGGTGAACATTTATTTTTCAGCAAAAAAAAAAGTTTTATTTTATTTTCTTATTAGTTTTGTTTTAGGTATAACAGGAGTTCTATAATCGATATTGATGTGATTCTTTTTGCACCTAGTTTATATGTCATTTTCCTTTATGCTAGTTAGCAAAACCTGTGTTTTGGTCCTGTTAAGAAAAGTGTTAGTAGGATAAAACTATTTCTTTGTTGTTGCTTGAAGTGATGAAAACCTTGATTTTGTTTTCCTCGAGTTTTCTTTGGAATTGGTTTGAGTTTTATTATTGAGTTTCCTTCTTGTTTTGATTGTTATTTTGAGTGGTAGAATGATTGCTTATGTGAATGCCAGGTTTATTATTATAGATTTCATCAGAGAGTTGCGTATAGTCTGATCAAGTTTCTGAGAGCGTTATTATTCTTCATCAAGTAATACCAGGCAAGTTCACTTTGACCATGTTTTTCATACCTATGTTTTATTTTCATGTAGTAGCACCTTTTCAATAATCCCTCCAGTAGTGATTCTGATTTCTTGTAGTTGAGTAGAATGCATGAGGTAGGAACCCATCTCCCTGTTATCAAGCCCGGGACGTTATATATTTTTAATGCTACGCTATAGTAGACGGGGTTTGGTATGAGTGTGTGAGTACGTCAATGGCGACAACTTCATAATGGCACCGGCACGGACTGCATCTTCAGGACTCCTCAAGATTTCAAGACTCGAGACAAGAATTCAATACACACTACTGGGTGAAGGACGGTGACGGGCACCCTGGAGAAACCAGTGGTTGGCCGGGATGCATGGAGAAGCGCCATGACATCTTGCGGGAAGCTTCACCCAGACTCAAAGAGACGGAAGAATAATTCATGCCTGGAAGCTTACCTGTGCAACCGCAAGTCACTACGGGATCTGGCTTGGTTGACCTTAGTTGTGACTCTGGCTAGGACGGTTCTAGCAGATGTAGAACTACGGTAGGATCGGATGAGCACCGGACAGTGGTCAGAGGAACTCTTCGGAAGACCATGTTTCGGTTATCTTGTTCTCAAACACCCTGAAGTGCGAGAATGTAAAGAGAGGGATCGAATCTTGCAGGTAAAGTGTACAAACCTCTACAGAGGGTGAAAACCTAATCGATTAGCCGTGTCCCCGGTTACGGATAATTTGAGCCTCTGGACTTGGATCTATCTCGGAACTCTCAACACTGGACTGATAACATAATTGTGGAAAACTTATGATGATTTCGGTATGAGACATCGGTTGGCGGAACCATGTCATGACAGAAAACTCTGTAGTACAGACTCCTGATATTCCTTTGTTGTAGGGAAAATAAAACCAACTTTTACACAAAAACATCAGACACAGAGCCACAAAGCCATATTGCATATAGAATAGTTTTATCATCTGCTTTCTCACATTGTGATCTTGCCGGTACATTCAATGTACTGACCTACACGGCTCCAACGTCTCATGTTGTAGATATGTCCTTCCGACGAGTAAGAGTACGGTACAGGGTTACGGTCTACACTCAACCTGCCAATGGCGTTGATGGGACTCCACACCCGATTGTTTGCTTCCGCTGAGACTTATGAGGTATATATCAGTTTTACATTATTTATACATGTGATTGCACTTTGATATATACATTGATGTACTGTGTGTGCCAGCATACCGATCCAGGGATGGCATAGATACACAGAGGCTTGACCGTCTGAGGTCGGGTCGCTACAGTGGAAATTTCAGCTTCCGGTATCTTTCTTTTATTTGTAATTATATCTTTCATGTACTTAGCATAAGGATTGGTTTTGAGCATATCAGTTAATCGCATATGCAAAAATATAGGTCTAATCATTTCAGCAAAGCGCTCAAAATCCTCATCATCCTTTTTCTTGGATGGTTTCGAAGGAAAAGGCATGGGTTTCTGAATCCATGGTTCTCTTTCTTTACCATGTTTCCTAGCAACAAAGTCTTTCTTATCATAACGTTGATTCTTTGATTGTGGGTTATCAAGATCAACAACAGGTTCAATTTCTATGTCATTATCATTACTAGGTTGAGCATCATTATTAACATTTCATTAACATTATCACTAGTTTCGGGTTCATTACCAGATTGAGTTTCAGCATCAGAAATAGAAATATCATTTGGATTCTCAGGTGTTTTAGTAATAGGTTCACTAGAAGCATGCAAAGCCCTATGATTTTTCTTTTTCTTCTTTTTAGAAGAACTAGGTACATCTATATTATTTCTCTGAGAATCTTGCTCAATTCTCTTAGGGTGGCCTTCACGATACAAAGATTCCTGAGTCATTCTACCAGTTCTAGTAGCCACTCTAACAGCATTATCATTATCTTTACTATTCAATTCATTGAGCAAATCATTTTGAGCTTTAAGTACTTTTTCTACTTGAGTGGTAACCATATAAGCATGTTTACTAATAAGTTTAAGTTCACCCTTCACATTAGCCATATAATCACCCAAGTGTTCAAGCATATTTGAATTGTATTTCAATTGTCTACCAAAATAAGCATTAAATTCTTCTTGCTTAGCCATAAATTTATCACACTCATCTAAGCATGGTCTAACAAATTTAGTAAATGGGATTTCTGCTTTATCATATCTATAGAGAGAATTTACCTTTACTACCAGTGTCGGGTTATCAAGACCATGAGTTTCTTCAATAGGTAATGGATTAAGATTATATGTTTCTTCAAGAGGCGGTAAATTAAGACCATGTATTTCTTCAATAGGAGGTAAATTCTTAACATCTTCAGCTTTAATACCTTTTTCTTTCATAGATTTCCTTGCCTCTTGCATAGCTTCAGGACTGAGAAATAGAATACCCCTCTTCTTCGGAGTTGGATTAGGAATAGGCTCAGGAATTGGCTCTGGAGGTGTCCAATTATTTTCATTTGTCAACATATTATTCAATAGAATTTCAGCTTCATCCGGTGTTCTTTCCCTGAAAACAGAACCAGCACAACTATCCACATAATCTCTGGAGGCATCGTTAGTCCATTATAAAAGATATCAAGTATTTCATTTTTCTTAAGAGGATGATCAGTCAAAGCATTAAGTAATTGGAGAAGCCTCCCCCAAGCTTGTGGGAGACTCTCTTTTTCAATTTGCACAAAATTATATATATCCCTTAAAGCAGCTTGTTTCTTATGAGCAGGGAAATATTTAGCAGAGAAGTAATAAATCATATCCTGGGGACTACGCACACAACCAGGATCACGGGAATTAAACCATATCTTAGCATCACCCTTTAATGAGAACGGAAATATTTTAAGGATGTAAAAGTAACGAGTTCTCTCATCTTTAGTGAACAGGGTGGCTATATCATTCAATTTAGTAAGATGTGCCACAACAGTTTCGGATTCATAACCAAGAAAAAGATGAGATTCAACCAAAGTAATTATATCAGGATTAATAGAGAATTCATAATCCTTATCAGTAACAAAGATAGGTGAAGTAGCAAAAGCAGGGTCAGGTTTCATTCTACCATTTAGAGATTGCTTACTCCATTTAGCTAATAACCTTTTGACTTCATTTCTATTTTTTCAAGCTAAAATAGCTAAAGAAGCTTCTTGATCAAAAACATAACCCTTAGGAATAACAAGTGATTCTTCATCATCACTTTCATCAGTATCATCAGATTCAATATTTTCCATTTCTCTAGCTCTAGCAAGTTGTTCATCAAGAAATTTACCAAGTAGCATAGTAGTATCAAGCATAGAAGTAGTTTCATCATAAGTGTCATGCATAGCAGAAGTGGCATCATCAATAACATGCAACATATCAGAACGAATAGCAGAAGCAGGTTTAGGTGTCGCAAGCTTACTGAAAACAGAAGGTGAATCAAGTGCAGAGCTAGATGGCAGTTCCTTACCTCCCCTCGTAGTTGAGGGATAGATCTTGGTTTTTGGATCTCTCAAGTTCTTCATAATGATAAGCAGATATATATCCCAAGTGACTCAAAAAATAGAGCTATGCTCCTCGGCAACAGCTCCAGAAAATAGTCTTGATAACCCACAAGTATAGGGGATCGCAACATTTTTCGAGGGCAGAGTATTCAAACCAAATTTATTGATTCGACACAAGGGGAGCCAAAGAATATTCTCAAGTATTAGCAGTTGTGTTGTCAATTCAACCACACCAGGAAACTTAATATCTGCAGCAAGGTATTTAGTAGCAAAGTAATATGATAGTAGTGGTAACAGTGGCAAAAGGTAATAGTAGCAAATGTAATATTTTTGGGGTTTGAAGTGATTGTGACAGTAGCAACGGAAAAGTAAATAAGCGAAGAACAATATAGGAAAAGCTCGTAGGCAATGGATCGGTGATAGAGAATTATGCCGCATGCGATCGATCATGTAACAAACATAACCTAGGGTGACACAGAACTAGCTCCAATTCATCAATGTAATGTAGGCATGTATTCCGAATATAGTCATACGTGCTTATGGAAAGACCTTTCATGACATCTTTTGTCCTACCCTCCCGTGGCAGCGGTGTCCTAATGGAAACTATGGGATATTAAGGCCTCCTTTTAATAGAGTACCAGACCAAAGCATTAACACATAGTCAATACATGAACTCCTCAAACTATGGTCATCACAGGGAGTGTTCCCGATTATTGTTACTTCAGGGTTGCCGGATCATAACACATAGTAGGTGACTATAGACTTGCAAGATAGGATCAAGAACTATCATATATTGATGAAAACATAATAGGTTCAAATCTGAAATCATGGCACTCGGGCCCTAGTGACAAGCATTAAGCATAGCAAAGTCATAGCAACATCAATCTCAGAACATAGTGGACACTAGGGATCAAACCCTAACAAAACTAACTCGATTACATGATAGATCCCATCCAACCCATCACCGTCCAGCAAGCCTACGATGGAATTACTCACGCACGGCGGTGAGCATCATGAAATTGGTGGTGGAGGATGGTTGATGATGACGATGGCGACGGATTCCCCTCTCCAGAGCCCCGAACGGACTCCAGATCAGCCCTCCCGAGAGGTTTTAGGGCTTGGCGGTGGCTCCGTATCGTAAAATGCGATGATTTCTTCTCTCTAATTTTTTCTCCCCGAAACACAATATATGGAGTTGGAGTTGGAGTCGGAGAGGCAACAGGGGGCCCACGAGGTAGGGGGCGCGCCCCCCACCCTCGTGGACAGGCGGTGGGCCCCCTGGCCTTCATATTTTGTAGGTATTGTTCATATTTTCTGAAAAGTTGCTCCGTGAAGTTTGAGGTCATTCCGAGAATGTCTGTTTCTGCACATAAATAACACCATGGTAATTCTGCTGAAAACAGCGTCAGTCCGGGTTAGTTCCATTCAAATCATGCAAGTTAGAGTCCAAAACAAGGGCAAAAGTGTTTGGAAAAGTAGATACGACGGAGACGTATGAAACATCATCATTAACATTATCACTAGGTTCATGTTCATTACCAGATTGTCTTTCAACATCAGAAACAGCAGCATGCAAAGTCCTATCATTTTTCTTTTTCTTCCTTTTAGAAGGACTAGGTGCATCTATAGTAGTTCTCTGAGAATCTTGCTCAATTCTCTTAGGGTGGCCCTCAGGATACAAAGGTTCCTGAGTCATTTTACCACCTCTAGTCATAACTCTAACAGCATTATCATTCTTATTATTTAATTCATTGAGCAAATCATTCTGACCTTTAAGTACTTGTTCTACTTGAGTGGTAACCATAGAAGCATGTTTACCAATAAGTTTAAGTTCACCTTTAATATTAGCCATATAATCACATAAGTGTTGAATCATACAAGCATTATGTTTCAACTAGCACGAATGCTCGTGCGTTGCAACGGGAAAAATTGATATTTTGTACAAGCATAATGTCTATATATATATATATATATAGAAACTACATCCGTGTAGAAATCTAGTGATATACTTTTCATGACATATAATAGTACCTCAAATCCTTCATGTAGAATTTATTAAGACCACAATCTTTCTTTTAGTTATTCCATCGGTTTACCCATAATCCTTTCTTTAATTAGCCACATCCATTAAATATTCTATTTATACCCACAATCCTTCCTTTATTAGCTCATTCGTTTAATTAGCTCGCCCTAAACATGATGACTGCCACTTGTATATTTAGAGTGAGTTGGGATTAGTAAATAGAAAGGCGCAAAGGTCATGTCTTCAATTCCCATAATGTTGATTTATTTTGACACAATTATTTTTCGCGGTCCCTATGAAAGCCCATAAAAGTCCCATCAACATACAAGTACCTGGCCCAGATCACTTAACGTGTGTAAACCAATTGAAAAGGACTAAACCAAACCAAGAATACCTATTCCCTTTAATAGTAGGTATAGATTGTCTACCAACATAAGCATTGAAGTTCTCTTGTTTAACAATAAAATTATGAAACTCGTCTCAGCATTGGCTAGCAGACTTATAACGAGGAATATCACCTTCATCAAATCTATAGAGAGAATTTACCTGTACTACCTGTGTCGGGTTATCAAGACCATGTATTTCTTCAACAGGCGGCAAATTGAGACCATGTATTTCTTCAATAGGAGGTAAATTCTTAACATCTTCAGCTTTAATACATTTTTCTTTCATAGATTTCTTTGCCTCTTGCATATCTTCAGGACTGAGAAATAGAATACCCCTTTTCTTCGGAGTTGGCTTAGGAGTTGGTTCAGGAAGTGTCCAATTATTTTCATTAGTCAACATATTACTCAATAGAATTTCAGCTTGATCAACAGTTCTTTCCCTGAAAACACAACGAGCACAACTATCTAGGTAATCTTTGGAGGCATCCGTTAGTCCATTATAAAAGATATCAAGTATTTCATTCTTCTTGAGAGGATGATCAGGAAAAGCATTAAGTAATTGGAGAAGCCTCCCCAAGCTTGTGGGAGACTCTCTTCTTCAATTTGCACAAAATAATATATTTCCCTTAAGGTAGCTTGTTTCTTATGAGCGGAAAAATATTTAGCAGAAAAGTAGTAAATCATATCCCGGGGACTACGCACACAACCAGGATCAAGAGAATTAAACCATATCTTAGCATCACCCTTTAATGAGAATGGAAATAATTTAAGGATATAATAGTAGCGAGTTTTCTCATCATTAGTGAACATGGTACCTATATCATTTAATTTAGTAAGATGTGCCACAACAGTTTCAGATTCATAGCCATAGAAAGGATCAGATTCGACCAAAGTAATTAACTCGGGATCGACAGAGAATTCATAATCCTTATCAGTAACAAAGATAGGTGAAGTAGCATAAGCGGGATCATATTTCATTCTAGAATTCAGAGATTTTTGTTTCAGCTTAGCTAATAATTTCTTAAGATCACTCCTATCATTAAAAGCAAGAAAGTCTCTAAAAGTTTCTTCATCCATAACATAACCCTTAGGAACAACATGCAATTCATATCTAGGGGAGAATCTTCATCATCACTTTCATCAATATTATAAGTTTCAATAATTTCATTCTCTCAAGCCCTAGCAAGTTGTTCATCAAGAAATTCACCAAGTGGCACAGTAGTATCAAGCATAGAAATAGTTTCGTCATAAGTATCATGCATAGCAGAAGTGGCATCATCAATAACATGCGACATATCAGAATGAATAGCAAGTGTAGGTGTCGCAAGCTTACTCTAAACAGAAGGTGAATCAAGTGCAGAGCTAGATGGCAGTTCCTTACCCTCCCTCGTAGTTGAGGGATAAATCTTGGTTCTTGTATCTTTCAAGTTCTTCATAATGATAAGCAGATATAAATCCCAAGTGACTCAAAGAATAGAGCTATGCTCCCCGGCAACGGCGCCAGAAAATAATCTTGATAACCCACAAGTATAGGGGATCGCAATAGTTTTCGAGGGTAGAGTATTCAACCGAAATTTATTGATTTGACACAAGGGGAGCCAAAGAATATTCTCAAGTATTAGCAGCTGAGTTGTCAATTCAACCACACCTGGAAACTTAATATCTGCAATAAGGTATTTAGTAGCAAAGTAATATGATAGTAGTGGTAACGGTGGCAAAAGGTAACAGTAGCAAAAGTAATATTTTTGGGGTTTGAAGTGATTGTAACAGTAGCAACAGAAAAGTAAATAAGCGAAGAACAATATAGGAAAAGCTCGTAGGCAATGGATCGGTGATAGAGAATTATGGCGGATGCGATCGATCATGTAACAAACATAACCTAGGGTGACACAGGACTAGCTCCAGTTCATCAATGTAATGTAGGCACGTATTCCGAGTATAGTCATACGTGCTTATGGAAAGAACTTGCATGACATCTTTTGTCCTACCCTCCCGTGGCAGCGGTGTCCTAATGAAAACTAAGGGATATTAAGGCCTCATTTTAATAGAGTACCGGACCAAAGCTTTAACACATAGTGAATACATGAACTCCTCAAACTACGGTCATCACCGGGAGTGTTCCCGATTCTTGTCACTTCGGGGTTGCCGGATCATAACACAAAGTAGGTGACTATAGACTTGCAAGATAGGATCAAGAACTCTCATATATTGATGAAAACATAATAGGTTCATATCTGAAATCATGGCACTCGGGCCCTAGTGACAAGCATTAAGCATAGCAAAGTCATAGCAACATCAATCTCAGAATATAGTGGATACTAGGGATCAAACCCTAACAAAACTAAGTCAATTAGATGA
The DNA here is from genome assembly GCF_056163025.1 of Triticum urartu. Taxonomy (NCBI): domain Eukaryota; kingdom Viridiplantae; phylum Streptophyta; class Magnoliopsida; order Poales; family Poaceae; genus Triticum; species Triticum urartu. The sequence goes on along the minus strand of NC_141877.1, from coordinate 524,898,387 downwards.
TAAATCTCATCCAACCCATCACCATCCAGCAAACCTACGATGGAATTACTCACACACGGCGGTGAGCATCATGAAATTGGTGATGGAGGAAGGTTGATGGTGACGATGGCGATGGATTCCCCTCTCCGGAGCCCCGAACGGACTCTAGATCAGCCCTCCCGGAGAGTTTAGGGCTTGGCGGCGGCTCCGTATCGTAAAACGCGATGAATCCTTCTCTCTAATTTTTCTCTCCCCGAAAGTGAATATATGGAGTCAAGGTTGAGGTCGGTGGAGCGTCAGGGGGCCCACAGGGCAGGGGGCGCGCCCCCCACCCTTTTGGACAGATGGTGGGCCTCCTGACGTGGATCTTTCTTCCAGTATTTTTTATATATTCCAAAATAATTCTCCGTTGATTTTCAGGTCATTTCGAGTACATTTATTTCTGCACAAAAATAACACCATGGCAATTCTGCTGAAAACTGCGTCAGTCCGGGTTAGTTCCATTCAAATCATGCAAGTTAGAGTCCAAAACAAGGGCAAAAGTGTTTGGAAAAGTAGATACGACGGAGACGTATCAATGGTCGACATGCAAATGGGGACCCTCGACAAAGCACACACTCCTAGTTGCGAGTCGATGGTTGACATGCAATTGGGGACCCTCGACAAACACAAACACCCTTAGTTGTGAGTCGATTATCGACATGCAACTAGGGAATCTAGAGAAACACACAAAAGCACCCTTAGTTGCGCGTGATGCTCGGCCTACAACTGGTGGCACCGACCAGCACACACACCCCCTAGTTGCGAGTTGATGGTGGATATGCGGCTAGGGACCCTCGGCAAACACATACACCCTTAGTTGTGTGTCGATGATCGACATGCAACTGGGACTCTTGGAAACACAGACACACCCTTAGTTGTGAGTCGATTGTCGGCTTGCAACTGGGGGCCATGACAAAACACACACACCCTTAGTTGTGAGTCGATAATTGACATGCATCTGGGGACCCCTCAGCTGTGTGTCGATATTGACCTACAAATGGGACAAATATGGGTCGTGCCCAGTTGCATATCGAGGGTAAACATGCAACTGGAAAATAAGGAGGCCCCCAGTTGCATATCAGGGGTGGAGTTGCAACTGGGGACAAAATTGGCGAGGCCCCAATTACGGATTAAGGCTGGACTTGTAACTGAAAAAAGACCCCCGATAGTGACCTACAAATGGGACAAAAATGGGTCGTGCCCAGTTGCATACCGAGGGTAAACATGCAACTGGAAAATAAGGCGGCCCCCAGTTGCATATCAGGGGTGGAGTTGCAACTGGGGACAAAATTGGCGAGGCCCCAGTTACGGATTAAGGGTGGACTTGTAACTGAAAAAACACCCCCGCCCCCCCCATTTGCATGACAGTAGTGTAGTTGCAACTGAGACAAAAAAAGGTTGAGCCCCAAAGGTGTGTCGAGGGTGGAGTAGCAATTGCGATAAGAAAAAAGACGACCCCACAATTCCATGTCGGGATGGAGTGCAACTGAGACAAAAGTGGACAGTTAGTTGCGTGACAAGTGTGGACATAGAAATGAGATAACATAGGCCGGGCCCAGCTGCATATCAAAAATGGAGTTGCAGCTAGGACAAAAGTGGGTCAGGATAGGTTGCTTATCAAACGGTAGACGTGCGCCATCTTTAGTTGCAATCGCATTATAGCCCCTTGTAGTTGCATGATATGTGTGTGGTGTGCAGCGTCATCTAAAGAGTTGGACCTGTAACTGATCGACATGTCACGCTAGTTACAGTCACGTTGTACCTTTTTAATTGAGCGGTATATGTGATGCATGCCGTTATGGACAGGCTACAACGTCGTGCGTCGTACAATTTTGATGAGAACCTCAATAAACAAACATCACTGGGTCTAGATTGACCCATGAAACATACGTACACAAATTGTGTATTCAGATAGCTTACACAGTGTAGTTTACACTTGTACTCGAGGCAAGAAAAAGTGGACGTACAGAAGATAATGGACAGAGGGAGTGAAAGAAAAGATTGGGAAAAAATAAACAAGACAAAGACACGTATAGAAAAGAACACACTCAAAGGCCAGCAAAGACAACACGCACGGACCCGCAAAGAAAAAAACAACACGCACGAGACAACAGAGCAACGCGAGCGTTCCTCCAAAAATAAAAAGAAACAGAGCGACGCGAGCTCTACCTGTGCGACTCGCACTGTTCAGACTACGAATCTTAAAGCAAAATATACTTGGGTTCAAAGGTTAGATGTGACTTAACTATTTCTCATCTAGATGTGAATTAGTAAAACCGTAAAGAAATATAAGAATGTTTAGATCACTAAAATAATGATCTATACGCTTTTATATTTTTTTTACAAAGGGGCCAATGCATAAGGAAATACTAGACGATAGTACCAGATCAAAGAAAGACGAATCTAAAAGATTAAATATTCATGTAGTGCCGGGAAAACATGAGGTAGTTCCGGATTGCACTTAGAGAAAGTGCCAGGAAGACATAATCACAGTATTTTCAGCATTCCCCAATTTTGGGTCACGGGAGCACACGGGAGCACATGCTCCGCTCCCTCATGAACAGTAACCCGAAAAAACAGTAAATGTTTTAAAAAATTCTGCAATTTTTTATGGATGTTTGTGTTAGTGTCGCAAGCATGCTTGACAATTTTCATGGGAAACGGAGCAGCAGTGTTTCGTCGGTGGAAGAACAAATTGGCATTGACATTTGGGGATAACATTTGGTGTTCAATTTGTTTTTTTTTGTACAGGCCAAATTGCTTAACCTTTTTTCCTCAAAATTTGGAGGTAATATTTGGATGTGACTGAGAACACATATAGACTTTCTCTTGAACTTTTTGACATTTCAAAAATTACTTTTGGGCCCGGGAGCACGTGCTCCCGGGAGCCAAATTGAATTTCCGTTGGAATTTACGCTAGCTCATCATAGTCGCACTACTGGAATTTTCGTATACGTCGGGTGTTGGCGTCTTCGCCGAGAGCCAAAACACGGGCACCCGGCAAAGTAAAGAATGCCGAGAGTCGCACTCGGCAAAGGGAGTAGGCCGGCAAACACACGACAACTCTGAAAGTATTGCTCGGCAAACAGGGTATACTCGGCAAAGGCACTATTTGTTGAGGGCCATCCGGCCACACACGGTAAAGTTTTGCCACGTGGCACATTCGGCGTCAACTAACAGCACGGTTACGGTTGCAACTCTTTGTCGGGACTGGTGCTCGGCAAAGATTTAGTCCCACCTCATCTGCCGACTAGCAAAATGACTTGTTCAAATACTTCAATAGTCCAACCGCAGTAAGCTTCGTTCTTCTTTCATTACTAAATGTCCATATAATCACTATGAATTTGAAGGAAATATGCCCTAGCGGCAATAATAAAGTTATTATTTATTTCCTTATTTCATGATAAATGTTTATTATTCAGGCTAGAATTGTATTAACCGGAAACATGATACATGTGTGAATACATAGACAAACATAGTGTCGCCAGTATGCCTCTACTTGACTAGCTCGTTAATCAAAGATGGTTATGTATCCTAACCACAGACATGAGTTGTCATTTGATTAAACAGGGTCACATCATTAGGAGAATGATGTGATTGACTTGACCCAATCCGTTAGCTTAGCTCTTGATCGTTTAGTTTGTTGCTATTGCTTTCTTCATGACTTATACATGTAACTATGACTATGACATTATGCAACTCTCGTTTACCTGAGGAACACTTTGTGTGCTACCAAACGTCACAACGTAACTGGATGATTATAAAGGTGCTCTACAGGTGTCTCCGAAGGTACTTGTTGAGTTGGTGTATTTCGAGATTAGGATTTGTCACTCCGATTGTCGGAGAGATATCTTTGGGCCCACTCGGTAATGCACATCACTATAAGCCTTGCAAGCATTGTAACTAATGAGTTAGTTGCCGGATGATGTATTGCGGAACGAGTAAAGAGACTTGCTGGTAACGAGATTCCACTAGGTATTGAGATACCGACGATCAAATCTCGGGCAAGTAACATACCGATGACAAAGGAAACAACGTATGTTGTTATGCGGTTCGACTGATAAAGATCTTCATAGAATATGTAGGAGCCAATATGGGCATCCAGGTTCCGCTATTGGTTATTGACCAGAGAAATGTCTCGGTCATGTCTACATAGTTCTCGAACCCGTAGGGTCCGCACGCTTAATGTTCGTTGTCGATATAGTATTTATGAGTTATGTATGTTGGTAACCGAATGTTGTTCGGAGTTTCGGATAAGATCACGGACATGACGAGTGTCGGTGTCAAAACCGGCGGATCTCGGGTAGGGGGTCCCGAACTATACGCCTAAGGATGATGGTAACAGGAGGCAGGGGACACGATGTTTTACCCAGGTTCGGGCCCTCTTGATAGAGGTAAAGCCTTACGTCCTACTTGATTGTTCTTGATGATATGAGTATTACAAGAGTAGATCTACCATGAGATCAGAGAGGCTATCAGTGTCAAAACCAGCGGATCTCGGGTAGGGGGTCCCAAACTGTGCGTCTAAGGATGATGGTAACATGAGGCAGGGGACACGATGTTTTACCCAGGTTCGGGCCCTCTTGATAGAGGTAAAACCCTACGTCCTGCTTGATTGTTCTTGATGATATGAGTATTACAAGAATAGATCTACCACGAGATCAGAGAGGCTAAACCATAGAAGCTAGCCTATGATATGATTGTATCTTGTCCTACGGACTAAAACCCTCCGGTTTATACAGACACCGGAGGGGGCTAGGGTTACACAAGGTTAGTTAAAAAGGACGAGATATCCATATCCGTATTGCCTAGCTTGCCTTCCACGCCAAGTAGAGTCCCATCCGGACACGGGACGAAGTCCTCAATCTCGTATCTTCACAGTCCAACAGTCCGGCCAAAGGATATAGTCCGGCTGTCCAGAGACCCCCTAATCCAGGACTCCCTCAGTAGCCCCTGAACCAGGCTTCAATGACGACGAGTCCGGCGCATAGTGTTGTCTTCGGCATTACAAGGCGGGTTCCTCCTCCGAATACACCACGGAAGAGTTTGAATACAAGGATAGTGTCCGACCCTGCAAAATAAGTTTCACACACCACCGTAGAGAGAAAAATATTTCCACAAATCTAATCTGTTGACACGTTTTGACAGCATGACATCACGCCACGGCCCGGTCATTATTTGAACCGTTTTTCTTTAACCAGCCCCACACGTAACGTGAGGCGGTTTCTTGACACGTCTTGTCAAAGCAGAGATCATGTTCCCCTTATCACGGGATTCTCATCAATACAAACGTGGGTAACCCAACCATGCCGGTTGGTATGACTCCTAGATCTTGGGTAAGTCTCAAACGCCCACGAGGGGGACGCCTGATATTCACCCTCTTTCTAAAGGGACAGGGCTTTTTCTTTTTCCCCTCCCTCGCTCAATCAAATCCTCCCCCCGCCTCGAGTTCTAACACCCAAAGCTCAGGTCAGGCGCTCCGGACCTTCAATCATGTCCGGATCCAGCCTTCAAGGCCGGTGGATGCTTTCCTCCGTCACAGAGAAGGACATCAAGAAGTTGAGGGAGGCAAGATATCCGACCGCCGAAATTTCGCATAGGCTGCCTGCCCGAGGGCAGGTCATCCCTACTCCTGAACCCAACGAGAGCATCGTGTTCGTCTCCCACTTCCTTCGAGGACTAGGCCTCGCTCTAGATCCCTTTGTTAGGGGTCTTATGTTCTATTACGGGCTAGATTTTCATGATCTGGCCCCGGATTCCCTTCTTCACATCTCATCATTTATCGTTGTATGTGAGGCCTTCCTCCGCATTACCCATCACTTCGGCCTGTGGCTCAAGACCTTCGATGTGAAGCTGAAGATGGTCAAGGGGCAGTACGCAACGTGCGGAGGTGCTTTAATAAGCAAAATTGCTAACGCTCCATGGCCAAAGGGTTCCTTTCCAGAGGTGTCCGGATTGTGGCAGCGGGAGTGGTTCTACATCACAGCTCCCCGAAGTGCCAAATGGGTAGCTGCCCTGCCTTTCGCTCAGGCCCCCCACCACAACTGATGTCATGGATCAACAAAGGGCTGAGCTGGGGTCCAGCCAAGCACGTGCCAATACTGCAGAGCCGTATCCGTGATCTCTTCGAGGGAGATTTCGTCTGGTTATGGTAATGCAAGTTATGTTGGTTCGTCGAGTCCAGCCTTGCAAACGCCGACCACTCCGTATGTGGGAATTCAACCCAGAAGGACCGCGCGCTATTCAGCATTTCCTCGGCATGACGCACGAGGAGATGTACGAATCGTTCTTCGGACCCCAAATAGAGTGTCCGGACACCACCGAGGACGTGGGCCTAAGCTGCAACCGCCCCGTTGCCCAAGTAAGTAATCCCATGGCCGAACACACTGTCCTTTTATCTATCATGACATCATTATGAGGAATCGCTCTTTGACCAGCACTGGATAACAAATGCGAAGTTGATCCGATGTTTGGCTCCCCTTCCTGAGGGGTTGGACAATCCGGTGCTGGAAAAGATGCTCGAGCCAGCACCTTGTCTAGTGCCCTCAAAGGAAGATGAAGGGGGGAATAAAGAGGGCGAAAGCGGGTGAAAGCGGGCCTCCATCACTATCTATTCCAATCGAGGGAATGAGCGCCTCCACGAGGGAGGATAACCAAGGGGAAGAATCTGACATTATTCCTCCCCGGGAAAGGAAGAGGACTACCTCTGAAGATCCGGATGCTAAGGTTTCCAAACGGGAGAAGAAGTCTCCACCAGAGGGTCCAGCCTCGGAGGGTATTCTGGCCGCACAATGTCCGCGCGGGGATCAGCCCTCTACCGAGTTGTAAGTAATCAAAAAGTACTTAATAGTGAAGATGCCCTATCTTACTTCCGAAGACAATAATCGATGCTCATGAATTGTAGTCCGGATTGCAGCCCTTCTCGGTAGAGTTCATCTTCGGTGGATCTTCTTTCGGAGCTGATGGAGAGCGAAACGCCTCCCCCAGACTCCCCAACTCAAGAAATGGGCGACCTTGAAGTGTCGTCGCGAAGGGTATCTCCGGATCCACTAGGGGCCAGAGAATAACCCTTTGGCTGCCCGGCATCCCCAGTATCCGGCTCCTGAGGGGAGCGACAGCAAGGGTCCATATAGTGTGCGGTCGGACGCGCTGAAGGATCTTTTGGGGCAAGTTGTTGTCTCGGAAGTGCATCGTACGCTAATGTACGGTGATTGAAAGGATTTCATCCGCTGAAAGCGGTTTGCACGAAGCTTTTATGAGTCTGCTGAAAGGCTTCGAGGTACATGAAACAATATATGCCTTTAACAGTACCGCATACGTTAGGTATGCCCATGCAGATAGTAGCCCCTGAGACTCTGGTGATCGTCGGGAACGGCAGCAAACAGAGGATCATAGTCTCAAGTAATAACCAGATTGCCTTTACATGCAGGTGGTTGAAGCTCCGGTGGTTAGCCGGACTGATGGTTTTGCCAAACTAGAGTGGCAACTGGATGCGGCAGATGCCGACATCGTGCTTGTCAACAAGCGGCTTGACGAGGCACAGGGTGAGTGATTTTTCTGGTGGTCATCACGTAATAAGAGCAGCATGATGCTAGTATCGTTAATATGTTGAGACTACAGATGGAGCTGCCACCATGGAGACCCTTCGGGCGGAGCTTGCCCAAGCCAAGGAGCGAGCAAGGAGTAGTAATGCGGACGCTTTAAAGGCGGCCGAAGAGTTAAGGGCCGAATAGGCCGAGCTTGCGAGAGCAAGGAAAAAATAGCCAAGATGGCTATAGAGTTAAAAGGTGATGCTGACCGTTACCGGCTTCTTGAAGAAGAAGGCCGGGCGAAGGCGACGGACCTGGAGAAGGCCCGGGTGGCCGCCAAGGAAGCTCGCTCCAAAATTAGAGCGACGAAGGAGGAGCTGAATCAGGCTTTAGATATCGTGTCTGGGAAGCCCTGCTTGTTGCGGACTAAGTTCAGAGATCCGAAATATGCTCCTCTGGACCGGCTATGGAGTTCTTCGGACGCGTACATGGATTTGGCTGCAAGTGCTACTGACTCAGCCGAGTACTTCAAGGATCATAAAGGTCCCGAAGTGGAAAAGCTGTTCTGGTCACAGTTTCACGCTCCCGTCCGTCCGCTGCTGCTGAATGATAACCCACAAGTATAGGGGATCGCAACAGCTTTCGAGGGTAGAGTATTCAACCCAAATTTATTAATTCGACACAAGGGGAGCCAAAGAATATTCTCAAGTATTAGCAGCTGAGTTGTCAATTCAACCACACCTGGAAACTTAGTATCTGCAGCAAAGTGTTTAGTAGCAAAGTAATATGATAGTGGTGGTAGCAGCAACAAAAGTAAAGACAGAAAAAGTAATGTTTTTGGTATTTTGTAGCGATTGTAACAGTAGCAGCGGGAAAGTAAATAAGCGTAAACCAGTATATGGAAAACTCGTAGGCACCGGATCAGTGATGGATAATTATGCCTAATGCGGTTCATCATGTAACAGTCATAACATAGGGTGACACAGAACTAGCTCCAATTCATCAATGCAATGTAGGCATGTATTCCGTATATAGTCATATGTGCTTATGGAAAAGAACTTGCATGACATCTTTTGTCCTACCCTCCCGTGGCAGCGGGGTCCTATTGGAAACTAAGGGATGTTAAGGCCTCCTTTTAATAGAGAACCGGAACAAAGCATTAGCACATAGCGAATACATGAACTGCTCAAACTAAGGTCATCACCGGGAGTGGTCCCGGTTATTGTCACTTCGGGGTTGCCGGATCATAACACATAGTAGGTGACTATAGACTTGCAAGATAGGATCAAGAACTCACATATATTCATGAAAACATAATAGGTTCAGATCTGAAATCATGGCACTCGGGCCCTAGTGACAAGCATTAAGCATAGCAAAGTCATAGCAACATCAATCTCAGAACATAGTGGATACTAGGGATCAAACCCTAACAAAACTAACTCGATTATATGATAAATCTCATCCAACCCATCACCGTCCAGCAAGCCTACGATGGAATTACTCACGCACGGCGGTGAGCATCATGAAATTGGTGATGGAGGATGGTTGATGATGACGACGGCGACGAATCCCCCTCTCCTGAGCCCCGAACGGACTCCAGATCAGCCCTCCCGAGAGGTTTTAGGGCTTGGCAGCGGCTGCGTATCGTAAAACGCGATGATTTCTTCTCTCTTATTTTTTTCTCTCCGAAAGCAAATATATAGAGTTGGAGTTGGCGTCGGAGGGCATCCAGGGGGCCCAAGAGGTAGGGGGCGCGCCCCCCACCCTCATGAGAAGGGTGTGGGCCCCCTGGTCTTCATCTTTGGCGAGGATTTTTTATTATTTTTTCTAAGATGTTCCGTGGAGTTTCAGGTCATTCCGAGAATATTTGTTTTCTGCACATAAAACAACACCATGGCGATTCTGCTGAAAACAGCGCCAGTCCGGGTTAGTTCCATTCAAATCATACAAGTTAGAGTCCAAAACAAGGGCAAAAGTGTTTGGAAAAGTAGATACGACGGAGACGTATCAACTCCTCCAAGCTTAAACCCTTGCTTGTCCTCAAGCAATTCAGTTGACAAATTGAAAGAAAGAAAGAAAAACTTTTACAAACTATGTTTGCTCTTGTTGTTGTAACTATGTCAAGCCAGCATTCAAGTTTTCAGCATAGATCATAACTAACCACATTTGCAATAATTCTCAGGTCTCATAATTACTCATATCAATAGCATAATCAACTAGCAAGCCATAATAATAAATCTCGGATGACAACACTTTCTCAAAACAATCATAATATGATATAACAAGATGGTATCTCGCTAGCCCTTTCTGAGACCGCAAAACATAAATGCAGAGCACCTTTAAAGATCAAGGACTGACTAGACATTGTAATTCATGGTAAAAGAGATCCAATCATAGTCACACCCAATATAAATTAACAGTGATGAATGCAAATGACGGCTGTGCTCTCCAGCTTGAGCTTTTTAATAAGAGGGTGATGACTCAACATAAAAGTAAATGGATAGGCCCTTCGCAGAGGGAAGCAGGGATTTGTAGAGGTGCCAGAGCTCGGTTTTGAATTAGAGATAAATTGCATTTTGAGCGGTATACTTTCGTTGTCAATGTAACAACTAAGAGATGGCGATATCTTCCATGCTAAACACATTATAGGCGGTTCCCAAACAGAATGGTAAAGTTTATACTCCCCCTCCACCAACAAGCATCAATCCATGGCTTGCTCGAAACAACGAGTGCCTCCAACATACATCAGGTCCCAGGGGGAGTTTTGTTTGCAATTAATTTTGATTTAGTTTGCATAAAGCATGGGACTGGGCATCCCGGTGACCAGCCATTTTCTCGTGAGTGAGGAGCGGAGTCCACTCCTCTTGAGAATAACCCGCCAAACACGGAAGATAAGGACAGCCTTGGTTGATACATGAGGTATTCGAGCATACAAAATAGAATGTTTATTTAAAGGTTTAGAGTTTTGCACATAAAAATTTACTTGGAACGGCAGGTATAGATACTGCATATAGGAAGGTATGGTGGACTCATCTGGAATAACTTTGGGGTTTAAGGGATTGGATGCACAAGCAGTATTCCCGCTTAGTACAGGTGAAGGCTAGCAAAAGACTGGGAAGCAACCAACTAGAGAGCGAAAACAGCCATGTACATGCATTAAAATTAATAAACATTGGATGCAAGCATGAGTAGGATATAATCCACCATGAACATAAATATCGTGAAGGCTATGTTGATTTGTTTCAACTACATGCGTGAACATGTGCCAAGTCAAGTCACTTAAATCATTCAAAGGAGGATACCACCCCATCATACCACATCATAATCATCTCAATAGCATGTTGGCACACAAGGTAAATCATTATAACTCATAGCTAATCAAGCATGGCACAAGCAACTATGATCTCTAATTGTCATTGCAAACATGTTTATTCATATTAAGCCGAATCAAGAACAAGGGACTCATCATATTTACAAAAACAAAAGAGGTCGAGTTCATACCAGCTTTTCTCATCTCAGTCAGTCCATCATATATCATCATAATTGCCTTTCACTTGCACGACCGAACGATGTGAATAATAATAATAATAGTGTACATGCATTGGACTGAGCTGGAATCTGCGAGCATTCAATAAACAGGAGAAGACAAGGCAATATGGGCTCTGGGTTAATTCAAGAAAGATGCATATAAGAGCCACTTCAACAATTTAATTATGGTCTTCTCCAACTGACCCCCAAAGAAAAGAAGAGAAATAAAACTATTTACACGGGAAAGCTCCCAACAAGCAAAAGAAGAACGGGAAATATTTTTGGGTTTTCTTTTTAATTATTAATACTGCAGCAGAAAAATAAACTACTACTATTTTTTTGGTTTTTCTTAAGGTTTAACAAACACACAAGAAGAAAGCAGGAAAAGGAAAATTAACTAGCATGGATATTACAGTGAAAAAGTATGAGCACCGATATCTAGCAATGAGTGTGTGTGAACATAATTGTAATGTCGGTGAGAAATACGTACTCCCCCAAGCTTAGGATTTTGGCCTAAGTTGGTCTATGGCCACGGCTGGCCTGGCGGATATCCATAATAATAGTTGCTGGGGTCGTACTGTGATGAGGAAGAAGAAGGCTCCTATTGCCACTGGCTGGCAATCATCTCCGGATCCCACTGATAGTAAGACTGTCGTGAAGGATCAAATTGTGGTTCCGGTTCTGGCTCCTCGGCTGGTGCAGGGTTTCGGTAGGCGTGAATAGCCGTCAATGGAACAAGGTACGTGCCTACATTCAAATCAAACAAAGAAGGAGCAGGAAGGATAGTAGTCTCAGGATGATGTTTGTTAAAGAACAATTGATATTTAAGCTCTCCTGCCCTATTCTTAACAATAAAATCGTGTGCCACCATACTTTTATGATCTAGATAAACACGGGGCAGCACCTTTTCTTCCTTCTCAGCATGCCTAATAAGTATGTTAAAATGTGCAGCTAGGCGTGTAGCATAGATGCCTCCAAAGATGGGGCCCTTAGTACGGTTCATACTTAACCGTCTAGAAATAATGCCGCCCATACTAAAAGTGTTATCGGTGTATAAACCTTGGAGCAGAATAATTATATCAGGGATACTAAGGTTTCCACAGTTTCCGCGTCCAATTAAACAACGACTAGCAAATAATGCAAAGTAATGTAAAACAGGAAAATGTATGCTAGTGATTCATGCATCGAAAACCTTCCTAGTTTCTCCTACAGTGATAGTATCAATAAACCCAGCCACATCATCATGATGTGGTTCTTCTGTCTTGCCCTCAAAAGGGACTAAACAAATCCGACAGAAATCATAAAGTGACATCTCTTTGTGCTCATCATATAAATGAAACTCCACCGTAGGTGGTGAGTTCCTAGAATGAAAATGAAGGCTTTGCACAAAAGTATTTGTGAGTAAGAGATACTAATCGCATTGGTCGTGGAGGAAAGCGGTGAGGCCTGCATTGTGAGCCAATTCATGAAAATCTTCATAGATACCGGCTGCTCTCAAGAAATCATCAGAAGGCCATTCACACGCCCGAATCTCCGCGGTGCGCGGAAAATTATACTTAGGCTTCAGTGCCTTTTCCTTCGAGCTTTGGCTTGATGAGCCCCTCAAAAATCTCCTCATTATTTTTCTGAAATAATCTGAATTTTTTAGTAACTTCAAACAAAAGTGAACCAACTTCAATAAAACTGATAGCAACTACTCCTACAAGTGCCTAGAGCCTATATCAAGCATTAGAACTACTTGGAAACATATAAATTTGACATGCAAGCTCAAGAAGATGGTCACCTAGGCAGCACAAATTTGCAAAAAATAAAGCACTAGAACAAAAACTAATTGGACCAATGGAGGACTCACATACCGAGGAACAATCTCCCCAAGCAGTTTTGCGACAGGTGCTTTGAGCAAGGAGATCGAAAATCACATCAAAAGTGGCTGGAACTCGTGCTTGAGTTGGTTTTTCGGGTTAGTGTGAGACAGAGGAAGAAGATGTGTGCTGGGATAAGTGGAGGAGGGCCACCGTGGGCCCATGAGGCAGGGGCGCGCCCTAGAGGGGGGGCGCGCCCACCACCCTCGTGGCCAGGTGGCAGCTCCTCCCGCGACAATTTTTGCACAGTAAATCCACAAATATTTCTGAAAAAATCATATTAAATTGGCATGTCATTCTGAGGACTTTTATTTTTGGGATATTTTTATATTGCACGGATAAGTCAGGAAACAGACAGAAAAATACTATTTTTTACTTTATTTCAACTAAATAACAGAAAGTAAAAGTGGGGTACAGAAGGTTGTGCTTCTAGTTTCGTCCATCTCATGCTTGTCAAAAGGAATCCACTAACAAGGTTGATCAAGTCTTGTTAACAAACTCATTCCGATTAACATGAAACCGGAGAAATTTCGAATAACACTAGGTAACCTCAACGGGGACATGCACTTCCCAAATAATAAGTATATCATATTTCTTCTTGACAGTAGGAAGAGGAAATTCAAAACCTCCAAATATAATCGATGTAATTTTTCCGATAGAATCGATACTATGAACTTGAGGTTGTTTCCTCGGAAAGTGTACCGTATGATCATTACCATTAACATGAAAAGTGACATTGCCTTTGTTGCAATAAATAACAGCCCCTGCAGTATTAAGAAAAGGTCTTCCAAGAATAATAGACATACTATCATCCTCGGGAATATCAAGTATAACAAAGTTCGTTAAAATAGTAACGTTCGCAACCACAACAGGCACATCCTCACAAATACCGACAGGTATAGCAGTTGATTTATCAGCCATTTGCAAAGATATTTCGGTAGGTGTCAGCTTATTCAAGTCAATTCTACGATATAAAGAGAGAGGCATAACACTAACACCGGCTCCAAGATCACATAAAGCAGTTTTAATATAATTTCTTTTAATGGAACAAGGTATACTAGGTACTCCGGGGTCTCCAAGTTTCTTTGGTATTCCACCATTAAAAGTATAATTAGGAAGCATGGTGGAAATCTCAACTTCCGTAATCTTTCTTTTATTATTAATGATATCCTTCATATATTTAGCATAGGGATTTGTTTTGAGCACATCAGTTAATCGCATACGCAAAAAGATAGGCCTAATCATTTCAGCAAAGCGCTGAAAATCCTCATCATCCTTTTTCTTGGATGGTTTGGGAGGAAAAGGCATGGGTTTCTGAACCCAAGGTTCCCTTTCTTTACCATGTTTCTTAGCAACAAAGTCTCTTTTATCATAACGTTGATTCTTTGATTGTGGGTTATCAAGATCAATAGCAGGTTCAATCTCTACATCATTATCATTACTAGGTTGAGCATCATCATGAACATCATCATTAATATTTTTACTAGGTTCATGTTCATTACCAGATTGTGTTTCAGCATCAGACATAGAATATCATTTGGATTATCAGGTGGTTCAGCAATAGGTTCATTAGAAGTTTGCACAGTTCTATCATTTTTGTTCTTCTTCTTTTTAGAAGAACTAGGAACATCAATATTATTTCTTTGAGAATCTTGCTCGATTCTCTTAGGGTAGCCTTCAGGATACAAAGGTTCCTGAGTCATTCTACCAGTTCTAGTAGCCACTCTAACAACATAGTCATTTTTCTTACTATTCATTTCATCAAGCACTTCTTTTTGAGCCTTAAGTACTTGTTCTACTTGAGTGGTAACCATAGAAGCATGTTTGCTAACAAGTTTAAGTTCACCTTTAATATTAGCCATATAATCACCCAAGCGTCTAATCATATAAGCATTTTCTTTTAATTGTCTACCAAAATAAGCGTTGAAGTCGTCTTGCTTAAACATAAAGTTATCAAACTCATCCAAGCACTGACTAGCAATTTTAGTAGGAGGGACTTCAGCTTTATCATATCTATAGAGAGAATTTACCTTTACTACCTGTGTCGGGATATCGGGATCAGGAGGTTCTTCAGTAAATAAAGAATAGAGATCATATGTTTCTTCAATAGGCGGTGAATTAACACCATGTATTTCTTCAATAGGAGGTAAATTCTTAACTTCTTCAGCTTTAATACCTTTTTCTTTCATAGATTTCTTTGCCTCTTGCATATCTTCGGGACTGGGGAATAGAACACCTTTCTTCTTCGGAGTTGGTTTAAGAATAGGCTCAGTAATTGGAGCAGGAGATGGCTCAAGAGCTGGCTCAGGAGGTGCCCAATTATTTTCATTTGTCAACATATTATTCAATAGAATTTCAGCTTCATCCGGTGTTCTTTCCCTGAAAAGAGAACCAACACAACTATCCAGGTAATCTCTGGATGCATCAGTTAGTCCATTATAAAAGATATCAAGTATTTCGGGTTTCTTAAGAGGATGATCAGGCAAAGCATTAAGTAACTTGAGAAGCCTCCCCCAAGCTTGTGGGAGACTCTCTTCTTTAATTTGCACAAAGTTGTATATTTCCCTCAAAGCAGCTTTGAAAGGATCGATATGGTTGACTAGAGGGGGGGGGGTGAATAGGCAACAACCAATTTTTTACTTTTCTTTATCAAATTAAACTTTGCATCAAAGTAGGTTGTCTAGATGTGCAACTAGGTGAGGAACCTATATGATGCAATACCAACAAGCAAACAAGCAAGCAAGAGAAGTAACACTAAAGAGCTTGCACAAGTAAAGGTAAGAGATAACCAAGAGTGGATCCGGTGAAGACAAGGATGTGTTACCGAAGTTCCTTCCCTTTGAGGGGAAGTATGTCTCCGTTGGAGTGGTGTGGAGGCACGATGCTCCCCAAGAAGCCACTAGGGCCACCATATTCTCCTCACGCCCTCACACAATGCAAGATGCCGTGATTCCACTATTGGTGCCCTTGAAGGCGGCGACCGAACCTTTACAAACAAGGTTGGGGCAATCTCCACAACTTAATCGGAGGCTCCCAACAAAACCACGAAGCTTCACCACAATGGACTATGGCTCCGTGGTGACCTCAACCGTCCAGGGTGCTCAAACACCCAAGAGTAACAAGATCCGCTAGGGATGAGTGGGGGAATCGAAAATCCCTTGGTGGAAGTGTAGATCGAAGCCTTCTCAACCACTCCCGAGAAAATCAACAAGTTTGATTGGCTAGAGAGATAGATCAGGCGAAAATGGAGCTTGGAGCATTTAATGGAGCTTGAGCAATAAATGGAGCTTGGGGGAGGAAGAGGTGGGTCAAAGGGAAGAAGGGGACCCCCTTTTATAGTGGGGGCAACAATCCAACCGTTGCCCCTCACCAACCAGCCCCGCACAGGGCGGTACTACCGCTAAGAGGGGGCGGTACTACCGCTAGGTCAGTGGTACTGCCGCACCAGCCAGCGGCACTGCCGCGCAGAGGAGACTAGTAGGGAAAAGGACCCAACGCGGTACTACCGCGGTGGTAGGGGCGGTACTACCGCTCCTGGAACGGTACTACCACCTCTACAACCGCAACTAGTGCCACAAAACCCGACATGAGAAAAAGACCCCTCGAATCGAGGCGGTAGGAGCCAGACTGCCCAGCGGTACTACGGCAGCGGGGTCACGGGCGGTACTACCGCTGAGGAGCGGTACTGCCGCTTGTGACCCTTCGGCCATACTACCGCTTGTAGTGCGGTACTACCGCTGGGACACAGAAGAGAGAGAGAGAGAATCTCTCCAAAGAGGCCAAGGACGAGGCGGTGGTGCCAGGCACCCCAGCGATGCTACTGCTGTGGAGGCACGGGCGGTACTACCGATGTGGAGCGGTACTGCCGCTTGTGGCTCCTCAGCGGTACTACCGCTGGGTGGCGCGGTACTACCGCAGGGACCCAGATAGGACAAGGAAGAGAGGAGAGATCTCTTCAATGGAATGGAAAAGCTCGAAGGGTGAGAAGCAGATGTGTACGTGTTGATTCCACCCATGCAATACCCCAGTGGACCCCCTCTTGATAGTACGGTGCCCTCTACGCAGCTAGTCCACCGAGAGAGAAACGAAAGAGCTGCACCATCTTGAAAGACACTCCGAGGGGAAGAAAACATCTCGTGCCAGGGGAGAATCTGTGAACTATTCAAAGAACAAGATTAGTCCGCAAACATGTTGTCATCAATCAGCAAAACTACCTTGAGAGAGATATGCCGTAACAATCTCCCCATTTTTGGTGGATTGATGACAACTAGGGATTTGCGCAAGGAAAAGAAATAAATGAAAGAAAACTAAGAACTACAAAATATAGACGAGCTCCCCCAGAATGTGTGCACCTGGTTAGAGGAGCAATAGGAAAGCAAGACACACACATCCGGATCAACACTCCCCCTATATTTTATAGTCCAACAATTCTAAGCACAATTCTAAGCACAAGATATATGGGAGAAGAGAATATAACAGTACTGAATAGACATAAGTAATAAGGTAGCGATAGGGAGCATAGGTCTCACACCATATGTCTAGAACTTATGTCTCACGGGCACCAAACCAAACCAACCAAAGACACCGAGAGAACACACAAGAAAACACAAGACGAAAAACACAAAGCACGACACAAATCCCTACACTCTCTCCCCCTTTGGCAGCGAGACACCAAAAAGGGAAAAGAGCGACGCTACAACTCCAGGTGATGGCAAGCTGAGGATCTCGAAACATCAAATCTCAGCGTGATCGTCTGCATCTCCGTCGTTGGTCGAAAACTGCTCGGCGTCGGTCCAAGGGCACTGCTGATGAATCCACTCCTCCTCTTTAGTGATTTGACCCTCAGAACCACTGGCAACTGTCGCTCCCAACTGACGCATGAGCTCCTTGTGGCGCATCCTGGCATGCTTCTCCGCCACATGAGTCATATACTGACCATGAGACTCCATGCAGAAAAGCTTCTTCAACTTGTTTTTAAGCTTCTTTACCCACGAGGGTTCAGCACTAGAGGGCCCAAGATCCTCCTCGTGATCATCAGTGGCTGCCCCACCCTCGGTCTCCATGGCAGCAGTAGCAGCAGCAACAGACGGACCCCCTGTTTGAAGCGCTGGGGTGACCCAATTGTCCTTCTTCCTCAGACGCTTGATCTCATGAGAAACCAAGTCTCCAGTCTCTAGCAACACTCTGGGATAGGTCTGTGCCCAGGCCCTCTCAATGAGCCTCATGATGAATGGACCATATATCGGGCACTTGCGCTCAGACACGGCAGAGAGAAGTTCGGACCACATGACATGAGAAATATCCGGGCTCTCTCCAGTGCTTGCTTCCTTCTCATGCTGACAGAAAAGGAGCATGTCCACGAGGTAAGAGTGGACCATATCCAGATTCCCGATCCGAGGGAAGAGAGTCTCACGGAAGATGCGATGAAGAATGTCCAGATACGGAGACAGCTCACAGGTCTTCTTCTCAGTTACTGGGTGAACTTTCATAGTGCAGTAGGGCCAAAGGGCTTGCTTGTGGGTGGACGTAGCATTGCGGTGAGGGCGGAAACCGACAGGAGTCTCAAGCCCGTGATCCACCACATCAAGTAACTCCACGAAAGCCTTCCACTTGACGGAAAGCAGCTTGCCATTGGTCATCCATGTCAGAGTCCTGTTGACATCTGTCCCAAGATGGACGGTGGCATAGAATTGAGCCACTAAATCCGCATTGAAATCCTTGTTGAATTGCATGATCCTGAGAATGTTCAGCTGAGTGCACATCTGAAGGGCTTCGCCAAAGTACTCCGAGTCCTTCTCCATAGCATCAGTGTCAATGGAGCGAACATCAACAAAGAGATTCTTCTTGGCCTTGATCACATCAAAGTAGATGGCAAACTGAAAACGGTTCCAGAACGGGCGGTTGACCAAAGTGGGTTCTTGGTCCACCGCATAGGGGTTGCGGCGACGCTTCTCCCAAAACTCCTTGTTGGTCATCTCAGTCACAGTCTTCCCTTTTGGCTTGTTGGCGGATCTCTTTGTTTGCCGAGGAGGTGGAGGAACACTTGCAGAAGCACTTGCTGGAGGTGGTTGGGTGCTCGAGGAACCACCGGCTGGCTCAGAGGTGCGGTAGCGTTTTGATGTTGCACGCCCGGGGTTGATACGGCGAGCTTGATGCTCAGAAGGGTCATCACCTGGAGCCAAACACAAGAACACGCAAAACAACCAGAAAGAACGAGCATAAGCCAACAAACACAACAAAAATAATCAAGGTAAGGTAGGAATTTGATGGAATTTGGCATGCAGCAGTAGTACCGCCCAAGCGGTAGTACCGCCCCAAAGGGAGCGGTAGTACCGCTCGAGGTCAAGCGGTAGTGCCGCTCCAACGAGAGCGGTAGTACTGCTCGAGCCCAAGCGGTAGTGCCGCTCCAACAAGAGCGGTAGTACTGCTCGAGGCGGAGAAATAACAGTTTCCTACAGCACGAGCCGGAGAAACAGCGGTTTCCTACTACCGTGGTCAGAACCGGCACTACGGGCCTGCCAAATTCAAAAATATTCCTACCAAACTCTAATCGACATAGTCTAGTTGCCTTATCCAACCAACTCAAGCCTAGATTTAGCCAAAAATCTAGAGATGCAACCACCATTTCCCCTAAGAACAAAGATCTGAAAACGAGACAAAAGGAAAGAAGGAACGGGGGCAATACCGGCATCCATGGCAAGAGAACGGGGTGGGGATCGACTCCACCGAAGGAAATGGAGAGGGACGCCCCGGAGACGGAGATCCGCCGGAGCCCTCCTGCGGCGAGTGGAGGCTGGAGAGAGGAAGAAGGAAGAGGGGGAGAATGGGTATGGGGGAGAAGAAACCTTCCCCTGCCCCGATATAACCCCCTAGTCCCGTCCCTCAGCGGTAGTACCGTGCTGGGGGGCGGTAGTACCGCATATGAGCGGTAGTACCGCGCACCACCAGCGGTAGTACCGCCCAGCACGCCACGGCAACCAAACAAACAAGGCTTTTGCTCGAAGGAAAGACACAAACGGCAAGAAAAGATAGCACACGAGCAAACGACCAAGACACACTTCTTCAAAAGAGGGCGGTGGCCGAGGCCACCTATGTTTGAGACAAGAGGTATGGTGCCGTGAAGATTTTAACCTTGGGCCCATGACCAAAACTCGTGTTTGAAAGAAAAGTACCATCAACAATGGCTAAAGTGAAAGACTTGATCAATTTATGCATAATGGGGGCTGGGAGGGAGAGTTCATTGAGAGAACAACACTCCCCATATGTCCATGCCTACACCTAAACTAGACAACAAATTGAGCGTGGTGGGGTGTGCAAGGGTTCAAGCCACATTGCTCGAATCAATGATATTTAGCTCATGCCTTAACTCGCGAAATCTTGCTTCATCCAAGGGCTTCGTGAAAATATCTGCAAGGTTGTCATGAGTGTTGACATAGTTGAGCTCGATCTCTCCTTGCCTAATGTGATCCCGGATGAAGTGATACCGAATCTCAATATGCTTCGTCTTGAAGTATTGCACCGGGTTGAGAGAGATCTTGATGGCACTTTCATTGTCACACCAAAGAGGCACTTTATCACAAGTGACACTGTAATCCTTTAAAGTTTGCCTCATCCATAGGAGTTGTGCACAACAACTACCGGCGGCAACATACTCCACCTCAGTGGAAGAGAGAGACACACAACTTTGCTTTTTGGAAGACCAACTTACCAAAGAGCAACCAACGAATTGGCACCCTCTGGAAGTGGACTTCCTATCCACTTTGTCTCCCACCCAATCGGAATCCGAGTACCCTACAAGCTTGAAGTTTGATCCTCTTGGGTACCATAAGCCAAAGTTTGGGGTATGAGCCAAATATCGAAAGATTCGTTTGACCGCCACATAGTGACTTTCCTTAGGTGCGGCTTGAAACAGTGCACAAATTCCCACACTCAACATGATGTCCGGTCTAGATGCACAAAGGTAAAGCAAGGATCCAATCATGGAACGATATACCTTTTGATCCACCACTTTACCATTGGGATCTAAGTCAAGTTGGCACTTGGTGGGCATTGGAGTGGAAGCCGGCTTGACGTCACTTAGCTTGAATCTCTTGAGCATGTCTTAAGTGTATTTGGATTGATTGATGAAGGTTCCTTCTCTTCTTTGCTTCACTTCGAACCCTAGAAAGAACTTCAACTCTCCCATGGAGGACATCTCGAACTTTGAGGTCATGAGAGCGACAAATTCCTCATTGAAAGCTTTGTTAGGAGAACCAAAGATAATATCATCAACATATAATTGGCACACAAACAACTGCCCTTTGACCTTCTTAGTAAAAAGAGTGGGGTCGATTAGCCCAACTTCAAAACCACGGTCTTGTAACAACTCGGTAAGGTGGTCATGCCACGCACGTGGGGCTTGTTTAAAGCCATAGAGTGCCTTATCGAGTTGATACACATGATCGGGAAAGTAGGGATCCTCGAACCCGGGGGGTTGCTTGACGTAAACCAATTCATTAATAGGACCATTAAGAAAAGCACTCTTCACATCCATTTGTTGTAACTTAAAGTTATGATGAGAAGCATATGCAATCAACATGCGAATGAATTCAAGACGAGCAATGGGAGCAATGGTTTCACCGTAGTCGATACCCTCGACTTGGGAGTAGCCTTGTGCTACCAAACGAGCCTTGTTGCGAATGATAATCCCATCGGCATCTTGCTTGTTCTTAAATATCCACTTGGTTCCTATGACATTGTGATTCTCGGTTGGTCTTGGCACCAATCTCCACACTTTGTTGTGCTCGAAGTTGTTGAGTTCTTCATGTATGGCATTGAGCCAATCCGGATCTTCTAGCGCTTCATAGACCTTGTGGGGTTCCACACAAGAGACAAATGCATGATGCTCACAATAATTTGCTAATTGTCTACGAGTGCTTACCCCCTTTCTTAAGCTTCCAAGCACATTCATCATGAGATGATCCTTGGTGGAGAGCTTGGAAGCAACCTTGGCGGCACGACGCTCTAATTCCTCCTCGGGGGTAAGACGAGGAGTGGTCACTTGATCATCTTGAGCGTCGTCTTGGGCTTGTTCTTGTTCTTGAACTTGCTCGGAGAAGAGAACTTGACCTTGGGCATCACTTGATGTGTCAACACCATCTTGAGCGTGATCTTGCCCTTGGTCATGTTCTTGAAGATGAGGGCCTTCATGTTGAACTTCGGAAGCGTGTGGGCCTTGGGTTGGTGATGGCTCCACTTGAGTGGAGCTTTGTCCTTCTCCTTCGGCCAAAACGGGTTCCTCAATGGGTAGGATAAAGCCAACACCCATTCTTCTTATGGCTTGGGGAGGAATTTCATCACCTACATCACAAGTGCCACTTTGCTCCACATGGGAGCCGTTATTCTCATCAAACTCCACGTTACACGTCTCCTCAATAAGTCCCGTGGATTTATTAAGAACACGGTAAGCATGAGAGTTTGTAGCATAGCCAACAAATATGCCCTCATAAGCTCTAGCCTCAAATTTAGACAACCGAACACCTTTCTTGAGAATGAAACACTTACACCTGAATACCCAGAAGTACTTGAGGTTGGGCTTGTTACCGGTGAGTATCTCGTATGGAGTCTTGTTCAAGCCCTTGTGGAGGTAGAGCCTATTGGATGCATGACACGCGGTGTTGATGGCTTCGGCCCAAAAGTTGTACAGAGACTTGAACTCCGCCATCATGGTCCTTGCCGCATCCATCAACGTCCGGTTCTTCCTCTTTGCAACACCGTTTTGTTGAGGGGTGTAGGGTGCGGAATATTGATGCTTGATTCCCTCATCACTAAGAAACTCATCCAAGGTGTAGTTCTTGACCTCGGTGCCGTTGTCACTTCTTATTGTCAAGATCTATGCATTGTGTTGATGTTGTGCTTCGTTTGCAAAGTCAATGACGGTTTGTTGGGTCTCGCTCTTCCTCTTGAAGAAATACACCCACGTGTACCTTGAGTAGTCATCCACAATCACCAAGGAATACTTCCTACCTCCAAGACTATCAAAGGATGGAGGCCCAAAGAGATCCATGTGAAGGAGCTCTAAAGGCCTCTTTGAATAAATGATAGTTGTGGGAGGGTGAGCCTTCTCATGTAGCTTTCCTTCGATACAGGCACTGCAAGCACGATCTTTAGCAAAACTAACATTCGTTAGTCCACGGACATGGTCCCCCTTGAGGATACTTTGCAAAGATCTCATATTGACATGGTCTAAACGGCGATGCCAAAGCCATCCCACATCAACTTTAGCCATTAGGCATGTCGCGGTCTTAGTGGGTCGCTCCAAAAAGTTAATCACATATAGACCGTTCTCGACATGCCCAACAAAAGCTACTTTAAGAGTCTTGCTCCACAAGAGGGCCACGGTATCGATATCAAAGAAAGTGGCAAAGCCCATGATTGCAAGTTGACGAACTAAAAGTAAATTGTATGCAAGGGACTCAACAAGCATGACCTTCTCGATCGTGAGATCATGAGAGATGACCACCTTGCCAAGTACCAATACCTTAGAAGATGAGGCATCACCCCACTCGACATTGGTGGGCATAGATGGAACCTCGTGCACGTCCACCACCAAGTCCTTGCTTCCGGTCATATGATTTGTAGCTCCGCTATCGAGCAACCATGACCCCCCACCGGAAGCAAACACCTAATAGAGATCAATGCTTGGTTTTAGGTACCCATTTTGTAATGGGTCCTTTGATGTTAGTAACAAGGGTTTTTGGAACCCAAATAGACCATTCAATGTATTCATGAGGAGAACCAACAAATTTGGCATAAACATGCCCATCACTAGCACGGCATAACACATAAGAAGGATTAAAATCGCCGGCTTTGTTGGGAGGGGTGACATTGCCCTTCTTGACATTGTTCTTCTTCTTCTCCTCGGAGGCACTCTCTCCCTCCTTCACAAAGGTTTGCATGAGAGGAGGAGGTCGTTTGGTCTTGTCATTCTTCTTCTTGCTCTTGGAGTCGGGCACGTACCCAACCCCTTCCTTGGCCACAACTCCCTTTTGGTTGATCAAGAGATCGATGAGGTTCTTCTTGCCTTGTATGCAAGTTGCAAGACCTCTCTCAAGTTGCCCCTTTAGCTTAGCGTTCTCCTCAACGAGATGCACATGCTCACAACACGGGTTAGTAGCATTTGCATTATCAATTAACATCATACGAGGGAAAGTGGCTTTCTCCTTGGTTAGCTTTACTTGAAGTTGATCATGAGACTCTTTGAGGCTAGCATGAGCACCCTTCAAGACCTTGTGAGCCTTGTCAAGTAGATCAAACTCCTCTTTGAGTCTAGCAAGATCAACCTCAAGTTCGGCCTTCTCGGAGTTTAGCACATGAGAAACTATGAGGACATGATCATAATCTTTCTTTAACTTAGCATGATCAACATTGTGTGACTCCTCAAGAGCCAAACGAAGACCACGCTCTTCCTCAAGAGCATTGGAAAGATCTGAAATCTCATCGACATAGTCACGACTATGCCCTTCCATCTTAGTGATGGTGTCTTCGTGAGCCTCGATCATGTCATTGGCTTCACCGAGTTGTTCCAAGAGAGCAACAAAGTGCTTCTTGGATTTTCCCTTGAGTTTTCCCATAAAGGCCTCAAACTCGTTAGCCTCCGCATTAGCTCCCTCAAGTTCATTAATGCTATCCGTCGGAGAAGGATGATTAATGATGGTAGTTTTGATATTGGGGGTTACCTTGTTGGTGGCTTTAGCCATGAGGAACTTGGCGGTGATGCTCTCATTAGGTGAGTCGAAGAGAGACGCCCGTGAAGTCGTCGCAATGGAAATGGAGGCCATGGCAACCGACTCATCATCTTCACCATCGTCATCATCCTCAATGTACTCTTCTTGTACAACCAATGCCTTGGGAGGAGTCTTCTTGGTGAAGTTGTTCTTGTTGGGGAACGACTTAGCCTTGTCCTTTCGGATGAGCTTGCCACCATTGTCTTCCCTCTTCTCATATGGGCATTCCGCAACAAAATGACTCATGTTGCCGCAATTGTATCAAGTCCTTACATGTTGCTTGCCCCTCGTGCCACTCGAGTTGTTTTTGCTAAAGTTTGGCCTCGAGTTTTTCTTGCTCCAAAATTGCCTTGAAGCAAGTGCCATGTGTTCATGATAAGCATACTTCGTATCTTCGGGGTTGCTCTCCTCTTCTTCCTCTTCTTCTTCTTCAACGGTGAGCTTGGCCTTCAATGCAAGGTTCGGCTTCTTTGCCCGTTGAGAACGGAGCACCGCTTTGTCGGCGGTCTTGTCCAAAATGTTCATGGACACAAACTCATCCAACACTTCGCTTGAGGTCAAAGTGTGGAAGTCCGGTCTTTGACGAATGACGGAGGACATGGCCTTGTGGTAGGGCATCATTGCCTTGAGGAATTTGCGCTTGATCCAATTGTCATCCGTGTCCTTGCTCCCGTGATCTCATAGTGAGACCGCGAGTTTGGTTACTCTCCGATAAAGCTCACGAGGTTCTTCATCTTCTTTCATAGCAAAGTCATCGGCCTCATCTTGCACCACTTCATAGTTGGAGCGTTGAATGCTTGCACTTCCCCGGTAGAGAGAGATAACACAATGCCATGCATCTTTCGCCAAGGCAAAGGGATGAAGATGAGGTAGGTCTTTGGGTGGAATTGCATCTTGAATGATGAAGAGAGCATTCTCATTGAATTGATTATTCGCGGGTTCTCGAGGAGTGAAGTTGCTTGGATCATGCGGATAAAAACCTTCTTCAATGTTTCTCCAATGGTTAGTGTTCACATGATTTAAATGAGTTTAAAGTGGTAAACCCAAGAATCAAAGTCCTCATTTTCACAATCTTAGGGGGAAGACCGGCATGATTCAAATGAGTAGAAGGAACCGGTCCACCATAAACAAGTGGTGGTTCCACATGAGCAAAGATGCCGGTGCCATTTTTACCACTAGAAGATGGAGCCTTTTCACTACTAGCTTCCCCCTTGTCGGGGATAACATCCGTCACCTTGTTGGTGGGATCACCCACTTTCAATAGTGCGGTCGAAAGTTTAAGCCCCTCAAGAAATTTAGTAAACATGCTTTCAACCTCGGTCGTCATGGAGGTCTTCAATGTCTCTAAGGCCACATTGAATTCCTCACGAGAGACCGAGGTTCTCCCATCGCCCGTAGACGAGATCGGATTCACACCGGAGTGTTCCTCCACACCGTCTACGGTATCAACCATACTCTTTGGACGGTAAAGTCCTTAATAAAGAGACGAGGCTCTGATACCAATTGAAAGGATCGATATGGTTGACTAGAGGGGGGGTGCATAGGCAACTACCAATTTTCAACTTTTCTTTATCAAATTAAACTTTGCATCAAAGTAGGTTGTCTAGATGTGCAACTAGGTGAGCAACCTATATGATGCAATACCAACAAGGAAACAAGCAAGCAAGAGAAGTAACACTAAAGAGCTTGCACAAGTAAATGTAAGAGATAACCAAGAGTGGATCCGGTGAAGACGAGGATGTGTTACCGAAGTTCCTTCCCTTTGAGGGGAAGTATGTCTCCGTTGGAGCGGTGTGGAGGCACGATGCTCCCCAAGAAGCCACTAGGGCCACCGTATTATCCTCATGCCCTCACACAATGCGAGATGCCGTGATTCCACTACTGGTGCCCTTGAAGGCGGCGACCGAACCTTTACAAACAAGGTTGGGGCAATCTCCATAACTTAATCGGAGGCTCCCAACAAAACCATGAAGCTTCACCAGAATGGACTTTGGCTCCGTGGTGACCTCAACCGTCTAGGGTGCTCAAACACCCAAGAGCAACAAGATCCGCTAGGGATGAGTGGGGGAATCAAAAATCCCTTGGTGGAAGTGTAGATCGGGGCCTTCTCAACTACTCCCGAGCAAATCAACAAGTTTGATTGGCTAGAGAGACTGATCGGGCGAAAATGGAGCTTGGAGCATTTAATGCAGCTTGAGCAATAAATGGAGCTTGGGGGAGGAAGAGGTGGGTCAAAGGGAAGAAGGGGACCCCATTTTATAGTGGGGGCAACAATCCAACCGTTGCCCCTCACCAACCAGCCCCGCACAGGGCGGTACTACCGCTAAGAGGGGGCGGTACTACCGCTAGGTCAGCGGTACTGCCGCACCAGCCAGCGGCACTGCCACGCAGAGGAGACTAGTAGGGAAAAGGACCCAACGCGGTACTACCACGGTGGTAGGGGCGGTACTACCGCTCCTGGAATGGTACTACCGCCTCTACAACCGCAACTAGTGCCGCAAAACCCGACACGAGAAAAAAAACCCCTCGAATTGAGGCGGTAGGAGCTAGACTGCGCAGCTGTACTACGGCAGCGGGGTCACGGGTGGTACTACCGCTAAGGAGCGGTACTGCCGCTTGTGACCCTTCGGCCGTACTACCGCTTGTAGTGCGGTACTACCGCTGGGACACAGAAGAGAGAGAGAGAGAATCTCTCCAAAGAGGCTGAGGACGAGGCGGTGGTGCCAGGCACCCCAGTGGTACTACTACTGTGGAGGCACGGGCGGTACTACCGCTATGGAGCGGTACTGTCGCTTGTGGCTCCTCAGTGGTACTACCGCTGGGTGGCGCGGTACTACCGCAGGGACCCAGACAGGACAAGGAGGAGAGGAGAGATCTCTTCAATGGAATGGAAAAGCTCGGAGGGTGAGAAGGAGATGTGTACGTGTTGATTGCACCCATGCAATACCCCAGCGGACCCCCTCTTGATAGTACGGTGCCCTCTACGCAACTAGTCCACCGAGAGAGAAACGAAAGACACTCCGAGGGGAAGAAAACGTCTCGTGCCAGGGGAGAATGTGTGAACTATTCAGAGCACAAGATTAGTCCGCAAACATGTTGTCATCAATCACCAAAACTACCTTGAGAGAGATATGCCGTAACAAGCTTGTTTCTTATGAGCAGGGAAATATTTAGCAGAGAAATAATAAATCATATCCTGGGGACTACGCACACAACCAGGATCAAGAGAATTAAACCATATCGTAGCATCGCCCTTTAATGAGAACGGAAAGATTTTGAGTAAATAGACGTAACGTGATCTCTCATTATTAGTGAACAGGGCAGCTATATCATTTATCTTAGTAAGATGTGCCACAACAGTTTCAGATTCATAGCCATAAAACGGATCAGATTCAACCAAAGTAATTATATCAGGATCAAAAGAGAATTCATAATCCTTATCAGGAACACATATAGGTGAAGTAGCAAAAGCAGGGTCGGGTTTCATTTTATCTCTAAGTGATTCTTTGTTCCATTTAACTAATAACCTCTTAAGCTCATATCTATCCCTGCAAGCTAAAATAGCAGCAGAAGATTCCATATCAAAAGATAGCCCTCAGGAATAACAGGCATATTTTCATCATCACTATCATCATCGTATTCAGATTCAATAATTTCTTTTTCTCTAGCCCTAGAAATTTGTTCATCAAGAAATTCACCAAGGGGCACAGTAGTATCAGGCATAGAAGCAGTTTCATCATAAGTATCATGCATAGCAGAAGTGGCATCATTAATAACATTCGACATATCAGAACGAATAGCAGAAGCAGGTGTAGGTGTCGCAAACTTACTCATAACAGAAGGTGAATCAAGTGCAGAGCTAGATTGCAGTTCCTTACCTCCCCTCGTAGTTGAGGGATAGATCTTGGTTTTTGGATCTCTCAAGTTCTTCATAGTGTCCAGCAGATATAAATCCCAAGTGACTCAAAGAATAGAGCTATGCTCCCTAGCAACGGCGCCAGAAATTAGTCTTGATAACCCACAAGTATAGGGGATCGCAACAGCTTTCGAGGGTAGAGTATTCAACCCAAATTTATTGATTCGACACAAGGGGAGCCAAAGAATATTCTCAAGTATTAGCAGCTGAGTTGTCAATTCAACCACACCTGGAAACTTAGTATCTGCAACAAAGTGATTAGTAGCAAAGTAATATGATAGTGATGGTAACGGTAACAAAAGAGTAATGAAAGCAAAGTAATGTTTTTGGTATTTTGTAGTGATTGTAATAGTAGCAGCGGGAAAGTAAATAAGTGTAAACCAGTATATGGAAAACTCGTAGGCACCGGATCAGTGATGGATAATTATGCCTGATGCGGTTCATCATGTAACAGTCATAACATAGGGTGACACAGAACTAGCTCCAATTCATCAATGTAATGTAGGCATGTATTCCGTATATAGTCATACATGCTTATGGAAAAGAACTTGCATGACATCTTTTGTCCTACCCTCCCGTGGCAGCGGGGTCCTATTGGAAACTAAGGGATATTAAGGCCTCCTTTTAATAGAGAACCGGAACAAAGCATTAGCACATAGCGAATACATGAACTCCTCAAACTAAGGTCATCATCGGGAGTGGTCCCGATTATTGTCACTTTGGGGTTGCCGGATCATAACACATAGTAGGTGACTATAGACTTGCAAGATAGGATCAAGAACTCACATATATTCATGAAAACATAATAGGTTTAGATTTGAAATCATGGCACTGGGGCCCTAGTGACAAGCATTAAGCATAGCAAAGTCATAGCAACATCAATCTCAGAACATAGTGGATACTAGGGATCAAACCCTAACAAAACTAACTCGATTACATGATAAATCTCATCCAACCCATCACCATCCAGCAAGCCTACGATGGAATTACTCACGCACGGCGGTGAGCATCATGAAATTGGTGATGGAGGATGGTTGATGATGACGACGGCGACGAATCCCCCTCTCCGGAGCCCCGAACGGACTCCAGATTAGCCCTCCCGAGAGGTTTTAGGGCTTGGCGGCGGCTCCATATCGTAAAACGTGATGATTTCTTCTCTCTTATTTTTTTCTCTTCGAAAGCAAATATATAGAGTTGGAGTTGGCGTCGGAGGGCATCCAGGGGGCCCAGGAGGTAGGGGACACGCCCTAGGGGGGCACCCTCGTGAGAAGGGTGTGGGCCCCTGGTCTTCATCTTTGGCGAGGATTTTTTGTTATTTTTTTCTAAGATGTTCCATGGAGTTTCAGGTCATTCCGAGAATATTTGTTTTCTCCACATAAAACAACACCATGGTGATTCTGCTGAAAACAGCATCAGTCCAGGTTAGTTCCATTAAAATCATACAAGTTAGAGTCCAAAACAAAGGCAAAAGTGTTTGGAAAAGTAGATACGACGGAGACGTATCACTGAATGAGCGATTGACCGGTTGGGCCGCGCTCCATAGGTTGTATATAACCTAAAAGTTTGCAGTGGTTGGCTTCTGCCCCCTCGCATATAATGTGGGGGTGTTCGCAAAAAATGCATATCAACACTTGATCCAACGTCTTGGTCCGTTAAGGAGGTGATAGCGTAGCGAACGAGGCAATCAGACTATATTGCTTTAACATTTTCACATAGCCATAGGAGTTTGACAGTGGGGCTACTATATAGCACCTGGTACATCTGCGCTCGTCCAAATACGGTGCGCGTATGATACGTCTCCGTCGTATCTACTTTTCCAAACACTTTTGCCCTTGTTTTGGACTCTAACTTGTATGATTTGAATGGAACTAACCCGAACTGACGCTGTTTTCAGCAGAATTGCCATGATGTTGTTTTATGTGCAGAAAACAAAAGTTCTCGGAATGACCTGAAACTCCACGGAATATCTTACAATAAATAATAAAAAAATCCTCGCCAAAGATGAATACCAGGGGGCCCACACCCTTCTCACGAGGGTGGGGGGCGCCCCCCCTAGGGCGTGCCCCCCTACCTCGTGGGCCCCCTGCAGACCCCCCGACTCCAACTCCAACTCTATATAACTGCTTTCGGGGAGAAAAAAGTAGGAGAGAAGAAATCATCACGTTTTACGATACGTAGCCGCTGCCAAGCCCTAAAACCTCTCGGGAGGGTTGATCTGGAGTCCGTTCGGGGCTCCGGAGAGGGGGATTCATCACCGTCGTCATCATCAACCATCCTCCATCACCAATTTCATGATGCTCACCGCCGTGCGTGAGTAATTCCATTGTAGGCTTGCTGGACGATGATGGGTTGGATGCGATTCACCATGTAATCGAGTTAGTTTTGTTGGGGTTTGATCCCTAGTATCCACTATGTTCTGAGATTGATGTTGCTATGACTTTGCTATGCTTAATGCTTGTCACTAGGGCCCGAGTGCCATGATTTCAGATCTAAACCTATTATGTTTTCATTAATATATGAGAGTTCTAGATCCTATCTTGCAAGTCAATAGTCACCTATTATGTGTTATAATCCGTTAACCCCGAAGTGACAATAATCGGGATACTTACCGGTGATGACCGTAGTTTGAGGAGTTCATGTATTCAGTATGTGCTAATGCTTTGTTCCGGTTCTCTATTAAAATGAGGCCTTAATATCCCATAGTTTCCATTAGGACCCCGCTGCCACGGGAGGGTAGGACAAAAGATGTCATGCAAGTTCTTTTCCATAAGCATGTATAACTATATTCGGAATACATGTGTACATTACATCGACAAATTGGAGCTAGTTCTGTGTCACCCTATGTTATGACTGTTACATGATGAACCGCATCCGGCATAATTATCCATCATTAATCCAATGCCTACGAGCTTTCCATATACTGGTTTATGCTTATTTACTTTCTCGTTGCTATTGTTGCAATCACTACAAAATACCTAAAACATTACTTTGCTTTCATTACTCTTTTGTTACCGTTACCATCACTATCATATTACTTTGCTACTAATCACTTTGTTGCAGATACTAAGTTTCCAGGTGTGGTTGAATTGACAACTCAGCTGCTAATACTTGAGAATATTCTTTGGCTCCCCTTGTGTCTAATCAATAAATTTGGGTCGAATACTCTACCCTCGAAAGCTGTTGCGATCCCCTATACTTGTGGGTTATCAAGACTAATTTCTGGCGTCGTTGCCGGGGAGCATAGCTCTATTCTTTGAGTCACTTGGGATTTATATCTGTTGGACACTATGAAGAACTTGAGAGATCCAAAAACCAAGATCTATCCGTCAACTACGAGGGGAGGTAAGGAACTGCCATCTAGCTCTGCACTTGATTCACCGTCTGTTATGAGTAAGCTTGCGACACCTAAACCTGCTTCTGCTATTCGTTCTGATATGTCGCATGTTATTGATGATGCTACTTCTGCTATACATGATACTTATGATGAAACTACCTCTATGCCTGATACTACTATGCCACTTACTGATTTTCTGGAGGAACAACTTGCTAGGGCTAGAGAGATTGAAAATATTGAATCTGATGTTGGAAATATGCCCTAGAGGCAATAATAAATTGATTATTATTATATTTCCTTGTTCATGATAATGGTTTATTATCCATGCTATAATTGTATTGATAGGAAACTCAGATGCATGTGTGGATACATAGACAACACCATGTCCCTAGTAAGCCTCTAGTTGACTAGCTCGTTGATCAATAGATGGTTACGGTTTCCTGACCATGGACATTGGATGTCACTAATAACGGGATCACATCATTAGGAGAATGATGTGATGGACAAGACCCAATCCTAAGCATAGCACAAAGATCGTGTAGTTCGTATGCTAAAGCTTTTCTAATGTCAAGTATCATTTCCTTAGACCATGAGAATGTGCAACTCCCGGATACCGTAGGAGTGCTTTGGGTGTGCCAAACGTCACAACGTAACTGGGTGGCTATAAAGGTACATTACAGGTATCTCTGAAAGTGTCTGTTGGGTTGGCACGAATCGAGACTGGGATTTGTCACTCCGTGTAAGCGGAGAGGTATCTCTGGGCCCACTCGGTAGGACATCATCATATGCGCAATGTGACCAAGGAGTTGATCACGGGATGATGTGTTACGGAACGAGTAAAGAGACTTGCCGGTAATGAGATTGAACTAGGTATTTGGATACCGACGATCGAATCTCGGGCAAGTAACATACCGATAGACAAAGGGAATTGTATACGGGATTGATTAAGTCCTTGACATCATGGTTCATCCGATGAGATCATCGTGGAACATGTGGGAGCCAACATGGGTATCCAGATCCCGCTGTTGGTTATTGACCGGAGAACGTCTCGGTCATGTCTGCATGTCTCCCGAACCCGTAGGGTCTACACACTTAAGGTTCGGTGACGCTAGGGTTATAGAGATATTAGTATGCGGTAACCCGAAAGTTTTTCGGAGTCCCGGATGAGATCCCGGACGTCACGAGGAGTTCCGGAATGGTCCGGAGGTAAAGAATTATATATAGGAAGTGCTATTTCGGCCATCGGGACAAGTTTCGGGGTCATCGGTATTGTATCGGGACCACCGGAAGGGTCCCGGGGGTCCACCGGGTGGGGCCACCTGCCCCGGGGGGCCACATGGGCTGTAGGGGGTGTGCCTTGGCCTATATGGGCCAAGGGCACCATCCCCAAGAGGCCCATGCGCCAAGAGAGAGAAAAAAAGGGGAGAGTCCTAAAGGGGGAAGGCACCTCCGAGGTGCCTTGGGGAGGATGGACTCCTCCCCCCCTTGGCCGCACCCTTCCTTGGAGGAAGGGGCAAGGGATGCGCCTCCCCCCTCTCCCTTGGCCCTATATATAGTGGGGAAAAGGAGGAGCAACCATACCTAAGGCCTGGCGCCTCCCTCTCCCTCCCGTGACACATCTCCCTCCTCCCGCAGCGCTTAGCGAAGCCCTGTTGGAATCCCGCTACTTCCACCATGCCGTCGTGCTGCTGGATCTCCATCAACCTCTCCCTCCTCCTTGCTGGATCAAGGCGTGGGAGACGTCTCCGTTCTGTACGTGTGTTGAACGTGGAGGTGCCGTCCGTTCGGCGCTAGGATCATCGGTGATTTGGATCACGACGAGTAGTAGATCCAATCCTCCCTCGTTGCTAGATGACTCCATAGATTGATCTTGGTGACACGTAGGAAAATTTTGAATTTCTGCTACGTTCCCCAAAAGTGGCATCATGAGCTAGGTCTATTGCGTAGTTTCTATGCACGAGTAGAACACAAAGTAGTTGTGGGCGTTGATTTTGTTCAATATGCTTGCCGTTACTAGTCTTATCTTGATTCGGCGGCATCGTGGGATGAAGCGGCCCGGACCGACCTTACACGTATTCTTACGTGAGACTAGTTCCACCGACTGACATGCACTAGTTGCATAAGGTGGCTAGCGGGTGTCTGTCTCTCCTACTTTAGTCGGATCGGATTCGATGAAAAGGGTCCTTATGAAGGGTAAATAGCAATTGGCATATCACATTGTGGTTTTGCGTAGGTAAGAAACGTTCTTGCTAGAAACCCATAGCAGCCACGTAAAACATGCAAACAACAATTAGAGGACGTCTAACTTGTTTTTGCAGGGTATGCTATGTGATGTGATATGGCCCAAAGGATGTGATGAATGATATATGTGATGTATAAGATTGATCATGCTCTTGTAATAGATGATCATGGAGCCCCAGGATGGAGATCAAAGGAGCTATATGATATTGGCCATATCATGTCACTATTATTTGATTGCATGTGATGTTTATCATGTTTATACATCTTATTTGCTTAGAACGACGGTAGTAAATAAGATGATCCCTCATTAAAATTTCAAGAAGTGTTCTCCCCTAACTGTGCACCGTTGCTACAGTTCGTCGTTTCTAAGAACCACGTGTTAATCGGGTGTGATGGATCCTTACGTTCACATACAACGGGTGTAAGACAGTTTTACACATGCAAAAACACTTAGGGTTAACTTGACGAGCCTAGCATGTACAGACATGGCCTCGGAACACAGAAGACCGAAAGGTCGAGCATGAGTCGTATAGAAGATACGATCAACATGAAGATGTTCACCGATGTTGACTAGTCCGTCTCACGCACAGATCGGACACGGCCTAGTTGACTCGGATCATGTAATCACTTAGATGACTAGAGGGATGTCTATCTGAGTGGGAGTTTATAAGATGAACTTAATTATCCTAAACATAGTCAAAAGGAATTCGCAAATTATGTCGTAGCTCGCGTTATAGTTCTACTGTTTAGATTTGTTCCTAGAGAAAAATTAGTTGAAAGTTGATAGTAGCAATTATGCGGACTAGGTCCGTAAACTGAGGATTGTCCTCATTGCTTCATAGAAGGCTTATGTCCTTAATGCACCGCTCGGTGTGTTGAACCTCGAGCGTCGTCTGTGGATGTTGCGAACATCTGACATACACGTTTTGATAACTACGTGATAGTTCAGTTGAACGGTTTAGACTTGAGGCACCGAAGACGTTTTTGAAACGTCGCAAAACATATGAGATGTTTTGAGGGCTGAAATTGGGATTTCAGGCTCGTGCCCACGTCAAGAGGTATAAGACCTCCGACGATTTTCTTAGCCTGCAAACTAAGGGAGAAAAGCTCAATTGTTGAGCTTGTGCTCAGATTGTCTGAGTACAACAATCATTTGAATCGTGTGGGAGTTGATCTTCCAGATGAGATAGTGATGTTTCTCCGAAGTCATTACCACCAAGCTGCTAGAGCTTCGTGATGAACTATAATATATCAAGGACATATATGATGACCCTTGAGATATTCGCGATGTTTGACACCGCGAAAGTAGAAATCAAGAAGGAGCATCAATTGTTGATGGTTGGTGAAACCACTAGTTTCAAGAAGGGCAAGGGAACAAAGGGATACTTCATGAAACGGCAATTCAGCTGCTGCTCTAGTGAAGAAACCCAAGATTGAACCCAAACCCGAGACTAAGTGCTTCTGTAATAAGGGGAATAGCCACTGGAGCAGAATTACCCTAGATATTTGGTAGATAAGAAGGCTGGCAAGGTCGATAGAAGTATATTGGATATACATTGTGTTGATGTGTACTTTACTAGTACTCCTAGTAGCACCAGGGTATTAGATACCGGTTCGGTTGCTAAGTGTTAGTAACTCGAAATAAAAGCTACGGAATAAACGGAGACTAGCTAAAGGTGAGCTGACGATATGTGTTGGAAGTGTCTCCAATGTTGATATGATCAAGCATCGCACGCTCCCTCTACCATCGAGATTGGTGTTTGCGTTGAGCATAGACATGATTGGATTATGTCTATCGCAATACGGTTATTCATTTAAGGAGAATAATGGTTACTCTGTTTATTTGAATAATACCTTCAATGGTCTTGCACCTAAAATGAATGGTTCATTGAATCTCGATCGTAGTGATACACATGTTCATGCCAAAAGATAGTAATGATAGAACCACCTGCTTGTGGCACTGCCACTTAAGTCATATCGGTATAAAACGCATGAAGAAGCTCCATGTTGATGGATCTTTGGGCTCACTCGTTTTTGAAAGGTTTGAGACATGCGAACCATGTCTATTGGTGTATATGCATGAAGAAACTCCATGGAAATGGACCGTTTGGACTCACTTGATTTTGAATCACTTGAGACATGCAAATAATACCACATGGGCAAGATGACTGAAAGCCTCGGTTTCAGTAAAATGGAACTAGAAAGCAACCTGTTGGAAGTAATACATTTTGATATGTGCAATCCAATGAGTGCTGAGGCATGTAGTGGATATCGTTATGTTTTTACTTCACAGATGATTTGAGTAGATGTTGAGTATATTTACTTGATGAATCACGAGTCTGAATTATTGAAAGGTTCAAGTAATTTCAATGTGAAGTTGAAAGATCGTCGTGATAAGAGGATAAAAATATCTATGATATGATCATAGAGATGAATATCTGAATTATGAGTTTGGCACAGAATTAAGACATTGTGGAAATTGTTTCACAACTGATACAGCCTGGAACACCATAGTGTGATGGTGTGTCCGAACATCATAACTGCACCCTATTGGATATGATGCATACCATGATGTCTCTTATCGAATTACCACAATAGTTTATGGGTTAGGCATTAGAGACAACCACATTCACTTAAGTAGGGCACCACATAATTCCGATGAGATGACACCGTATGAACTATGGTTTAGAGAAACCTAAGCTGTCATTTCTTAAAAGTTTGGGGCTGCGACGCTTATGTGAAAAAGTTTCAGGCTGATAAGCTCGAACCCAAAGCGGATAAATGCATCTTCATAGGACACCCAAAACAGTTGGGCATACCTCCTATCTCAGATCCGAAAGCAATATGGGATTGTTTCTAGAATCGGGTCCTTTCTCGAGGAAAAGTTTCTCTCGAAAGAATTGAGTGGGAGGATGGTGGAGACTTGATGAGGTTATTGAACCGTCTCTTCAACTAGTGTGTGGCAGGGCACAAGAAGTTGTTCCTGTGGCACCTACACCAATTGAAGTGGAAGCTTATGATGGTGATCATGAAACTTCAGATCAAGTCACTATCAAACCTCATAGGATGACAAGGATGCGTACTACTTCAGAGTGGTACATAATCCTGTCTTAGAAGTCATGTTGCTGGACAACAATGAACCTACGAGCTATGGAGAAGCGATGGTGGGCCTGGATTCCGATAAATGGCTCGAGGCCATAAAATCCGAGAGAGGATCCATGTATGAAAACAAAGTGTAGACTTTGGCAGAACGGCTCGATGGTCGTAAGGCTATTGAGTGCAGATGGATTTTAAAAGGAAGACGGACAATGATGGTAAATGTCACCATTAAGAAAGCTCGACTTGTCGTTAAGATGTTTTCCGACAAGTTCAAGGAGTTGACTATGATGAGACTTTCTCACTCGTAGCGATGCTAAGAGTCTGTTGGGATTATATTAGCGATTACTGCATTGTTTATGAAATCTTGCAGATAGGATGTCAAAAAACCATTGTTTCCTCGACGATTTTCTTGAGGAAAGGTTGTATGTGATACAACCGGAAGGTTTTGTCAATCCTGAAAAGATGCTAATAAGTATGCAAAGCTCCAGCAATCCTTCTGAGGACTGGAGTAAGCATCTCGGAGTTGGAATGTACGCTTTGATGAGATGATCAAAGGTGTTGGGTTTATATAAAGTTTATGAGAAACTTGTATTTCCAAAGAAGTGAGTGGGAGCACTATAGAATTTCTGATGAGTATATGTTGTTGACATATTGTTGATCAGAAATGATGTAGAATTTCTGGAAAGCATATAGGGTTATTTGGAAAGTGTTTTCAATGGAAAACCTGGATTAAGCTACTTGAGCATTGAGCATCAAGATCTATAAGGATAGATCAAAACGCTTAATGGTACTTTCAAATGAGCACATGCCTTGACGTGATCTTGAAGGTGTTCAAGATGGATCAGTCAAAGAAGGAGTTCTTGCCTGAGTTGTAAGGTATGAAGTTAAGACTTAAAGCTCGACCGCGGCAGAATAGAGAGAAAGGACGAAAGTCGTCCCCTATGCTTGAGACGTAGGCTCTACAGTATGCTATGCTGTGTACCGCACCTGAAGTGTGCCTTGCCGTGAGTCAGTCAAGGGGTACAAGAGTGATCCAAGAATGGATCACAGGAAAGTGGTCAAAGTTATCCTTAGTAACTAGTGGACTAAGGAATTTTCTCGATTATGGAGGTGGTAAAAGAGTTCGTCGTAAAGGGTTACGTCGATGCAAGCTTAACACCTATCCGGATAGCTCTGAGTAGAGATACCGGATACGTATAATGGAGCAACAATTTAGAATAGCTCCAAGTAGAACAGTTATTTGGAATAGCTCCAAATAGAACGTGGTAGCTACATCTAGGAGATGACATAGAGATTTGTAAAGCACACACGGATCTGAAAGGTTCAGACCCGTTGACTAAAACCTCTCTCACAAGCAACATGATCAAACCCAGAACTCATTGAGTGTTAATCACATGGTAAAAGTGAACTAGATTATTGACTCTAGTAAACTCTTTGGGTGTTAGTCACATGGTGATGTGACCTGTGAGTGTTAATCACATGGCGATGTGAACTAGATTATTGACTCTAGTGCAAGTGGGAGACTGTTCGAAATATGCCCTAGAGGCAATAATAAATTGATTATTATTATATTTCCTTGTTCATGATAATCGTTTATTATCCATGCTATAATTGTATTGATAGGAAACTCAGATGCATGTGTGGATACATAGACAACACCATGTCCCTAGTAAGCCTCTAGTTGACTAGCTCGTTGATCAATAGATGGTTACGGTTTCCTGACCATGGACATTGGATGTCATTGATAACGGGATCACATCATTGGGAGAATGATGTGATGGACAAGACCCAATCCTAAGCATAGCACAAAGATCGTGTAGTTCGTATGCTAAAGCTTTTCTAATGTCAAGTATCATTTCCTTAGACCATGAGATTGTGCAACTCCCGGATACCGTAGGAGTGCTTTGGGTGTGCCAAACGTCACAACGTAACTGGGTGGCTATAAAGGTACATTACAGGTATCTCTGAAAGTGTCTGTTGGGTTGGCACGAATCGAGACTGGGATTTGTCACTCCGTGTAAGCGGAGAGGTATCTCTGGGCCCACTCGGTAGGACATCATGATATGCGCAATGTGACCAAGGAGTTGATCACGGGATGATGTGTTACGGAACGAGTAAAGAGACTTGCCGGTAACGAGATTGAACTAGGTATTTGGATACCGACGATCGAATCTCGGGCAAGTAACATACCGATAGACAAAGGGAATTGTATATGGGATTGATTAAGTCCTTGACATCGTGGTTCATCCGATGAGATCATCGTGGAACATGTGGGAGCCAACATGGGTATCCAGATCCCGCTGTTGGTTATTGACCGGAGAACGTCTCGGTCATGTCTGCATGTCTCCCGAACCCGTAGGGTCTACACACTTAAGGTTCGGTGACGCTAGGGTTATAGATATATTAGTATGCGGTAACCCGAAAGTTTTTCGGAGTCCCGGATGAGATCCCGGACGTCACGAGGAGTTCCGGAATGGTCCGGAGGTAAAGAATTATATATAGGAAATGCTATTTCGGCCATCGGGACAAGTTTCGGGGTCACCGGTATTGTACCGAGACCACCGGAAGGGTCCCGGGGGTCCACCGGGTGGGGCCACCTGCCCCGGGGGGCCACATGGGCTGTAGGGGGTGTGCCTTGGCCTATATGGGCCAAGGGCACCAGCCCCAAGAGGCCCATGCGCCAAGAGAGAGAAAAAAAGGGGAGAGTCCTAAAGGGGGAAGGCACCTCCGAGGTGCCTTGGGGAGGATGGACTCCTCCCCCCCTTGGCCGCACCCTTCCTTGGAGGAAGGGGCAAGGGCTGCGCCTCCCCCCTCTCCCTTGGCCCTATATATAGTGGGGAAAAGGAGGAGCAACCATACCTAAGGCCTGGCGCCTCCCTCTCCCTCCCGTGACACATCTCCCTCCTCCCGCAGCGCTTAGCGAAGCCCTGTTGGAATCCCGCTACTTCCACCATGCCGTCGTGCTGCTGGATCTCCATCAACCTCTCCCTCCTCCTTGCTGGATAAAGGCGTGGGAGACGTCTCCGTTCCGTACGTGTGTTGAACGCGGAGCTGCCGTCCGTTCGGCGCTAGGATTATCGGTGATTTGGATCACGACGAGTACGACTCCATCAACCCCGTTCTCTTGAACGCTTCCGCGCGCGATCTACAAGGGTATGTAGATCCAATCCTCCCTCGTTGCTAGATGACTCCATAGATTGATCTTGGTGACACGTAGGAAAATTTTGAATTTCTGCTACGTTCCCCAACATCTGATTATGAAGATGAAAGTGATGATGAAGAATCACTTGTTATTCCTGAAGGTTATTTATTTGATCAAGATGTTTCTTTAGCTATTTTAGCTTGCAAAGATAGATATGAACTCAAAAGGTTATTAGCTAAATGGAATAAGAAATCTCTAAATGCTAGGATGAGACCTGACCCTGCTTTTGCTACTTCACCTATCTGTGTTGCTGATAAGGATTATGAATTCTCTGTTGATCCTGATATAATTACTTTTGTAGAATCTGATCGTTTTCATGGCTATGAATCTTAAACTGTTGTAGCACATCTTACTAAATTAAATGATATAGCCACCCTGTTCACTAATGATGAGAGATCTCGCTACTTTTATATCCTTAAATTATTTCCGTTCTCATTAAAGGGTGATGCTAAAATATGGTTCAATTCTCTTGATCCTGGTTGTGTGCGTAGTCCCCAGGATATGATCTATTACTTCTCTGCTAAATATTTCCCCGCTCATAAGAAACAAGCTGCTTTAAAGGAAATATACAACTTTGTGCAAATTAAAGAAGAGAGTCTCCCACAAGCTTGGGGGAGGCTTCTCAAGTTACTTAATGCTTTGCCTGATCATCCTCTTAATAAAAATGAAATACTTGATATCTTTTATAATGGACTAACTGATGCTTCTAGAGATTACCTGGATAGTTGTGCTGGTTCTCTTTTTAGGGAAAGAACACCGGATGAAGCTAAAATTCTATTAAATAATATGTTGACAAATGAAAATGATTGGACACCTCCGGCGCCAGCTCCTGCTCCAATTAATGATCCTATTCCTAAACCAACTCCGAAGAAGAGAGGTATTCTATTTCTCAGTCCTGAAGATATGCAAGAGGCAAAGAAATCTATGAAAGAAAAAGGTATTAAAGCTAAAGATGTTAAGAATTTACCTCCTATTGAAGAAATACATGGTCTTAATTTACCGCCTATTGAAGAAACATATGATCTTAATCCTTTATTTATTGAAGAACCTCCAGACCCCGATAACCCGACAGAGGTAGTAAAGGTAAATTATCTCTATAGATATGATAAAGCTGAAATCCCTCCTACTAAAATTACTAGTCAATGCTTGGATGAGTTTGATAATTTTATGTTTAAGAAAGAAGACTGCTTATTTTGGTAGACAATTAAAACAAGATGCTGATATGATTAAATACTTAGGTGATTATATGGCTAATATTAAAGGTGAACTTAAACTTGTTAGCAAACATGCTTATATGGTTACCACTCAAGTAGAACAAGTACTTAAAGCTCAAAAAGAATTGCTCAATGAGATGAATAGTAAGAAAAATAATTATGTTGCTAAAGTGGCCACTAGAACTGGTAGAATGACTCAGGAACCTTTGTATCCTGAAGGCCACCCTAAGAGAATTGAGCAAGATTCTCAGAGAAATAATATTGATGCACCTAGTTTTTCTAAAAAGAAGAAAAAGAAAAATGATAGAACTATGCAAACTTCTAATGAACCTATTGCTGAACCACCTGATAATCCAAATGATATATCTATGTCTGATGCTGAAACACAATCTGGCAATGAACATGAAACTAATGAAAATGCTAATGATGATGTTCATAATCATGCTCAACCTAGTAATGATAATGATGTAGAAATTGAACCTACTGTTGATCTTGATAACCCACAATCAAAGAATCAACGTTATCATAAGAAAGACTTTGTTGCTAGGAAACATGGTAAAGAAAGAGAGCCTTGGGTTCCGAAACCCATGTCTTTTCCTCCCAAACCATCCAAGAAAAAGGGGATGAGGATTTTGAGCGCTTTGCTGAAATGATTAGACCTATCTTTTTGCGTATGCGATTAACTGATATGCTCAAAACCAATCCTTATGCTAAGTACATGAAAGATATTATTACAAATAAGAGAAAGATAATGGAAGCTGAAATTTCCACCATGCTTGCTAATTATACTTTTAAGGGTGGAATAGCAAAGAAACTTGGAGATCCAGGAGTACCTACTATACCATGCTCCATTAAAAGAAACTATGTTAAAACTGCTTTATGTGATCTTGGAGCTGGTGTTAGTGTTATGCCTCTCTCTTTATATCGTAGACTTGATTTGAATAAGTTGACACCTACTGAAATATCTTTGCAAATGGCAAATAAACCAACTGCTATACCTGTCGGTATTGGTGAGGACGTGCTTGTTGTGATTGCAAACGTTACTATTTTAACGGACTTTGTTATTCTTGATATTCCCGTGGACGATAGTATGTCTATTATTCTTGGAAGACCTTTTCTTAATACTGCAGGGGCTGTTATTGATTGCAACAATGGCAATGTCACTTTTCATGTTAATGGTAATGATCATATGGTACACTTTCCGAGGAAACAACCTCAAGTTCATAGTATCGATTCTATCAGAAAAATTACATCGATTATATTTGGAGGTTTTGAATTTCCTCTTCCTACTGTCAAGAAGAAATATGATATACTTATTATTTGGGAAGTGCATGTCCCCGTTGAGGTTACCTAGTGTTATTCGAAATTTCTCCGGTTTCATGTTAATCGGAATGAGTTTGTTAACAAGACTTGATCAACCTTGTTAGTGGATTCCTTTTGACAAGCATGAGATGGACGAAACTAGAAGCACAACCTTCTGTACCCCACTTTTACTTTCTGTTATTTAGTTGAAATAAAGTAAAAATAAATAATTTCCTGTCTGTTATCTGATTATCTGTGCAATATAAAAATACCTCAAAAATAAAAGTTCTCCAAATGCCCAGAAAATTAAATATGATTTTTATAGAATATTTGAGGATTTATGGAACAAAGAACACACCAAGAGGGCCAACCACCTTGCCACGAGGGTGGAGGGCGCGCCCACCCCCCTAGGGCGCGCCCCCCTGCCTCGTGGGCCCATGGTAGCCCTCCTCCACTTATTCTTTCAGCCACACACTTCATCTTCCTCCCCCAAACACGAAAAACCAGCTCAAACCCGAGTCCAAGCTTGTTTTGCTGCCATTTTCGATCTCCTTGCTCAAAGCACCTCTCACAAAACTGCTTGGGGAGATTGTTCCTTGGTATGTGACTCCTCCATTGGTCCAATTAGTTTTTATTCTACTGCTTTATTCATTGCAAATTTTTTCTACTTAGGTGACCCTGTTCTTGAGCTTGCATGTCAAATTTATACGGTCAAAAGTAGTTTTTATGCATGATATAGGCTCTAGGCACTTGTAGGAGTAGTTGCTATCAATATTATTGAGTTTGGTTTACTTTTATTTTGAAGTTACTAAAAATTTCAGAATTTTTCAGAAAATGATGAGGAGATTATTGAGGGGCTCATCGAGCCAAAGCTCGAAGGAAAAGGCACCGAAGCCTAAGTATAATTTGCCGCGCACCGTGGAGGTTCGGGCGTGTGAATGGCCTTCCGAGGATTTATTTAGAGCAGCCGGGATTTATGAAGATTTTCATGAATTAGCTCATAATGCAGGCCTCACCGCTTTCCTCCACGACCAATGCGATCAGTATCACTTACTCACAAATACCTTTGTGCAAAACTTTCATTTTCATTCTAGGAACTCACCACCTACGGTGGAATTTCATTTATATGATGAGCATAAGGAGATGTCACTTTATGATTTCTGTCGGCTTTGTTTAGTCCCTTTTGGGGGCAAGAGAGAAGAACCACATCATGATGATGTGGAGGGATTTATTAATACTATCACTGTAGGGGA
Source organism: Triticum urartu (assembly GCF_056163025.1). NCBI lineage: Eukaryota > Viridiplantae > Streptophyta > Magnoliopsida > Poales > Poaceae > Triticum > Triticum urartu. Next base: position 524,854,121 of record NC_141877.1, on the reverse strand, counting down.
AACTAGGATGGTTTCCGATGCACGAATCACTAGCATACATTTTCCTGTTTTACGTTACTTTGCATTATTTGCTAGTCATTTCTTAATTGGACGCGGAAACTGTGGAAACCTTAGTATCCCTGATATAATTATTATGCTCCAAGGTTTATACACTGATAACACTTTTAGTATGGGTGGCATTATTTCTTGACGGTTAAGTATGAACCGTACTAAGGGCCCCATCTTTGGAGGCATCTATGCTACACGCCTAGCTGCAGATTTTAACATACCTATTAGGCATGTTGAGAAGGAAGAAAAGGTGCTGCCTCGTGTTTATTTAGATTATAAAAGTATGGTGGCACATGATTTTATTGTTAAAAATAGGGCAAGAAAGCTTAAATATCAATTGTTCTTTAATAAACATCATCCTGAGACTATTACCTTGCCTGCTCCTTCTTCGTTTGATTTGCCTATAGGCACATACCTTGTTCCGTTGACGGCTATCCACGCCTACCGGAACCCTGCACCAGCCGAGGAGCCAGAACCGGAACCACAATTTGATCCTTCACGACAGTCTTACTATCAGAGGGATCCGGAGATGATTGCCAGCCAGTGGAAATCGGAGCCTTCTTCTTCCTCATCGCAGTACGACCCCAACTATTATTATGGATATCCGCCAGGCCAGCTGTGGCCATAGACCAACTTAGGCCAAAAGCCTAAGCTTGGGGGGTACGTATTTCTCACTGACATTACATTTATGTTCACACACAATTGCTAGATGTCGGTGCTCATACTTTTTCATTGTATCATCCATGCTAGTTTATTTCCTTTTATGCTTTCTTCTTGTGTGTTTAATAAACCTTAAAAACGAAAAAAATTAGTTGTATCTTTTAATTAATTTACTTTCCATGCTTGTAGTAGTAATTAAAATGAAAACCCAAAAATATTTCCTTTTCTTCTTTTGCTTGTTCAGAGCTTTCCCGTGTAAATAGTTTTATTTCTTTTCTTTGGGGTCAGTAGGAGAAGACCATGATTAAATTGTTGAAGTGGCTCTTATAAGATTTATTGTTGATTTAACCAAGAGCCCATATTGCTTTGTCTTCTCCTGTTTATTGAATGCTCACAGATTCCAGCTTAGTCCAATGCACGTGCACTCTTATTATTATTCACATCGTTCGGTCGTGCAAATGAAAGGCAATTATGATGATATATGATGGACTGACTGAGATGAGAAAAGCTGGTACGAACTCGACCTCTTTTGTTTTTGTAAATATGATGAGTTCAACGTTCTTGATTCTGCTTATTATGAATAAACATGTTTGCAATGACAATTAGATATCATAGTTGCTTGTGCCATGCTTGATTAGCTATGAGTTATAATGGTTTACCTTGCGTGCCAACATGCTATTAAAATGGTTATGATGTGGTATGATAGGGTGGTATCCTCATCTGAATGATTTAAGTGACTTGACTTGGCACATGTTCACGCATGTAGTTGAAACAAATCAACATAGCCTTCATGATATTTATGTTCATGGTGGATTATATCCTACTCATGCTTGCATCCAATGTTTATTAATTTTAATGCATGTACATGGCTGTTGTCGCTCTCTAGTTGGTCGCTTCCCAGTCTTTTGCTAGCCTTCACCTGTACTAAGCGGGAATACTGCTTGTGCATCCAATCCCTTAAACCCCAAAATTATTCCAGATGAGTCCACTATACCTTCCTATATGCGGTATCTACCTGTCGTTCCAAGTAAATTTGTATGTGCCAAACTCTAAACCTTCAAATAATTATCCTGTTTTGTATGCTCGAATAGCTCATGTATCAACTAGGGCTGTCCGTATCTTCCATTTTAGGCGGGTTATTCTCAAGAGGAGTGGACTCCGCTCCTCACTCACGAGATAAAGGGCTGGTCACCGGGATACCCAGTCCCATGCTTTATGCAAACTAAATCATAAATAATTGCAAACAAAACTCCCCCTGGGACCTGATGTATGTTAGAGGCACTCGTTGTTTCGAGCAAGCCATGGATTGATGTTTGTTGGTGGAGGGGGAGTATAAACTTTACCATTCTGTTTGGGAACCGCCTATAATGTGTGTAGCATGGAAGATATCGTCATCTCTTGGTTGTTATGTTGACAATGAAAGTATACCGCTCGAAATGTTATCCACCTCTATTTCAAAACGAGCTCTGGCACCTCTACAAATCCCTACTTCCCTCTGCGAAGGGCCTATCTATTTGCTTTTATGTTGAGTCATCACCCTCTTATTAAAAAGCACCAGCTGGAGAGCACCGCTGTCATTTGCATTCATTACTGTTAATTTATATTGGGTGTGACTATGATTTGATCTCTTTTACCATGAATTACAATGTCTAGTTAGTCCTTTATCTTTAAAGGTGCTCTACATTTATGTTTTGCGGTCTCAAAAAGGGCTAGCGAGATACCATCTTGTTATATCATATTATGATTGTTTTGAGAAAGTGTTCTCGTCCGAGATTTATTATTATAACGTGCTAGTTGATTATGTAATTGATATGGGTAATCATGAGACCTGAGAACTATTGCAAATGTGGTTAGTTATAATCTTTGTTGAAATCATGAATGCTAGCTTGACATATTTATAACAACAAGAGCAAACAGAGTTTGTAAAAGTTTTTCTTTATTTCTTTCAGTTTGTCAACTGAATTGCTTGAGGACAAGCAAGGGTTTAAGCTTGGGGGAGTTGATACGTCTCCATCGTATCTACTTTTCCAAACACTTTTGCCCTTGTTTTGGACTCTAACTTGTATGATTTGAATGGAACTAACCCAGACTGACGCTGTTTTCAGCAGAATTGCCATGATGTTGTTTTATGTGTAGAAAACAAAAGTTCTCGGAATGACCTAAAACTCCACGGAATATCTTACAATAAATAATAAAAAATCCTCGCCAAAGATGAAGACCAGGGGGCCCACACCCTTCTCACCAGGGTGGGCCCCCCCTAGGGCGCGCCCCCTACCTCGTTGGCCCCCTGGAGAACCCCCCCCCCCCCCGACTCCAACTCCAACTCTATATAACTGCTTTCAGGGAGAAAAAAATAGGAGAGAAGAAATCACCACGTTTTACGATACGGAGCCACCGCCAAGCCCTAAAACCTCTCGGGAGGGATGATCTGGAGTCCGTTCGGGGCTCCGGAGAGGGGGATTCGTCGCCGTCGTCATCATCAACCATCCTCCATCACCAATTTCATGATGCTCACTGCCGTGCGTGAGTAATTCCATCATAGGCTTTCTAGACGGTGATGGGTTGGATGAGATTCACCATGTAATCGAGTTAGTTTTGTTAGGGTTTGATCCCTAGTATCCACTATGTTCTGAGATTGATGTTGCTATGACTTTGCTATGCTTAATGATTGTCACTAGGGCCCGAGTGCCATGATTTCAGATCTGAACCTATTATGTTTTCATCAATATATGAGAGTTCTAGATCCTATCTTGCAAGTCTATAGTCACCTATTATGTGTTATGATCCGTTAACCCCGAAGTGACAATAATCGGGATACTTACCGGTGATGACCGTAGTTTGAGGAGTTCATGTATTCACTATGTGCTAATGCTCTGTTCCGGTTCTCTATTAAAAGGAGGCCTTAATATCCCTTAGTTTCCATTAGGACCCCGCTGCCACGGGAGGATAGGACAAAAGATGTCATGCAAGTTCTTTTCCATAAGCACGTATGACTATATTCGGAATACATGCCTACATTACATTGATGAATTGGAGCTAGTTCTGTGTCACCCTATGTTATGACTATTACATGATGAACCGCATTCGGCATAATTATCCATCATTGATCCAATGCCTACGAGCTTTCCATATACTGGTTTACGCTTATTTACTTTCCCGTTGCTATTGTTGCAATCACTACAAAATACCAAAAACATTACTTTGCTTTCATTACTCTTTTGTTACCGTTACCATCACTATCATATTACTTTGCTACTAAACACTTTGCTGCAGATACTAAGTTTCCAGGTGTGGTTGAATTGAAAACTCAGCTGCTAATACTTGAGAATATTCTTTGGCTCCCCTTGTGTCGAATCAATAAATTTGGGTTGATTACTCTACCCTCGAAAGTTGTTGCGATCCCCTATACTAATGGGTTATCAGCGTACGTACATGACCGGGAAACGGCCCTTCGTTAATGCGGAGGAATCCCGAAGATTCCGATTAGTCATATCGAGTGGTTGACCAGTCTCTCGCTATATCATGATAGTCAGTTTTCGGCTTTCTCTACTGAGGTGCACATCCGAATGAACCAGGGCACAATCACAGTAGTTCTCCCAGTGCTACCTTAGACGATATAACGGAACGTAAGGTACCAAAACGTGAGAGCCGGGCAAACCCAACATTTGACCAAAGACATGATTCGGAGCTGATGCATATAGGGCCAAACTCGCGACGCCAAACAATCCCTAAGGTGTTTGGTCTTTATAACATATACCGGGCTAAACAATGCCCTTTATAAGAAACCCCATGTGTCCGGGTACATGCAAAATCCTGGCGTGGCCACATGCCAATAATGCCGGCATCCTTCTCGGTTGTGTGGAGTATCTGGAGGATGTGAGCAACAAGAGACAGTAAAAAAGGTTTACGCAGGGCCTTAATCTAAAAAGAAACCTTTGCGCGGGTCCCTGCTGCACGTTTGCGCCTGTGTCTCCATTGTGTCGTGTCCTGGACGGGTGTAGCACGATTGTAACCTTCAAAAAGAAAGAACTTAGGTGAAATTTGCCGTGTCAAAAAGAAGAATGAATTATCAGAATTCCAGAGAAGCCTAGTTGAGCTGGGTTGGCCCTGATTACACGTGGGAAGCCCCTGGTATCGTGTTATGAGGGTTCGAAAACCAATCTCATGCATGTATGATGGAACGCCAGACTCGTCTAACTGTGTCCGTGGTCGTGACGACCTGCCATTGTTTCTGGTTGGTGAGGCCATCTAGTGTGCGGCTGTTAAAGCCGCCACGTCCTCTTTCGTACGTGAAGAACGGTTGGTATTTCCGCTAATTGTAATGATGCCTCGGGACCGGGCATCTTAAGCTTGAGTAAAGCATAATGCGGTATTGCGTTAAAATGAGTGAAAGCTGCCCTTCTGAGTAGTGCTTGAAAATCACTTCGGAATGGAGCGATGTGAAAAGTTAACGTTTCACTTCGGAAGTTATCGGGAGAACCGAATACCACCTCTAGTAGTAGAGAGCCCGTGCAGTGGGCCTCTTGGCCTGGTATTACTCCATTGAAGGTAGTATTACTATGGCTTATTTGTGTTGGGTCTATCCCCATTTTGCGGACTGTGTCCTGATATATCAGATTTAGATCACTGCCGCCGTCCATTAGGACCCTTGTGAAATGGTACCCGTTTATTATTGGGTCTAACACCAAGGCCGTCAGTCCTTCGCGCCGGATATTTGTATTGTGATCCCTACGATCAAAAATGATCGGGCAGGCCAACCAGGGGTTGAGCGTAGGGGTGACGGGCTTAATAGCGCGTGTGCATCGAGGTGCGTGATTGCTTCTCCCCTTTGTCACCTAGATCACATTTACTATTTTGACCTCTGGTGGGAACTTTTTTTATCCTCCGGCACTTTGCTGGCGAGGCTCATCCTCGTCTACGCTAGGTGTCTCTTCCCCTTTGTGTTCGGCGTTTAGCTTACCGGCCTGCTTGAAGACCTAACATTCTCTATGGGTATGATTTGCAGGTTTGTCTGGGGTGCCGTGAATCTGACAGAGTTTGTCAAGAATTTTGTTTAGGCCAGACTGTCCTTCTCTGCTGCCTTTGAAAGGCTTTTTCCGCTGACCTGGTAGAGAGCCCCTGAATCCGGCATTTACCGCCGTGTTATCTGGGCTACCTTCTTTATTTCGATGCTTGTTTTTGTTGCGTCGTGGTTTACCATTGCCATCCCTGACTTCGGATGTGCTTGGGTCGCTGGTGCTGCTACGGGCCAACCAGCTGTCCTCACCGAGGCTTGTTAAGGCTGCCATTGTTCTCAGTTTTTCTTGACCGAGGTGTCTGGCGAGCCATTCAACTCAGACGTTGTGTTTGAGAGCTTCTAAGGCTTTGGCGTCCGGACGGTTGACAATTTGGTTCTTCATAGTGAGGAACCTGTTACAAAGATTTCGGGCGGACTCTCAGGACTGTTGGATTATATGACGTAAATCGTCTGCATCCGGTGGTCGGACATAAGTCCCTTGAAAATTGGCCCGGAAAGCATCCTCGAGCTCCTCCCAACTTCCGATTGAGTTTTCGGGGAGGCTTTTCAGCCAGTGCCTAGCTGGCCCTTTAAGCTTGAGGGGCAAGTATTTAATGGCATGGAGATCGTCTCCATGAGCCATATGGATGTGGAGGATGAAGTCCTCTATCCATACTCCAGGGTCTGTGGTTCCGTCGTACGCCTCTATGTTCACCGGTTTAAATCCTTCTGGGAATACATGACCCATCACCTCATCAGTGAAACATAAGGGGTGTGCGGCACCCCTATATTGGGATGCGCCATGGTGTTCGGACAATTGTAGTATTCGGTGATGGTTGTGTACCGTAGCGTGCTTCCTAGATCCGTAGATAGATCTGGTCGCGCCGGATTTTTGACACAAGTTTTCACGTAGATCATGTGTTGACTTATGCGTGACTTTGCTAGCCGCTCTATTGTGTTCATAGGGTGGTGGATCCGGCCGGTTGGCCGTATCACTTTTCGGATGTATGGGCTCTAAGGCCTCATCGTCGAATTCGGGTAATAGCTTGTGCTTTGGGTAGCTTTTTGGATGGTAACTTCCACCATACTTTGTTATTTTGTTCCACTTGCTGTTGAGCGTATCTTGTGCGACCTTGAGCCTTTGCTTCTGTTTCTTCAGGCTCCTTGGTTTGGCAGTAAGCCTTCTGCAGAGGTTCTCTTGCTCCAAGTGTGTTTCCGGGATGATGGGTGCATCTTCATCCGGACTGCTTTCTTCCCTAGATGGGGATTGATGAGGCTTATCTTTGGCGTCCTCGTGTTCGGATGTCGGATCCGCACTATGTTTGCAGTTTGCATCTTGATCGTTTTCTGCCACCGGGGTGGTGCAGTTGTCGTCTCTTCCAGAGTCGCGTGGACTATTATTATCGTTGTTCTTGCTATGGTGGGGCTTAGAGCGGCGCCGTTGACGTCGGCGCTTGGGTTTCTTCTTAGAGGTGTCATCCTCCGTCTTCTCATCGGCATTTGCTTCTTTGGGGGTGTCCACCATGTATATATCATATGATGAGGTGGCGGTCCAGTGCCCTGAGGGTGGTGGATCCTGTTCATCTCCGGCTTCGTCGTCCATACCGTCGAAGTCTTCGGAGCCGAAGTCGAGCATGTCGGTTAAGTCGTCGACAGTGGCTACTAAGTGGGTGGTGGGTGGGCAGCGAATTTCCTCGTCGCCCGCATCCCATTCTAGCCGGACATAGTTCGGCCAAGGTTCTCCTGACAGGGAGAGAGACCTTAAAGAATTTAGCACATCCTCGAAGGGTGGGTGCTGAAAGATGTCCACGGAGGTGAACTCCATGTTCGGCGCCCAATCGGATTCGACGGGCACGGATATAAGCGGCTCAGAGTCCGTGGCCGCAGATGAATCCAGTGGTTTGGCGACACGGCTCTCATAGGGGGTGAACTCAGTATCCGGCTCTATCGCCACTGAGTGTGCGGCCTCCATGGCGGGGTCCATACCTCCTCTCTCGGATGGCGCGACTTGCTTCGGATTGATGGACAGAGTAGCTCCGGATGCGATCTCCCGAATATTGTCCGACGGCAGAGTTACGTCATGCTCGTCAAGACTGTACGGCGCGTCCGACATGGGATCGAATCCGTCGAAGATCAAGTCTCCACGGATGTTGGCCGTGTAGTTCAAGTTTTCAAATCTGACCTGATGGCCAGAGGCGTAGCTCTCAATCTGCTCCAGCTGGCCAAGCGAATTGGCCCACAGTGCAAAGCCGCCGAATATGAAGATCTATCCGGGGAGGAAAGCCTCACCCTGGACCGCATCGCTAGCGATGATCGAAGGAGCCATCAAGCCTTGTGGTGATGACATAGTAGAACTCTCAATGAAAACACCAATGTCGATGTCAAAACCGGCGGATCTCAGGTAGGGGGTCCCGAACTGTGCGTCTAAGGCTGATGGTAACAGGAGGCAGGGGACATGATGTTTTACCCAGGTTCGGGCCCTCTTGATAGAGGTAAAACCCTACGTCCTGCTTGATTGTTCTTGATGATATTAGTATTACAAGAGTAGATCTACCACGAGATCAGAGAGGCTAAACCCTAGAAGCTAGCCTATGATATGATTGTATTTTGTCCTATGGACTAAAACCCTCTGGTTTATATAGACACCGGAGGGGGCTAGGGTTACACAAGGTCGGTTACAAAGGAGGAGATATCCATATCCGTATTGCCTAGCTTGCCTTCCACGCCAAGTAGAGTCCCATCCGGACACGGGACGAAGTCTTCAATCTTGTATCTTCACAGTCCAACAGTCCGGCCAAGGAATATAGTCCGGCTGTCCGGAGACCCCCTTATCCAGGACTCCCTCAATGAGGAACTCTGGAATGGTCCGGAGATAAAGTTTGATATATGGGATAATAGAGTTTGGTCTCCAGAAGGGTTCCGGAATTCACCGGAAGGGTTTCCGGATGTTTCCAGAAATGTTTGGCTACGAGAACACTTTATTTGGGCCAAAGGGGAAAGCCCACAAGGTTTTTGGAAAGCACAAAAGAAAGTTTTGCGGAGTCCAGGGGCCAGACACCAGGTTCCCTGGCGTCTGGTTCCAGACGCCAGGAACCCTGGCGTCTGGCCCTGGAGTCCGAGAAGGACTCTTGCCTTTCGGGTGAAACCGACTTTGTGGAGGCTTTTAATCCAAGTTTCCACCCGAAGGCTCAATATATAAATAGAGGGGTAGGGCTAGCACCCAAGACACATCAAGAAACACCAAGCCGTCTGCCGGCTACCCCGTCCCCTCTAGTTTATCCTCCATCATAGTTTCCGTAGTGCTTAGGCAAAGCCCTACGGAGATTGTTCTTCACCAACACCGTCACCACGCCGTCGTGCTGCCGGAACTCGTCTACTACTTCGCCCCTCTTGCTGAATCGCGAAGGCGAGGTCGTCATCGAGATGAACGTGTGATGAACGCGGACCGTACGTTCGGTACTTGATCGGGACGGATCATGAAGTTGTACGACTACATCAACCGTGTTAATAAACGCTTCCAGTTATGGTCTACGAGGGTACGTAGACAACACTCTCCCCTCTCGTTGCAATGCATCACCATGATATTGCGTGTGCGTAGGAAATTTTTGAAATTACTATGTTCCCCAACAATGGCATCCGAGCCAGGTTTATGCGTAGATGTTATATGCATGAGTAGAACACAAGTGAGTTGTGGGCGATAAAAGTCATACTGCTTACCAGCATGTCATACTTTGGTTCGGCGGTATTGTTGGATGAAGCGGCCCGGACCGACATTATGCGTACGTGATAACCCACAAGTATAGGGGATCGCAATAGTTTTCGTTAAGTAAGAGTGTCGAACCCAACGAGGAGCTAAAGGCAGAACAAATATTCCCTCAACTTCTATCGACCACCAATACAACTCTACGCACGCTTGATGTTCGCTTTACCGAGAACAAGTATGAAACTAGAAGTACTTTGTAGGTGTTGTTGGATAGGTTTGCAAGATAATAAAGAGCATGTAAATAAAAAGTAGGGGCTGTTTAGATAAAGACACAACTAAGTTAGTTTTAGTAGAGAGCTTGTTATCAAGAGAAAGTTATTTGTACCTAGGCAATCGATAACTAGGCCATTAATCATTATTACAATTTTATTTGAGGGAAAGGCATAAGCTAACATACTTTCTATACTTGGATCATATGCACTTATGATTGGAACTCTAGTAAGCATCCGCAACTACTAAAGATTCATTAAGGTAAAACCCAACCATAGCATTAAACCATCAAGTCCCCTTTATCCCATACGCAAACAACCTACTTACTCGGGTCTGTGCTTCTGTCACTCACGCCACCCACCATAAGCAAATCATGAACATATTGCAAACCCTACAGTGGGGATCCCTCATGCTTGCGCGACACGGAGAGCACCATAGGACAACACCAATAATAAAACATGCAACTCAAACCAATCTTGATCATCAAATAGCCATTAGGACAAAACGGATCTACTCAAACATCATAGGATAGCCATACATCATAGGGAAATAATATATAGCGTTGAGCACCATGTTTAAGTAGAGATTACAATGGGTAAGAGAGAGGTTACACCACTGCATAGAGGGGGGAAGAGTTGGTGGTGAAGGCAGTGAAGTTGTTGGTGAAGATGACGGTGATGATGATGGCCCCCGGTGGCACTCCGGCGCCACCGGAAGCAAGGGGAGAGGGCCCCCCTTCTTCTTCTTCTTCCTTGACCTCCTCCCTAGATGGGAGAAGGGTTTCCCCTCTGGTCCTTGGCCTCCATGGCGTGGGAGGGGCGAGAGCCCCTCCGAGATTGGATCTGTCTCTCTGTCTCTCTTTGTTTCTGTGTTCTCCCCTGGCTCTGTTTCACTGTTTCATGTATATATGGAGATCCGTAACTCCGATCGGCCTGAAACCTTCGCCGTGATTTTTTTCTGAAAATTAGCTTTCTTGTGGCAAAACAAGAGCGTCAACCTCCTTACGGGTGGCTCACGAGGGTAGGGGGCGCGCCCAGGGGGGCAAGCGCGCCCAGGGGGGCAGGCGCGCCCCCCTGCCTCGTGACCACCTCGGGCACCGTCTCGTGTAGATTTTTCTTCCGGAATTTTCCAAATATTCCAAAAAGTATCTCCGTCCGTTTTTATCCCGTTTGGACTCCGTTTGATATGGATATTCTGGGAAACCAAAAACATGGAAGAGACAGGAACTGGCACTGGGCACTGGATCAATATGTTAGTCCCAAAAATAGTATAAAAAGTTGCCAAAAGTATATCAAAGTTGTAGAATATTGGCATGGAACAATCAAAAATTGTAGATATGACGGAGACGTATCAGCATCCCCAAGCTTAATTCCTGCTCGTCCTCGAGTAGGTAAATGATAAAAAAAGATAATTTTTGATGTGGAATGCTATCTAGCATAATCTTGATCATATGTCTAATCATTGCATGAATATTAAGACACGAGTGATTCAAAGCAATAGTCTATCATTTGACATAAAAACAATAATAATTCAAGCCTACTAATAAAGCAATCATGTCTTTTGAAAATAACAAGGCCAAAGAAAGTTATCCCTACAAAATCATATAGTCTGGCTATGCTCCATCTTCACCACACAAAATACTCACATCATGCACAACCCCGATGACAAGCCAAGCAATTATTTCATACTTTTGATGTTCTCAAACATTTTCAACTTTCACGCAATACATGAGCGTGAGCAATGGACATAGCACTATAGGTGGAATAGAATGGTGGTTGTGGAGAAGACAAAAAGGAGAAGATAGCCTCACATCAACTAGGCGTATCAACGGGCTATGGAGATGCCCATCAATAGATATCAATGTGAGTGAGTAGGGATTGCAATGCAACGGATGCACTAGAGCTATAAGTATATGAAAGCTCTAACTGAAACTAAGTGGGTGTGCATCCAACTTGCTTGCTCGTGAAGACCTAGGGCATTTGAGGAAGCCCATCGTTGGAATATACAAGCCAAGTTCTATAATGAAAATTCCCACTAGTACATGAAAGTGATAATTCAAGAGACTCTCTATATGAAGAACATGGTGCTACTTTGAAGCACAAGTGTGGTAAAGGATAGTAACATTGCCCCTTCTCTCTTTTTCTCTCATTTTTTGTAGGCCTCTTTGGCCTCTCTCTTTTTTTTGGGGGGGGGGGCTTCTTTGGCCACTTTTATTTTGATAACCTCACATGGGACAATGTTCTAATAATGATGATCATCACACTTGTATTTACTTACAACTCAATATTACAACTCGATATCTAGAACAAAGATATGACTCTATATGAATGCCACCGGCGGTGTACCGGGATGTGCAATGATCTAGCGTAGCAATGACATCAAAAAACGGACAAGCCATGAAAGCATCATGCTAGTTATCTTACGATCATGCAAAGCAATATGACAATGAATGCTCAAGTCATGTATATGATGATGATGAAAGTTGCATGGCAATATATCTTGGAATGGCTATGGAAATGCCATGATAGGTAGGTATGGTGGCTATTTTGAGGAAGGTATATGGTGGGTTTACGGTACCGGCAAAAGTTGCGCGGTACTAGAGAGGCTAGCAATGATGGAAGGGTGAGAGTGCGTATAATCCATGGACTCAACATTAGTCATAAAGAACTCACATACTTATTGCAAAAATCTATTAGTCATCGAAAAAAAGTACTACGCGCATGCTCCTAGGGGGATAGATTGGTAGGAAAAGACCATCGCTCATCCCCGGCCGCCACTCATAAGGAAGACAATCAATAAATACCTCATGCTCCAACTTCGTTACATAACGGTTCACCATACGTGCATGCTACGGGAATCACAAACCTCAACACAAGTATTTCTACAATCCATAACTACCCACTATCATGACTCTAATATTACCATCTTTATATCGCAAAACTATTGCAAGGAATCAAACATATCATATTCAGTGATCTACAAGTTTTATGTAGGATTTTATGACTAACCATGTGAATGACCAGTTCCTGTCATCTCTCTAAATAGATATAAGTGAAGCAAGAGAGTTTAATTATTTCTACAAAATATATGCCCGTGCTCTAGCAAATCTATGTGAAGCAAAAGAGCATTCTGCAAATGGTGGTTGTCTATGTCAAGAGAAACAGGCAATCCAAACTTCAAATGATATAAGTGAAGCACATGAAGCATTCTATAAAGCCATACTCAAAAGATATAAGTGAAGTGAAAATAGCATTCTATAAATCAACCAAGGACTATCTCATACCAGCATGGTGCATAAAAGAAAAATTAAAACTAAATGCAAAAGACGCTCCAAGATTGCACATATTGCATGAACGAAACGAATCCGAAAACATATCGATACTTGTTGAAGAAAGAGGGGATGCCTTCCAGGGCATCCCCAATCTTAGACGCTTGAGTCTCCTTGAATATTTACTTGGGGTGCCTCGGGCATCCCCAATCTTGAGCTCTTGCCTCTCTTCCTTCTTCTCACATCAAGACCTTCTCGATCATCGAACACTTCATCCACACAAAACTTCAACAGAAAACTCGGTAAGATCCGTTAGTATAATAAAGCAAATCACTACTCTAAGTACTGTAGAGAACCAATTCATATTTTTTTTTGCATTTTGTCTACTGTAGTATAACTTTTTCATGTCTTAATCCACTAATATAAATTGACAGTTTCATTAAAACAAGCAAACTATGCAACAAAAACAGAATCTGTCTAAAACAGAACAGTCTGTAATAATCTGAACATTCACTATACTTATGATACTTGAAATTTTCTACTAAAATTAGGAAAACTAAAAACTTTGTATAGGAAGACAGTGCAAGAAGAATCAGAACCATTTGACGTTCTAGCTAAAAATGTAAAATCACTCACTACAGCCAAAGTTTCTGTCCTACACCGTACAAACCATCAAGCAAATGTAAACATCCTAAAGCCAAACCTTGGCACATTATTTTTATAATACAATGGAATTGTACATGGGGATAATTATTTTTGTTGAAAAGTTTCTTTAATCAAGATTCACAAAGTTTCAGTGAGCATGAACAAAGTTCAAGGAGCTCTCCCACTTCAACAATGCTTGTCTTTCTCACTTTCACTTTCCTTTTTGAAAAAGTTTTGGGTTCCCCACTTTATTTTTGTTGTTTTTAAACTATATGAAAGCACTCAACAGAAATAAATGACTCCCTAAAACTTCCGGGTTGTCTCCCTGGCAGCGCTTTCTTTAAAGCCATTAAGCTAGGCATATAGTGCTCAAGTAATGGATCCACCCGGATCCCAAGGTATATCAAAGCCAATTTTAGTTAACAATGATTTAGCATTTAGTAGTGAGCACAAAGTAACATATATCATGTAACAACGAAGTCTAACTCTCTTCCTATGCATCGTCATGTCATAAAAGAACAATTCATGCACACATAGTAAAGGCCAATGCATAGTATAAATAGTTTCTTGCAATTTTATTGTATTGGAAACATAGAGAGGTGGAGATATGGTTCCTCTCCCATAATAATTGCAATTAGGATCAGCAAGCAGATGCATATTATATCTATCAAAATCATCATGTGTAGTAGTAAAAGGCAACCCATCAATATAATCCTTAATAAGAGCAAACTTCTCCGATATAGTGTAGTCGGGAGAATTCAAAAGGTAATAGGACTATCATGTGTGGGTGCAATAGGAACAATTTCATATTTAACATAAGGAACTATAGCAAGTTCATCTCCATCAGCATAATTCATATTGGCATCTTGGCCACAAGCATCATCAAAAAGGGATATTTCAAAAGAATCCAAGGAATCATAACAGTCATCATAGCAATCATCCTTCGGTAAGCACGAAGGGGAATTAAACAATGTATGAGTTGGAGAGTTACTCTCATTAGAAGGTGGGAATGGGTGATCAATCCGCTCTTCCTCCTTTTGTTCTTCGCTCTCTTCCTCATCTTTTTCATCCAATGAGCTCAAAGTTTCATCAACTTCTTCCATAGGTTCCTGCAAAATATTAGTCTCTTCTTGGACAGCGGAGACTTTCTCAATAAGTGCATTAATATAGGAATTATATTCATAATTATCGTAGCAATATTTTAAGATAGCTAAATTTTCAGGCCTATAAACATCATCATCATAAGCTTCATTCTTTTCAAACAAAGATTCAATTTCATAAGCACCCTTAAAAGCAACAAATTCTTCTATTTGTTCCACATCATAGTAATCATATATACCTCTAGCATAAGAAGCCAAGGTTTCATTATCATTAAATTCACATGAAAAGGGAAGGTGTGGAGCCTTCATCCTAGAGCAACAAGTAATATCATAACTCAAGCATACTTGTCGAGCATACCACTTCAATATATAAATTTGATCCCATAATAGTTTCCCTTTTTGTGTCAAGAGATAATCCCTAAAGTATTCACGTTGATCCAACGTTACTCCCATTACCAGATTGAATGAGGTTTTCTCAGGATTATCAAAGTGGTACATAATATTTTTCACATATTGAGCATCGAGGGTTTTAGGAGGTTCCCCATCTCCATGAGTAGCAAGTACACCTAATTTTTTTGGTATTTCATGTTCCATACCTATAACTAAAGATAGAGAACAACTAAGAACATCAAATAAAAATTACTTAGTGATAAAGCAAACAAGCACACACGAGAATATTCACCCCACGCTATTGCTCCCCGGCAACGGCGCCAGAAAAAGGTCTTGATAACCCACAAGTATAGGGGATCGCAACAGTTTTCGATAAGTAAGAGTGTCGAACCCAACGAGGAGCTAAAGGCATAACAAATATTCCCTCAAGTTCTATCGACCACCGATACAACTCTACGCACGCTTGATGTTCGCTTTACCTAGAACAAGTATGAAACTAGAAGTACTTTGTAGGTGTTGTTGGATAGGTTTGCAAGATAATAAAGAGCATGTAAATAAAAAGTAGGGGCTGTTTAGATAAAGACACAACTAAGTTAGTTTTAGTAGAGAGCTTGTTATCAAGAGAAAGTTATTTGTCCCTAGGCAATCGATAAATAGACCGGTAATCATTATTACAATTTTATTTGAGGGAAAGGCATAAGCTAACATACTTTCTCTACTTAGACCATATGCACTGATGACTGGAACTCTAGCAAGCATCCGCAACTACTAAAGATTCATTAAGGTAAAACCCAACCATAGCATAAAGCATCAAGTCCCCTTTATCCCATACGCAAACAACCTACTTACTCGGGTCTGTGCTTCTGTCACTCACGCCACCCACCATAAGCAAATCATGAACATATTGCAAACCCTACAGCGGGGATCCCTCACGCTTGCGCAACACGGAGAGCACCATAGGACAGCACCAATAATAAAACATGCAACTCAAACCAATCTTGATCATCAAATAGCCATTAGGACAAAACGGATCTACTCAAACATCATAGGATAGCCATACATCATAGGGAAATAATATATAGCGTTGAGCACCATGTTTAAGTAGAGATTACAGCGGGTAAGAGAGAGATTACACTGCTGCATAGAGGGGGGAAGATTTGGTGGTGAAGGCGGTGAAGTTGTTGGTGAAGATGACGGTGATGATGATGGCCCCCGGTGGCACTCCGGCGCCACCGGAAGCAAGGGGGAGAGGGCCCCCCTTCTTCTTCTTCCTTGACCTCCTCCCTAGATGGGAGAAGGGTTTCCCCTCTGGTCCTTGGCCACCATGGCGTGGGAGGAGTGAGAGCCCCTCCGAGATTGGATCTGTCTCTCTGTCTGTCTCTGTTTCTGCGTTCTCCCCTGGCTCTGTTTCACCGTTTCATGTATATATGGAGATCCGTAACTCCGATTGGCCTGAACCTTCGCCGTGATTTTTTTTTCGAAAATTAGCTTTCTTGCGGCAAAAGAAGAGCGTCAACCGCCTTACGGGTGGCTCACGAGGGTAGGGGGCGCGCCCACTGCCTCGTTACCACCTCGGGCACTGTCTCGCGTGGATTTTTCTTCCGGCATTTTCCAAATATTCCAAAAAGTATCTCCGTCCGTTTTTATCCCGTTTGGACTCTGTTTGATATGGATATTCTGCAAAACCAAAAACATGCAACAGACAGGAACTGGCGCTGGGCACTAGATCAATATGTTAGTCCCAAAAATAGTATAAAAAGTTGCCAAAAGTATATGAAAGTTGTAGAATATTGGCATGGAACAATCAAAAATTATAGATACGACGGAGACGTATCAGTACGCTTACGTGAGACTGGTTCTACCGACGTGCTTTGCACATAGGTGGCTGGCGGGTGTCAGTTTCTCCAACTTTAGTTGAACCGAGTGTGGCTACGCCCGGTCCTTGAGAAGGTTAAAACAGCACTAACTTGACGAACTATCGTTGTGGTTTTGATGCGTAGGTAAGAAAGGTTCTTGCTCAGCCTGTAGCAGCCACGTAAAACTTGCAACAACAAAGTAGAGGACGTCTAACTTGTTTTTGCAGGGCATGTTGTGATGTGATATGGTCAAGACATGATGTTATATTTATTGTATGAGATGATCATGTTTTGTAACGGAGTTAGCGGCAACTGGCAGGAGCCATATGGTTGTCGCTTTATTAGATGCAATGCAATCGCCCTGTAATTGCTTTACTATATCACTAAGCGGTAGCGATAGTCATATAAGCAATAGTTGGTGAGACGACAACGATGCTACGATGGAGATCAAGGTGTCGCGCCGGTGACTATGGTGATCATGACGGTGCTTCGGAGATGGAGATCACAAGCACAAGATGATGATGGCCATATCATATCACTTATATTGATTGCATGTGATGTTTATCCTTTATGCATCTTATTTTGCTTTGATTGACGGTAGCATTATAAGATGATCTCTCACTAAATTTCAAGATAAAAGTGTTCTCCCTGAGTATGCACCGTTTCCAAAGTTCGTCATGCCGAGACACCACGTGATGATCGGGTGTGATAAGCTCTACGTCCATCTACAACGGGTGCAAGCCAGTTTTGCACACGCAGAATACTCGGGTTAAACATGACGAGCCTAGCATATGCAGATATGGCGTCGGAACACTGAGACCGAAAGGTCGAGCGTGAATCATATGGTAGACATGATCAACATAATGATGTTCACCATTGAAAACTACTCCATTTCACGTGATGATCAGTTATGGTTTAGTTGATATGGATCACGTGATCACTTAGAAAATTAGAGGGATGTCTATATAAGTGGGAGTTCTTAAGTAATATGATTAATTGAACTTAAATTTATCATGAACTTAGTACCTTATTATAGTATTTTGCTTATCTATGTTGTTGTAGATAGATGGCCCGTGCTGTTGTTCCGTTGAATTTTAATGCCTTCCTTGAGAAAACAAATTTGAAAGATGATGGTAGCAATTACATGGACTGGGTCCGTAACTTGAGGATTATCCGCATTGCTGCATAGAAGAATTACGTACTGGAAGCACCGCTAAGTGCCAAACCTGCTGCAGGAGCAACACCAGATGTTATGAACGTCTGGCAGAGCAAAGCTGATGACTACTCGATAGTTCAGTGTGCCATGCTTTACGGCTTAGAACCGGGACTTCAACGACGTTTTGAACGTCATGGAGCATATGAGATGTTCCAGGAGTTGAAGTTAATATTTCAAGCAAATGCCCGGATTGAGAGATATGAAGTCTCCAATAAGTTCTGCAGCTGCAAGATGGAGGAGAATAGTTCTGTCAGTGAGCATATACTCAAAATGTCTGGGTATCATAATCACTTGACTCGAGTGGGAGTTAATCTTCCTGTTGATAGTGTCATTGACAGAGTTCTTCAATCACTGCCACCAAGCTACAAAAGCTTCATGATGAACTATAATATGCAAGGGATGAATAAGACAATTCCCGAGCTCTTTGTCAAGCTAAAGGCTGCGGAGGTACAAATCAAAAAGGAGCATCAAGTGTTGATGGTTAACAAAACCACCAGTTTTAAGAAAAAAGGGAAAGGGAAGAAGAAGGGGAACTTCAAGAAGAACGGCAAACAAGTTGCTGCTCAGGAGAAGAAACCCAAGTCTGGACCTAAGCCTGAAACTGAGTGCTTCTACTGCAAACAGACTGGTCACTGGAAGCGGAACTGCCCCAAGTATTTGGCGGATAAGAAGGATGGCAATGTGAACAAAGGTATATGTGATATACATGTTATTGATGTGTACCTTACCAGAGCTCGTAGTAGCACCTGGGTATTTGATATTGGTTCTGTTGCTAATATTTGCAACTCGAAACAGGGACTACGGATTAAGCGAAGACTCGCTAAGGACGAGGTGACGATGCGCGTGGGAAATGGTTCCAAAGTCGATGTGATCTCCGTCGACACGCTACCTCTACATCTACCTTCGGGATTAGTTTTAGACCTAAATAATTGTTATTTGGTGCCAGCGTTAAGCATGAATATTATATCTTGATCTTGTTTGATGCGAGACGGTTATTCATTTGAATCTGAGAATAATGGTTGTTCTATTTATATGAGTAATATCTTTTATGGTCATGCACCCTTGAAGAGTGGTCTATTTTTGATAAATCTCGATAGTAGTGATACACATATTCGTAATGTTGAAGCCAAAAGATGCAGAGTTGATAATGATAGTGCAACTTATTTGTGGCACTGTCGTTTGGGTCATATTGGTATAAAGCGCGTGAAGAAACTCCATACTGATGGACTTTTGGAATCACTTGATTATGAATCACTTGGTACTTGCAAACCGTGCCTTATGGGCAAGATGACTAAAATGCCGTTCTCCGGAACTAATGAGCGAGCAACAGATTTGTTGGAAATCATACATACTGATGTATGTGGTCTGATGAATATTGAGGCTCGCGGTGGGTATCGTTATTTTCTCACCTTCACAGATGATTTGAGCCGATATGGGTATATCTACTAATGAAACATAAGTCTGAAACATTTGAAAAGTTCAAAGATTTTCAGAGTGAAGTGGAAAATCGTCATAACAAGAAAATAAAGTTTCTATGATTTGACCATGGAGGAGAATATTTGAGTTACGAGTTTGGTCTACATTTGAAACAATGCGGCATAGTTTCGCAACTCACGCCACCCGGAACACCACAGCATGATGGTGTGTCCGAACGTCGTAATCGTACTTTACTAGATATGGTGCGACCTATGATGTCTCTTACTGATTTACTGCTATCGTTTTGGGGTTATGCTTTAGAGATGGCTACATTCACGTTAAATAGGGCACCATCAAAATCCGTTGAGACGACGCCTTATGAACTATGGTTTGGCAAGAAACCAAAGTTGTCATTTCTTAAAGTTTGGGGCTGTGATGCTTATGTGAAAAAGCTTCAACCTGATAAACTTGAACCCAAATCGGAGAAATGTGTCTTCATAGGATACCCAAAGGAAATTGTTGGGTACACCTTCTATCACAGATCCGAAGGCAAGACATTCGTTGCTAAGAATGGATCCTTTATAGAGAAGGAGTTTCTCTCGAAAGAAATGAGTGGGAGGAAAGTAGAACTTGATGAGGTAACTGTACCTGCTCCCTTATTGGAAAGTAGTTCATCACAGAAACCGGTTCCTGTGACATCTACACCAATTAGTGAGGAAGCTAATGATGATGATCATGAAACTTCAGATCAAGTTACTACTGAACCTCGTAGGTCAACCAGAGTAAGATCTGCACCAGAGTGGTACGGTAATCCTGTTCTGGAGGTCATGTTACTTGACCATGACGAACCTACAAACTATGAGGAAGCGATGATGAACCCAGATTCCACAAAATGGCTTGAGGGCATGAAATCTGAGATAGGATCCATGTATGAGAACAAAGTGTGGACTTTGGTTGACTTGCTCGATGATCGGCAAGCCATTGAGAATAAATGGATCTTCAAGAAGAAGATTGACGCTGATGGTAATGTTACTGTCTATAAAGCTCGACTTGTTGGGAAAGGTTTTCGACAAGTTCAAGGAGTTGACTATGATGAGACCTTCTAACCTATAGCAATGCTTAAGTCTGTCCGGATCATGTTAGCTATTGCCGCATTTTATGATTATGAAATTTGGCAAATGGATGTAAAGAATGCATTCCTGAATGGATTTCTAGAAGAAGAGTTGTATATGATGCAACCTGAAGGTTTTATCAATCCAAAAGGTGCTAACAAAGTGTGCAAAATCCAGGGATCCATTTAGGGACTGGTGCAAGCCTCTCGGAGTTGGAATAAACATTTTGATAGTGTGATCAAAGCATATGGTTTTATACAGACTTTTGGAGAAGCATGTATTTACAAGAAAGTGAGTGGGAGCTCTGTAGCATTTCTAATATTATATGTGGATGACATATTGTTGATTGGAAATGATATAGAATTTCTGGATAGCATAAAAGGATACTTTTGAATAAGAGTTTTTCAATGAAAGACCTCGGTGAAGCTGCTTACATATTAGGCATCAAGATCTATAGAGATAGATCAAGACGCTTAATTGGACTTTCACAAAGCACATACCTTGACAAAGTTTTGAAGAAGTTCAAAATGGATCAGGCAAAGAAAGGGTTCTTGCCTGTGTTACAAAGTGTGAAGTTGAGTAAGACTCAATGCCCGACCACTATAGAAGATAGAGAGAAAATGAAACATGTTCCCTATGCTTCAACCATAGGCTCTATCATGTATGCAATGTTGTGTACCAGACCTGATGTGTGCCTTGCTAATAGTTTAGCAGGGAGGTACCAAAGTAATCCAGGAGTGGATCACTGGACAGCGGTCAAGAACATCCTGAAATACCTGAAAAGGACTAAGGATATGTTTCTCGTTTATGGAGGTGACAAAGAGCTCATCGTAAATGGTTACGTTGATGCAAGCTTTAACACTGATCCGGACGATTCTAAATTGCAAACTGGATACATGTTTTTATTGAACGGTGGAGCTGTCAGTTGAAGCAGTTCTAAACAGAGCGTCGTGGTGGGATCTACATGTGAAGCAGAGTACATTGCTGCTTCGGAAGCAGCGAATGAAGGAGTCTGGATGAAGGAGTTCATATCCAATCTAGGTGTCATACCTAGTGCATCGGGTCCAATGAAAATATTTTGTGACAATACTGGTGCAATTGCCTTAGCAAAGGAATCCAGACTTCACAAGAGAACTAAGCACATCAAGAGACGCTTCAACTCCATCCGGGATCAAGTCCAGATGGGAGACATAGAAATTTGCAAGATACATACAGATCTGAATGTTGCAGACCCGTTGACTAAGCCTCTTCCACGAGCAAAACATGATCAGCACCAAGGCTCCATAGGTGTTAGAATCATTACTGTGTAATCTAGATTATTGACTCTAGTGCAAGTGGGAGACTGAAGGAAATATTCCCTAGAGGCAATAATAAAGTTATTATTTATTTCCTTATTGTATGATAAATGTTTATTATTCATGCTAGAATTGTATTAACCGGAAACATGATACATGTGTGAATACATAGACAAAGATAGTGTCGCTAGTATGCCTCTACTTGACTAGCTCGTTGATCAAAGATGGTTATGTTTCCTAACCATAGACATGAGTTGTCATTTGATTAAATGGGATCACATCATTAGGAGAATGATGTGATTGACTTGACCCATTCCGTTAGCTTAGCACTTGATCGTTTAGTTTGTTGCTATTGCTTTCTTCATGACTTATACATGTTCCTATGACTATGAGATTATGCAACTCCCATTTACAGGAGGAACACTTTGTGTGCTACCAAACGTCACAACGTAACTGAGTGATTATGAAGGTTCTCTATAGGTGTCTCCGAAGGTATTTGTTGAGTTGGCGTATTTTGAGATTAGGATTTGTCACTTCGATTGTCGGAGAGGTATCTCTGGGCCCACTCGGTAATGCACATCACTATAAGCCTTGCAAGCATTGTAACTAATGAGTTAGTTGCGGGATGATGTATTGCGGAACGAGTAAAGAGACTTGACGGTAACGAGATTGAACTAGGTATTGAGATACCGACGATTGAATCTCGGGCAAGTAACATACCGATGACAAAGGGAACAACGTATGTTGTTATGCGGTTTGACCGATAAAGATCTTCATAGAATATGTAGGAGCCAATATGGGCACCCAGGTCCCGCTATTGGTTATTGACCAGAGAAATGTCTCGGTCATGTCTACATAGTTCTCGAACCCGTAGGGTCTGCACGCTTAACGTTCATTGACGATATGGTATTTATAAGTTATATATGTTGGTAACCGAATGTTGTTCGGAGTTCCGGATAAGATCACGGACATGACGAGGAACTCCGGAATGGTCCGAAGATAAAGTTTGATATATGGGATAATAGTGTTTGGTCTTCGGAAGGGTTCCGGAATTCACCGTAAGGGGTTCCGGATGTTTCCCAAAATGTATGGGTACGAGAACATTTTATTTGTGCCAAAGGGGAAAGCACAGAAGGTTTTTGGAAAGCGCAAAAGGAAGTTTTGCAGAGTCCAGGGGCCAGACTCCAGGGTCCCTGGCGTCTGAGTCCAGACGCTGGGAACCCTAGCGTCTGGCCCTGGAGTCCGAGAAGGACTCTTGCCTTTCGGGTGAAACCGACTTTGTGGAGGCTTTTACTCCAAGTTTCGACCCCAAGGCTCAGCATATAAATAGAGCGGTAGGGCTAGCACCCAAGACACATCAAGAAACACCAAGCCGTGTGCCAGCTACCCCGTCCCCTCTAGTTTATCCTCCGTCATAGTTTTCGTAGTGCTTAGGCGAAGCCCTGCGGAGATTGTTCTTCACCAACACCGTCAGCACGCCGTCGTGCTGCTGGAACTCATCTACTACTTCGCCCCTCTTGCTGGATCGAGAAGGCGAGGACATCATCGTGTTGAACGTGTGCTGAACGAGGAGGTGTCTTACGTTCGGTACTTGATCGAGACGGATCGTGAAGGTGTACGACTACATCAACCACGTTAATAAACGCTTTCGCTTACAGTCTACGAGGGTACGTAGACAACACTCTCCCCTCTCATTGCTATGCATCACCATGATCTTGTGTGTGCATAGGAAAATTTTGAAATTACTACGTTCCCCAACAGAATCTTCTAGTGGATGCTACCCTAGAGTGGCTCTCAGTAAAGATAAGGCAACCATCAAAGTTCAGTCCCACCTCACCCCCCGAGCAAGTCCCGCACCTGCTTAAATACCTTCATCTATTAGATTGTTACAAGTGTGGGTCTTCCTTGCACTCTATTTGGAGAATATGCAGGATGAGTATGATTTATCATTTGTATTCATCGTGTATATTCTTCAAGTGGAGAGCATGGATGACTGATGTATTTTTCAGATTTATCGGCCTACATTTTTTTTCCGCAAGCAAAATTTAATTTGTCCACTACATCTATTTCCAAATTTTCTCATGCAAAATACACAAGCTACACGCTGGCCACGAAGAAACCATGACTCTTGAAGTTTTGCCACAGGCTATACTCGGCTACCCGAGAATGGCTCTCAGTAAACGAGCAGTTGCCGAGAGTGGCTCTCGGTAAAAATAAGGCCACCATCAAAGTTTAGTCCCACCTCGCCTACAGACAAGCAATAAGACCTGTTTAAATATAAATAGTGGGATGGTCCAGATGCAGTAAGCTTCCGTATTCATTACACCCTTGCTAAGGAGATGGACTATTTGTGATATCGATGGTAGGATTGCTCGGGATCTGGCACAGTGTCATCAGAGGGCCTCTGTAGGGTGTGGTAAAAGTTTGGATGCATTTCGAGTAAGCCTCCCCTGAGGCCGCTTGTAAACCGCAGCGTCTCCGAGCTAGTATCTGGGTATCGATAGGGAACGTGTCCGGTTTGTGCAAGAAGTGCTAGTCATGTTGCTCGGTTGGCCTTGAAACTTCTCATGCTCTAAGAGGGGGCAACCGCATGGCACGTGCCACGGCCTCGCATTTTTCGGGGATGCACGCAATATTCGAGAAATTTATTACTCTACTAGGGTTTCATCGCCGGGAATTGCAAAACAGCAAGGTGGCACATGAAATCATGTTGGGTAGCGGCATGGGGAATCATTTGTGATGTCCTTGTGGAATGCCTACACCTTGCACATATAAGGGAGGGGCATGCCCTGCCACCGGGTTACCAAAAGTACCTCGGTGTCATTCCTGATGCAACCGCTGAAATCCTCGGAAAATCGTATGATGGTAGGATTTCTCGCGATCTGGCATGGTGTCATCACAGGGCCTCTGTAGGGTGTGGTAAAAGTTTTGACTCGTTTCGAGTAAGCCTCCCCTGAGGCCACTTGTAAACCGCAGTGTCTCCGAGCTAGTATCTGGGTATCAAGAGGGAACATGTCCGGTTTGTGCAGGAAGTGCTGGTCCTGTTGCTCCGTTAGCCTCGAAACTTCTCGTGCTCTAAGAGGGGGCAACCACATGGCACGTGCCACAGCCTCGCATTTTTCGGGGACACGTGCAATATTCAAGATATTTATTGCTCTACTAGGGTTTCATCGCCGAGAATTGCAGATCAGCAAGGTGGCACATGAAACCATGTCGGGTAGCGGCATGGAGAATCATTTGTGATGTCCTTGTGGCATGCCTACGCATTGCACAGACGAGGGAGGGGCATGCCCTGCCACCAAGTTACCAGAAGTACCTCGGTGTCATTCCTGATGCAGCCGTTGAAATCCTCGGAAAATCATACGATGGTAGGATTGCTCGGGATCTCGCACGGTGTCATCACAGGGCCTCTGGAGGGTGTGGTAAAAGTTTGGACGCGTTTCGACTAAGCCTCCCCTAAGGCCGCTTGTAAACCGCAGCGTCTCCGAGCTAGTATCTGGGCATCTGCTATCTCTTGAGCACTGCGTTGGTTTTCCCTTGAAGAGGAAAGGGTGATGCAGCAGATCAGCGTAAGTATTTCCCTCAGTTTTTGAGAACCAAGGTATCAATCCACTAGGAGGCCACGCACGAGTCCCTCGCACCCACACAAACAAATAAACTTCTCGCAACCAATGCGATAAAGGGGTTGTCAATCCCTTCACGGTCACCTACGAGAGTGAGATCTGATAGATATGATAAGATAATATTTTTGGTATTTTTATGATAAAGAGAAATAAAGATGCATGTAAAATAAATGGCAAAGGAAATAACTAAGTATTAGAAGATTAATATGATGGAAAATAGACCCGGGGGCCATAGGTTTCACTAGAGGCTTCTCTCGAGAGCATAAATATTACAGTGGGTGAACAAATTACTGTTGAGCAATTGACAGAACTGAGCATAGTTATGGGAATATCTAGGTATGATCATGTATATAGGCATCACGTCCAACACAAGTAGACCGACTCTTGCCTGCATCTACTACTATTACTCCACACATCAACCGCTATCCAGCATGCATC
Source organism: Triticum urartu (assembly GCF_056163025.1). Classification (NCBI taxonomy): domain Eukaryota; kingdom Viridiplantae; phylum Streptophyta; class Magnoliopsida; order Poales; family Poaceae; genus Triticum; species Triticum urartu. Next base: position 524,828,085 of record NC_141877.1, on the reverse strand, counting down.
TAGAGTATTAAGTTCAAGAGAACAGAGTAATGCTTTAAGAAAGATGACATGATGTAGAGGGATAAACTCATGCAATATGATATAAACCCCATCTTGTTATCCTCAATGGCAACAATACAATACGTGCCTTGCTGCCCTTACTGTCACTGGGAAAGGACACCGCAAGATTGAACCCGAAGCTAAGCACTTCTCCCATTGCAAGAAAGATCAATCTAGTAGGCCAAACCAAACTGATAATTCAAAGAGAGTTGCAAAGATAACCAATCATACATAAAAGAATTCAGAGAAGATTCAAATATTGTTCATAGATAAACTTGGTCATAAACCCACAATTCATCGATCTCAACAAACACACCGCAAAAGAAGATTACATCGAATAGATCTCCACAAGAGAGGGGGAGAACTTTGTATTGAGATCCAAAAAAAGAGAAGAAGCCATCTAGCTAATAACTATGGACCCGTAGGTCTGAAGTAAACTACTCACACTTCATCGGAGGGGCTATGGTGTTGATGTAGAAGCCCTCCGTGATCGATACCCCCTCCGGCGGAGCTTCGGAAAAGGCCCCAAGATGGGATCTCGTGGATACAGAAAGTTACGGTGATGGAATTAGGGTTTTGGCTCCGTATCTGGTAGTTTGGGGGTACGTAGGTATATATAGGAGAACACTACTAGGGAAAAGGCTACTAGCAGCGCGGGTAAAATGGCTACTAGTAGCGCGGGTACTCGCGCTACTAGTATCGCGCTACAGCTAAAAGTTAGTAGTAGCGTGGGTCGAACCCGCGCTCCTACTAACTTTGTTAGTAGCAGCGAGGGTTCAATCCGCGCTACTGCTATTATGAACCGCACTACTACTAATGAAATAGTAGTAGCGTGTCTATAATCCCAACGCTAGTAGTATCCTAAATACTAGTAGTGCGCCGTTTTATCCCCATGCTACTTCTAACTTATTAGGAATTAAAAAAAATCAACCAAATTCATTCTATCACACAGTTGTCGTATCTTCTCCAGTTCCTCATTGTAGCAGCAACTCATGTATAATTTCATTCTATCGCACAGTTACATAAGCAACTATGTTCCTTCTTGTAGCAGCAACTCATGTATAATTCCATTCTATCGCACAGTTACATAAGCAACTACCTACGTAAGTTGTTATGGCCCGATCCAAACATTGGACCACTCGTCAATGTGCGGCGCCTGCCCGGCCTGATCTCGCGGCCTGCAGCTGCGACGAAACACATTGGATAGCCTCGAAGAGCCACACTAACTGACGGCACCCGCCGCCTTGAGTTGGGACGCAGTCACGACCCTCGCTCTGGCCCTCAGCTCCAACTGGACCGATCGATGTCATCCTTGTGCCTCGCCACCAGCGGACAGAGGAAGCCATCGTACACGTGCCCTGCTCCCCGCACTCTGAAACCCAAACATCATTAAGATTCAGATTCAGAATTGGCCTCATATCGAATCAAGTATATCTGAATGTTGATCATCTCTCGGGCTCGGGGTGTCTGGTCGCCTGCTTACCCGTGTGCTGGGGTGACAGAGGTAGAGAACGAGCAGCAGCTTCGCTTCTCTGTACATCGGCAGCCACGACCCCGTCCAGTCCACGAACCTCTCGAAGACCGTCATCGTCGCTACCAGAACCCTGCAACATTACAAGCAAAGGTTCAGAAACTTCAGATTCTTCAAAAGAATGGCACGAAAAAACAATGTGGTACATGTAGATGCCAATGTGCAACATTTTTTCCAGAGATTCTTATTTAAGCCGTAATGCACAATTGAAGCTATAAGCTATTTCTTAGTAGTGAAAAGTGCAGAGAATAGTTATATAAGAACGCATATAGATTTGACAAGTGCATAGAAAAACATAAAGCCCAAAAGAAACACAGAATCAGGCAAGTCATGCAACCACATAATCAGGTTAACTTCTATTTACTCACAAACCAAATGACATCAAAATCAACATACTGGCATTCGTCCTCGACACAATGGGTGCGAAAGAGGCTGACTAAGATCATAAAAAAATTATATAAGAAGGACCAAGACACTCATATTTCAGTCCAGACATATACGAGGACATATCATAAGGCACATACAAAGTAGCAATTAATAGATAAGACATGTTGGATCGGCTTTCCTCAGTTCAATATAGTAACTGTTATGGAAGCACTCATAGTGTACATTTTACACTAAAGCAATCATTTCTTTCAGCTTGAAACAGAGAAACCAAAAAAGGAGGAAGTATCAGGCACACATTTACCTTGTCAGAAATCAGATACTCGGCATGCAAGCAATCTGACCAATTTCCTTATCAATGCCAAGTTCCTGCCCACCAAACTGGTTGCATGGGAAAGCAAAGATCTCAAAACCTGTAGTCCCGTAAAATTGTTACCATAACATATCGTAACTCAAAATGAAGGACTAATCATATGCAGATAGATCATCCCCTGGTCCTTGTACTTCTCGTAAGTTCCATGTAACAAAATGCAATTGGTTAGAATCGAACCAAAACCACGCGTGCTGCATGATGGCTTCGAAAGCTCACTTAATGGATCACCAAATGTGAAATCCCTATAGACTTGGCTGTAAAATCTAATCATTTCTAATTACCTATTTCTAAAGTGCAAGACACAGGACATCCATTATGAATTCAGAAACTATAACATCAGTTTTTTTTTCTTCTGAAGTGCACATCTTTCACTTATTTGCATGTAGCAGCTGCCATGTATCCATTGTGAATTCAGAAACTATAACATCAGTTTGGTTGTTTTTTTTGCCATGACGAAAATATTAAATAAGATACAATACACGGCGAAGTGATGAAGTGCCAATTTCTCTCTCCTCCCCCTTCTGCATTTTTATTCTTTTAGATGATGTGATGTACAAATTATCATCAGCCTATATGTACTTACATCTTTATAAATAAATCGTTCTGTTTATGAGTTTGCTCAATACAAGTCAAGAAGGAGGTCCTACATGCTACCAAAGTCAGAGCTGGACATTGGTAGAGAACAGGCTTGCCGCCCTGAGCTACAACAGAAAACATGCAATATGCATCAACCTAGTATGCGGCTTAATAGACAAGACTGTATCAGGATAACATACGGGATCCCTATAAGCAGCACATTGCCTCGTTGCGACAAGAACAAAATTCAGAAGTGTGGTAGGGGTATCTGTAATTTTAGGAGGAAATTATTGCCGCTTAATTGAGGAAACTGAGCATGCACGTGGTGTTTCTTGGACTTACTAATTTTCTATCTTGAGTTGGACATCAAGATGTTTTTATTTTCTTTGAGAAACAGATTGAGATGTTGACTGTCAGCATTGTGCATGTTATTTCAAAATGATCTGGTCTCCGGATATTCATTCTGTCACTTTACGGACACTTTGTGGTGTCAGGTTGGTTGCATGCTGGAAGGAAGCATCGAACTTGTTGTTTATATATATATATATATATATATATATATGCAAAAACGGGTAGCAATTAGCCTAATCAGTGTTTGTTGGGACGTCAATCCCTGCATAAAAGTGCAGTAGTTTTCTTCAGTGGAATCCTTGTGACATTCCAGTCTTGGTCTCCAATGTGACCAACCAACCAGAGATCTAAATAGTGCAGCATCTACGTACAGAACATGAATAAACTTGATCGATTGCCTTGGGCAAGATAGAGATCTGTGAAGAGGGAGGAAGGAGAGGAGAGGAGAGCATACCTCAGCTAGGAGTTGTTGTTGTGGGAGGCGCAGGTGGAGCCGCCGTGTACCTCGCTGGCTCCAACATCCATGTGCGGCGTCGGCCCACAGCAGGGAGGCATCGGCGGTCTCTTGTGACCTGCATTGCGTGAGGAATCCGGCCAAATTGAATCAGAAAATGGCAATTCGAATTGAATCGAACAACATCCGAGATCTGGCCAAATCGAATCCAACACACACACACACACGCATGAAGGGAAGGTAGGGGGAGAGATCTCCATGGCGTCGGTCGGAGCACCATCTCCATCTCTCTCCCTCACGCGGGCATACTTAGGAAGACATACGATCCAGGGCGGAGAGACCTCCGGTGGTCGTATGACACGCTCAGGGCGGCGGGCAGGCATGTGCGCGGTGGAGGGGGGCGGGGGCGGGCAGCGGCGCAAGATGGGGAGCGGCGGGCGCGTGGCCGCCGGCGTGGCGCACGCGGCGGAGGGCATGGGGGCGGACGTACAAAGGAGAGGAGGTGGAAGGGATGCCGGCGGCGAGTGGGTTGGGAGAGGAGAGGAGGTTGGGGATCTGGATCGGGCTGTGTGGTTTTTTTTTTGAGGCAGACGGGGGGTGGGTGGTGTGGACGGTTGGTGGGGTGGGGGAGTGTGGATCGGGTCGGAGTGGACACGCTTAGTAGTAGCGTGGGGGTCTTACCTACGCTACTGCTACTTACTTAGCAGTAGCGCCGGTTTTATACCCCTCGCTACTACTATGGCCAATTCCGGGGGCATTGTTGGAGACCATTTAGTAGCAGCGCGGTTTTTATACCCCCCGCTACTACTATCAACTTAGTAGTAGCGCGGTTTTTATACCCCTCGCTACTACTAATTAGCAGTAGTGTCCATTTTTAAACCGCGCTACTGATAAACTTCTATGTATAAGGTTTTCCCTAGTAGTGGAAAGGAGTACGTCGGTGGAGCAACGTGGGCCCCACGAGGGTGGAGGGCGCGCCCCCCTACCTCGTGCCTTCCTGGTTGATGTCTTGACATAGGGTCCAAGTCCTCTGGATGACGTTCATTCCAAAAATCACGTTCCCGAAGGTTTCATTCCGTTTGGACTCCGTTTGATATTCTTTTTCTGCGAAACTCTGAAATAGACAAAAAAAACAGCAATTCTAGGCTGGGCCTCCGGTTAATAGGTTAATCCCAAAAATAATATAAAAGTGTATAATAAAGCCCAATAATGTCCAAACCAGGATATAATATAGCATCGAACAATAAAAAATTATAGATACGTTGGAGACGTATCAGTATCGAGAGGGAACGCATCCGGTTTATGCAGGAAGTGCTGGTCCTGTTGCTCCGTTGGCCTCGAAACTTCTCGTGCTCTAAGAGGGGGCAACCCGCATGGCATGTGCCACGGCCTCGCATTTCTCGGGGACGCACGCAATATTCGAGAAATTTATTGCTCTGCTAGGGTTTCATTGCCGGGAATTGCAGATCAGCAAGGCGGCACATGAAATCATGTCGGGTAACGGCATGGGGAATCATTTGTGATGTCCTTGTGGCATGCCTACGCCTTGATTGGATGAGGGAGGAGTGTCATTTCCGAGTGCCTCTCTCGGTATGTTTGCCATTTCCGAGTGTGCTTTATCCTTTGCTGAGCATTTCTCTCGGAAAAGGTGTAAAACCTAGATCTAGGTCTCATACCTTTACCGAGAGCCGCACCGACAGACGCTCGGTAAAGGTCGGCGAACACTTAACCCCCCGCACGGTCTCTTCTCTTTCTCACCCCCCGTCCCGCACCACCACACCCCACCGGCGCCCCTCCCCCTCCCCCCCCCCCCCCCCCCGCTTCGGTCGGCGCCCTCCCCATGGCGGCCCCCGCCCCACCAGCGCCCCCTCCCCAACCCCGCCGGCACCACCTCCGCCTCCCCGATCTTGTATTTATGCATGAGTGTATGTATGGATGCATGGATTTTTATATGGATGCAAGGATTGATGGATGCATATATGTATGAATGTATATATGTATGTATTAATGCATGGATTTTTATATGGATGCATGGATTTTTATATGGATGCAAGGATTGATGGATGCATAGATGTATGAATGTATATATGTATGTATTAATGCATGGATTGATGCATGAAATTTTTTGTAGTAAATTTTTTGGTAGTTTTTGTTAAGTATCAATGTATGTATGTATGTATGTATGTATGTATGTATGTATGTATGTATGTATGTATGCATGCATGAATGCATAGATGGATGCAAAGACATATCGATGAATGTAGATAATTTTTAATTTTTTGTATAGATAATTAATTGTTGATGCATCTAATAGTTCTTGTTGTTCATATGGATGTTATATGGTGGAAAAAAATCGACTTTTGACGATGGCGGACAATCTAGGCGAATTCTTCTTGTGATATACATTTGTCACACACAATGAATTCGCCCAGCTTGAGCATCACCGAAAGTCGAATATCCGTGAGATAGTCTCCACCATATATACCACCATCAGAGAGAGTTCCACCATATATATATATACGTGAGAGAGATGAGAGTTGTTATTGGAGGAAGAAAATCGACTTTTGACAATGGCGGTCTATCTGGTCGAGTTCTTCTTGTGATATACATTTGTCACGCACGATGGACTCGCCCAGCTCGACCATCACCGAAAGTTGAAATATCCGTGAGATAGTGTCCACCATATATACCACCAGCAGAGAGAGTTCCACCATATATACGTGAGAGAGATGAGAGTTCTTATTGGAGGAAGAAAATCATCTTTTGCCGATGGCGGTCGACCTGGGCGAGTTCGTCCTGTGATACACATTTTTCACGCACGATGGACTCGCCCAGCTCGACCATCACCGAAAGTCAAAATATCCATGAGATAGTGTCCGTCATCATTAATTTGCTTATAAGTAATCTTTGGTATTTGATTATTATGCTATTTTTCATTGTGTGATGAAAGGTGTTAGCACCGATCGATTTTGTGGCTATGGCTTCCTCCTCCGACGCATCTTTCATTAAGGTGGACTCTGCGGTCAAGGAGAAGCTCGCCGAGGACCGCTTGGCGGCGCTTATTGAGAAGAACCTGCAGTTGATCCTATTAAAGTTTTTTGAGGATCGGGCCAAGAAGAATCCCCCAGCCAAGGAGAAGAAGGCCCCATCACATAACGAGTGTGACGACTCGACGCCATTGAGTCCACCGACGTACATTCCCGACGACGCTTGGTCCTCCACCGTGGGGGATGCCCCGACACTACTAGGGAAAAGCCTAGCAGCAGCGCGGGTTTTGGTCCTATTAGTAGCGCGGGGACCGGCGCTACTAATAAGGCGCTACAGCTAACGTATAGCAGTAGCGCCTGTTGTCCCACGCTACTGCTATACATGAATAGCTGTAGCGCTCTTTAGAAAAGGGCGCTGCTGATATTATCTGCAGTGCTGTTTACTGGGAAGCTCTACTGGTAAGGCGCCGCTACTGGTAAATATCCCCCCCTCGCTACTACTAGTTTTATTAGTTTTTTTCCCTGCATATTTGTTTTGTATTTGAATAGGCTTTATACAATAATCTTTAGCATATCATACACATACAAATGTATCATAGCATATACATACAATTAGTCTCATCAAATCATGTCATCATCATAATCATCATCCAACACACAAAGTGGTCTCTCGTCATCATCTCGAAAATAGCGATACAAGTCTCGATTACTTGCAAATACATCGTCATCCATCTAAACAATGATATACGCGAGAAGAGCTATCACTTTGAGTACATGAGTTCGTATCCCTCTCTCGCATTAGCGTGAACCTAAACCGAGGCTGCTGAGGCGGCTGGATCATAGAATCAGCTTTTTTGCCTTTCCTCGCTCTCTTCCTAGACTTCTTTACTACCGGAAGGTCGTCCATAATACGTTGAGACGGCAATTCAGGCACCGACTCATGACGCTCAAACCCTGAGGAGGCGCCAGTATAGACATACTGTTCAGCACCATCGTCGTCCTCATCTTCATCCATGGCGACATCATCAGCGACTAATGGAGCCTCCTCCTTACCCCGTCCGCTATCACCCAACCCGACACCTGACGCTAATTGGGTAGGTGGGGTGTTGATGTTCATACCTTGCTGAGATTGCGTGCTCGTGGGTGTGCTCCCGGCCGCCTCCAAACGAAGCAGACTCTTTGGCCACAACAGGACCCACCCATTGCAACAATCATCAAGCCGCCGCGGTGTCTCGTCGTCATCCCCCGCTAGTATTGGAGGAGGCAAATTCTCGTGGCCCGGTTTGACACTAGCCACGAAAACCTTGAAGACGTTCGGGGGGATCGGCCGGCTGTGGAACAATGGTTCCTTCGGCTTCATTATCGTCGCCTTCCCCACGTCCACCTTCTGGTCGCCGATTGTGTACAATATGATGCACGGGGTTTCGTCGGCCTGCAAAGAAAAGTCTGCGACGTGAGACATCCGAAAGGCAACGAAAACGGGAGATTATACATTTATATTGAAGGGGGCCGGTGTGACAGATACCGTGAGGGCGTCGAGATCAGCCAAAGACGAAGCACCACCGAGCACGTCCGGTGCGGGAGCCGGTGCGGGAGCCGGTGCAGGAGCAGGTGCGGGAGCTGGTGCGGGAGCTGGTGCTGGCGCAACGCTAGTCGAGCTGCTCCCCAAGAAGTCAGCAAGGGGAAAGTCCTCTACATTTTTTTCTAGATTTTTCCTTGTCCAAGTGATAACGCCCGTCACCAAGGAAGTAGACAAATCTGCAACCACCTGTTTTGCGGCAGCTACCGCTGTTGCGACTGTCTGAGATGATTTCTTCTCAACCGCAATCTCAACCTTCTTGTCGATGTTTTCTTCAGTTAACCTCCGTCTTTCCTTTCTCTCCTCCGTGGTCTCACGGTAGTACTTCTTCCACGTGGCGCCGTCTCCGACACCGTGCACGCATCCATACAATGGTCGAGTATCCACCGGTTGTCATTTCAATATGTTCAACGCCCGATTGAATGGAGTGTCCCACTTGGGCCTCGCCAATGCCTCAGACGGCGAGTCGCTTTCGGCCTCAATCCGGTGCTGCTCTCTCTGCAAAAGGCACAAGGATCGTTTACAAATATGAATAACGTGTGCAGTCGAATTGATCAGAAACTAAAATTACCAGCAGTCTCATGAACTCCGTAATGACCGGTGTTGTCTCGTAAACCTTCTTCACTGGGTCCCAATGGTGCCGGGCCCTGAGGATGTCATGCTCCTGTGGGACGGTGAAATCCGCCAAGGGGTCTGGGATGCCAAGACTCACGGCTTCCGCGTCCTCCTTGGCCCATTTGGACCTCTTTCCGCTGTAACCACGGCTACCGAGGTGGTGGCTCCCAATGTTCCTCTCTTGAAGCCCCTTCATGTACTGAGACTTTTTTTGGCAGCTTCGACCTCGCAAGCCTCCTTGAATATTTGTAACTGCTCTTCCGTGATTGTCGGATTATCCTTTACAATCTCGGAGTAGGGTTCCTTCTTGTCGATGATCTTTGCTTTCACTCGATTTTTCCAGGCGGCCAACGCGTTGCTAAACTTGGTCATGGCGTGTTTGTTTATCTTCTTCATTGCCGGGTCCTCATCTAGATCTTCATAATCCTTCTCATTCCGGCCCGGGAACAAGAATATCTGGTGAAACTTCTTTAGGAGGGAGCTCCTCATATTTTCTATCTTCGGTAGTTTCTCATCGTTGATGGTGGCGGTTGTCCGTACGATGCAGCCTATTTGATTGCCGTAGCATCGACGCACTTCCTCGGGCGCCTTTGGCTCAAAATTGCCGTCGTCCACCTCCGTGACCACCAGTCTAGTAGTCTTGAGTTTGTTAGGAAGCCGTTGCCTCTTTGCTTTCGGTTCTACACCGGCTCCGCTCCCCGAGGCAGCGCCGGTCTCAGTCCCAGCGCCGGGCTCGATGCCGGTCTGAGTCTCAGCACCGGTCTCAGTCTCAGCACCGGTCTGCGTGTCGGTCTCAGTCCCCGATGCCACCGGTTGATCGTCGGCAAGGCTAAAAAATTCGTCTGCCGCCCAGTAGACGTCGTCGCAATCACCAGAACCATGTCCTTCATCGTTGCTAGCCTTGTTTCCTACGATTAAATCTAGTAAATTAATTCTAGACCTAATGAAATGAATAATGACATACAAAAGGCCTATGTTTTGCAGGAACGTTGACTCCTTCCTGGTGCGGCAAATCCCAGGCACTCGATATGTCCTAGTTTGTAGCACAAGTCATGCTGAAATTCACAGAAAATTTCGGCATGACCTTTGCTAAAAAGTGGACAAATCGAGAACCTGAAATTTGCTAGAACGGAAATGAATCAACATTCCGGCAAAACATAGGCCACTCAGCTTCATTCCCTGGAAACAACAAAAGGCCACTTGGGCACAATCGAAACATGGGCAAACACAATTGAGGAATTTGCATATATCCTGACCACTTCAAATTTGCATGTCCTATAGCGTTTGACACTTCAAGAAAATCTACACAAATCATACATGCTCTCTCAAACTCAATTCAAAAACCAAATATAGATTATATTTAGTTAACTACTGAACTAAACTTTACTCTAAACTAAACCCTACTGCCCTAATTAACATCTAGTTAAACAAACTCAATTCAAAAACTAAACCCTACTGAACTAAATAACATCTACATTATCTACTACTTAACATCGTCTATTATTACCCTAACTAAAAAACATCAACATTATCTACTACTTAACATTAACATCTATTAACTAAAAAGGATGGGTTGGGGGGCTTACAGAGAGGGGAGAGACGGTGGCGGGGAGGTGCTTGGCGACGAAGGTAGGGGCGGGGTGGGCGGGCTCAGGATCGGGACGTGGCAGTCTTGGCGGGCTCGGGGGCGGTGAGTTCGAGGGCGGCAGCGGTGAGGTCGAGGGAGGCGACGGTGAGGTCGAGGGCGGCCTGAGAGGCGGCGGCGGTGAGGCTGGGCGGCCTTGGGCGGCGGCCGTGAGGATGAGCGCGGCGTCGACGCCGGCAGGAGACGGCGGCGAAGTGGGGGCGACGGCGAAGTGGGGGAGATGGCGGCGAAGCGAGGGATCGATTTGGGGGAGAAGTGGTGGCTGGGGGGAAACCGTTTTTGCTTAAGTCAAAAGTAACGGTAGCGCGTTACAGAAAACGCGCTGTAGCTAAGTTAGCTATAGCGCGTTTCAGAGAGCGCGCTACTGCTACGTCTTCATCATTTTTTCCCTTTTTTATTTATTTTTCTTTACATTTTATATTTTTCCTTTCTCTTTTTTCTATTTCTTTCATTTTCATTTACTTCTCTATTCGTTTTTCATTTCATTTTCTTTTCGTTAGCAGTAGCGATTTACACATAAACGCGCTGCTATAAGTTTATTAGCGGTAGCGTGGTTTTTGGAAGATCGCTACTACTATGTGTAGCCCATCGTCTAAGTGATTGGAATTTTAGTAGTAGCGAGTTTTCGGTGAGACGCGCTACTGATATATGTCCATCTGCAGCGCGCTTATTTTGCACGCGCTACTGCTATCTAGTAGTAGCGTGCTCTTTTAACAAGCGCTACTGCTAAAGTTCTGTGTATAACGTTTTCCCTAGTAGTGCGACGTCCTCTGACTCCACGATCACCGGTTTCACGGACTACACCTCTGAGTAGTCCACCTAAATAGTTTGGCGTTGATTTAGTGATGTAGTCATGTAGGTGCTGATATGGACTTCTTAGATTGCCACTTGCGATGCTTTTGATTGTAGTATGAGTGATGAACGCTTGCGTGGATTATGTATGATGTGCTATTTTTAACCTTGCATTATTTCTCTACCTTTTTTCTCTATCATTGTAGATGAAGTGGCATGCGATGTACAGAGGTAGATGTCCAGGAGTCTACGATTCTTGGTCTGAATGCAATGAACAAGTGATTTACTATGAAGGCAGCTCCCACGACTCGTTCAATAGCAGAGAGAAAGCAGAGTATCATTACAATCAGTATGTGCTTAAGCAGAAGAGAAAATCTGAATTAGTGGGTTCAGTGGATGGGTTGACTAGATGTGCTAGCCAGAAACGGCTTATCGGGTTTAGCGGATGGAAGAACTTAATAATTCTTCTTCAATTTGTGATAATTGTGGTGTTGCTTTTATCTTGTGGTCGCATGTAGAAATGCATTGACCACTTTATTGTTTAGTAAGTAGGCATTTGTACTAAAGAGCTACCAGCTTGTGATCTCAAAAGAAGTTCGTGTTAACTATTTTATGTAATGGTTATGTGAGTTTGTTGTTAGGCACTGAGATTTGAAATGCTTGTTTGTGTATTGTATATAAATTTTTGCAGCAGGATCAGGGAGGAAGAAGTAAAAAGTTGTCTAGGAACGGATCTTTGCCGAGAGCTGCTCTTGGCAAAGTGGCACGCTGGCAGTTGGCTGTGGTGGCTTTGCCGAGAGCCACTCTCGGCAAAGTGGCATGCGCCAGCTGTTGGCTGTGGCATCTTTGCCAAGAGCCACTCTCGGCAAACAGCTGATGGAACCAGCCGACGTGGAAGTCACTTTATTTTGCCGAATTATACTGTTTGGCTCTTGGCAAAGTCTTTGCTGAGTGCCCATGCCCTGGCTCACAGCAAATTCCTGTTTGCCAGAGAGGTGTACGCCGGGTGGCTTTTGCCGAGTGTAGCACTCGGCTAAGGTTTTTGCTGACGGTTATAGGCCCTTTGCCAAGTGTCTGTGGCACTCGGCGTATAACTAGATTCCAATAGTATCGTGGCTAAATGTCTCCTTCACATCGGACGCCTCTCTGCACGTACTCTCTCCGTTCGAAATTGCTTGTCACAAAAATGGATGTACCTACAATTAAAATACATCTAGATACATTTATTTTTTGGACGAGTAATTCCGAACGAAGGGAGTACATCCTTAAGTCCACACAAATCCATGCAATACAATTAGGGGTACATTGGAGGTTATAATCATGGATATATCCGCTGTTTGTTATGGAGTTCCAACGTGTCCTGTTGCCAAGAATGGTATTGCTTGTCGTGCTCAACATCCACTGGCTTCCACCAAGCTTCCCCCCATATCAGCAAGGAAGCTTTTCCTTTTGATAAAATCAGCAAGAAAGCTAGCTAACTGCCCCGCTGCTTCGATCCGTTTCTGAATATCACCGACGAGTCAACTGAGGTTTCTTTGTATCAGCTATCAACGGACACGTCGAGAGTGCCCATGCATAATGTTTATTCAGCGACTGTTTGTTGTCGGCTGACTGAGTAAGATCTAAGACCCTTTTTTTTACATCAAATAAGATCTAAGACTTAATTGTGTATAAGAATACAATCCTCAGGCGCTTTTCTCACGCAAAAAGATAATAATAAGAATGATAGCCCTTTGTTCATTTGTGATCAACGGTGGTCTTATATGTTACTCTGCTCTTTTGCTTCAACTTGCCAAGATAATCAAGATCAAAATCCTATATTCATTCCTTCTTTTTACATCCTATTCGTGCAAAAAAATTGGCCTAAATAAGGCATGGCCATACAGCTACTGGCTAGACAATGAATCTCACATGCCAAGATCATTGGCGTGTGCTCGCAAGCAAAACGCACTCGAGTCCGTACGTTACGTACTCCTATTATGTTCCCAGGCGGCCGTCGAATCCCACATCAGGATCGACCAGCTCCGATTTGGTCGAATCAAAGACCTCGCATTGATGATCACACGCGCTTGGACACCAACCCCATTGGTCATGTGTGCGTGTATAGAAATTAAAAAACGGATGGAGATAGATTCATATTATTCAAATTCAGATCACGGAGGAGGGAACTGCCAAAAGATATTTGCACTGATGAGCACAAAGTAGTTACTCCCTCCGTCCGGAAATACTTGTCATCAAAATGAATGAAAAAAGATGTATCTAGATGTATTTTAATACTAGATACATCTATTTTTATCCATTTTAATGACAAATATTTTCGAACGGAGGCAGTAGTAGTTGGGTGGGACCCCGATGTTTGAGATCCCCGGAAGCCCAAATTCAAATTCAAATTCGAAAAGTGGAGACGCTAACCACCTTCTTCTTCTTTGTTTGTCGCTTTTCCTTTCGCCTCGGAAAAGATTGCTACGGAAACAACCCTACGACCGTGACATAATTACACAAAAGCCCTTTTTCAACTTCTAGTACTCTCCGTACCTCGTCGTCGTGGTGTCTCTTCCTCTTCTTCTTTGCGGCAGGAGCGGCGGCCTTCACTGGTCCCGTGGTGGCGTAGAGCTCCGACAGCAGGCGGTACCTCTTCCTCGCCCTCCTGTCCAGCTCCGCCGACCCCGGTGACGGCGCCGTCTCCTTGGCGATCCGCGGAGGCTCCAGCTCCTCCTCGCCGACCACGGTGAGGTCCTTGAGGCACGAACTCGCCGACCTCCTCCTCGCCCGCTTGTCCAGCGACCGCAACAACAAGGGCACTGTCTCCTCGACGATCCCCTTCTTCTCTTCAACAACCACGGCGAGGTCCTCGCAGCACGAGCTCGCCGAGCGCCTCGAGGGAGAGGAGGAGGTCGTGGCCGTAGACGCCGCCGTGGCCGCCTCGTAGTGCATGCGGAGCTGCAGGAGAAGGTCGGCGGCCGCCAGCTCCGCGGCCGTGAAGAGGCCCCCGAGCCAGCCGAGCTCCCACTCCAGCCCGCAGCGGAAGGCAAGAGACGACATGGATGGATGGAGCAGCGACCGATCGATTGCTACGCTTGGCCCGGCGGCGAGAGGAGGACAAGGAGTAGGATTGAAATGGAAGGGGAGATCTTTTTTCTTGTTCTGGAGATGTGTGGATGCGGATGAAAAGAAACGGGATGGATGTGTGGGCTGCACGGGCGGCTTTATAGCGGGGAGCCGGCTCGGTCGGTGTCGGGCTCGTGAGCGGCCGCGGGAGAGGAGACGCTGGTACGTGGGGTCGTAAGGTTTGGGAATGGGTGGTGGTGGACGGAATCGGTCGCGCGTCACGTGAATGTTGGGTGGACTTGGACGCCGGCTGCGAACGGGACGGGGACGCGTGGCGGCGGAGGCTGCGGTGAGGCCGAGCAGATGCCGTGGCGCGTGCCTATCGGTTCACAAAGCAGCATACTCTGCAAATGGAGGTCTTTCAGACCTGGGTGTGGGGGTTGCTCGCGTCTTTCTCCGGTGGTGCCATGGTGACGGCGGTGATCGATGATGGGTGATGATTGGGTTGGGCATATGGATCTTCCAAAGTAAAATTCTAAAATTTATATTTTGGAGCCTTTTGTGCAAATCTAAAAGACACTAGGCCCTTTGTTTTTCTCACGGAGTGACACACACATGCACTCATTGTAATTTGTTTGTTTAATGAACATGTGGTAATTCCTCAAAAAAAAAATTGGCACCTCAGCATTCGCTGAAGCAGAAGGCGAGGCGAGCCCGCGAGCGGAGGGGAGCAGGTGAGCGCAGGCCAACGTTTTCCTGGGAGAGGAGCAGGAGAGGGACAAGAGTAGGGGCCTGGGAGGAGGTGGCCAAGAGAATTAGGTCTCTCGCTCGGGTGATGAACGGATGGGGATAAGTGCAAGAGTAGTGTTGGGTAATTGAGAAGCTATTTTTGGGCAAAAATAGGACCTATATGATGATAGAAATTGATTTCTCAAAATTGGAATGGACCAATGCCCACCCGGCCTAGCCTCATGTCTGCCAATGACGATGACGATGACGGATTGGGCTCTCGCACCGAAAGGTTGTGATAGCGTCCTTCTAGCACTATTTGCCTCTCGCGCTTTGCGCTCTAGTAGAATTCATATATGTTGTTCTCTCCTGTTCGAGCAATGAGTGAATGACAACATGTCATTCGTTGTTTTTATTGTTAGTACTTTGTTTTGGGGCCTGGTCAGCACTCAAGAAGGTTTCCTCATTGACCGTGGCATACATTTCTAAACTTCAAGGCTTCATGTGCACGAGGTGTTAGCTGCCGCCAAAGTTTTTATCCTTTAATTGCCAACCTACACCCCATTCATGTTTTGCATTGCTTTTCCTGTGTCGATCTTTAGCTCGGCTGTCGAGCATCGGTACTGCGGAAGGGAAAAAATGGACCTTTTCTACCACCATCCGTTTATAAGACTACAAAAGCGGGGGTGATGGGCTGGCCTGGATGAGATAAGTGGGGAACCTCTCTCATGGGTCCAACCGGTAGAAACTGAAGCAAACATGTATGTTTTGTACTGTGGTGGATCCTGCATGTAAGTCTCCAACTAGACGATGACGTGGCAGTGCCGTTGATGTAGATAAGCTGCTCGTTAAAAGAAATAATATAATAAGCATGAACTATTTAGGTATTATAGATTTCTATGTGACACAGACACGCCCCATATAATATGTTGTCTCATGGTCTCCTAGCTATATTGTGCATAATGGAATTTCTTTTAGGTTGACCAGTGCCTCATATATACTGGCCGTCGAGTACCCATGATGCACGAAGTGATTTCGGATGAAAAGTAGATAGCACATGCAAAACAATCATCCGCTAATTCTTTTATTTGGAACAAACGTCTCAACCGGCTAGGATTACAATGACCAATGGCTTAAAAGAGAAACCGAGATAAAACACCCCAAGGGCTGAATCCTTTTCGCAGGAAAAAAGTTACTTCACCGAAATACTCTAAAATAAATCAGAGATACTTATCCCTCACAAATAAAAATAAAAAAGCATTGTATACTTATTTTCCGCTCACGGAAAGAACTGCATACAAGGCTGGCGACGCCTTGCTAGTTAAGGCTTGCCGTTTTTGCAGTTTGCTTAACAGGATCATCAAGGTCTTCGCGTCCAGCCAGCCGCGGTTTTGCCGGACAAAGACACAAAAGCGTGTGGGGTTTGGCTTGTGGCGAATCAAAAGTCAGATGATGCTCTTCTTTTACGTTTTCTTTCTCTCGAATTTTTTCCTTCTCTTTATTTTTTCTTTTTGAGCAAAATTTCTTCTCTTTATTTTTTCTTTTTGAGCAAAATTTTGGACACGAGAATGAAGTCCACACTTCAATGTGCTGCATGGCCTGGCCATGCTAAAACGTGTCAGCCCATCTAACTACCCGGATTTCGGACGCTAGGCCGGCCATGCTTTCTTGAGAGTGAGATTAGAGGCCCATTTTAAATTTGTAATGGATCACGACATTGTGGAGTGTTTTACATAGTACAAAATTTCATGATGGAATGACATTCATGCAGGTCTGGAAAAAAAGATTCTCTAAAAAGTATTTTGGAGCAGTGATTTTGTTTTTGCTTTTTCCCACATATCCATGAATGTCATTTTATCATAAATATTTTCATGCAAGCATAAAACTCAGCAATTTTGTTGTTAAAAAAATTAGATAGTTTAGTTTACCATTTCTTCAAATTATACTGTTCATATCATGTGCATGTGAGCTCGGAACTTGAAGCACACTTTCAAATTATGTATCAATTCGCCGACACTAGCCGGGCATGTCTAGAGATCAATGTGCAAAGTGAACTATTAGATATGTATTACAACTTGACAATTTTACTTCAAATTAAATGTAACCATCTCGATCGGAAAACCTTCAATACATATATTGGTGTGCTGAGCACCTGAGAACCAAAAATCCCGTTCTAAACTGCGTCTTTCATAAAGTTCGGGAGACCCTTCACGTGCCGCTGCCGGTCAGACTAGCCTTTGTACACTTTGTGCACCGTTTCGACTAGACACTGCTACTACCTCGTATGCAAATACTTGCAATCTAGGTCATTATTTTTTAAACTGTCTCCTCAATATGGCCCAGATATCTCACGTATGGGATATTTGTTTATGGGCCATAAAAACATCCATTGGGACATTTTTTAAAGCTATCAACATTTAAGAAAATCGCAAACATTTTTCTATACCGTGTTACCATTTTTCAAATTCATGGTTTTAAAATTTTCTTAAGTAAATTTACATTTTTAAATATATTCATTAAAATATAAATAAAAACAAACTTTAGTGCGATCTTAGCATGATGTCAATGTGACATCATCATGATGACCATGCCTCCATTGGGTTGAGCCACCACCGACTCCATCTAGTGTGCGCGCGGGCGAGGCAACCATCTGTCTCGCCCTTGGACTTCAATCACGTAGGCACAAGTTCAGGTTTAAAAAAATCTCGCGTAGGCGCTAGGTCAAGCGCATGCGAGTGCATCTCCAATGCACCAGTCATAAAAGCGAATATACAACTTTGTCCGTAAATTTAAAATAAATTTACTACATTAAAATAATGTATTACCATGTCAAGTTCAAATATAACTTTCAAACAAAGCTCGAGAAATGAGAACAAGAAATTCAACATTTACTATGTAAACTGGCCAAAATTCTGGCCTAATATGAAAAACTACCATTAATTTGATTTAACCTTTTTTCATTTCTTGAGTTGTAGGTCGAATTTGAATACAACATTTTTGTGACACGGCCAATATATACATGGGAAAGGATCAGTATCGGCCGACCAGACTCATCCACCACCAGTCACCTCTCATGCGACACGTGTCCTTGAGTGAGCACCCTTTCGATCCTTATCTTTTCACGTGCACTGCGCAGCCTCTCGTTCCTCTTCCTCTCAAACTCCTAAGTTGCCATCACATCCCCGCACCCGAACCACTGATGCGAGGGTACCCACTGAAGGAAATATGCCCTAGAGGCAATAATAAAGTTATGATTTATTTTCTTATATCATGATACATGTTTATTATTCATGCTAGAATTGTATTAACCAGAAACATAATACATGTGTGAATACATAGACAAATAAAGTGTGATCACTAGTATGCCTCTACTTGACTAGCTCGTTAATCAAAGATGGTTGTGTTTCCTAACCATAGACTTGAGTTGTCATTTGATAAACGGGATCACATCATTAGGAGAATGATATGATTGACTTGACCCATTTCGTTAGCTTAGCACTTGATCGTTTTAGTTTACTGCTATTGCTTTCTTCATGACTTATACATGTTCCTATGACTATGAGATTATGCAACTCCAGATTACCGGAGGAACACTTTGTGTGCTACCAAACGTCACAACGTAACTGGGTGATTATAAAGGTGCTCTACAGGTGTCTCCGATGGTACTTGTTGAGTTGACATGAATCGAGATTAGGATTTGACACTCCGATTGTCGGAGAGGTATCTCTGGGCCCTCTTGGTAATGCACGTCACTATAAGCCTTGCAAGCAATGCAACTAATGAGTTAGTTGCGGGATAGTGCATTACGAAACGAGTAAAGAGACTTGCCGGTAACGAGATTGAACTAGGTATTGAGATACCGACGACCGAATCTCGGGCAAGTAACATACCGATGACAGAGGGAACAACGTATGTTGTTATGCGGTTTCACCGATAAAGATCTTCGTAGAATATGTAGGAGCCAATATGAGCATCCAGGTTCCGCTATTGGTTATTGACCAGAGACATGTCTCGATCATGTCTACATAGTTCTCGAACCCGTAGGGTCCGCACGCTTAAAGTTTCGATGACGATTGTATTATGAGTTTTTGTATTTTGATGTACCGTAGGTAGTTCGGAGTCCCGGATGTGATCACGGACATGACGAGGAGTCTTGAAATGGCCGAGACATAAAGATCGATATATTGGACGACTATGTTCGGACACCAAAATGGTTTCGGGGAGTTTCAGACATGTACCGGAGTACCGGGGGGTTACCGGAACCCCCCGGGGAGTTTAATGTGCTGAGATGGGCCTTAGTGGAGAAGGGGAGGGGCGGCTAGGGCAGGCCGCGCGCCCCCTCCCCCTCTAGTCCGAATTGGACAAGGAGTGGGGGCGGCGCCCCCCTTTCCTTCCTCTCTCTCCTTCCCTTCCTTTTCCCCTCCTACTCCAACTAGGAAAAGAAGGGAGTCCTACTCCCGGTGGGAGTAGGACTCCTCCCTGGCGCGCCCTCCCCTGGCCGGCCGCCTCCTCCCCCTGGTCCTTTATATACGGGGGCAGGGGTACCTCTAGAGACAACAATTGATCTCTTGATCTCTTAGCCCTGTGCGGAGCCCTCCTCCACCATATTCCACCTCGATCATATCGTAGGGTGCTTAGGCGAAGCCCTGCGTCGGTAGCAACATCATCACCGCCACCACGCCGTCATGCTGATAGAACTCTCCCGTGAAGCTCTGCTGGATCGGAGTTCGCGGGACATCATCGAGCTGAACGTGTGCTGAACTCGGAGGTGCCGTACGTTCGGTACTTGGATCGGTCGGATCGTGAAGACGTATGACTACAAAATCCGCGTTGTGCTAACGCTTTCGCTTTCGGTCTACAAGGGTATGTAGACAACAGTCTCCCCTCTCGTTGCTATGCATCACCATGATCCTGTGTGTGCGTAGGAATTTTTTTGAAATTACTACGTTCCCCAACAGTGGTATTAGAGCCTAGTCTATGCATAGATGTTATATGCACGAGTAGAACACAAGTGAGTTGTGGACGATACAAGTCATACTGCTTACCATCATGTCACACTTTGGTTCGGCGGTATTGTTGGATGAAGCGGCCCAGACCGACATTACGCGTATGCTTACGCGAGACTGGTTCTACTGACGTGCTTTGCACACAGGTGGCTGGCGGGTGTCAGTTTCTCCAACTTTAGTTGAATCGAGTGTGGCTATGCCTGGTCCTTGAGAAGGTTAAAACAACACCAACTTGACAAACTATCGTTGTGGTTTTGATGCGTAGGTAAGAACGGTTCTTGCTCAGCCCGGAGCAGCCACGTAAAACTTGCAACAACAAAGTAGAGGATGTCTAACTTGTTTTTGCAGGGCATGTTTTGATGTGATATGGTCAAGACGTGATAAGATATAAATTGTTGTATGAGATGATCATGTTTTGTTGAAGTTATCGACAACTGGCTGAAGCCTTATGGTTGTCTCTTTATTGCATAAGATGCAAACTTCATACAATTGTTTTACTTTATCGCTATGCGATAGCAATAGTTACAAAATCAATATTTGGCGAGACGACCATATGACGACACATTGATAGAGATCAAGATGATGGAGATCATGGTGTCATGCCGATGACAATAGAGATCATGACGGTACTTTGGAGATGGAGATCAAAGGCACAAGATGATGATGGCCATATCATGTCACATATTTTTTGATTGCATGTGATGTTTATATTTTATGCATCTTATTTTGCTTAGATCGGCGGTAGCATTATAAGATGATCTCTCACTAAATTTCAAGGTATAAGTGTTCTCCCTAAGTATGCACCGTTGCGAAAATTCTTCGTGCTGAGACACCACGTGATGATCGGGTGTGATAAGCTCTACGTTTAAATACAACGGGTGCAAAATAGTTGCACACGCGGAATACTCAGGTTAAACTTGACGAGCCTAGCATATGCAGATATGGCCTCGGAACACTGAGACCAAAAGGTCGAGCGTGAATCATATAGTAGATATGATCAACATAGTGATGTTCACCATTGAAACTACTCCATCTCACGTGATGATCGGACATGGTTTAGTTGATATGGATCGCGTGATCACTTAGAGATTAGAGATATGTCTATCTAAGTGGGAGTTCTTTAAATAATTTTATTAACTGAACTTTAATTTATCATGAACTTAGTCCTGATAGTATTTGCATATCTATGTTGTAGATCAATAGCTCGCACATAGATTCCCTGTTTATTTTTGATATGTTCCTAGAGAAAAATAAATTGAAAGATGTTAGTAGCAATGATGCGGATTGGATCCGTGATCTGAGGATTATCCTCATTGCTGCACAGAAGAATTATGTCCTTGATGCACCGCTAGGTGACGGACCTATTGCAGGAGCATATGCAGACGTTATGAACGTTTGGCAAAGCTCGGTATGATGACTACTTGATAGTTTAGTGCACCATGCTT
Organism: Triticum urartu; assembly: GCF_056163025.1. Classification (NCBI taxonomy): domain Eukaryota; kingdom Viridiplantae; phylum Streptophyta; class Magnoliopsida; order Poales; family Poaceae; genus Triticum; species Triticum urartu. Next base: position 524,806,531 of record NC_141877.1, on the reverse strand, counting down.
TACGGCTTAGAACCGGGACTTCAAAAATGTTTTGAATGCCACGGAGTTAATCTTCCATATAATATAGTAATTGACAAAGTTCTCTAGTCACTATCATCAAGTTACTAGAACTTAGTGATGAACTATAATATGCAAGGGGTAACAAAAACGATTCCCAAGCTCTTCGTGATGCTGAAATCGACGAAGGTGGAAATCAAGAAAAGCATCAAGTGTTGATGGTTGACAAGACCACTAGTTTCAAGAAAAGGGCAAAGGGAAGAAGGGGAACTTCAAGAAGAACGACAAGCAAGTTGCTGCTCAAGTGAAGAAACCCAAGTCCAGACCTAAGCCTGAGACTAAGTGCTTCTACTGTAAAGGAAATGGTCACTGGAAGTGGAACTGCCCTAGATACTTGGCGGATAAGAAGGATGGCAAAGTGAACAAATGTATATTTGATATACATGATGTGTACTTTACTAGTGTTTATAGCAAACCCCTCGGTATTTGATACTGGTTCAGTTGCTAAATGTAGTAACTCAAAACGGGAGTTGCAAAATAAACAAAGACTAGGTAAGGGCGAGGTGACGATGTGTGTTGGAAGTAATTCCAAGGTTGATAAGATCACCATCGCACACTCCCTTTACCTTCGAGATTAGTGTTGAACCTAAAATAAATGTTATTTGGTGTTTGCGTTGAGCATAATATGATTGGATCATGTTTATTGCAATACGGTTATTATTTAAGTCAAAGAATAATTGTTATTATGTTTAAATGAATAAAACCTTATGTGGTCATACACCCAAGGTGAATGGTTTATTGAATCTCGATCGTAGTGATACACATATTTATAATATTGAAGCCAAAAGATGCAAAGTTAATAATGATATTGTAACTTATTTGTGGCACTGCTGTTTAGGTCATATTGGTGTAAAGCGCATGAAGAAACTCCATGCTGATGGGCTTTTGGAATCACTTGATTATCAATCACTTGATGCTTGCGAACCATGCCTCATGGGCAAGATGACTAAGACTCCGTTCTCCGAAACAATGGAGCGAGCAACTGACTTATTGGAAATAATACATACTGATGTATGGGATTCGATGAGTGTTGAGGCTCACAGCGGGTATCATTATTTTCTGACATTCACAGATGATTTCAGCAGATATGGGTATATCTAGTTGATGAAACATAAGTCTGAAACATTTGAAAAGTTCAAAGAATTTCAGAGTGAAGTGGAAAATCATCATAAACAGAAAATAAAGTTTCTATGATCTGATCGTGGAGACGAATATTTGAGTTACGAGTTTGGTCTTCAACTCAAACAATGTGGAACAGTTTCACAAATTCATGCCACCTGGAACACCACAGCATAATGGTGTGTGCTACCTCTTGAGCTTGCTTTGGTTTTTCCCGAAGAGGAAGGGATGATGCAGCAAAGTAGCGTAAGTATTTCCCTCAGTTTTGAGAACCAAGGTATCAATCCAGTAGGAGGCCATGCTCAAGTCCCTCGTACCTGCACAAAATGATAGCTACTCGTAACCAATGCGATTAGGGATTGTCGATCCCTTCACGGTCACTTACGAGAGTGAGATTTGATAGATATAATATTTTTGGTATTTTTGGTATAAAGATGCAAAGTAAAAAGTAAAGGCAAAGTAAAAGGCAAAGCAAGATTAAAGTGATGGAGATTGATATGATGAGAATAGATCCGGGGGCCATAGGTTTCACTAGTGGCTTCTCTCAAGAGCATAAGTATTCTATGGTGGGTGAACAAATTACTGTTGAGCAATTGACAGAATTGAGTATAGTTATGAGAATATCTAGGCATGATCATGTATATAGGCATCACGTCCGTGACAAGTGGACCGAAACGATTCTGCATCTATTACTATTACTCCACTCATCGACCGCTATCCAGCATGCATCTAGAGTATTAAGTTAAAAACAGAGTAACGCCTTAAGCAAGATAACATGATGTAGAGAGATAAATTCATGCAATATGAAATAAACCCCATCTTGTTATCCTCGATGGCAACAATACAATCGTCCTTGCTGCCCCTTCTGTCACTGGGAAAGGACAACGCAAGATCGAACCCAAAGCTAAGCACTTCTCCCATGGCAAGAACTACCAATCTAGTTGTCCAAACCAAACAGATAATTCAAAGAGACTTGCAAAGATAACCAATCATACATAAAAGAATTCGGAGAAGATTCAAATATTATTCATAGATAGACTTAATCATAAACCGCAATTCATCGGTCTCAACAAACACACCACAAAAAGAAGATTACATCGAATAGATCTCCACAAGAGAGGGGGGGAACTTTGTATTGAGATCCAAAAAGAGAGAAGAAGCCATCTAGCTACTAACTATGGACCCGAAGGTCTGAGGTAAACTACTCACACTTCATCGGAGAGGCTATGATAATGTAGAAGCCCTCCGTGATGACGGCCCTCTCCGGCGGAGCTCCGGAACAGGCCCCAAGATGGGATCTCGTGGATACAGAAAGTTGCGGCGGTGGAATTAGGTTTTTGGCTCCTGTTCTGATCGTTTGGGGGTACGTAGGTATATATAGGAGGAAGAAGTACGTCGGTGGGGCATCGAGGGGCCCATGAGGCAAGGGGCACGCCCTAGGGGGGCCCCCACCCTCGTGACCGCCTCTCTAATGCCTTGGTGTAGGGTCCAAGTCTCCTGGATCATGTTCGGTGAGAAAATCATGTTTTCGAAGGTTTCATTCCGTTTGGACTCCGTTTGATATTCCGTTTCTTCGAAACACTGAAATAGGCAAAAAAAACAACAATTCTGGGCTGGGCCTCCGGTTAATAGGTTAGTCCCAAAAATAATATAAAAGTGGAAAATAAAGCCCAATATTGTCCAAAACAGTAGATAATATAGCATGGAGCAATCAAAAATTACAGATACGTTGGAGACGTATCAGTGTGTCCGAACGTCATAACCATACTTTATTGGATATAGTGCAATCTATGATGTCTCTTACCAATTTACCACTATCGTTTTGGGGTTATGCATTAGAGACAGTTGCATTCACGTTAAATAGGGCACCATCTAAATCCGTTGAAACGACGCCATATGAACTGCGGTTTGGCTAGAAACCTAAGCTGCCGTTTCTTAAAGTTTGGGGTTGCAATGGTTATATGAAAAAGTTTCATCCTGATATGCTCAAACCCAAATCGGAGAAATGCGTCTTCATAGGATACCCAAAAGAAACTGTTGGGTACACCTTCTATCACAGATCCGAAGGAAAAATATTATGTTGCAAAGAATGGATCCTTTTCTAGAGAAGGTGTTTCTCTCAAAAGAAGTGAGTGGGAGGAAAGTAGAACTTGATGAGGTAACTATACCTGCTCCCTTGTTGGAAAGTAGTTCATCACTGAAATCAGTTCAAGTGATTCCTACACCAGTAAGTGAGGAAGCTAATGATAATAATCATGAAACTTCTGATCAAGTTATTACCGAACCTTGTAGGACAACTAGAGTATGGTCCGCACCAGAGTGGTACGGTAATCCTTTCTGGAAGTCATGTTACTAGACCATGACGAACCTACGAACTATGAGGAAGTGATGATGAGCCCAGATTCCGTGAAATGTCTTGAGGCCATGAAATCTGAGATGGGATCCATGTATGAGAACAAAGAATGGACTTTGATTGACTTACCCGATGATCAATGAGTCATTAAGAATAAATGGATCTTCAAGAGGAAGATGGACGCTGATAGCAGTGTTACTATCTACAAAGCTCGAATTGTCACAAAAATGTTTTCGACAAGTTCAAGGTGTTGACTAAGATGAGATTTTCTCACTCGTATTGATGCTTAAAAGTCTGTCTGAATCATGTTAGCAGTTGCCGCATTTTATGAAATCTGGCAAATGGATGTCAAAACTGTATTCCTTAATGGATTTCTTAAAGAAAAGTTGTATATGATGCAATCAGAAGGTTTTGTCAATCCTAAAGGTGCTAACAAAGTGAGCAAGCTCCAGCGATCCATCTATGGACTGGTGCAAGCATCTCGGAGTTGAAATATATGCTTTGATAAAGTGATCAAAGCATGTGGTTTTATACAGACTTGCGGTGAAGCCTGCATTTACAATAAAGTGAGTGGGAGCACTACAACATTTCTGATAAGTATATGTGAATGACATATTGTTGATCGGAAATAATATAGAATTTTATGGAAAGTATAAAGGAGTGTTTGAAAAGTGTTTTTCAAAGCAAGACCTCAATGAAGCTGCTTACACATTGAGCATCAAGATCTATAGAGATAGATCAAGACGCTTGATAAGTTTTTTCAATGAGTACATACCTTGACAAGATTTTGAAGTAGTTTAAAATGGAATAGTCAAAAAAGGAGTTCTTGCATGTGTTGCAAGGTGTGAAGTTGAGTAAAGACTCAAAACCCGACCACAGCAGAAAAATAGAAAGAGAATGAAAATTCATTCCCTATGCCTCAGTCATAGGTTCTATGAAGTATGCTATGCTATTTACTAGTCCTATTGTATATACCTTAGCATCATTCTGGCAAGGTAGTACAATAGTGATCTAATAGTAGATCACTGGACAGTGGTCAAAATTATCCTTAGAGGAGTAAGGAAACATTTCTCGGTTATGGAGGTGATGAAAGAGTTCATGATAAAGAGTTACGTCGATGCAAGCTTTTACATCGATCTAGATGACTCTAAGTCTCGATCTGGATAGATATTGAAAGTGGGAGCAATTATCTAGAGTAGCTCCATGCAGCAGACATAGAAATTTGCGAAATACATACGGATCTGAATGTTGCAGACCCGTAGACTAAACTTCTCTCACAAGCAAAACATGATCACTCTTTGGGTTTTAATCACATACGATGTGAACTATATTATTGACTCTAGTAAACCCTTTGGGTATTAGTCACATGGAGATATGAACTAATTACATAAAGATGTGAACTAGATTATTGACTCTAGTGCAAGTGGGAGACTGAAGGAAATACGCCCTAGAGGCAATAATAAAGTTATTATTTATTTCCTTATATCATATAAATGTTTATTATTCATGCTAGAATTGTATTAACCAGAAACATAATACATGTGTGAATACATAGACAAACAGAGTGTCACTAGTATGCCTCTACTTGACTAGCGCGTTAATCAAAGATGGTTGTGTTTCCTAACCATAGACATGAGTTGTCATTTGATAAACAGGATCACATAATTAGGAGAATGATGTGATTGACTTGACCCATTCCGTTAGCTTAGCACTTTATCGTTTTAGTTTACTGCTATTGCTTTCTTCATGACTTATACATGTTCCTATGACTATGAGATTATGCAACTCCCGATTACGGGAGGAACACTTTGTGTGCCCAAATGTCACAACGTAACTGGGTGATTGTAAAGGTGCTCTACAGGTGTCTCCGATGGTACTTGTTGAGTTGGCATGAATCGAGATTAGGATTTGTCACTCCGATTGTTGGAGAGGTATCTCTGGGCCCTCTCGGTAATGCACATCACTATAATCCTTGCAAGCAATGCAACTAATGAGTTAGTTGCAGGATAGTGCATTACGTAATGAGTAAAGAGACTTGCGGGTAACGAGATTGAACTAGGTATTGAGATACCGACAATCGAATCTCAGGCAAGTAACATACCGATGACAAAGGGAACAACGTATGTTGTTATGCGGTTTGACCGATAAAGATCTTCATAGAATATGTAGGAGCCAATATGAGCATCCAGGTTCCGCTATTGGTTATTGACCGAAGACATGTCTCGATCATGTCTACATAATTCTCGAACCCGTAGGGTCCGCACGCTTAAAGTTTCGGTGACGATTGTATTATGAGTTTTTGTGTTTTGATGTACCGAAGGTAGTTCGGAGTCCCGGATGTGATCACGGACATTACGAGGAGTCTTGAAATGGTCGAGACATAAAGATCGATATATTGGACGACTATGTTCGGACACCAGAATGGTTTCGAGGAGTTTCGGACATATACTGGAGTACCGGGGGGTTACCGGAACCCCCCGGGGAGTTTAATGGGCCAAGATAGGCCTTAGTGGAGAAGAGGAGGGGCGGCTAGGGCAGGCCGCGCGCCCCCTCCCGCGCTAGTCCAAATTGGACAAGGAGGGGGGCGCCCCTTTCCTTCCTCTCTCTCCTTCCCTTCCTTTTCCCCTCCTACTCCAACTAGGAAAAGAAGGGAGTCCTACGCCCGGTGGGAGTAGGACTCCTCCCTGGCGCGCCCTCCCCTGGCCGGCCGCCTCCTCCCCCCTGGTCCTTTATATACGGGGGCAGGGGGCACCTCTAGAGACAACAATTGATCTCTTGATCTCTTAGCCGTGTGCGGTGCCCCCCTCCACCACATTCCACCTCGATCATATCGTAGCGGTGCTTAGGCGAAGCCCTGCGTCGGTAGCAACATCTTCACTGTCACCATGCCGTCGTGCTGACGGAACTCTCCCGTGAAGCTCTGTTGGATCGGAGTTCGCGGGACGTCATCGAGCTGAACGTGTGCTGAACTCGGAGGTGTCGTACGTTCGGTACTTGGATCGGTCGGATCATAGTACGACTACATCATCCGCGTTGTGCTAACGCTTCCGCTTTCGGTCTACAAGGGTATGTAGACAACACTCTTCCCTCTCGTTGCTATGCATCACCATGATCATATGTGTGCATAGGAATTTTTTAAAATTAGTACGTTCCCCAACACCCACCACCACCGTGAGGCTCGCTGGTTCTGTGAGAAGTCGTCATGTCTCCAGCGAGGGGAGCGCCTGCGGGGCCGCTCCAAGTTTGTGAAGGGGAGGGGTGTGCGGAGATCAGTAGGCGACACGCTCAGCTACGACCAGCATCGCGAGCCGCTCCCGACGAGCTGATGTTTTCACAAGGAGCTGTGGTGCTTGTGAGGAGCTGTAACCGGCATGGTGCCCAGCTCCAACCAGTGCATCGAGATGATGGGACCGGCATGGTGCCCAACAAAGTTGCATTGATCTGGAATGTGGAGGAGTTGCAACCGGTGGGCGGCTAAAACCAGCAAGTGGCGGAGCTGCAACCGGCGACCGGAGGAGCTATTACCGGCAGGGGGGCCAAGCTGGACCGTCGAGTGGGGGAGCTGCAACCGGCAGGGTGTGGAGCTGGAACCGGCGAGTGACAAAGCTGCACCCGCCACAGCAAGCTGCAACCTGTGAGTGGGTGAGCTAGGACGGGCTATGTCAGAGTAGCAACTGGCAGGGGCAAAGCTACAACCGGCAAGAGACAGAGCTGCAACCGACGAGTGGTCGAGCTGAAACCCTGCGACCATTGTGCTCTCGCCAGGTGGACAAAGATGATTGGATGCGTGTGGTTGGAGCGGTGCTCTCCATGCGAGCGGTTCCACGAGTTGTGCTGTAATTGGATAGTCACCAATGTGGACGCCCGCCACCGATTTCTTCCTCGCGTGAGCACTGCCGAGGGAAACGCGGTGGGAAGGGGATTTTTCTGTTGTTTTGCAGGCGTGACGCGCATCGGGCGGCGGAGAGTCGGAGAGGCATCTAGGGAAGGGGGGAGACGCATCCAACGGTTATGGAAAGGTTAATCGGACGGTGGGGAACTGAACCGTCGAGGGATTCCGTCGGTCGACCAGCGCAGAGTAGCGACTATATATATATATATACTATTAATGTGTTTTTTGAAACTACCTTTGACTAATCTTATCAATAGTCAAAGGCAGTTTCAAAAAACACATTATTATATATATATATATACACGAGATGTATAATATAAAAATTATATCATGAAAAGCTCATTTCACTTATGAATTTGACGGTATACTTTATCCAGCGTGCATGTCATATATTATTGTTTTAACATGTGATTAAAATTAGTTTTGAAAAATACATTAGGCTCTATATACTTCACAGGAGTATCTCTACTCCTAATGTCTCAGTTGGTAGTCCGCGTTCCGGGTTTTATTTTCGTCCCACCTTACCCGGTCTTTTTTGGTACTTGCTCCCACCTCCCGCTCAGCCCTGAAAAACCAAAGAAACCCCGCGCTCGTGTGCCAAACACTACCAATCTGCGTCCGCCTCCGCCCTTCGATCGAGGTCTGCGACCACCTCGTTCAAAAAAATACCATCGAAAACAAGCCGGCGAAAAATAACCAGCGAAAAAAAACGCCTGAATCTGCGTCGCCTCCGCCCTTCGATCGAAGTCTCTCTTGTTCCTCGTGCGAGGAACACTGGCCCGACTCTGCCCTCCTTCGCCCGCCGCCGCCTTCCGTTCCTTCACCGCCACCGCTCCATCCCTGCGTCACCGCACGTCAAAACGGCCGGACTCCACTGATCCCGCGTTGGTCACGTTCAGGACCCTTCCACTGAACGCTTACAGGATCCGGCGCCGATCCCTAAGAGGACCCGTCGCCGAAGGCGTCAAGGATCCGCCGCAAAACACGTCAAGGATCCGGCGCTGATCCTGTACCAGATACGCCGCCGGCCTCCGACCCGAACACGTCCGGGATCCGATCTACAGGTCACACATCTCATACATCTCACATCTCATACATCTCACATACTTGAGCATTGTTCGCATCTCACACATCTCACATCTCATACATCCATCGCATGTCATATAGCCATGGCGTTATCATTTTACTCCTCTTGCGAGTGCTTTCACAGAGATGCTTTCACATAGTAGATGCAAATTTCATGGCTTCCATAAGTACCTTATCTCTAATCACCACTTGAAGACATCCAAAAGCTTGTGCTTCTGCCATACCAAACGAAATCAGTTAGAAATCTTCCAGCTTATTAAGAAACACTACAATACTGCAAGTTTGTTTTCTGTTCTACACATCTTAGGGTTTGGAGTAGAGATACATTTTTGCAACTTAACTATATACATTATGTCAAATAGCCTATTTTTAGTTACATACTACAGCAGTATATAATACAATGGAAACGCAGTTACCTATAATGCATGAAGCAAGCCAAGCACTCCATGGGTGCATAAGCAACCGTGACTAGGAACAGAATGAGGAACTGTGAAAGCGTTCAAGTAATTTACCATATTGTGCATGCACCATCTCTCTTGCTTTCATCTTGAATCTACTATCTCCATCCGAGTCAGGTTTCCTTTATGTGTCTTCCAGGCCTCAAGACGGAGGTAGCGGTTATTCCAGTTGCGAATGGGTAATGCAAAAAGCAAAGCCGGTGAACATCAAAAAGAAGAGGACGTAGCTACAGGTATTAAGCATTGCACCAGTTTTACATGCATTTCTGACAGTAACAAGCTTGAATGTACAGGTCAAGCGAGTGAACAAAATGTAGAATACAGTCCATTCTTGATACCCTTTGATGAGAAACATGAAGCTATTTACGCGACGCAACATGGTATATAACTGTATGAAATAAACTGGCTGGTATTGCCTGACGTGCATATCTGACAATGTCATGCATCATGCTTAATGTTCCGCAGCCCCTACGAACGAGACAAATCTGGAAGAATATAATCAAAGCAACGTAACAGTGGCTGCAATTGTTGACCCAATATGCACGACCGAAACAGGTAGCTACTTCATACAGTTAGCTACTTCATTGAAGATATACTTTTTTTCTGCATGCATACGAGGCATACATTGGTTTTGTAATCATGCTGACTCGAGCTCTACATATGGATCAGAATGGGTAATACCTGGACAACATGATGCAAACAACACAGCTTCCGAAAAGGCTGAAACTGGATCTTTAATTAATGAATGTAGAAAATACGCTGAGGAAGCAAGGGAGTAGTACAATGCACGGAAGCGTGCTGCTTATCGGAAGAAAAAAGATAATGATATTGTCAACTTACAAGATGAGAATCAGCCTGTACTTGCTAAAACTGGTGAGTTGATTAATGTGATGATGCTGGCTGCTCTTAGTTTGATGTTCATATATATATTTTGCACAAGATATGTTGTATTAACCTACATCCTTGATTAGAGATGATATGATGCTAATACTATGTTGCACATCAGATCATAGGGATCTTATCAACGCTTGTAGGCGGGCGGCTTATCGCAATATCAAGCCAGGTTGTTTGGATAAACATAGTTTCAATGGGCAGTCAGCCCGTTGCCAATCTCTATGTGATATCACAAATGTTCTCGAAGACAGGGAGATAAATAAACCCAGACGAGATTATCATGGTTGGTAAATTGATCCACGTCCCGTCTGTGCTGTGTTTGCACGAAGGCAGTCACTTTTTACGCAACTTAAATAATTATTACTGACCTAGCTTGGTGAATCATATAATTCAGCTAGCTCGGACTATACCTCAGTCTTGCCTAATGATGCAACATACCCTCATGAAGCTACGGGCGCATCCGATGCCCATTGTGTGAGAGATAAAGAAGGTAATATGATATCATAATCTCCATGTTCATTAGATGCAAAGTCTTAGTTTTCTCATTTGGCAACTTTAATGGCATCAAACTATATACGGGAATGACAGAAGATTTTTGCAAAATAGACCAAATAAACGCACTGGAAATGGCTTTTAGTCGGCGAGATGAAAATGCACATGCCCTTCATTCATCAGGTGAGCTTATATTGTTTTAACATGAGGGTCCATCTAAACCGTTAAGCTGACATATGATTGGACATCCGCGTTTAACCAGACAACCCAACTAGCTCTAACTATACATCATTCTCGCATGACGCGTCAACATTTCCTAGTACAACTACCGTCACTTCTGGTCTCATTAATGACATAGAGCTACAAGGTAAACATATTTTGCCTACTCATTCAGCAATGCCTCTCATGTATCTGTTATATTATCTAATATTGGGGTTTGCCCTGTATGACACCAGATGCAAACAAACCAACCAGGAGGGCTTCGTATCAGCGGAAAAAACAAACCAATGTGCGAGATGAAAATGCACTGACCCTTCTATTATCAGGTAATTTTAAAATGTTAAAACATTGTAATCCGTACCGTCTTAACCACTAACCATTACTATGTTTTGTAATATCTGGTTCACCAGACAACCCAACCAGCACTACAACATTTCCAAGTTCAAATGTTGTCTCATCTGGACTAATCAATGATAACGAGCTTCAAGGTAAACATTGCTTGCATGTATTTGTTTTATTATCTAATTTTTGGGAATGTTCCGAATGACACCAGATATGAGTGTAATCTTGCCTGACACCAAGCAACAAACGGAAGAAGAACGCAAGAGAGACCATAGAAACGCTCTGAGGAGCGTATCGAAGATCAAAACAAACGTCCATCTGATACTTCAGGTATACGCTTACGTTCAGTATCCCTTTCGTTGTCAGGCCGTACTAATCAAGATGGCACTCCTCAGAGCCGATAAATCAATATGGTCTAACTATGTTTTGAAAAATATGATTGAACCAGACGATATGAAAAGCTCTAGCGTTACAGAATCAATGAATGAGGGAGCAACATGTCCCCCATCAACTGTAGACGCGTCTGTCATTCAGGACACTATTCTAGCAAGGAGGCAAAGAGACAATGAGAGGAAACGTAACTTAACAAAAAAGCAAAGGGAGCAGAAAAACGCATGTAGCTACGCATGCCATCAGAAGAAAAATGACGATTTAACGGTGGAGGAGAGAGAAACAATGAATGAAAATATATGAGTGAAGCGCATGCAGTGCCGCAAAAGCATGTCGGTGATTGAGAAGGGGGAGTCAAGTGCACATAGGAAGGCCAATTATGAAATAACGAAAAAACACCATGCAAAGAATGCATCGCAATCCCCCTTACAGGCCTAGCAAACTCAACCTCTGAATGTCCCACTTCCCCAATCCGCGCATCACCCGTCTCCCGGGCCGCACTAGATGATTCATATGATGGTGATCCCGGGACGAACATGCCGAGATACACTGCCGGTGCTGATGGTATGAAATTGCGATTGTCAGTTTCTTATGCTCTTTCTCACCATGTCGTTCTAACATGATCCTGTCTTTTTCCGCATTCTGTACGACGACAATGCAGAAGAAGTTGATGCATTCCAACGCGGCACCATGGGCGATGAGCAGGAAACACATGACGTGATTGATGAGGAGTACTACATGTTTTGCAACGAAGGTATTGCCAATTCTACGCTATGACACTGTGTATATTTATTGTTGTGTCCTGTATTATTTGTTACTGTTTTCAACTTAATTTTTCAACAATTGCCCGTAGGATCCAATAATGACATGTTGGATGATGACGAGGAAGCGAGCATTTGTGCCGCTAAACCTATCGAGATTGATCCATTTGACGCTGTCTACTCAAACATTCCAGACCGCACTCACATCCTGAAACTTGACGAAGATTGCAAACACTGCAATGCCAGGAAGTTTGAGTCTGAGACTGACGGCTTCTGCTGTCGCAATGGCCAGATCCAGCTTAAGCAGCCGGAACCAATCCCAGAGCTTATGAGGCTATGGTCCAGCATGGATGCAGATTCTAGACATTTTCGGGATAACATACGGTTCTTCAACGGGCATTTCGCCTTCACAACCCTTGGCGTCAGCCTAGATGAAAACTACACGAACATGAAGTCTGCGGTGTACACATTCCGAGCACACGGTACCATCTACCACAATGTCCATTCTTTCGGGCCTAGCTCCCGTCCAGAACATCTACGGTTGTACTTCTATGACGACGACCCTAACCTAAATCATCATAAGGCGACCACCAAGCAATTATACCAGGATGTCGTCAAGAGTTTAGTAAACATACTCAAAGAAAACCCATACTCCCAGCAATTTAGGAGTTTGGGTTCACACAAGGACAACCTTGATGATTATAGGATAGACCTAAACACCGATAAGAGGCTTGACCAAAGAAGATATAATAGACCGGTGTCATCTGAGGTCGCTGCTATTTGGGTTGAGGGCACTGACCTAGCAAAAAGGTTTGACCGCAGGATAACACTTTGTGGTAACAACAACGAAAGGCATAGTATACGTGTGACCTCAAGGGCATATGACCCGTTGTCTTATCCATTATTCTATCCAATGGGGGAGCTAGGTTGGCATCCGAAGCTACCTAAACGTAATGTTTCTTGGGAGCTTCTACAAAATCCTCGCTTGTGACATGATGATGAGGATGATGCAGGTATGTCTTTTATGTATCAATTTGTTATAAATAATTTCTTGTTTCTAAAAATAATGCTCACGCGATGGCACTCAAACTTGTGCAGAGGGGAATAGCAGGTTATGCATCTCCGTGAGAGACTACTACTGTTACATGCTGCAAACACGGCCTGCGATCTTCAATCCAATACTCTGTGGAGCACGCCTACTGCGGCAATGGGCGGTTGACATGTACATCAAGATTGAGAGCTGTCGGTTGAGGTGGTACAGGAAGAACCAGATGCAGATCCGTGCCGATTTGTATAAAGGAGTTGTTGATGCGATCACATCGGGGGAGACGCGAGCAAGCGCTGTTGGGGTGAGAATAGTGCTCCCTGGAACTTACCCTGGTGGTGACCGCGACATGAAGAAGAGACATATGGATGCCATGGCAATTGTCCATACATACGGGAAGCCTGACATCTTTTTGACCATGACTTGCAACCCTAAATGGGAAGAGATAACAAATGAGTTGCTTCCTGGACAGACAGCGCAAGACCGACCTGATATTGTGGCTCGCGTGTTCTATGGCAAACTAGAGGCTATGAAAGACTTGTTGCTCAAGAAGATGGTCCTGGGTGTTGTTGTTGCTTATGTTTACGTAGTCGAGTTCCAGAAGAGAGGCCTCCCCCACGCACATTTTTTGTTGATCATGGATTCAAATTATAAGCTTCTTGTCCCAGAGCAGTATGACCGGCTCATTTCTGCAGAGCTCCCAGACAAACAGAAGTATCCGGAATTGTATGCAATGGTGGTAAAACATATGATGCACGGACCATGCGGTGCTCTCAACCCGAAGAATGTTTGCATGCAAGATAATGAATGCAAGTGCAGATACCCGCGGCCGTTCAATGAGAACACGATACAAGGCAAGGACTCATACCCAGTTTATCGGCGTAGAGACGATGGTAGACGTGCTAAGGTTCGAGGGAAAATGTTGGACAACCGATGGGTTGTGCCATATAACCCTTACCTTCTGCGGATGTTTAATTGCCACATCAACGTCGAGGTCTGCTCTAGCATAAAGGCTGTAAAATACATATATAAGTACATTTATAAGGGACATGATAAGGCTTCTTTCAGCATCGACCAACTAGACGCTGATGGCAACATTGATGAGATCAAGAGATACATTGATGCAAGATGGGTCACCCCTCCGGAGGCTATGTGGAGGATATTTGGTTTTCCACTGTGTGCCAATTACCCGCCTGTCTTGCAGTTGCCTCTTCATCTCCCGAATATGCACAGGGTTGCATTCAATGCATAGGCTGACTTGAAGAATGTTGTATCCTCCGAGAATGCTTCAAAATCCATGTTAACGGAGTATTTCAAGGCAAACGAAGAACACCCTTGGGCAAGGCATATATTGTACAAGGATTTTCCCAGAAGCTTCATGTGGGAGAAGAAAAAGAAGTTCTGGAAGAGGCGGGTGGAGTGTTTTCAATTAGGTCGTATCGTGTCTGCCAATCCTGCCGAGGGGGAGCGATACTACCTTCGTGTGTTGTTGAACCATGTTCCGGGGAAAACATCATTTGAGGACTTGCTCACCGTCGACGGCGTGGTATGTGGGAGCTTTAGAGAGGCTGGTGAAAGGTTGGGACTCATCGAGGCAGACAACACGCTCGACGACTGTCTTACTGAGGCGGAGGAGTGGGCTATGCCTTGTTCTCTTAGGAGGCTCTTTGCAACAATATTGGTGCACTGCGAGCCAGGCGACGTGCGCGGTTTATGGGATAGACACCTCGAGCCTATGTCCGATGACTACCATCGGACACACACGTCCTCGAATGAGGTGGAGCAGATGGTGTTGCTTGACATTAGGGGTATGTTGCAGTCTATGGGTAAAGACATTATTGATTTTTCTCTTCCAACGATCGATGATGCGTTTGACCCAACCGAGGGCGAGGCCAGAGAGATCATCGAGGAATCAACTGTTGAGTTTGACGAAAGTGACACTAATTTGTCATCTTCCCTGAATTTTGAGCAAAGGGCTGCATTCGACGAAATACTAGCGGCTGTTGAACGCGGTGATGGGGGTATGTTCTTTGTTGATGGCCCTGGAGGTACGGGGAAGACCTTCCTCTACAGGGCGATGCTCGCCAAGGTGAGGCGCGAGGGCAAGATTGCTATCGCTACCGCGACGTCGGGTGTCGCTGCTTCTATCATGCCTGGCGGCAGGACTGCCCACTCAAGGTTCAAAATCCCACTGAGTTGCGATGATGGAGCGTCATGCAGCTTCACCAAGCAGAGTGGGACCGCCAAGCTGCTGAGGATGGCCTCATTGATACTATGGGGCGAGGCCAGCATGACTAAGCGACGAGCTGTTGAGGCATTAGACAATAGCATGCGCGACATCATGGGAATACGCCATCGACCCTTTGGAGGAAAGACTGTTGTTTTTGACGGGGACTTTAGGCAGGTGTTTCCGGTCGTCAGAAGGGGGTCACGGGGCCAGATAATTGATGCAAGCCTCCGAAGTTCTCATCTATGGAAGAGTATGCGGCAGCTTCGGCTCATCACCAACATGAGGGCTGGTAATGACACGTGGTTTGCAGATTACTTGCTCAGGGTCGGTAATGGCACTGAGGAAGCCGACGACCAAGGCAACATACTACTCCCTGATGATATTTGTCTGCCATCTACAGGCGAGGTTGACGACCTGGAGAAGCTGATTGACCGCGTGTTTCCAAGTCTAGATGACAACATGGCAGATTCGAGTTACATGACATCTCGCGCAATCCTTTCCATGACAAATGACAATGTCGACAAGATAAACATCCGCATGATAGAGCGTTTCCAAGGAGATGAAGTAATCTAGCATAGCTTTGACAGTGCGGAGGACGACCCATATGGCTACTGCGCTCCTGAGTTTCTAAACAGATTGACTCCCAATGGTCTTCCTCCGCATGCACTCAAACTAAAGCTGAACTGCCCTGTGATACTTCTAAGGAACATTGATCCAGCTAATGGTCTGTGTAACGGGACTAGGCTTGTTGCTAGAAGTTTTGAGAGGAAGACCATTGATGCAGAAATCGTGATTGGACAACACGCTGGTAGGAGGGTCTTCCTTCCTCGAATACCTCTATGCCCATCTAACAATGACATGTTTCCTTTCAAGTTTAAGAGAAAGCAATTTCCTATAAGGCTTAGCTTTGCTATGACGATTAACAAGGCTCAAGGGCAGACCATCCCCATTGTTGGTGTGTATCTACCTAATCCAGTGTTCTCTCATGGTCAACTCTATGTTGCTTTGTCTCGAGCCACCGCAAAGAGAAACATTAAAATACTTATTCAGAAGGAGAAGCCAAAGGATAAGGCCAACAAGCAACATAACAACCCGAAGAAGCGTAAAAGACCGACCGTGTCCTTGCTGACCTCAACGAAGAACATTGTCTACAAGGAAATACTTAGAGGCTGAAGTTTGGTCTTATAAGACCTGCTGGATTTATATATGCAATTTACTCTTCCGGTGTTCAAGAATTGCTGAAATTCGGTTCTATGACATATTTTTTTCATTTGGTATCTTCGTTGTTAGAGGTATGCACCAATAAGTTCAAGTAATAACTGCATTTCAATAAATTTATACTGTGTTATGTGTAATCTGACATTGTACATGTCACACAGCATACTGTGTTATGTGTAATAATAGGATCAGAAATTATGATTGGCTTCATGAAGATCTGCATCATGTTTAATTAATTTTTTACCTTTATCACTGTTATTTGCTTTCCACTATCGCAATGTTTCTGGCATGTACATGTCACACAGCGTACCATGTTATTTGTAATCTGATATTCCGAAATAATGTTTGGCTTCATATAGAGCCGCTACATGTTACATTTACTTTATACAGTTTGATTAAAACCTGTAGCATGCATGTCATGTCATCATTTCGCATGCAGGTTATATTTGGTACATTGAATTTCAGTGCGTGGGATACATGTTGGCCTACTGCCATGAGCTTTATGAGTGTGTATGAGTGTGTAATATTTCTTTTGTTCCACCCAGTTTTAAATTTTCATGTACAGCTGTAGCTATCAAGGTTTCTTTTTATTTATTTCCCTAATTCATGTTTATTCATTGATGTTCTCATTCCTCTTTGAACAAGGAAATGTAAGTAAATGTTATAGCTGGGACAAACTTGAATGAAGTGTTAATGCATTTGAAGAAAACAGTATTCAACATAGTTCTAACAAAATCCCGTGTATAAGGAAATTTTATGTTTCAACGCTTTGTAAGAGCATTTTGCATTGTAATCGATTTGGAGCGAAACTATGAAAGTATGAATAAAGAACAGATATTGTTTAATGCTTGCTTTCTTACTCTCTGTTTTTGATCTTCCCTTTGAGCTTTGTCGCCTAACATGTTATATTCTTCTTTTTCTTATATGAATACGCGGTACAAATGCTGTAATCCGTACTTCCCTCAAAATTTTCTTTTTATTACAAATGGCATTGACTGCGTTTGTGATATATTAACTAACTTACGTCACATAATGCACAGGCTTCTCAATTAATCATACTGGTTTTGAAAGTGCAGCTGTTACTACACTGTGCATACAGAATCAAATTAAAAAATAGACGCCAATTAAAAAACAGATTGAAGTTAGCTTTTCACGTGCATACTCAATTGTGCATGCAACCGCGACCAACGAATCAAGCCATCAAAGACCCACTAAACAAATTATTACTATTGCTAATAACTTCGATTTAATTTTGTGTTACTTTTTTAAAATGCCAGTAAAATAGTCGTTGCAAAGTAACACAACGACGTCTCATCACATGTAATAAAATCAAATATGTTGGGATTTTATAAAATATAACATATAGTATAATAAAAGCTGCGTAAATAAACTATTTTTTAAATTGCAGCATGTTGGTAATTAATGGTAATATATTTAATCGACGAAATTTTGGCGAATCCATGGTAATATATTAATTGTGTGACTACACTTACCTTAATGCACTATCACCTTAATTAATTTGATATATCCAATTATTGCTTTCCTAACTAAAAATCTGAAGTCATCATTACATTCCCGCAGTTTGTTATATTGAATATAGCGTATTCATAGGCGAAAACGAAACAATCATACTGGTGAGATAATTGACATGATTTCGATCAGATTAAGAATCTCAACAATCTATAAATAATTAACTGATTCAAAAAGTTTTAGCAATAAATTTTTTGTTGCCAAAGAACTCTCATAGCTTAATATTTATAATAGTTTCGATAGTAGAGGTTTTTTCGCTAGACTGCCACATGCAAATATTGAAAGAATTGTGATTTTCCCGCCTGTGGGCCCCTTGGACTATATATATAAACGCCATTACCCGTGCCCATGCCCCCTCTATCTTTCTTTAACACTTCATCCATTAGCTCCTTGACATGGTGATATCGTACAGCTCGAGGCCCTTGAGGAGGGTGATGGCGAATCCACCGGATCCCATCATGCCTCCGCCTAACATCCCTCCGATGAACAGGCAAGTGTACAGATCTTCATGCACGCTTATCTGACATCACCGTTTGTTTATCCCATCATTTCGGGTTATTTTATGTAGGTACCTGAATTTTCAAAGTGTACAGATGGAACATATCTATCAAAGATGTTGGATCATTCGAGCTAAGGTGATGTGGAAGTCCCATATCAGGGTGCATGCAATGGGAAACCCATACTTTCGTTGCATACTTCTTCTGGACCAGGAAGTATGAGATTAGTGATCACTACATATAGCAACCTTTTTAATGTATATACACATGTGTTCTAAAGTCTTGTTATCTGAATTTGTAATTGCCTTCAGCAACCAAGCTTATCGATTCAACGCCATTCTGCAGACCGGGCTAACATATGACTTCAGTAGCGTCGGGATAAACCCCACGGAAATGCTAGATGGTCACTTCTGGTATCTATGCATGGAGTTTGTCATTGAACTAAATTCTATAACCATGGTTAGGACATCGGTGCACAGTATTGCATCGACAATCTGTCCACCTTTTTTCCCACAACTTGGTGCCATATCCTTGCTACGGGACAAATCCATCACCAGTGCAACATCTTTTAGTTTATTTTTGCATATATATCGATTTAACATTTTTGTCTCACCCATAGTTAATTTTTTCCAAACGTTCTTGGTATTCTTGTTTATGCTGGTAGGATACAACATAGGTGGGATTCAGTATATAGACGGCAGGTCCATTTTGTTGAGATAGGCATCATGAATTTTCAGTAAACTCCAATCAATACTTGGTTTTATATGATTATTAATATTTGATAGTTGCCTACCATCAACATATCTTTATCATTGCAGACGGGATATACTTTTTATACGCCTAAGTCAAGAGCATGTTGGTCGTCACTTGTACCACTTGCAGCGGACTGAAAATTTGTTTGAGAAAATTGCAGTTACGTACATACAGGTAAACCGGAGGGATAAGTGCATGGAGACTATGAGGGAGAGCACATTTTTGTTCTCCTCCGATATTAATGATGATGTTCATCATCTTCAAGGTAAGTTCTATAAACTATTTTGATTTTTATGGCTTTTTGTTCTTTTCTGTATTACGATGTTATTAGTACTAAAAAAACTCTTTTTTCGTAGATATCCACGAAGCCTTCTTAATGTCACTTGACGAAACACTATCATACGTCAATGCTGCAGTTGTAGCCAGGAAAAATGGACAGTAGATGACTTTGTTTTTCAACACGGCTCAATAAAAAGCTCGTTTCCCTCGGTCCTTTTATCTACATTTGGAATAATAATGTTGGAATAATAATGTATTCACAAAGAACAATCATTTCTGTTAAAGTGTGTTTTCTTTTTGCTTGTGAACTCTAAGTGTAGCCATTATGGCAGATTGTATTTTTTTACGCGTACTTAATTCGGGATATCTGGTTTTATGCAAAGGTTGATTTTTTCCGATTCGTTGAGATTGAACTGTAAATATTCAACTATAAAAAAGGACAAAGATCTGATACGCCCCCGTCACGTTTTTTTATAATTAGAATGAACCATGTACGTCTTAAAAACGACTTGATATATTTGGCAGGCAATAAAAAGCATTAATAATATATCTGTTTATATATATGCTGCATCGACATCCTAATTGCCAAGACACCTCAGTGAATATATATCAGGGCGCAAGATATCATCCGTCCGCAGCTGAAAATGTTATATAGTAGGAAATGAATAATATAGACATGCACGGATGGAATGATATGGGCACCTTCCATCTGCCTTAGGTACAATCCGATACTGAAAATCAGGCGTAATTAAAAGTTTGCTTATTATTTCGCTTTCAACAATGGAAGTTGCCGTACTATTTGGAAGGCACATAAGTCTATATGATGCAGCTGCCAAATAGGAACTGATCCCTTCATATAACGTCCGACGATCTCCTGTTTGAACACCCACCCCAGTCTTCACCAATTTTCGATCACTCGCGACTCTCATCAATGGAGGCTGTGCACGAGCCAGTTGATGTTCAGCTCGCACCACAAGAGGCTTTGCCCGCCCCTCAGGAGGCTGCGGGCAACGTTAATGCCGTAGAAGATGCTGTTGAATACATTTTTCAATTTATCACTGTTGTCCAGGACGATGAGGCACTAAAGTAAGTTGTATTGCTCTTCATATTACTCTCGTACACATCAGGCTAGATATCAGTTGGGCAACATAGCAGGCTAGACATAATTATCCATGATAGTCCACTATATTATGTTTGGTTGTCTAGGTGTTATATATTTTATTGTATATATTATTTGCACTGTTACACCGTTGTTAAAAAATTTATGTTTGCCTCTGTATCACACCTTTTTACATATGGTACATGTGCCTATGTTATTTTTATACATCTATAACATTATTAAAGACAAAATAGCTACCAGGTTATAACATTATTAAGTAACTTTTTTATTGCTTTATATTATACAAAAAAGTTAGTCTAAATGTGATAGAGATATGGATGGATGATATTTGGTAAAGATTGGTCTGCATTTTTTGGACAGCACAATCTGGATTAGAAGCGAATGACCATATCAGATTGAAATCAGCCTACGGATGCTCCAGGAAACAATTAAACTTTTTGGAATAATTCATCCTGAGTGCTTCAATCTTGCAGTTCGTAAGCTTGCGAGCGCTGAAGTAGAGAGCACTACAGGTACAAGAATGCTTGGAAACAAACATTTTTTCGACTTGCAGTTTCATTCTCTGGCACTGGCTCTCAGACACTCTTCGATGGAGTAAGAAACACACACCGCAGTGCTGATTGACAATGCCATTGTTCGGCCGTTTCCTAAATATGATGTGTTCAATCTAACATTGTAAGAGACTCATTATTATAATTTAATTTGCTTATTCTATTTTGTACTAACATGTGTCTATTTACGACAGTATCTACTACCATTTGTTTCTGTGGATTCTTTGTACGGACTACTTGTAGTCGGCAAGGAAACTAGGAGGGTTCTCCCAATTGATCCATCAATCGACGTCTATGATGGACCATACAACTTTCATAACACTGAAACGAGGAAGGAGATCACAATGTTGAAACAAGAGTTCAACAATGTGTTGCAGATGAGGATCCCTGGTTGGAATACCAATCTCATGGACTGGTCAACGCATGGCATCTCTTCAACCGGCAGGCGGTAATATAGTAAATCGATCACACGTGTAATAAGCAGACCGTTATAGTTTTAATATAGTTAATTTTGTTTGTAACAAGGAAGACTCCGCTTTCCTTGTCCTACAGGAGATGGCCCACCAGAATGGTACTACTAATTCTGGTAGGAAGACCACTCACGTAACTACACAATAACGAGGTTTATCATGCGATTTGTTTTGCAGCAATTTATAAATTACTATTTTTCCATCTTCTCTAGGATTCAATACAGCTCAGAAAGAACCTGCTGGTCCAGATGCTGACGATAAAAAACAATGAAGCAGCTGGAAACATACCAGATGAAATTAAAGCTGCGTTGAGGGTTTTAAACGACTGAATATGGTCCATTGCATTTTTGTATGTCGCAAATAAATGGCTACTACATCTTTGTTAGGGATCGTATTCAGAATTATCTACTTGGCAATACGGATATCTATAAAATGCATTGGATGGTATATATAGGTTTAAATACTTTTTTTTGTTTTTGATATATTAAACATTTGTTTCGCGACGCACCCTATAACTCCCGTGCGTTAACGTCAATTATAACAGTAAAGTCATGAACTACATAATTGGCAATACAAACTATATATAACTAACCCGTCAATGCCTTCTTATCTACATCAGCGCTAATACGGATTGATCTGAAGCCCTAACTCCATTAATGATGAGGCTATCTAAAACATCTTCTTCTACCATTGGCAATGGCAAAGAAGTAGGTCATTGGGGAGTCCCCTTTAAGAGTCCAATTGAGGGTACCACGCTGACGCCAATATATATCTGCCTGCTGATGCAGCTGCACCAGAGCGGATTCAAGGTTGTATTGGACTGACCAATCATTCTCCAAGAGGCCTATCGCATCTGCTAAAAGTTCCACGCCCGCGATCTGGGCCTCTAAAGATTTTTTTCTCCCTGCGGGTCTCCGCTACTCTGTTAAGAGACCAGCCCCTAATAAGAAACTTACGAAGCTCATATGAGCATTTGTGCCAGTCGTCCATGGGCCCAAAGGATCGATGTGAAGGGTTAAGAAGGCTAGAAATCTAGGTGGCAAGATTATTGATGAATCCCTCCACTAGAAGCCAGGAAGCATCGAATTGGAAGGGCGAAGAGGTCATATGTTGGTTTAAGCCAGCGTCCAAAATGGAGGGGAGCATGAACTATATATATTTAAATACTTTTTTTGTTTTGGATATATTAAACATATGTTTTGCGACGCACCCTTGATCTCGAAATATCACATCAATTATAACTGTAAAGTCATGAACTACATAATTGGCAATACGAACTATATATAACTATCATACGTCAATGCTGCAGTTGTAGCCAAGAAAAATGGACAATAGATGACTTTGTTTTTCAACACGGCTCAATAAAAAGCTCGTTTCCCTCGGTCCTTTTATCTACATTTGGAATAATAATGTATTCACACAGAACAATCATTTCTGTTAAAGTGTGTTTTCTTTTTGCTTGTCAACTCTAAGTGTAGCCATTATGGCAGTATGTATTTTTTGTACGCTTACTTAATTCGGGATATCTGGTTTTATACAAAGGTTGATTTTTTTTGATTCTTTGAGATTGAACTATAAATATGGCATGCCTTAGTAACAATATATTCAACTATAAAAAGGAGAAAGATCTGATACGCCCCCATCACGTTTTTTTATAATTAGAAAGAATCATCTACGTCTTAAAAATGACTTGATATATTTGGCAGGAAATAAAAAGCATTAAAAATATATCCGTTTATATATATGCTGCATAGACATCCTAATTGCCAAGACACCTCATAGAACAATCACTCACGCGTATCGATCAGCGATGGAGCCCATCATTGGAAACAATGCGCCGGCGGTCCAGGTTGTGGCAGCGCGCACTTACCAGGAGGTTTCTGTGCCCAGGCCCCTGGATGCCGCTGCCCCCGACCCCAATGAGGCTGCCCTCCAGATACACGATGTTGTGGCCGACCCCCAGGAGGATTTGCCCGCACCCTTACATCTTTTGCCCCCACCAAGGCATTTCGTGGAAGATGCACTCGAATATATATTCGGCTTCATTAACGGCATTCATGATGAGCAGACACTACAGTAAGTTATGGTATTGTATGTTTATTTTCTCTAAAGAAATATTATTAGAACTAGGTCGTACACAGCAGACTCTGTTTGATATAGGAGTATGATATTGCTTGATTTGTTTTTCTTTAGATTAAATCTTACTTTTTGCGGCCAGCAGTACAAAATTATTTTTTGTTAAATGTTTTGGCAGTATTTCCATTGCACATCTACAGTATGTAATGAATAACAAAATTCTAATATTATTTGCAGTACAAATGTTGAACAACTTAATGTCCTTACTATATTGTACAACAATTTTATATTGTTTTTGAACAGCCAGCAATCTTGGTATAATGGGTGCTACCTAAATTTTCCTGCTCTTAATTTCTAGCAAATTAATATTGTTCTTACAGATAAGTTATTATTTAATTTTAGCTTTTGCTAGAAGGTGCTGAAACAATTTTCATGCTCTATAGTTTATCAAAATCTTACGTTCTGCTCATAGCTATTAGATTATCTAGAAAATGTTACCATATGAACAATTTTATGTTTGAAAGTACCACTCGTATTGCTAACCATTTTTATTTATTTTTACGTGCAGCTCAATCTGGATAAGAAGCGATACACCGTACCGTATCAAAATCAGCCTCAGAATGCTGAAGGACACACTATTTGTAAGATCCGCAAGTCTACATCCCGATTGCTTCAATCTCGCTGTTCGTAAGCTTGCTAGCGCTGAAGTAGAGAGGCATGCAGGCACCAACATGGTTGGAGGAAAACATTATTTTGACTTGCAGTTCCATGCTCAATCACGAGCTCTAAGGTATTCATGGATGCCGCAAGGGCAGTGCACCTCGACGCTGATCAACAATGCTGTTCTACAGGCCTTTCCTAGATATGATGTGTTCAACTCCACAATTGTAAGAGTTTTTAATTCCTAAATTATTTTTTCTTTCCTGATAGCAATTAACCTGTGTTGACCTTATGTAGTATCTACTTCCGTTGTCTATCCCGGATTCCTCGTATGGTCTACTTGTGGTAAATCGAATGAGGAGAAGGGTTATCATATTTAATCCATCACTAGACGTACGACAAGTGGGAAATAGCTCTCACAACAAAGAGATGATGAAGGAAATCACTATTTTGAAGCAAGAACTCAATGAAGTGTTGCAGGCTAGGGTCCTTGAATGGAACACCGAACTCATGGATTGGCGACAAGACAACATGTCATTCAATTTTTGGCGGTAATTTAATAAATTTTTCAGATGAATAAAATGCAGTATGTAGAAATCTCAAGTTTTTATTCTGTTTGTCACAGCAAAGACTCGGGTTTCTTAGTTCTACAAGAGATGGCCCACCAGCTAGGTTCTTTGCGTAGCATGACCTGGATGAACACTACAGTAATTATCTTTATGACGAGTTTTAATGTGCCATTTATAATCCAACCACTTCAGCGTTTCATGGTGAATTTTTTTCATTGTTTCTAGGATCCAATTATGCTCAGGAGCCAAGTGGTAGTCCAGATGCTCATGGTCAAAGACAATCTAGCTGCTGGAAACATCCCTCAGGAGATTACGGTGGCCTTGAGGGTTTTGAACAACTAAATATGCTTCTATGCATGCAGAACCGTCAGGAATACTTCAATCATCTTGTCATGTTTTCTTATGGATTGAAACTATAATTTTTGTTTTTGGGTTTACAATATTTAAGAACTAATTGGAGTTTTGGTACTACTACAAGTTGGTTTTGCTGTTATGTTTGTTCTTTTGGTAATTTCTGTTTGTCATGTGGCAGGATCAAGCACCTGAGTTTGTGGACGCTCTTGTAGCTAGCGACTCTGCTGAGCTTTCTGGTTAATGGTAAGCTTGATTCCCGCCACAAAAGAAATGTGGGGAAAATATTTATTAGAGGAAAGGCACCGGCCCCCACAGTTGAAATCAGGGGGGGCAAATTTGATAGGGAAATAAATCAGGGCCCCACCATTCAAATCAGGGGGTCGGAGATTTATTTAGAGGGGGACAAACACTGGGCCCCACAAAACACGCAGCCAACAACGCTTTCTGGGTTGGCATCGAGTGTTGCACGACAGAGTAAGTCCGGTTTCTTTGATTTTTTCGTTTGGGAAATTTATGGGGTAAGGGAGACATAATTTAGGCAACTTTTAATTTGTTACTGGTTTTTTTGCATAGTCTAATCAAAACAAATATCTTGCCGATTTTGTTGATAGTATTTTTTTATGGAAACATGCAAATAAGGAAGGACAGGGTGCACCTTCCTAACTGTTGTCGCACAATTCCCCACGGCCTCATATATACTCAATAAAATCCTACCGGCTCCTTCCTCTCTCGCTTTACCAGTTGTACGACCGACTTTTTGCCCTGTCAATGGAAGCAATGGCGAATTTTGGGGGAGTGCGACACGCCGTCGACTACGTGTACGATTTCATAGCACTTTCCTCAGACGAAGAACTACTAGAGTAAGTTCTCACGGCCCGATACATCTAATATTTTTTGCTCTTCATGTACATGTATACTTTGCATTTAGAAGATATACCCCCATAAAAAATCTCCCTACCCTGTACATATATACTTTACGTTTAGATTAGAAGATATACCCTGGTTAGGATCACGTGGTCTTTGTCTAAGTTCAGACGTCTGTTACAAAGGCTGAATGTGTAGTTATTTTTCTTATACAAGTATATAAATACATATTCAATGGTTGTTACCAGATATTATATTTGTATTGGTAAATTGTGTCTAAAACCAGTG
This sequence comes from Triticum urartu, assembly GCF_056163025.1. Classification (NCBI taxonomy): domain Eukaryota; kingdom Viridiplantae; phylum Streptophyta; class Magnoliopsida; order Poales; family Poaceae; genus Triticum; species Triticum urartu. Next base: position 524,779,964 of record NC_141877.1, on the reverse strand, counting down.
TTTTGCGGCGTCTAACATAAATAGCTGATAAGTATGAAACGAAATACGTATGAAACTGTGGTCCAAAACTATGGGGTCTAACACCTTTTACAACAATGTTGAACAAGCTATAAACTACATGTTGAATTTTTTCATCCAAAATCTACAACAATTTTTATGCAGGTCCATGTACTACTACGAAAACACTTCAATCTGTTTGTTTATTGCCCGTACATAATATTAAAATACTTGACTTGGTAGAGATTACAATATCTTTTAGGTCATTTAATGTGATATATACTATTGTTTAATTATTCATATCTTATAGACAGCAACACAGTTTTATCGTTTGAGTTTAGGATTACTTGAAGTCATATCATTGGTATGAACCTTGATCTTAATTTTTTACAGCACAATCTGGATTAGGAGCCCGCGCCCATTCCCTATCGAGATTAGCCTACGGATCATCCGAGACACCATCCTAGGAGATGGACTTGTCCATCCGTTATGCTTCAATCTAGCTGTGCGTAAGATTACTACCGACGCAGCAGAGAGGAGCGCAGGCACCAGCTCTGTTGGAAAGACACATTTTCTCAATTTGGGATTCCATGTGCAAGCACGGGCGCTAAGGCAGACTTGGTTAAGCCAAGCACAGCGCACCAATGCACTGATTAACAATGTCGTGCTTGAGCCTTTTCCAAGATACGACGTGTTTCACACCCCTACAATTGTAAGTGTTCTCATTCTTACAAATTAGTTGGTTACTTTGTTTGACATTTACCTTTGTCTACCAAATGCAGTATCTTCTACCACTGTCACTCGTGGGTTCGTCCTATGGTCTTTTAGCAGTGAACATGGAAATGGAGAGGACTATAGTTATTGATTATTCAAACCAGGATGTGTTTCATTTTGAGAGGACCCCCATGGCACTGAACTTCAGAGGGAAGCCCTTTTAGTGAAGCAAGAATTTAGCTCTGTATTGCAACAGGAGGCCCCTGATAGGAACAGCCAACTTGTGGAATGGCCCGAACAAGATAACATTCATGTTTCACCTCGGCGGTACTATTCTAAATTTGGCTTGCATATTAGTGCGTGCTCTAATATAGCTAATACAATATGTTTTTTTGGTGACAGTATGGACTCCGGATTCAAAGTTCTACAGGAGATGGCCCATCTGTATGAAACCATCGGTAATGACATGGTTCATAACATGCCTAGGACTGACGTAAGTGATTTTGTAATGAGGTTACAGATTGCATATATTTGCTAAATATATCTTCTGACTTTGTTTATGCACAATTTGTAGGATCCACAAAGTCTCAAGAAGCGACTAATGGTCCAGCTGTTGATAGTTAGGGATAACGAAGCAAAGGATAACATTCCAGAGCAAGTTAGAGCAGCGTTGAGATTTATTGGTGGCTAAGGAGGACTTCTGCATCGATAAATACCTTATAATAAAATGATGTTTAGTTGCTTTCTAGGAAATATCTGTTTCAATGCCCGTGCTGATCAGATGATCAGTTGACATTTTCTCTTATATTTATGTTGGTTGGTATCCACTAGCTATAGATTGATGTTGGCATCTGAAGGAAATATGCCCTAGAGGCAATAATAAAGTTATTATTTATTTTCTTATATTATGATAAAAGTTTATTATTCATGCTAGAATTGTATTAACCGGAAACATAATACATGTGTGAATACATAGACAAACAGAGTGTCACTAGTATGCCTCTACTTGACTAGCTCGTTAATCAAAGATGGTTATGTTTCCTAACCATGGACAAAGAGTTGTCATTTGATTAAACGGGATCACATCATTAGTTGAATGATCTGATTGACATGACCCATTCCATTAGCTTAGCACCCAATCGTTTAGTATGTTGCTATTGCTTTCTTCATGACTTATACATGTTCCTATGACTATGAGATTATGTAACTCCCGTGTGCCGGAGGAACACTTTGTGTGCTACCAAATGTCACAACGTAACTGGGTGATTATAAAGGTGCTCTACAGGTGTCTCCAAAGGTACATGTTGGGTTGACGTATTTCGAGATTAGGATTTGTCACTCCGATCGTCGGAGAGGTATCTCTGGGCCCTCACGGTAATGCACATCACTTAAGCCTTGCAAGCAATGCAACTAATGAGTTAGTTGCGAGATGATGTATTACGGAACGAGTAAAGAGACTTGCCGGTAACGAGATTGAACTAGGTATTGGATACCGACGATCGAATCTCGGGCAAGTAACATACCGATGACAAAGGGAACAACGTATGTTGTTATGCGGTCTGACCGATAAAGATCTTCGTAGAATATGTAGGAGCCAATATGGGCATCCAGGTCCCGCTATTGGTTATTGACCGGAGACATGTCTCGGTCATGTCTACATTGTTCTCGAACCCGTAGGGTCCGCACGCTTAAGGTTTCGATGACAGTTATATTATGAGTTTATACGTTTTGATGTACCGAAGGTTATTCGGAGTCCCGGATGTGATCACGGACATGACGAGGAGTCTCGAAATGGTCGAGACATAAAGATTGATATATTGGAAGCCTATGTTTGGATATCGGAAGTGTTCCGGGTGAAATCGGGATTTTACCGGAGTACCGGGAGGTTACCGGAACCCCCCGGGAGCTATATGGGCCTTAATGGGCCTTAGTGGAAAAGAGAAGAGGCGGCCTGAGATGGGCCGCGCGCCCCTCCCCTCCATTGGTCCGAATAGGACAAGGAGGGGGGGCCGGCCCCCCTTTCTCTTTTCCCCCTTCGCGAATCCTATTCCAACTAGGATTGGGGGGGGATCCTACTCCCGGAGGGAGTAGGACTCCTCCTGGCGCGCCACCTCTAGGCTGGCCGCACCCCCCCTTGAGCCTTTATATACGGAGGCAGGGGCACCCCAGAGACACACAAGTTGATCCACGTGATCATATTCTTAGCCGTGTGCGGCGCCCCCTGCCACCATAGTCCTCGATAATATTTTAGCGGTGCTTAGGCGAAGCCCTGCCACAGTAGTACATCAAGATCGTCACCACGCCATCGTGCTAACGGAACTCTTCCCTGACACTTTGCTGGATCGGAGTCCGGGGATCGTCATCGAGCTGAACGTGTGCTGAAACTCGGAGGTGCCGTAGTTTCGGTACTTGATCGGTCGGGCCGTGAAGACGTACGACTACATCAACCAAACGCTTCCGTTGTCGATCTACAAGGGTACGTAGATCACACTCTTCCCTCTCGTTGCTATGCATCACCATGATCTTGCGTGTGCGTAGGAAATTTTTTGAAATTACTACGTTCCCCAACAGTGGCATCCGAGCCTAGGTTTTATGTGTTGATGTTATATGCACGAGTAGAACACAAGTGAGTTGTGGGCGATATAAGTCATACTGCTTATCAGCATGTCATACTTTGGTTCGGCGGTATTGTTGGATGAAGCGGCCCGGACTGACATTACGCGTACGCTTACGCGAGACTGGTTCTCCCGACGTGCTTTGCACATAGGTGGCTTGCGGGTGACAGTTTCTCCAACTTTAGTTGAACCGAGTGTGGCTACGCCCGGTCCTTGCGAAGGTTAAAACAGCACCAACTTGACAAACTATTGTTGTGGTTTTGATGCGTAGGTAAGATTGATTCTTGCTTAAGCCCATAGCAGCCACGTAAAACTTGCAACAACAAAGTAGAGGACGTCTAACTTGTTTTTGCAGGGCATGTTGTGATGTGATATGGTCAAGACATGATGCTGAATTTTATTGTATGAGATGATCATGTTTTGTAACCTAGTTATCGGCAACTGGCAGGAGCCATATGGTTGTCGCTTTATTGTATGCAATGCAATCGCGCTGTAATGCTTTACTTTATCACTAAGCGGTAGCGATAGTCGTGGAAGCATAAGATTGGCGAGACGACAATGATGCTACGATGGAGATCAAGGTGTCGCCGGTGACGATGGTGATCATGACGGTGCTTCGGAGATGGAGATCACAGGCACAAGATGATGATGGCCATATCATATCACTTATATTGATTGCATGTGATGTTTATATTTTATGCATCTTATCTTGCTTTGATTGACGGTAGCATTATAAGATGATCTCTCACTAAATTATCAAGAAGTGTTCTCCCTGAGTATGCACCGTTGTGAAAGTTCTTCGTGCTGAGACACCACGTGATGATCGGGTGTGATAGGCTCTACATTCAAATACAACGGGTGCAAAACCGTTGCACACGCGGAATACTCAGGTTATACTTGACGAGCCAAGCATATGCAGATATGGCCTCGGAACACGGAGACCGAAAGGTCGAGCATGAATCATATAGTAGATATGATCAACATAGTGATGTTCACCAATGAAACTACTCCATCTCACGTGATGATCGGACATGGTTTAGTTGATTTGGATCACGTGATCACTTAGAGGATTAGAGGGATGTCTATCTAAGTGGGAGTTCTTTAAGTAATTTGATTAATTGAACTTAAATTTATCATGAACTTAGTACCTGATAGTATCTTGCTTATGTATGTTTGTAGATAGATGGCCCGTGCTGTTGTTCCATTGAATTTTAATGCGTTCCTTGAGAAAGCAAAGTTGAAAGATGATGGTAGCAATTACACGGACTGGGTCCGTAACTTGAGGATTATCCTCATTGCTGCACAGAAGAATTACATCCTGGAAGCACCGCTGGGTGCCAGGCCTGCTGCTGGAGCAACACCAGATGTTATGAACGTCTGGCAGAGCAAAGCTGATGACTACTCGATAGTTCAATGTGCCATGCTTTACGGCTTAGAATCGGGACTTCAACGACGTTTTGAACGTCATGGAGCATATGAGATGTTACAGGAGTTGATGTTAATATTTCAAGCAAATGCCGAATTGAGAGATATGAAGTCTCCAATAAGTTCTATAGCTGCAAGATGGAGGAGAACAGTTCTGTCAGTGAGCATATACTCAAAATGTCTGGGTATAATAATCACTTGATTCATATGGGAGTTAATCTTCCAGATGATTGCGTCATTGACAGAATTCTCCAATCACTGCCACCAAGCTACAAGAGCGTCATGATGAACTATAATATGCAAGGGATGAATAAGACTATTCCCGAGCTCTTCGCAATGCTGAAAGCTGCGGAGGTAGAAATCAAAAAGGAGCATCAAGTGTTGATGGTCAACAAGACCACTAGTTTCAAGAAAAAGGGCAAAGGGAAGAAGAAGGGGAACTTCAAGAAGAACAGCAAGCAAGTTGCTGCTCAAGAGAAGAAACCCAAGTCTGGACCTAAGCCTGAAACTGAGTGCTTCTACTGCAAGCAGACTGGTCACTGGAAGTGGAACTGCCCCAAGTATTTGGCGGATAAGAAGGATGGAAAGGTGAACAAAGGTATATGTGATATACATGTTATTGATGTGTACCTTACTAATGCTCGCAGTAGCACCTGGGTATTTGATACTGGTTCTGTTGCTAATATTTGCAACTCGAAACAGGGACTACGGATTAAGCGAAGATTGGCTAAGGACGAGGTGACGATGCGCGTGGGAAACGGTTCCAAAGTCGATGTGATCGCGGTCGGCACGCTACCTCTACATCTACCTTCGGGATTAGTATTAGACCTAAATAATTGTTATTTGGTGCCAGTGTTGAGCATGAACATTATATCTGGATCTTGTTTAATGCGAGACGGTTATTCATTTAAATCAGAGAATAATGGTTGTTCTATTTATATGAGTAATATCTTTTATGGTCATGCACCCTTGAAGAGTGGTCTATTCTTATTGAATCTCGATAGTAGTGACACACATATTCATCATGTTGAAGCCAAAAGATGCAGAGTTGATAATGATGGTGCAACTTATTTGTGGCACTGCCGTTTAGGTCATATCGGTGTAAAGCGCATGAAGAAACTCCATACTGATGGATTTTTGGAACCACTTGATTATGAATCACTTGGTACTTGCGAACCGTGCCTCATGGGTAAGATGACTAAAACACCGTTTTCCGGTACTATGGAGAGAGCAACAGATTTGTTGGAAATCATACATACAGATGTATGTGGTCCGATGAATATTGAGGCTCGTGGCGGATATCGTTATTTTCTCACCTTCATAGATGACTTAAGCAGATATGGGTATATCTACTTAATGAAACATAAGTCTGAAACATTTGAAAAGTTCAAAGAATTTCAGAGTGAAGTTGAAAATCATCGTAACAAGAAAATAAAGTTTCTACGATCTGATCGTGGAGGAGAATATTTGAGTTATGAGTTTGGTGTACATTTGAAACAATGCAGAATAGTTTCGCAACTCACGCCACCCGGAACACCACAGCGTAATGGTGTATCCGAACGTCATAATCGTGCTTTACTAGATATGGTGCGATCTATGATGTCTCTTACCGATTTACCGCTATCGTTTTGCGGTTATGCTTTAGAGACGGCCGCATTCACGTTAAATAGGGCACCATCAAAATCCGTTGAGACGATGCCTTATGAACTATGGTTTGGCAAGAAACCAAAGTTGTCGTTTCTGAAAGTTTGGGGCTGAGATGCTTATGTGAAAAAGCTTCAACCTGATAAGCTCGAACCCAAATCGGAGAAATGTGTCTTCATAGGATATCCAAAGGAAACGATTGGATACAGCTTCTATCACAGATCCGAAGGCAAGACTTTTGTTGCTAAATTCGGAAACTTTCTGGAGAAGGAGTTTCTCTCGAAAGATGTGAGTGGGAGGAAAGTAGAACTTGATGAGGTAACTGTACCTGCTCCCTTATTGGAAAGTAGTACATCACATAAAACTGTTTCTGCGACACCTACACTAATAAGTGAGGAAGCTAATGATAATGATCATGAAACTTCAGGACAAGATACTACTGAACCTCGTAGATCAACCAGAGTGAGATCCGCGCCAGAGTGGTACGGTAATCCTGTTCTGGAAATCATGCTGCTAGATCATGATGAACCTACGAACTATGAAGAAGTGATGGTGAGCCCAGATTCCGCAAAATGGTTTGAAGCCATGAAATCTGAGATGGGATCCATGTATGAGAACAAAGTATGGACTTTGGTTGACTTGCCCGATGATCGGCAAGCAATTGAGAATAAATGGATCTTCAAGAAGAAGACTGACGCTGACGGTAATATTACTGTCTACAAAGCTCGACTTGTCGCAAAAGGTTTTCGACAAGTTCAAGGGGTTGACTACGATGAGACCTTCTCACCCGTAGCGATGCTTAAGTTTGTCCGAATCATGTTAGCAATTGCCGCATTTTATGATTATGAAATTTGGCAGATGGATGTCAAAACTGCATTCCTGAATGGATTTCTGGAAGAAGAGTTGTATATGATGCAACCGGAAGGTTTTGTCGATCCAAAGGGAGCTAACAAAGTGTGCAAGCTCCAGCGATCCATTTATGGACTGGTGCAAGCCTCTCGGAGTTGGAATAAACGCTTTGATAGTGTGATCAAAGCATTTGGTTTTATACAGACTTTCGGAGAAGCCTGTATTTACAAGAAAGTGAGTGGGAGCTCTGTAGCATTTCTGATATTATATGTGGATGACATATTACTGATTGAAAATGATATAGAATTTCTGGATAGCATAAAGGGGTACTTGAATAAGAGTTTTTCAATGAAAGACCTCGGTGAAGCTGCTTACATATTAGGCATAAAGATCTATAGAGATAGATCAAGACGCTTAATTGGACTTTCACAAAGCACATACCTTGACAAGATTTTGAAGAAGTTCAAAATGGATCAAGCAAAGAAAGGGTTCTTGCCTGTGTTACAAGGTGTGAAGTTGAGTCGGACTCAATGCCCGACCACTATAGAAGATAGAGAGAAAATGAAAGATGTTCCCTATGCTTCAGCCATAGGCTCTATCATGTATGCAATGCTGTGTACCAGACCTGATGTGTGCCTTGCTATAAGTTTAGCAGGGAGGTACCAAAGTAATCCAGGAGTGGATCACTGGACAACGGTCAAGAACATCCTGAAGTACCTGAAAAGGACTAAGGATATGTTTCTCGTATATGGAGGTGACAAAGAGCTCATTGTAAACGGTTACGTTGATGCAAGCTTTGACACTGATCCGGATGATTCTAAATCGCAAACCGGATACATGTTTACATTAAACGGTGGAGCTGTCAGTTGGTGCAGTTCTAAACAAAGCGTCGTGGCGGGATCTACATGTGAAGCAGAGTACATAACTGCTTCGGAAGCAGCAAACGAAGGAGTCTGGATGAAGGAGTTCATATCCGATCTAGGTGTCATACCTAGTGCATCGGGTCCAACGAAAATCTTTTGTGACAATACGGGTGCAATTGCCTTGGCAAAGGAATCCAGATTTCACAAGAGAACCAAACACATCAAGAGACGCTTCAATTCCATCCGGGATCTAGTCCAGGTGGGAGACATAGAGATTTGCAAGATACATACGGAGCTAAATGTAGCAGACCCGTTGACTAAGCCTCTTCCACGAGCAAAATATGATTAGCACCAAAGCTCCATGGGTGTTAGAATCATTACTGTGTAATCTAGATTATTGACTCTAGTGCAAGTGGGAGACTAAAGGAAATATGCCCTAGAGGCAATAATAAAGTTATTATTTATTTCCTTATATCGTGATAAAAGTTTATTATTCATGCTAGAATTGTATTAACCGGAAACATAATACATGTGTGAATACATAGACAAACAGAGTGTCACTAGTATGCCTCTACTTGACTAGCTCGTTAATCAAAGATGGTTATGTTTCCTAACCATGGACAAAGAGTTGTCATTTGATTAAACGGGATCACATCATTAGTTGAATGATCTGATTGACATGACCCATTCCATTAGCTTAGCACCCGATCGTTTAGTATGTTGCTATTGCTTTCTTCATGACTTGTACATGTTCCTATGACTATGAGATTATGTAACTCCCGTGTGCCAGAGGAACACTTTGTGTGCTACCAAACGTCACAACGTAACTGGGTGATTATAAAGGTGCTCTAAAGGTGTCTCCAAAGGTACATGTTGGGTTGACGTATTTTGAGATTAGGATTTGTCACTCTGATCGTCGGAGAGGTATCTTTGGGCCCTCTCGGTAATGCACATCACTTAAGCCTTGCAAGCAATGCAACTAATGAGTTAGTTGCGAGATGATGTATTACGGAACGAGTAAAGAGACTTGCCGGTAACGAGATTGAACTAGGTATTGGATACCGACGATCGAATCTCGGGCAAGTAACATACCGATGACAAAGGGAACAACGTATGTTGTTATGCGGTCTGACCGATAAAGATCTTCGTAGAATATGTAGGAGCCAATATGGGCATCCAGGTCCCGCTATTGGTTATTGACCGGAGACATGTCTCGGTCATGTCTACATTGTTCTCGAACCCGTAGGGTCCGCACGCTTAAGGTTTCGATGACAGTTATATTATGAGTTTATACGTTTTGATGTACCGAAGGTTGTTCGGAGTCCCGGATGTGATCACGGACATGACGAGGAGTCTCGAAATGGTCGAGACATAAAGATTGATATATTGGAAGCCTATGTTTGGATATCGGAAGTGTTCCTGGTGAAATCGGGATTTTACCGGAGTACCGGGAGGTTACCGGAACCCCCCGGGAGCTATATGGGCCTTAATGGGCCTTAGTGGAAAAGAGAAGAGGCGGCCTGAGATGGGCCGCGCGCCCCTCCCCTCCCTTGGTCCGAATAGGACAAGGAGAGGGGGGCGGCCCCCCTTTCTCTTTTCCCCCTCCGCGAATCCTATTCCAACTAGGATTGGGGGGGGGGGGATCCGGAGTAGGACTCCTCCTGGCGCGCCACCTCTAGGCCGGCCGCACCCCCCCCCCCCTTGAGCCTTTATATACGGAGGCAGGGGCACCCCAGAGACACACAAGTTGATCCATGTGATCATATTCTTAGCCGTGTGCGGCGCCCCCTGCCATCATAGTCCTCAATAATATTGTAGCGGTGCTTAGGCGAAGCCCTACGACAGTAGTACATCAAGATCGTCACCACGCCGTCGTGCTGACGGAACTCTTCCCCGACACTTTGCTGGATCGGAGTCCGGGGATCGTCATCGAGCTGAACGTGTGCTTAAACTCGGAGGTGCCGTAGTTTCGGTGCTTGATCGGTCGGGCCGTGAAGACGTACGACTACATCAACCAAACGCTTCTGTTGTCGATCTACAAGGGTACGTAGATCACACTCTTCCCTCTTGTTGCTATGCATCACCATAATCTTGCGTGTGCGTAGGAAAATTTATGAAATTACTACGTTCCCCAACAGCATCCCCTAGCTTTGTTGGTTATATATCTATCCTTCCATCCATCAAAATTTTACGGGAAGAAGGCCATATTAGTTTGGACCAGGTTTGGTGCTCCAGGTGCACCGGAATACTTTTGTGTTAGACCATGATAGGTTCACAACGTACTCATACACCGGCAGGTGATGTTTTCAGATATTCAGTGCCTCGCAACATATACTACCTCGTATAGTATAACTCCATCCATACACGCACTGCTATACTATACGAGGTTTTCTTCGTAGTAAAAAACACATTCCAGCTAGCGAGTAGTCAATAAAAATATGATTGTCATACGGCACGTACCTTGCATATATTATATAAGTTCCAAGTTCTCCTTTATCTGCCTCTCTCGCCGATTCCTTCAATTCCATCCTTGCAAATAAACGCTGATTATCTTTTATGTGTTCCTGGATAGAAAACAAAAATTAGTGTCACCAATGGATTTTCTTATTGATCAGTACATATAGATAAAACCTAAAACTAAAATAGTAGGTATGTTAGAGCCAGACATATATATATATATATATATATATATATATATATATATATATATCATCTTTGACTAAGTATATTGAACGAAAACGAATCCTATTTGTGAGCTAGATGTCTATTTATCATGTTGCTATTTACCTCTTCAAGTGTTTGCCTTATTTTTTATTCTAATGTATGGCACTCTTATGGGCCCGCAGAAGGTTTATTTTTATGCTTTTCCCAAATTCATGTCTTTTCCCGCCGAATAAAAAACTACTCAACTTATTTTTTAAATGTTGTCATGCCTATTAAAAAATTGTATATGTCTTTTGAAATATGTTCATCATGCATTCAAGAAAAATTCAACATGTATTAAACAAGATAATGTTCAAAATTACTCTTACATTTATACAAACATGTTCTTTATAAATTTTACATATTTATAGAGTGATGGAACCTATGTACCTCATGTTCAAGTGTTATTGAAATCCAACGATCATTTCCAGCATTATTTGCCTGCAGATTAAAGTGTAACTTGACCCTATTAGAATGATGTAATGGACTCACTTATCAAAATTGAGTTGAGCATACTCTTACATTAGAAGGCTTCAAGGCTCCCCATGATTTTACATTCACCCAGTTTAGTTGATCAAGGGACACATTTGCACTGAAAACAGACATTTGTACAGGGAAATCAAATAGCCACCACGACACCAAAGTATAAGAATTTTGATTAAAAAAAGAGACCGATATTCAACAGCCAGATACATTTGAAATTATAAATTTGATTGACGCCATTGTTATTATTAAAAAATGCGATTATGCCATAATTGATCTTAGCAATTTTAATATTTCAAATGAGGAAATCATCAAGCAATTTAGGTTTTAGTTCTCATTTAATTAAATTCATAGTGTTTGTTATAAATTATTTGGAAAACAATTAACTCTATGGCTCTTATTACTAAACAGACTATCCTGCTAATGTTTTATATATGGAATTTGGGTTGGCTAATTGGATCCTAGCAAACCAAGACAACGATGCATCTTGCTTTGCACCTCAATGAGATTTTAACAAAGCAAACAATCTGTTTGTCTTACACAATTTGTGCATTTATCATCAAGCTTAACATATACAAGTCCACTAACAATATCGAGACCCCCACATATATTATCCCAGGCCTGCATATCCGGTTCAGTGATTGTTCGACATAAACAAGACCACTGACAATACTACTACTAAGCTACTATACTAAACAAGTCAATTTTTGATCAAGTTGATACCGTTTAGTCGTGTAGAGGATGTACCTGGCTGGTCAAATTCGCTGGAGTCAGCTCTGTCTCACCACAGTCTTCACCACCGTGGCCTTGTCTTGGCCGTCGGGGATACCTCTTCGCCCAGGCCCTGCCTTTGAGGCCGGGTCACGGCACCTCGATACATCATCGAGGAGGATATCAGGTCTTGGAAGCAAAAAAAGGAATAATTTTCTTCAAGTTGCTACCATGTAGTCGTGTAGAGGATGTACCGAGCTGGGCAAAGTCGCTGGATTATGCTCTGTCACAAATGGTCTGCAACAGTTCCACGCCCCCTTGTGACCTACGGCCGCTTGTACCCAGTCGATGTTGACGTTGTAACAGGTTGATGATGCATTTGGTGCATCTGTGTTTTGATTGTGCATACAACAAAAATAGAAGGTTGTTAATTGCCATCTTTCAGAAACAAAACATTTTAGATTATTTTAATGTTTATTTAACTTGATTTAACCGTATGAAAAGTCATGTTTACCTATTCAAACTGAACAATAATAAAAATAGAATCAATATTTAAATAGACAAATAAGACTTTTTGTTTTTATATGGCATGCAATCAGTAAATTATCTGCCATGATAAGTTGTTTATTTAATTAATACAACAATTTAATTGTTCAGTAAGTTCTGATTTCTGACATCTTTTCTAATTTATTATGAGGTGTGTTTGATGAAAAAAAGGAAATATATCTACAACATACGTAAGTATATATGGTAAAACTGGAAATATATCTGCTACTCAGCCTTCCCCTGCATGGCCTACCTATATATGTTAACCTCCTCTGCCATCCCTCACCCCCCTCCTTACTCTCCCTTCGCCCATCACAGATAGCAAAGGATCATAATACCCATACTTGGAGCACCAATTCCCTAGGAGTACCTTATGTAAGCAAGGAGCACCAAGAAGGCGAGGTCCTCTAGGTATGTGAAAAATTTCTGGATCTTTGTATTCTGTAAAAGGGCAACAGTTACTAGATTAGGATCATGCTTTGGTCAGGCATACCATCAAAATCCAAAAAAAGAACACCATTGGAGATAGTGGCAGGTTAGAAAAATATCATAGCCAATACAATTGATTTTAGATCTAATCAAGCAGTCCTATTAGATGGGCTACAACTGAATACAAACAGTTATTTCAGATATTATAGGCTAACAGTCTATTCTGGACATCGCAAGTGTGGCATACACCTAACTGTTTAAGTTATGACCATAGTTGATTGCCTAACTTTTTAATGAAATCTAATAAATATATTTGAGCCAGAAAAACAAACGATTAACTTCTTAAGTCTTTCAACATGCCAGAAAACAAACAAATTTAATCATCTTCTGAAGATAGATATCATCAGAGTCATAATATTAAATCATTACATGTAATAGAAATTGCATGAGACATAATGCTTCGATGCAATAGTTTAAAAGTATTCATAAAGCCAAATTTATTAATGGCAGTGCTTCCTAATTTTACCCTCACAAAACACAATATGACAGAATATATACAGAAATATGTAGTGCTGCAAACATTGCATTTTTCTATTTCTGATAGGACCACATTTTGTTTGGATGAACAAATACAATCATTGGAGTTAACCAATCAGCAAAAACATTGTATTGATTAAATATGATTGCATACTCTACAAAAAATCCAGATAGTATTGTGTCTATCTGGTTTCTAAATAAGAACTATTGCATGGAGAATACAGGAGAAAAATAATCAAACATGTCCTCATTTACTGTATTAGCGAGATATTTGATAATATCAAGTTTACAACAATATGTAAATTAGCACTCTTGCAATTTATATCAGTCACAGAAAATCACACAGACCTTGCTTATCCTTGTTCTCCTATACGTAGCTCATACCTGTGGACGGCGACTTGCCATTTTTAACCATCGTGTGTGTATCGTCCAAAGTTTGTCGCCGTCCACAGCACTTATCCTAAAGCTAATAGTAGCAGTACACGCTCACATTAGCTAGCACATACATTTGTCTATCTCCCTCTACCTCTCCCTCTCTCTTCTCCTAAAGCTAATAGTAGCAGTACACGCTCACAATAGCTAGCACATACATTTGTATATCTCCCTCTACCTCTCCCTCTCTCTTGTCCTAATACTAATAGTAGCAGTACACGCTCACATAGCTAGCCACAAATTACAGCAAAACGCGGACCGTAGTCCATTCGCGGGTACTGGGCAAGGGGGAGGGGCCGTTTGTCTCACCTTGACGCGGAAGTGGTGGGGGTTGCCGAAGACGGCGGAGTGGTAGACGATGAAGACCAAAGGCTGCACCAGTGTGACCCGACCTCGTGGTGGTTCTTCTTGCCGGCGATGTGGACCACAGGCTGCACCACCGTGGCCGTGTCTTCGCCCTGGCCCTCCATGTGCGGCCGTGCCACGACGCCTCGATAGAACAGCGAGGATGAGATCAGGTTAGGGAAGCAACAAATGCAAGAAGTATAGGAGGAAATGGTTCGGATCGGCGTACCGGGGCTTCTGGCGTTGCAGATCGGCGTACCTTTTCTAATATGGAATCTTATTGAGCTCTGGGTGGTTAGACCAATACTCATCCAGGATAAGCAACAGTTCCTGTGCTCTACCAAGAGCATATGCCGGGATAAGAACACGCCCCCCTTGAGAAACAGTGTTGTGGATGGCATCAGTGAAGCGCTTTTCTCTGACATGGCGGGGTTGGTGTTGCTGCACGCTATAAGTTGACTCAATAATGCAAATATCAGGGGAGAACTGGGGGATCTCAGCAGCTTTCAGGTGCCGGTCTTCTTCACAGGAGTAGTCACCGGTGTAAAGAATGCGAACACCGGCAATATCCACCATGAACATGGCAGCACCAAGTACATGGCCAGTAGTATAGCACCAGAAGCGTATGCCATTAACTTCAAGTGTCTGGTGGAAGTCTATGACCTACATCACAATTATATATTAATACAATGTCCATTCTCCCTGTGGACTTTCAATCCTCACAAGCAGAATCAGGCCTCAGCTGTAAAGGTAAAAAATCCTGCTATTTGGAAGCAATGCCCAGATAATATAGGGTTCTTAAATCTTAATTTTACCAACAGCACAGCGACTTTTAAATGTTTTGACAATTCAGAATTAATACTGACACATAAGTGCTCCAAAGGCAGGAAGCAGGAGCTAGCTAGATGGGGGGGGGACTGAATCTAAGTTCACTTTAAAATATTACCCAAGCATGTAATATATATGTAGGCAACAACTCCATCTACCTAAAGAACAGAGTTTGACTGAATTTGTAGGAAAAACTATCAAGAACTACGATACCAAATTAATATCATTGGATACGCAACAAAAATATATTTTCTTATTATATCTATTTAGTATTGTAGTTGTTGATGAATTTTCCTACAAACATGATCAAACTATGCACCATTTGACTTCGGACAACATTTATATGCCTTCTTTTCAGAGACAGGGGGGAGTAGTATCTTTTTATGTTCTTTTTCTCCTCTAAATATAGTGTTTCCAGTTTTCTACCGACCAGGCTTTATCAATCATCATCGTATTGGCTATAGGCAATTCATACCAAACCAAATGGATCAAGTCGTTCACATTTACACATGCCGGAAACAACGAGATAAGCGAAAATAAGGTACTATACCTCGATCTTGTCCATGGAACGGATGATTGTTAGAATAAATTCGAGGCGCTTTGTCGATCTACCGAGGACCAAGCAATCACACAAGCACGACACCGAGATTTGTTAACGAGGTTCACCGATATGGCTACATCCCCGGGGCCTGACTACGGGCGCTCCTCCCCGTGACACCGTCACAATACCGCACCCCGGCCATCCGGGCGCTGGCACACGCCGCCGGCTCCCCCTTGCACGCCTATACTATTGTGTTTACATAGGATGTAGAGTCGTGTCCAAGTAGGACACTTGTATCCTAGGCCTCTCATATATAGCGGGGGTAGACACACGATGTAACCTATGCCAACATAATAGTACAGGCGTGCAAGGGGGAGCCGGCGGCGTGTGCCGGCGCCCGGATGGCCGGGGTGCGGTATTGTGACGGTGTCACGGGGAGGAGCGCCCGTAGTCAGGCCCCAGGGATGTAGCCATATCGGTGAACCTCGTTAACAAATTTCGGTGTCGTGCTTGTGTGATTGCTTGGTCCTCGGTAGATCGACGAAGCGCCTCGGATTTATTCTAACAAGTGGTATCGTGAGCAAGGTTCGAAAAGGTCGTGGTTCGTTGATTTAGAGGAAGACGGCCAGACAAGATCGTGGTTGTGGAAACATGCATCGGCGAATCGGGATCGGATGCGAGTCGAAGCGCGCAGGAGACGCGTGCGCGGGGCGCGTATCGGATGGCCCAGGGCGCGGTAGCAAGGAGCAACCGAAGCGATCGAATTGTTGATGGTTCAAGGCAGGAGCAATCGGAAGGAGCAGCAGGCGACCTACCGTACGGCTACAGCGGAATTGTGCAAGTTCTCGACGGATGACGTGCAGCGGGACCGGTGCGGCTCGTGCGTGGGTTGGTGCGTGAGCGAGAGCTGGCTCAAGGCGAGGCCCAGGCTGGCAAGGCCGGCTGGTGGGCTGGGAAGCAGGCAGAGCAGGCAGGGCAAGCGGGCCAAGCCCAGGCGCTGGGCAGTTGGATTCATGTCACCTGTGTATGCCGTAGCGAGCGCAAGGGCTGAGCAGGTCGATGTGCTGGTTGAGATTTGTTCGTGAAAAAAAAAACACGTACGTGGAGGCTGGAAGCAAATTAATCAGCGAAGGGAAACAAACCACCTGGGTAGCTTTGCATCTGGTAGCAGTACGTTGGCTGGAAAAGCAACATCAAGCGTAGGAGATTGTGCCAAGAGAAGCACCACCACGTGAAGACCAAAGGATATTTCCTGGTTGGATTTTACGGCAGGAGTGGCGTAGCTTGGTCAGCATAGCAGTGACGTTTGAAGGTGTTGCAGAAGCCAGGACAGCTAAGATGAAAGTATCATGTGGATGAAAATTCGCGGAAGATGATTTGGGAGCCTGAAGTGCGTCGTGACAGGGATTATGCATACACAGGGCGTCAAGGCAATGCACAGATGTGCGAGGCGGACACGACGCAGGGTGGAGCATGGTGCAGTCGGATAATTTCGGCTAGGTCGGACTGGACAGTCTGATGGATCGGCAGGGATGTCGGTCAAAGCAGAAGACGGCGGTGATTTCGGCGACGATGACATAAGAGCATGATGCTGATGGTGGCCAACTTCTGGGGCGTGGATACACGTGGTGCAGGTCTGAGGGCTTGTGCGGCTTCAACAGACTATGGCGCGGGGTTGATTCAAGATGGTGCACACATGAGAGTGCTTGAAGTCGACAGGGCGCGGGGTAGCATGGCGCAGCTACATGGAGTCATGTTGAAGGTGGAGCTGAGGTTTGGTGGAAGACTTCACTCTGTGCTAATGGAGGGGCTACGGCGTAAGTTAACAGAGAGTCGAAGCCTATTTCAGCGGGATAGCGAGAGACACGTGATTTCAGACTGGGTACCAGTGGTCTGATGGATGCGTGATACTCGGCATCGATCGGTGATGATTGGTGGTTCTCTGCAGTGGGGGTTGAGATAGTGGGGGCTAGCTACCCAGGAGACTCGACCAGGACAGTAGAGGCTCGACGCGGTGATAGCGGAGAGGCGTGCGGTAAGCACGGGACACAACGACAGGCCAAGGCACTGGTGGTCAGACATGTGGTCAGACAAATTGTGCAGGGGTGCTGAAGCAGTGTTGACGAGTACCGGATTCAAGTTGGTGACTGGGTCTATCGGTGCCGGAAGATGGACAGGAGTTGACCATGGAGAATCTGAGAAAGTGGCGGAGAGTCTGAAATTGTCAAAAGCTGAGAGAGTACATGGCCGTATATTCTGCGGTGTTCGGTGCACATGGCAAAGTGCGGATGACAAGTACAGAAGGAGGCGGAGTGCTATAGCTGTGGGACATGCCAGAGACTATCCGGGAAAAAAAAGATGAGACAACTGCGGATTTGACTCAAGGTGACACAGGGTGACGGTGAAATTCTTTGAAGTTTCAGACATACAGTTAAGGAGAGTGATGACGTTGAGTTCGGGTAACTCTTATATGTGGCATCCAATATGTGAGTTGTTCACTTTCACACAAACAGTTATCGATGTGTGATGGCGTTGAACGGAAACTCCGGAAGTTGGAAGCACAAAGTAGAGTAATGAGGAACTTAATTTTGCTCAAGTATTGACTGTGAAGAAGACGAGAAGGGACTACAGTTGCAGGTGGAGTCACATGGAGTCTGGGAGTAGCAACGGTGCTCATGGTGTATCTCAAGTCCAATGTACATGGAGGTTTGACGCACGGACGAATTCAAGGTGGTGGAGAATATTTGCCAAGGTGGAGTTAATGTCCTGCTCGTCAAACAGCATGTCCTCCACCGACACCTTGCTGACCTTGGCGTAATCCGAGAGCAGCAGCCTGTAGATGGCCTTGGTGGCATGGGTCATGAACACGCGGCCCTTGAACGTCGTCTGCAAACAAAAATAGAGCAAATTCAGGTACCAAACAGCATAACAACATCGACCTCCGACGCGTATTACCTACCTACCTTCTCGAGGAAGTAGGGCAGCGAGGCGGCGTGGTCCAAGTGGAAGCTGCAATTCCAATCCAAGGCCGGAAATTAGGCATTAGGAACGCAGATATGCGCAGGTGGGGATGGAGGCGCGGTTGCTTACTGGGTGACTAGGAGGACGTCGATGGCGGAGGGGTCGATCTCGTCGAAGTAGGGCAGCGCCGCCATGCCGGAGTAGGCCGGGTGGATGCCGCAGTCGAACTGGGCACCAGCGAAGAGCCAGTCAGTCGGATTCCCCCAACAAGAACAAGGAGAGCTAAGCGGGGAGAGGGAGGAGGGGTTTGGATGCGAACCAGGACGGTGCGGCCCTTGAAGGACATGTGGACGCAGAAGTGGTGGGGGTTGCCGAAGACGGCGGAGTGGTAGACGATGAAGACCATAGGATGCACCACCGTGGCCCCGACCTCGTGGTGGTTCTTCTTGCCGGCGATGTGGACCACAGGCTGCACCACCGTGGCCGTGTCTTCGCCCTGGCCCTCCATGTGCGGCCGTGCCACGGTGCCTCGTTAGAACAGCGAGGATGAGATCAGGTTAGGGAAGCAACAAATGGAAGAAGTAGAGGAGGAAATGGTTTGGATCGGCGTACCGGGGCTTCTGGCGTTGCAGATCGAGGCCCCCCGCTTCGGATCTGAGCAAGGAACTCGCCGGAGACCAGCACCGCCGCGGATCCGAACGGCGACCAGATCCAACACCCGCGCCTGGTCGATGTGCCCGTGGTCGTCAACATCTGTCGCACACGGGTCGCCGGAGAGTGGTGCGGTAGTCGGCTGGCGGAGTCGTGGTGGTGGCGAGCTCCGCGACGTTCGCGACGATGCGGCTGGGGGAGGTGAGCGGGTTAGATGTGCGACTGGCGAGTGAATTGAGAGGAGAGGGGAGGGACTGATGCGGCATGAGCAGGCGGAGGAGCGCGGCCGGCAGCTCGTCGACGCGCGCGGCAGAGGGGAAAGGGGTAGTTGAAGTGAGTGGAGTGAGGAGTGAATGGGATAAGGTGAATGGGGCGGGGTAGGTGGCCACGAGTTATGCGGGAGGCGGGGGAGGTGTGCCGTCGCGCTGGGGAGGTGGGCCGTCGCGCGAGGGAGGTGTACCGTCGGGTGGGGAGGTGGGCCGTCGCCTGTGATGCACTTGTGCTGGGCCTGGCCCAGCTTGTTCTGGCCCTGTGTAATACTGTGGATAAAAATCAACTGTGCATATATATATATACCTCACAAAATCAATAAATATACATACCTCACAAAATCAATAAATGTGTATAATAATATACATGGTTCATACTAATATACTTTTTTATACTTATTAAATAAACCAAGGCCATCACAATAAAAATAAGAGGGGGTAAATAATAGAAAACACAAATATACTTTGTTAAAGAAGGTTTGTTTGCATGTTTTACTTTCTTTTGTTGGACAGATTTCCACAGCCTACATAAATAATTTAAATAATTTTCAAATGATTACTTATTTATATAAGAACATTATATTTAGTTGTTTTTCCCGAATATACTTTGTTAATGTTGGTTTGTTTGTTTTAGTTTTTTTTTGACAATTTTCGCTATGCTATACAATTAATTAAAAATAATTTAAGCAATTTCAGACCCCTACTTACTTATATATAAACATTATAGTTTGTTGTTTTCCCCAAAATGTTGTGTTAGTAAAATGATTTTTAATATTTATTTTTCTAATAAAATCAAATGCCTTTTTTAGCAGATAAAACATTTGTGTTGGTTTCACATTCATTTTTATTATATATTTTAAATAATATTATGATGCAGTAAAAATTATTAATTATATTTTAGCATAGATATAAATTGATGGGTTCCGACATACGCACTGATGCAACGATGACAGACCACGCCGAAACACCACGAGAAGAGGTGCGTATAGCTAAACTTCCTTTGTACGTATCTTATAGATGATAATACAGAAGGTCTAATTTTGTATTTTTGTTATTTCAGAATACAGAAGTCATGGATATGGACTTTGGAGATGCACGGAAAGAATACATTGATGGTTCGGATGCGATGTCGCTGAAAGGGGACGAAAATTCACAACATAAAAATGTCGACGAGGTTATATGTCATAACAAACCAAAAAAGATGCCAATTTACATGTTCTCCCACAAGGTTTTTTTATATCATTATCATTTTTTTGTGATATTTCCTTTTGTATTCAACTAATTTTGCTCATTTTGATTGCTAAGTTGGCTCACTTTTTTATGAATTCGACAGACTATGTTTGTACCCTTAGAGATATTACAGTCATCGAATCAATCAAGTCTGCCCCCAAGAATACCCAGTTTGTGGACATTGGAGATGCCTTGTTATCAACCGATGATTTGGAATGCCTTATGAAAGATGATATGTTCTTACATGACGGTGTAAGACCAAATGCACAAACTTTGTAATTAATAATTTGAACAAAATATAATTTCATAAATTGTAAATATAATGTAAATGTTGATTACATGTGATAAATGCTTACATATATTGCATGCTTGCTCGCGACCATCTAAAAGTCAGGGCGGGCGAAAAGGTAGAAATTGTTAGCACGTTTGTATCTGGCCAGTTAAAAGAAGACGTGGAAAGAGGCATAGACCCATCAAAATATCACCGCATCGTGCATCATGTCAATACTTACCTACAACAAGATATGGTTAGTTTTTGTCTCGTTTTCCATGCATATAATTATGGATTGTTTTTATTTAATTCATAGTTATAATGAATTATTAATATTTATATCTAATTGCAATCGTGACTTGTATGATATTTACACCAGTTATTCATTCCGATTAACATGCCGGGCTACCATTGGTATCTAGCAGTCGCCAATGCCAAAAAACAAGAGATTCAAGTATTGGACTCACTTGGTTCTCGGGTCAAACGCAATGACCTTGCTACTACGGTAAGTATATATTTTTTACTCATCTTAACATATGTTTTGTTTGCCTTGTTTCCTAATATTTCTCATATATAAAATAGTTACTAGGACTTGAGAAGTGTCTAAAACTTGTAGAGCATAATCCGGAGTTTATCAGAGGTCATAAGTGGCCCGATCTTAATGTTACAAAATAGACGGTTGTAGAGCAGTTTCATGAGGCAATACAAACCGATGGGTAAGCACATGTTACAATGGTTTGTTTATTTGATTTATCTGTGCGGTATTGTAAAGGATTTTTTTATAATATTATAGCGTATCATGTGGACTGTTCATGTTAAATTATATGGAATACTGGACATCACATGGACTATCAGACACGTTCACCTAGGTATTCCATTTTTATACATTATCTCATTATTTTATCTCAAAATATTATATAAATTTATTTTATATATATTTTGTAGGAGGATATGAAACATTTTAGGAAAAAATTGGCTGTCATTTTGCTCGATTCAGAGCTGAATAAGCTAAAAGGAGATCCCATATACCATCAACCTGACGATGAAGAAACTTTAGCTAATTCTGATATCGAGATCCTGGAGAATCCATCTGACGTAGTCAAAGACAAACGTCCTGCCCCAATCACTATCATACCCAGGGACCAACGTGAATTACTTGCCGGCCTCTGCAACTACATCATGTCTATCGATGATGCTGGGTGTTTGGAGTAAGTATCATGCATCAATATTTAATGTGCGGATTTATAATATTATTCTTCTTATAATCCAATTTATAGTAAGGTATGGGTCCGGAGCTCAACACCTGATCCAATGGGCTTAAGTCTTAAGAAACTTCAGTGCATACTTAACATGGAGCAGACCATGGACAATGACTGCTTCAACACAGCCGTGCGTATGCTGGCATGTGATGAGGGAGTATTGTTCACATACCCTCCTGTGCACTACATGGATCTACGATTTTGTGTAAATTATCTTAACTCTTCATTCTATGTGTCATTATTATCAACATGTTGAAACAATATTTCTTTTTTTACTTAGTCCATGATGTTAGAGTCAACACGAGGTCAGAAGTTTTGCGAGAAGGAAACTATTCAGAGTTTGGCAACATTATTTGATAGCTGGCCTGAGATGGACAACGACATCTCATCGTGCAACAAGGTAAGTAAATTATTTTGTGAATTGTTATCATGGTTTATTGTTGTTTCTAATACCTGCAGTTGTAGATTTATTTCCCTATGCATTCATCGGCCGATACATTTTGTACGTCATCGACAAAGAGGCACGTCGTCTATATATTATGGATCCTATTCAAACATCACAATCGTTAGAGGAGAAAAATTTGAGGCATGCACTGAAATTAAAAAGTTTTGCAAGGGATTTCAAAGAAGCACTTGAAATTAAGCTGCCTGGTTGGAATTATGATCTATCTAAATGGCAACGTTTATTTCCGTCCAATGTTCCAACGAGTATAGATGGGTAATGAATTCATAACAAAAACATTTACTTTTGTTATTACTATATTCTTTACATTTTTAATTTAAAGTTTTACAGGAATTTGTCTGGCTATTTTGTTTTTCATTTTATGCTCTGGTGGAACGGTGAAGATTTGGTCAAGCCGATTTGCGCAGTGAGTATTGTCCGTTACATGTTTTAAGACCTTTGGCATGAAATTTTCATACTAACTACATGTATGCGTTTGTGCAGGATGGGTATGAATTGAGTAAGCAGTTTTTGTTATACTTGCTAAAACATCGTGGGAATGAGGCTAAAGGAAACTTACCGGATATTGTGCAAGAATTTCTTAAGCGCATCATTTAGATATTAATAGCTTTGTAATAGATGTTTAGTTGGAACATCGCTCAGTTTGTTACATGGACATGTCTTTAATTTTTCTTATGTTATCAATTTACATTGAAAAATAAAGTTCAGTTATTAAATAATTATGTTTCTGTTATATTGTTTGTACGTGTTGAATTTAACATGTAACTCTTGCAAACTTTTTCAAAAGCCCGTAGCAACGCACGAGCACTCTACTAGTATGAATAAAAGGAGTACATTGCTTCGGTTGCAACCGCCACAGGAGTGAGTGCACGAGATGACAAGAACACAGGATCCAAGTGGCTTTTGGATGCGGGACTACACGTACGCCCAGGCCCCACACGCTTTCGGGTTTGCGTTCAAGACGTACGGCGCCCGGCGAAGACCTCGACGACCGCGCTAAGCAAACCGCAAAAGCAAAAGCTTAGCGGGGAAAGGCGACGGCGACGGCGACTCCGACGCCATATAGCAGCAGTTCGCAGTTCCTTGCAGGAAACAAAAATTGGTGCCATCTCCGATTTTTTCAGACAACGACGGCTCCGCATGTGCTACGTTACTGTATCTGCATTTCGTCTAAAACCGCTTTGCGTATGCATGGTTACTGTACTGCTCACCGGCTGCTCAATTACGATTTCTCATTTTTCACGTCCGACTTCATCCTGAATATACTACGTCGACCAATATTTTTTTAGACGGGATCCTAAACTGTATGCCACATAAGAAACTGCTCAGCGGCCATTCAGCAACACACGCTTGGCAGAGAGCCAGAGACGTGTGTATGCACATTGCACACACGACGACCCAGCCGGCTCGTAACTACGGTGGCGTCTCGGCGAGCATTACTAATAGAACCCTTAAACCCTCAAATCTTCACTAGCGTTTTAAAGATTCAAAAATGATCTTTTTATGCATTTTTACAGGTTAAAAAACAGAAGCAAAGATTAGAACCATCAAACCCAACCTTATAACGGAATATTTTGCAGCCCACGCCCATAACCCGTTTCTTCTCATCCGCACCCACCCATCCCCGAGTCCCCCCGAGAACAAAAAAAAAAAGTAATTCCGATTCGCTCCTCCTCTCGCGAAGCAACTGGTCTGCCGGCGCCAGCCAGCCATGTCGTCGCTCGCCGTCGGCCGCGGGCTGGACCTGGACTTGGAGTTGGGGATCTGGCTCGCGGGTCTCTTCTCTGGGCCGGAGCTTGCGGCGGCGGAGCTGCTGCTGCAGCTCAGCGTTCTCGGAGAGGCGGAGGCGAAGGCGGAGCCCACCAAGTCCTCGCGGTGTTCGGCGGGCTCGCGCTGCGAGGGCCTCTCCGTCGAGGCAGAGGAGCGGGTCTTCCAGGAGATTCCAGCGTCGGCGTCCACGGAGCTGGACAGGCGGGCGAGGAAGAGGCACCGCCTGCTGTCGGAGCTCTACGCCGACACCATCCCCGCGAAATCCGATGCCGCCGCGAAGAAGAAGAGGAGGAAGACGCATCACGACCACGGCGGGCCGTCATCGGAGTCGAAGGAGACGAGGTACGGCGGAGACTACTAGAGAGTAGAGAGAGTACTACTACACGGGTATAAAATGGCTCTTGTGTAATTACGCCGTGGTTTCCCCATATCCCCAACGCCGTGGTCCTGCCAAGGTTAGCGCCTCCAGTTCTGAATTTGAAATTTGAATGTGGGTTCCGACCGAGATCTCCAAACATCATGAGCTCATCACCACAAAAGCGTTCCCTCCTCAACGATTTGAAATTGAATCGTTCTTCTCTCTCTCTCTCTCTCTAGTTGTTTGTCCGACCACGTGTGATTATTAATGCTTGGTTTCCAATTTGAGAAGACCGGAGTTGATACATCCTGATGTGGGACTGGACAGCCCAAAAGAGTACTAGTATATGAGTACCGTACTCGTATGTATAGTTTGCTTGCAAGCGCTCGCCATTGATCTTGTCATACTCTAACCGTGCTTTTCATGATGTTTTTGGGCTAATTTTATCCAAAAAAGTATGTAAAAGATTATTTTTCTCAACATATATTTGTCGATGTTCATGGCTTCTTCTTGAATGATACGTAGGCAGTTCCAGCTCCAAAGCTGGTTAGATAGCTTGATCTTGGCTAGTTGAAGCAATATTTATACAGAAGACTAGAGTTGCTGTTAATTAGAGTATGAACATATGGAAGCTTTATGTTAATCACATTTTTTTCAGGTGTACGTATGTCCATGATTGCCTTTTCTTCTTTCCCCTTTCTATTTTGTGAGGAGAAGAAAGACCGGCGCCTCAGGAAGGTGGTACAAAAAGCTGATCGCATTTCCTTTTTCTTCCACACAAATCTTGATCATCATATTCAGTTACCCGACACACAATGCTCAAGTGCTAACTGAACATTCTGTTATCTAAGCGATTAAGGCGATGGATGGGCACCACAAATAACCAACGTATGTACGAACCAGCACTCAATCTTCAAATGGACCTTGGTAGTTCATAGAGAGAACCATTAACGGGTACTATGTCGAGGCGGTATTTAAATGGGAAGCTTGGTTACATCCTGATAAACCCGGACGCAAGGAGTAGATGACCTCTTAATACTGATGGGACAACGATGCCAGACAGGCAAAGGGATCTCAGTCCTGGAAGTCCCTCCAGCCAATTAAGAATGAGATCCGCATGTGTACTAGCTTCTCGGTAGGAGATGGAGAAGGTACTCTCTTTTGGTTTGACTTGTGGCTCGGTACGAGCTCGCTTAGTATCGATTTTCCCGTGCTTTTTTGCTATTTGCTCCTATCGACTTTTATTAGTGACCTCGATGATTCAAAATGGGACTTGGAACATCCCGTCCCATCGATCACACATTCCTACATCCGGAAACTTTAGCTTGGACTGAGCGGTAGGCCTTGTGTCGTTTGTAGGGTCCCCAAACACGGTGTCCTCGCATCTCTCCCTTTTGGGGGTATTTCTTTGTCAAGTCGGCTTACCGTGCTCTCTCGGACGCCTACCCTTACTTGGATTACTCTCTTATGAAAATCTTTGCTTCATTGTACCATACTCTAGGGCAAGGCCGGCTAGGCCGAGCGTCGCACCACCATTAATTCCCTCTTC
Source organism: Triticum urartu (assembly GCF_056163025.1). Classification (NCBI taxonomy): domain Eukaryota; kingdom Viridiplantae; phylum Streptophyta; class Magnoliopsida; order Poales; family Poaceae; genus Triticum; species Triticum urartu. Next base: position 524,753,521 of record NC_141877.1, on the reverse strand, counting down.
TTGTCGGGGTCCTCCGCCCAGGCACCCTACTCCAATAGGGTGCGCTTACCGTCACATGGCCTTACCCTTCCATGGTCTATGTCCACCTACATGAGCATGCACAAAAAAACTCTCGTACTTGATCACTTGAGCCCCGTCACCAAAGGCATCAACATGCGCCCATGCATGCCCTTCGCGTTTGCGGTTCCCATACCGCCTTGTCTGCGACTAGTGCACCCATCGCCTCCGTGTCGGCCTCCCACCATGGCGCCTTATACTCCGCCTCTACATTCTTTGCTATCTGCTTTCGGCTATCGCCCCCCACTAGGATCCAGGTTAGCTCGTGACCATCCTTCCACTCGATGAGGTACTATGTGGCCGTGATGATGAGTCAATCCTCCGCCAACATGACACTCTTCACGTTACACATCCACAGGGACGTATATGAGCATGTGCAACTGGATCGACCGAACAGGCCCAACACCAGAGGGGCCCTATTTTTTTCTTAATCAAGGTGTTGACTGAAGCATTAGATATTGAGTAAAGAACTGTTTGAAATATTTTACACCAGCTCTTTCCCAATCTCACAGCTCTTCCGAAATAGCATAGTACAACTAAATATGCAGAGTAGGTACGTGTTGTCTACAAGTCTTTTAAGCTTCTATTTTGAATTGGTGTAATCTTTTGTGAAAAGCTACACTGGTTGACAAAATTAATAATTTTTTCTTTCATACATAGGGCCCAATTCTATCTTCTTCCTTGGCTCCCTTGTCTGCTGCTCCTTCCGTTCGGAATTACTTGTCGCAGAAATGGATGTATCTAGACATACTTCCTCCGGTCCTTTTTAGTTCGCATATAAGTTTTCTTCGAAGTCAAACTATCTCTACTTTGAGCAAACTTATAGGAAAAAATACCAACATTCACAATGCCAAACCAATATTGTTAGATTCATTATGAAATGTAGTTTCATAGTATATATATTATTCTGTTACCCTTTTTGAACTGACGTGGTTCACAGTTTGGACTGACGTGTTTTTCAACAAGAACTGATCTTCCTGCGTGCACGACGGACGGAAACAGGGGATGCAACGTGGAGCTTCCGGTCGTTCCCCGGCGCGATGCTGCGGGCCATTCGTTGCTAGAGGAGACATGTAAGGGGTTCCGCACGTCCGCGCGCTCAGCTGGATGAGTTTTGCGATCTGTAGTCACCGGAGGTGACGGCGTGGGCATTTTGGCGGCGGACGTGATTTTGGGCGTTAGTGCTTACTGTGGTGTTCGTGGGCCTCAATTTACGTCGTGTTTGTCGTTTTTGATGTGAGAATTATCGGTATGTTATAGTTTTTTGAGATTTTTTTCATCTGTAATTTATGATTACAAGTTTTTGTGTTCTTGGTCGTTTTCCACGCCCGCCATGGAAATCTGTTCTGCTTTTTCTATTGTTTTACTTTCGAATTGGTGTTGCAGGGAGAGATATAAGGACTGTATGAAAAGATTTGCGTTGTCAATTTTGCTTTTTTGAGTTGTTTCTACCCCGGATTCCCATGTTGTTTTGTCGTTGGCGGAGGTTGTGTATGGCGGCTGACTGTAAGATGCGATTTCGGGTAATCTGGTCAAACTGTGTAATTAAGTTGCGTGTTTTTCATTGTTGTTTTGAATTGATGCCCGTATGTGTAGTTGGACTGCTGCCGTGTCAAAGTTTTGTTACTGTGCGTTGACATGGGAGCCGCACCAATGGCTCTGCATTTTGATTATAAAGCCCGAGCCCTCTGTCAGTTTCATTCTACGAGCTGCAACCAAAGAAAAGGGAGATGGATCCTGAGCTGGGAGAGGTTACAGAGGAGGAGGGGGACGCCATAGATGTTAGGGATGCAGTAGCGGAGCAGAGGAGGAGGAGGCGCAGGCGCAGGCAGATGGCGCGACGTGCTGCCGAGGAGGAACTGGAGGCAGAGTTCAATAGACGACTTGCGCGTGAGGTGATGGATACTTGCAACTCCAATGAATTGGAGCTTCTTTTCCCAGAGGGCAGGGGAAGGAGCCATATTCAGATCATTAGTTGGGCTAGGGTGAGAGCAGCCACGGCTCCACATCCATCCACCAGGGCAAAATGGCGTCGTTTCTTTGATCGTTATGACTGAAGTAGTGAATATTATGTTTTTAAGATTTTTGTTGTGAGGGAGCAGATGTTCGAATGACTAAATGAATTCAACTTCTTTTTGTCTCTGAATGTGTTGTTTTGTCTGCATATGTTCGACATGTGCACCTTTGAACTGCTTGGTTTTCTGAAGTTGAACTGATTTGCGGTCAAATGTTGGATGGCTTGTGTAATAACTATTTCCTACCAGCTGGCTGCCCATCTGCCTATTTATTATTTTTATAATCCGCGAGTGTCCCTAACTATAAACGTTATCCATCTATGTGTGGTGTGTGGCCAAGTCTTCCCCCTCCCTTTTATTCATTCTCTCAGAATCAGATCTAGGTTCCTCTCTCTTCTCTTTGTTGCCTTTTTCTCTGTTCCTGTGTGTTCGATGGAGGATTGTTCATGCGGATGCCTGGTAAAGATGGCGCGCATAGCTGACGGCTGTGTGTACGAGTCTGGTTTGGAGCTCACTCAGACTCAGCGGCGTGGGCAACTTTCTTGTTTGCTGTACGGCAACCATGGGTTTCGTACACCCTATGTTTGTCGCCTGACGGATGGTGACTTGAAAGAATCATGGGTATGTGTTTCTATTCGTTTTGTTTTCTACTTTCTTGTTGGTTTCTGTTCGAAACCCATGGACTGGATCTGCAGTTTTGTCTTATGAATAGCTTGTCTATATTTTTTAATTTGGTTTTGCTGGATTTTAACAGTAGGGATTTCTGTGTGTATTTGTTCATTACTTAACAGTATTTAAACCATTTTTTATATAATCCCTGATCTGTTTATGAATGGATGTTTTTACTGTAGGTGTATTGATATGTATATTTTTCAGTTTAGTCAGTTCACATGTCTAGTTAGTTTTGTGTTATTGTTTTGGTTCAGATTTTTTTCCACTTTAGTTTGTTATGCAAATCGTTCCTATATCTGTGTAAAAATTCAGTTATGTCAGGTGTTCATTTTGTTTTGTACTCCGATGTCCATTTGCAGAAAATGTCACCCAGGATCAGGATTGTTGCTCCTAGTTCCGGTGTTCTGAAGATGGAGACTTCAGACAAGAATGGGTATCAGTTGATGGATGTTGCCTGCCACATCGACTTTGATGGTTGCATCAACCTAAGTACTGGGTGGAAGGAGTTTGCGGCTGAGTCTGGATTTGAGGATGGTGATGTGGTTATGGTTATGTTCTTGAGAGAAGACGACTCTCTGACGTTCAGAATTTATGTGTTGTAGGTTTAAATGTGGCAAATGACGCCGACTTTGAGATTTGTGTATGGTTGATTATGTTGCAGTATTTTTTCTTTTAAAACATTTGCATGTGAGATGGTTGAATTGTATGGTTTTATCAGAATGGTATGGAACTAGTTATGGAATGTTTTTTCCTATTGTTCTGCTCAATTATAAGTGTTTTATTTATACATTCTTTATATTAGTACTGGAACATTTTCTATAGTTGAACTGATGGGCATCCTTTGTTTTGGCTGGTATATTTTTCATGTTCATAACTCGGAGACGGTGCTATACGCTGATGATTTTTTTTAGAACCCTTTTTTGTTATTGAGTTTGCTGAACTTACATTCTGTTAATGATAGTACTGCTCTATTTTAGGGTGTCAATTACCAATCAAATTTGTTTGTTGTATAATATTTTTTCTTACTTTTTTACATGAATTTGGAGCACGTTTTTTTCTTTTTTATAGATGAATAATGATAGTTTTGGTATTTTATAAAATAAAAAAATTAATCTTCGCTGCACAGTACTTTCTTTTTATTTTTGTACTTGAACCTTATGAATTGTAGTAGTTGAACTTTTTTGTAAATTCGTTTCTGAAATTTTTATTTACAGTCTTATATATATATATTTTACTTCTTACCATTAAGATGTGTTTGATCTTTTTCACAATATTTTTGTTTATTAACTGATTTTTCTTGTGAGTTTTTTTTAAATTATTTTTATTTTTTATTTTTTTGTCGTGCGTGATCTACTGGATTTTTGTAATGGGGCGAAGTACTTTGTTGGGCCATCGGCCTGGGTTGTTGTATTCGGGCCGGATAGCTTCTCTCGCGCGGCTGTGCAGCACGGCGTGCGCGTGAGCTATGTGTTTAATCCCACCTCGCTAGTCGAGGGGGCTCTAGACTTGTTTATAAGCGCAGCCGATGCTCACCAGTCGAACTCCTCTGAACACTTACCTGAGCGCTTATACACGGCGCTCGCTCTCTCCCTCTTGACCTGTGGGCCCTGGACGGCAGGCCCTGCGGCTTTGCGGATTACTAGGGATTCGCCCGCGGGCTCGAGTTCAAGTATCTAGCATTGTCAGGGCCTGCGCCTGTCCTTGGGCGGTCAATTTTGTTTTTGTTTTTTTGGATCTAGTACTTGACTACACCAGTAACTTGGACTGGTACTTTTTTGTCCTTGTGCTGTCAATTTTTTCTTTTTCTTTTTTTGTTCGTTTGAATATAGTACTGTGGCATGACTTGCCCCCGCACCGAACCGTACCGAGGGGAATAGTTGTACTGACACATCTTCCTTGTATGGACTTTGCCCCATTATCTATCTTAGGGGTGTGGGTGCGTGGGGTGGGGGGGAAACAGAATAACCGCACTGCGCTTGTTAAACGAGCGCACTGCCGCGTTAGCGCGAGGCCGAGCTGGGAGGGGGGGAGGGGGGACCGCCCTCCCCCATCCCGGCGAGGCCGAGCCAGGAACGAGACGTAGCAGGCGACGACGCGACACTTTTTTTTGGATCTAGTACTTGACTACACCAGTAACTTGGACTGGTACTTTTTTGTCCTTGTGCTGTCAATTTTTTCTTTTTTCTTTTTTTGTTTGTTTGAATATAGTACTATGGCATGACTTACCCCCGCACCGAACCGTACCGAGGGGCATAGTTGTACTGACACATCTTCCTTGTATGGACTTTGCCCCATTATCTATCTTAGGGGTGTGGGTGCGTGGGGTGGGGTGGGGGGAAATAGAATAACCGCACTGCGCCTGTCAAACAAGCGCACTGCCGCATTAGCGCGAGGCCGAGCCGGGGGGGAGGGGGGTCGGGACCCCCCCTCCCCCATCCCGGCGAGGCCGAGCCAGGAACGAGCCGTAGCAGGCGATGACGCGGCGTGCCGCGGCGTCGCATGCGAAGGCGAGTCCGTAACATGACTTGCCCCATTATCTTATCTTAGGGGTGTGGGTGCGTGGGGAAACAGAATAACCGCGTTTTCTATCTTTAGGGGTGTGGGTGGTGGGGGAAACATGACTTGCCCCCGCACCGAACCGTACCGAGGGGCATAGTTGTACTGACACATCTTCCTTGTATGGACTTTGCCCCATTATCTATCTTAGGGGTGTGGGTGCGTGGGGTGGGGTGGGGGGAAACAGAATAACCGCACTGCGCCTGTCAAACGAGCGCACTGCCGCGTTAGCGCGAGGCCGAGCCGGGGGGGACGGGGGGTCGGGACCCCCCCTCCCCCATCCCGGCGAGGCCGAGCCAGGAACGAGCCGTAGTAGGCGACGACGCGGCGTGCCGCGGCGTCGCATGCGGAGGCGAGTCCGTAACATGACTTGCCCCATTATCTTATCTTTATTTTTTAGGGGAAAAACATCACCGTTATGAATTGTTTTTTCATTTATACTTTTTTGATAATTTTTTTGTACTGTTGTGAGTTATTATTTGTACTTTAGCCGTTTGTTTTCACCATCTATATTATTTTTTTTATTTGTATTTGATTTTTGGTATTATCTTTTGTAACTGGCTAGAGATAGTGGGCTTCGCCACGGTTGTGGGCTTTAGGCGTCCGTTTTCTCCCAGTCATCTTTTAACTCTCCCACTCACCTTTTAACCTCCTATCTTCCCCGTTCCGCTCCTCTCCTGTCCCCAAATCGATTCCGTCTTCGTTCCCCTCTTCTCTTCTCGGAGCGGGAGTTGTTACTCCTGTTTCGCCGCGGGAGCGTCGGCCGAAGGGCTCAACCCTAGGGGTGGAGGTCCGGGTGCTCTTTTTTGTTCTTTTTGCTCTGCCATTGACTTTGCTTGCGTCCTCTTATGTTCATATTTTCTCTCTATTTCTAATCTCTTGCTCTCTTTGCTGTCCTAGGCTGCACTCGCTAGGGTTCCTTTGCTGTTGAACGAGCGTTTGGTGGCAGTGATACTGGATTGCGTGGCGGATTTTGTGTTTGCTGGTAAGAGTTTTGCTTTTGTATGGCGTGCTTCGTTTCTGAAATAGTTCAAATCCCTAATTTTTGTTCATGTGTCTTGCAGATCTGGTTCGGCCGATTTTAGGACTGTAGATATCAATGGGTACATCATCCAGTCTAGACAAATTGAATGCAGGTGATTTTCCCTGTATTTTGGATGATGTTTTAATAGATCTGGTTTTTATGTTGTACAGTTGTTGTCTTATCGACTTTATAAGTTGTATGTATTTTGATATGTGTTAATTTTGTCATGGATTGTATGGCGTGTATGGTTTTGGCAGTTGATGCAACGTGCAGACATGATGTAGTACTTATCACCATGTGTATTTTGAACTGCTGTCCTGGCATTTGAATAGGTTGTAGTAGTCAATGAAGAACTAGTATGGTGTTGAAAGAGTTGTGTTTTCTGAAGTTTGTTCTGCAAGTGGTGGTTTCATATTTGTTTTATTCAGTGAACTTGTAGTGTTCACATAGTTGAACTAATTATTGTTCTTGTACTTTTTTTGCCAATTATGATGTTGTTGCAGATGTTGGAGTGCCGGTGCCTCCTGATTCTGACAAATTAGAACGCTTTCAAGATCTTGTGAATGTTATTTTTGAGACACCAAATCCTCTAGAAGAACTTGCGAATGTTGCTGGTGTTTCCCTTATATTTGCGCTATTTTTATTAGCCTTTAATACATATATATGCTTAGTTACATCAGTTGTTCCGTTTTGTTTTGTGTCTGATGCAATGCGCTTTATTTATCTTTTTGTGTCTGTAATGTTAATTGTGTTTTAATTTTTTATGTGCGTGGTTATGTTATTGGTTTATGCAGTTAATGACAGCCATGGTGTTCCAGAGGACATTGCTGATGTTGTTAAAGATATTAATGATGGAATGTATTCACTTAACGTTGATGATGGTGATGGCAGCTTGTAGTTGTCTGTTACTTAGTCTCAAAGTGTTGATGGCACTGAGCCTGTTACCCAAGCTGAGGATGTTCCTATGCAGTTATAGCTCGAGGATGAAAGGATAAGAAAGAAGAAGTATGGATTCCAGAAGAGAAAGGAATTGGAACAGCGTCAAAAGGCTGCCTATGTGCCAGAAAGTGATGTTGATGTTGCTCAAGCTCCTAAATGTGTAGGCGACGAAGGTGGTGACGCGGGTTTTTCAACTGTTCATGTCGGATCTCATGGAAGTGACATGCCTGTGAAGACAAACTTGATGCAAACTTGTTTGATGCAAGTGTTTGATCGTGATGGAGTTAAGGAGAAGAAAACTGTTTTGAAGAGGAAGATGTCAGATCGAAATCCTGATGGCACACAGAGGCGTAGTCCACGTGTGAAAGCTGTTTCCCAACCTGGTAATAGCAAAGCTGATGCGGATAGTTTTGCTGTGAAAATTGGTCCAAGCAAACTTGGTGGCTCCTCTGTTCGTCGGAGTCCATGAGGTTTGACAAATAAGAAGCCTTCTTCGTCTCCTCTTCAAGAGCGGTCTTTGTTGAAAGAAAATAAGAAGCGTAAAGTTCATCCTGCAAAAGTGAACAAAGGTGTGAAGTAGCGTGCTCGTGTTGAAGCTGAAGATTCTGCATCTGAATAAGATGATATTGAAGTTGATTCAGAAGATGAATTTGCAGTGGTATGTGTTTTGTACTGCATGTGTCTTGCTAGTTGTACTTGCAATGATTTAATTGTGTTTGGGCTGGTATGCTGGCCAGGTGAGGCTGGTCATTGTTTTGCATCTATTTTGATTGTGGTACTTATGTTGTTTTAATAGTTGAACTTGTGCAAACTTTTCTTTGTTTTACTTGCCTTCATATGCTTGTTTTGTTTCCTATATTCATTGTTTGCAGTGGTATGTGTTTTGTTGTGCATGTGACTTACTAATTGTAATTGTAATGATTTAATTTGTGTTTGGGGTGGTATGCTGGCCAGGTGAGGCTTGTCATTGTATTGATTAATTGAGGGTGGTACTGATGTTGTTTTAATAGTTGAACTTGTGCAATCTTTTTTTACTTACATTTGTATGCTTGTTTTGTTTTCTATATTCATTGTTTGTAGTGGTTTGTGTTTTATACTGCATGTGACTTACTAGTTGTACTTGCAATGATTTAATTGTGTTTCGGCTGGTATTGCGGCCAGGTTAGGCTGATCATTGTTTGCATCAATTGAGGGGTGGTACTGATGTTGTTTTAATAGTTGAACTTGTGCAATCTTTTCTTTTTCTTTTTACTTGCATTCATATGCTTTTGTTGTTTTCTATATTTATTTTTTTATGGTGTGGCTTTTTTGTTTTCATTTACAGCATGTTAGCGTCATGAGTCCGGTCAAGCCGGTGGGAGGCAATGCCGGAAAAGCTGCCTTGGATGAAGGTGACCAACGGAAATTGAACTTAACTGTGCGATGTTCGTTGAGAGAGGTTGAAGATTGTGCTAAATTGCTCGAGAGTCGGCATGTGGCTAGGGTTCATGCATCTGGTTTTGGTTCTATCTTCAAGTGGAGGGTGAAGTCTAACATTTCCCGCCCTTTGATGGGAGTTTTGTACCTGAGGATAGATTGTGATACAATGACTCTTGACATGGGTGAGGCTAATAAGAAGCTTCGCATCACTAGCGATGGTATACAATAATTATTTGGTTTCCCTCGTGGTGGTCATTCTGCGCCAAGGCCGTCAGAGGACGGATATGATGACGCTTTGATGAAGTTAAGATCGGAGCTTGACATTAGCAGGGACAAAGATATCAAGACAAAGGATTTGAGGAATAAGCTCAAGGTGCTTGTCAAGGATCCTAGCAAAGATGACCTTGCTCTGAAAGTGTTCTTCATTATTGTGTTTATGAAGGTTGTGTTGCCTGGATCTACCCCGCGTGTTTCCAGAGAGGCAGCAATGTTTGAGGGTCTCGTCTTTGAGGACATGGCTAATATGGATTATTGCCAGCTGATGGTTGATGAGCTTAGAAGGGCTGTTGCCAAGTACCAAAGTGGTCATACCATGGGGAAGGCAATCACAGGCTGTGCCATAGGGCCTGTATTAATGTACCTTGACTGCCTTATCCGTGGCAAAACTGCGGAGCCTGACATGCGAGTCCCCCGCATATGTTACATGGATCCTGCCAAGCTTTCTGATCTGGTTGATGCAGATTTGATAAAAAAAGGCAATGCAGATCCAAAGACTTGGGTGTTTGGGAAGCTTCCGGTGAGTTTTGTTTGTTTTGTCTCTTGCAGACCTTTTTTTATTTTTAGGTATAGCTATTTTTTGCTGTAGTGGACATGTGTACTGTAGAGTTGTCTGTTTATATTTTGTATGGTTTAGGTATGGATTTTTAGTACTGTTGTTTCGTGTTTGGTTGAACTGAATAACTTTGTTCAACTGGCATGTTGGTAAATACTAACAAATTGGCAATGACAGTTAAAGTTTTATTAGTGGTGTTGATTTTAAATCTGTTAATATCATGATTTATTTTTCCCTATGTGTTGCGTTGATTGATTAACTATTTTTTCCTTTTGTTTGTAGTGGAAAACTCAAGAGGAGGTTGTTTTTTCCAAGTGTATAAACGGCCAGTCCTGGAGATGTCGTCGTCTCAGGTTCCGAAGTTTTCATCTCTGCCCGATGAGTTGAGGGATGGCCGTGGTGTTGAGGGTGCTGGTTATGCCCCCCTGGCCCTAGTAATGCTAGTGCTTCATAGAGGCAGGGTTTTGGTATTGATGTTGCTGTTTCAGCGTTGGAGAGCGCCGAGCATATCTTAAGCAATGTGTGTTCTGAGCTGCAAAAGGTCCCAACGACAGTTGAGCGTTTGAGCTGTATCAATGGTATCCTTCCTGAAGGTCATCAATTTAACGCTGAGGAATCTGCTGACTACATTGAGATGGAGAGAATTTTAATCGGTGGTATGCGCGACGGTGCCGCTAATCTAGGTCAGAGCTTGGTTCGCCTGTTGAACAACATGAAGCATTTCAGAACTATGCAAAACTCTCGCTGCAAGCCATATGAAGAAAGTGCAAATGTTGTTATCAAGCAGTTTGAGCAGGATGAGGCTGCTGCCACCGATAGCAAGGCTGGTGATGGTACTGAGGCTAATGTTTTTGACCACGAAACGAATGATGTTGGCTTTGAGCGTCCTGATGTTGATGTGAGTCAGTCCTTGGTGTTTTGCAATTTTTATGTTGTTGTCCTGATGTCAGTGTTGTAGTTGAACTTCCTCATGTTCATCTATTTATTAATAATTTTCTTTCATGCAGATTGATCACGATGATGCTGCTGGCACCGACAGCAGGGCTGATGATGGTATTGAGGCTAATGTTTCTGATCAGCGTACGAACGATGTTGGCTCGCAGCACCCTGTTGTTGATGTGAGTCAGTCCTCATTGTTTGTATGTTTTTACTATGTTGTTCTGCTGTCAGTATTGTAGTTGAACTTCCTGATCTACATCTGTTTATTAATTTTTTTTCATGCAGGAGACCAGTCGTAATGTTGAGGCTGCTGTTGACGGTGGAGTTAATGATCTATCCACTGATAAGTGCAAGGTTATTTTTATTTTCATTGTGTTTATTAATATTTTCTTAAAATTTCATGTGCACCGATGTGTCTTGCTTGTTCATTTTTCTATCCCACACCGTTTATTGTTGCTCATAATAGCATTGTTTTTTTGTCTCATTACATTTGAATCAGGGTCCTATTATTGGCGATGAGCCTTGTTTGCCTGTTGGTGATGTCGCTTTGAATGTTAGCAGCAACAAGTTCGATGATGTTGCTGTGAATGCTTCCAAGGTTTATTTTTCTGTGCACCTATTGGTAGCTTATTTTTTATTGTTAGTTTTGTTCATATTATTTACTTTTTTCTAAATTTTTATTTTCATCAGATTACTATTGTTGAGCGTGAGGTTGTCCTTAGTGGTCGAGATGATGCTCATGATGTTCCATTGAGTAGTGGGTGCAATGTTGGTACCAAAGTTGCTGATGAGGATGCTGGTGCTGCGAGCATACTTGATGCCAAATCGCCTGGTGTTGGTATTGCTGGGAATGAAAATGTTTCTGGTTGTGAAGATTTGCCGCTAGAGAATTTCCAGCCTGGAGGTCTTGATTACGGTGATGCATTGCAATATGCTTCTAGCGTGGAGGAGTTGCCATCCGAGGATGATGGTTTACTTCTGTCAATTTCTTCTGACCCCTTGACGCAGGAGGCGCTCTTGTCGTCCCAGGATTTTCTTTCTACAGGCCCTGAAAGCGCATCAATATTGGTGTCCTCTCAAGATATCCCATCATCAAACCCTGAAACTGGAGGCATAATGGTCTCATCATAGGAACTACTGTCGTCGTCAAACCCTGATAGTCCAGGTAAGGACTTATAAATGGGGTGTACTTCTCAATTTTGGCATTTTGGACATGTTCTCTTGTAGTTGTTGAACTTATTATTTTTCATCATTTTCTGCAAGCAGAAAGTGGTAATGTTGTTAAGGTTGATACGTTTTTCTTCGCTGTTACGAGGTTGCGCACGAACCGTACGAAATGGTTAGTTTGGGATTTTTCCCGTACCATTTTTTGTCTCTTTTTCTTTCTCTAGTTTGATTATTGTTGTTGTTGCAGTAGTTTTAATTCATGTAATCTTTTGTGTTTTTCTAGTCACAAGCCGATGTTTCAAAATAAAGCATGTGATGTCAGTGTTGGTTCTATTGCTAAAGCGTTTGTCCCCACTGGCATGCTCAACTCAGACAGTGCTGATGTTGTTTTATATTCTCTACGTCAGAAGTACCGAGACACTGACAAGTTGATAGTTCCCAGATGGGTGACGGTCAGTATTTTGCTTTTTTTGTAAATAGGATGATAACTTGTTTTGCCAATTTTCTAACTATTGTTGTTCTTTTTGTACAACAGACCAAGATCCGTGATGGAATATTGATTCCAATGTGCTAAATTGGTTCACAAGATCAGGTGCTGATGGTTTTGACCAAGTAGGTGAACTTGGACTTTTTGTACTCATTAACTAGAACTGTCATGTTTTCTTTGCAGTTTTTGGAGGTGTGGGGAATGAACTTGATCTGTGCTTCTTTTATTAAAGATGTACTTATTGTTGCAAGGGAATTGAACTGATATGATTGTTCCTCAATTTTGGGCGGTGGATATAATTTCGTTATGATTATTTGATTTTTTGTTTGTACTTATGAATTTCAATTTCCCTCTTTTATTTTATTGTTTGGTAAATTCATTTGTCCTCTGCGATTTTTTTCCAGCTTCTTTTCCCTACATTTGATCCGCCGTCATTTGTGGCTACCATGAAGCCTAGTGAAGTATCTGGGCATTGGTGCTTGGTTGTTCTGAATTTGAAGTTCCGTCATTTCGAGTGTCTTGATTCACTCCGTGATGAAACCTGGGGTGATGCAGTTAGATTCTTAAGGAATATGACAGATAATATAAAGAAGCTTTGGAGGGAGTCCAGTGTAGACAGGGCCAAACCGTTCTCACCGACGCATATTGATGGTTTCTCTTGCGAGTTTGTGCGGGTGCCTCAGCAGGAAAACACGTGAGTATCCATTTTTAATGATTTTTGCTGGTTGTTTTTGTTGCTGGAGGATGTTGTTCCTGTATTTTTTGGATTTTGTGTTGTACCATTTTTTTGATTTTTCCTTTGTTTTACAGGCATGATTGTGGATTCTTTATGCTACAAAACTGCAAGACCTATTATTGCCAGGAGGATGGTGTAATTGAAATGGCCGATTACAGCCATGAAGTCATTTTGGACATTAGGAAGACTTTGATGTATACCTGCGCAACTAGCGATGTGTTTGATGTTGACTTCCGGGGTTTGTTTGGCATCGAACCCTGTACGTGTGCATGGACTTTTGTAATTTTTTTGCAGCTTGTACTTCTCTATTAGTACTTTCATGAAATATGTATTTGAACTTACGCTTTGTGCGGTCTTCTTTTTTTCAGGTGAGTAGCTGGATGTTCGTGAGCCTGACTACATGTTCTTTGGTAGCCAGTTCTTGGAGCTCGGGCGCGTAGCTATTGATCTTAGCCAGGGGCGTTCTCCCGAAAAGACAAGATCTGGTGTTATGAAGGGGCGGTTGGGAGCTCTGAGAGGTTTTACGGCTGCTTGTGCAGATAGCCCTACTACACCCAAGAATCCCATTGTGGAATTGATAGACAGTGATGATGATCTGTTTGACAAGATTGCTGGCGTTGGAAGAGTCACGAGGAGCGCTGCTGCCAAAGGTTTATCTCCCCTTGTTGGAATAGTGGCTCGTAGAGCTGGTGGTGCTAGGAAAGATCCCGCTTTGGATTCTGGCAATGTTGTAAGCACGAAGCATGCGCCCAGAGCTCCTATAAAGTTTTGCTCCCCTGTGCAGCAGCTTCACCCTTATAAATTCCCTCACCTGGACAAGGCTCGCGGGTTGTATAATCTGTTGCTTAGTAATGAATGGCGTGAGAAGTATGGCGAGTGAGTATCTCTCATTAGTTTTTCCTCTTCCTTTTCTTCAGTTGTTTGTAACTGCTAGATAAATATGGCCTGAACTGTTCCTTTTTATACAACTCGAACTGCTATGAATGCCTTATCTTGCTTCTCCTTTCTTTTTGTTCTTGTGTGTGCTGCAGGAATACATTCTCAATGATACCTCAGCCTGATGGAAACGTAACTAACTTCACTGGGAATCGCATCTGGGAAGTTTTTTCACCTGGGCAAATGATGGAGGGTGATGTAATTGACTTCCTCATTGATGATTGGAAGCAAGATCCCGATAAAAATGCTGATTTCGCATCTGGGAAAAGGATATTGCTGAGTCCATATTTCATCACGGTAATCAATCAAATCGGTTTCTTTATGTTGAACAAGACTGTCTATTGTTTTTATGATTTTTAATAATACTTTGCTTGTTGATTATTTTTCCGCTGTCTATTTTCTATTTTGGCTTTTTTGCAGGTTGTGCTTGACTGTTCGTTTTATGAGGATGAAAATAAAGTGTTTAATGTGGAGAGTGCAGCGAGAGATTTCAAGAGCTATGTTAAAGCTAATGAAGACTTGCTCAGTGCCGACCTTGTGAGATCTACTAGCTTATTTTTGGTTTTTATTTGTTTGTTGTGATGCTAGTTTTTACTTTGAATATTTAACATCTCTTTTTTGGTCATTTGTTTTTAGATCATGATGCCTCTATTCAAGCCTATGGTTTTATCAAAGGATAGGAAAGTGAGCCACTATTCCTTATATGTCATGAATCGGTACCGAAGTAGCGTTGACATCCTTGACTCTTTACGTTATCTGAAGAACCACCATCCTTCGAAGAACACCTATCACAAAGACTGCGAGAAGATTGTGAGTGACATTTATTATCTGTACTGGATTAATATTTCTGCATCTTTGTTTCTGCTGTTTCTGAGACCTAAAACTGTGTGGGTTGTTTTGTTTTTTTACAGATTTCTAGATTGGTCAAAGTAATGAAGGCTATGTATGGTGATGCTCAGTACAATGCGAGCAAGCAGCCCAATTGGGAGTTGTTTGCAAAGAAACCAACGTTTGTCAAGGTTCCACTTCAAGGGCCGAATGAATGTGGCCATTATATTCTGAAGTATGCGGGATGCTATGATGGTGAAAAGATCGTTGAGAACATTCGAGATAATGACGTGGGTTTCTTGTTGAGCTTTTCACTTTCTATTTTTGGCTTATTGTGCATCCTTTTTTTATGTGTCATGATTTTTGATAATTTATTTTATTGTTTTGCAGCCACGCATTGTTGATTGGAATGCTGAGGATCTGTATAGAGTTGTGTTCAACCGTAATAACCATCTTATGGTGACAAAGCTTCCCAAGGAGGTTCAGGCTTTGGCTCCTGATGCATAGGATAAATGGTCATCATTTGCATAGTGAATTGGATAGTTGTGTGATATATCTCTTGAAAACATTGTAGGCTCTATTTTGTAGTGTTTGATGTCTTGTCGAGTACTATGTAATAACTAGTATATTTTGTGTTGTGTTTTAAGTGTGGCACAATGTTTCATCGGGAATTCGTTTTGGTTAAGTTTTTTTTGTACTGAAGACTTATATAGTAGTTGAACTGAAAACAATTTTTTTTCCAAGTGTATTTTCGAGTTGTTGCTCAGAAAGTGAGATTTATTTTATTTTTATGTGATTCCATCCTAACTTGGACCTTTATAGTTTCTGTACTCTCGTTTTCTTGTACTTATGATATAGTTCTGTTAGTACTGATTTGAAGTCTCATTCAGCGTAAGGCTTTCAAAATTTTAGTGCCAAATTTCTTTTTGAACTTCTTGAACTTTAGTAGTTGAACTTCATAGTAAGAGTTAAAGTACTGGTTTAAATTAGCTATGTTTAAGAGATATTCCTATTAAGTTCAAAACTATTTCTTTCTCAATGCATTAATTGGTATCAGCATAACACTTACCGAATAAACTTAGTTGTACTGAGATTCCAATTGTGCTAGTACTTTTGATTAATTATTTATTGTTTGTGTTGTTTGATGCTAGTATGTCTTCTGTTGTGTTTCTTGTGATTTTTCTCTTTTGTCGAACTTATATTTTTTTGATTTAGTTTTTGGCCTTCTTTTTTTCTAGGCTGTGGTTCTTCTCCAGGTAATGTTTGGTATAATCCTAGCACTTTCTGTATAGACTAAGTTGTACTGAGATTTCAGTTGTATTGCCACTGTTAATTCTTAGTATGTCACTGTTTTAAGGAATGCGAACTGAAGCTTCCCGTTCCTTTTTATATATTTGTACAATGAACATACCGTGTGTTCAACTGTACCAGAACTTTTCAGTCCTAGGATGCTAGTGACTAGGAAATACGTACTAGTGTTTCTTTGCTTTTCCTAATGCAGTACTTAGTGAATTTCTAACTACTTTTTACCACGATGCTTTTTAGTACTGAATGTTGTCCTCGGCTGAAACTTAGTCTTTTTAGTGTTCGTCTGAAACTAAAAACTGATTTTTTTAGCGTGATAGTACTACCGTTCATGTCTAAGCTGTACTGAGCGTCGAAGGCTACTATTTGCTTTTGTCCTTAGTTAGTCTGCCACTTTTTTTTGTTTTTGCGAAAATATTCATGTGTTATTTTTTTTCTCCATGACTAGTGTTGCCTTGCAGCCATCAAGTTTCAACTTCAACCTACTTCAACTTCAAATGATGGATGAACAAAATAGGAAGCTAGCAAACTTGTTGGACGACATAAGCAAACGATGTACTTGATAGACATAGGCAAACTTGTTCAAACCCTGACACACATAGCATAAGGTAGCTGGTTCAACATAACGAAAGCAAACTACAAATCTGAAACAACAATACTAAGGACACACACAGCATAAGGTAGCTGGTTCAACATAACAAATGCAGACTTTCATGCATCTTCATCCGCGAAGTTGCAGTGGTAGTAGGGATCAGCCTCCTGCTCTTTTGAAATATCCCAACGTGTCACGATGTTGTCAATTGTCTTCCATGACTTGTACGTTGTGTATGCATCTATTCCTGCATACGTGATGAGGTTGTCTGGCAGCGGGCTATTCCCCCACAGTTTGTGGTCTGCCCTGTTCATCTTCTTCTTCATGCCTTCGTAGAATAGGTGGATGACGCCGCCTGCAACATTGGCCAAGGAGCCGTAGTATTTTCTGGTCTTTGGATCTTTCCACTTGCGCTGCATGTCGATGAAGTTGTTGGGGTTGATTTCCAAACCAGACTCCTGCAGCATCTGCTTGTCACCTCCAATGCTGAAACCAACAAATGTGTACAATTTCTCCTCCCGCAGGAAGTCTTTGAGGCGCTTGGGCCTGCAAGGGGGAGACACACATTTATAGATTAGTCTTCTTTTTTGAGGATTTAATTCTTCTGCTTTTTTTGTTTTACAAGTGATAATCCATGAGGTAGATGCTTATATATTATGAGTCATGCATGAATGTAGTTCAGAAACTAGTACACAAAGTCCTGAAATTAAATTCAACTACACCGTGTTATTTTTTCTTTTTTGCTATCTTCTTTGCTTTACCAAATGCTTCACCAAATTAGAGAATCATTTTACCAGAGTCAATGATAGATGCGCTGCTTGATTCAAGTTTAGTTTTCTTTTTTGTTGAATAAAAGACCTATACTAGTGCTTGATACTTCACCAAAGATCTTTTAATACATCAATTCTATAAACTATACTAGTGCATCAAGATCAGAATCTATGCTAGTTCATCAAGTTCAGAAATTAATTTGGTGCATAAAGTTCAGAATGCTATAAACTTTTTTCAGATGCTAATCTGGTGAAACAATCCACTTCACAGTTTCAGAAATGCATTTAACTTGATAAACATGTAATCGTGTATCCACTTCATAGACTATAGTAGTTCATCTAGTTGGGAAACAATTTTTAATTAAGTTTTTAGTGACTAGTACGGGTACAAAAAATGAATGAACAGTAGTACGGGTTACCATTTTGTGGCTGCTGCGATGTGGTACACCAAGCAGCGTTCCTCGACGCACAACTGCAGGACTGCCGCCATCTGTGGAGTTTTTTCCTCGTCGGTGTACTCCACATCAACTCCGATGAAGCTCGGATACAAGACGTCGCCCTTCATCCTGAGCCTGCTCATTATCTCGTCGGCCTTGTCTGGTTCGCTGGTGCAGACGATCTCCAGCGTCTCCTTGCCGTGGAGCTTAACCCCTTTGAGCGTTCTGCTGTACTCGCGCTTCTCGCTGGGGACGTTAATGTCGACGAGGTTGCTCCTCTTGTCCGATGTCTCGGCATGATGACGCTTGGCGGACGGTTCCTTCGCCATGGCCTTCCTCCGGCGACTGTGGGCTTTTGAGAGAGCCGCTGGAGGTTTGTGTGCAGTGGAAATGGAAGCGGCAATGGTGCTATGTGGGAACGAGGGAGAGATGGAAGACAATGGGGTTTTTTTGCAGTGCGCCGACGGTGGTGTGTGGGAGGCGGTTCGTCGAGGGCGTCTGTGTAGTGGTCGTGGGGGTCGCCGTTTGCACTTCGTCGTGGGAACCGCCCAGTGGGTGGCGCGGGTGGTGGCCTGGAAGAACTAACCGCCCAAGACAAATGTTTTTTACTGGTGCACTGATTAGTCTTGTCAAGCTGTACTTACGATCTGCTAAATCCCACTTGCACGTCTCTGTGGTTGTGATGATGGCATTTTGCACAGTTTAGGTGACGTATGGATCTGTGATGTTTTTCCGTGTGGATGTTTTCGTATTGTTTTTCTATTGAAGCCTTTATATACTAGTGTATGTCAAAACATTTTTTCAGTGCCCTGGGAGTTGTTGCTCAAAACTTGTACTTATTTTATTTTCATCTGTACAAACCTAAGTTAGGCCTTTATAGTTTTTGTATTCTCATTTTTACTGCACTTATGTTTTAGTACTGTGTGAACTGAATTGTAATTTCAAATAGCGCATGGGTTTGAAATTTGATGTCACAGTGGTGCGAGTGGCCTGACTGATCCTGCTGTTTTAGTACTGATGTTGTATGTATGTTTGAACTGATTTTTTTATAACTTAGGTTGGGGGTGGGGGTTTGAGATTATTTTACGAGCAGATCATTCGTTGTGGTGTGGACAGATTATATATAAATAATAAATTTAGCAGAATTGACAAATAAATTCTATTTGAACTTTTTGAATTTTAGTAGTTGAACTTGTCAGTTTTTATATAAATAAGAAATTTAGCATAATTGACAAGCATTATATGTTTGAACTTTTAGATTTTTAGTAGTTGAACTTGTCAGTTTTTATATAAATAAGATTTTTAGCATAATTGACAAACATTATATGTTTTGAACTTTTTTAGTTTTAGTAGTTGAACTTGTCAGTTTTATATAAATAAGAATTTTAGCATAATTGACAAACATTATATGTTTTGAACTTTTTTAGTTTTAGTAGTTGAACTTGAAAGTAATATTTAATTCTGTTTTTTAAATTATGTACATTTAACAGAAAGGCTATTAAGTTTTGTTCTTTTTAGAGGTTCATTGTTTTTGTATCATATTTTTTCCTTTTTTCTTGTAGAGGTTAATTGACAAACATTTTTCTTGTGGATTATATTTCTTTGTCCCGCCCTCTTGTTTGTATAGCTAGGCTTATTTGGTGGGGTGTTTTGTTGACGATGTAGAGGCTATTGGGCCGTTTTCCAGCCCAGATAGCTTGTCCGCGCGCCTGTGCAGTGCGTCGTGCGCGTGCGCTCTGGGTTTAGTCCCACCTCGCTAGTCGAGGGGGCTCCGAACCTGTTTATAAGCGCAGCCGACGCTCACCAGTCGAACTCCTCTGAACACTTACCTGAGTGCTTATACACGGCGCTCGCTCTCTCTCTTGACCTGTGGGCCCTGGTCGACGGGTCCTGCGTTGTGCGGATTACTAGGGATTCGCCCACGGGCTCGAGTTCAAGTATCTAGCATTGTCAGGGCCTGCTCCTGACCTTGGGCGGTCAATTTTTTTGTTTTGTTTGAATCTAGTACTTGACTCCTCCAGTAACTTGGACTCATACCTTTTGTTCTAGTTCTTGTTAGTTTTTTGTGAATGTAATCTTTTTCATTTGAGTTTTTTGCCTTCTTTTTTGTGTTTGTTTTTGTGATTATTCTCAAGTGTCTTCTGGTGTCATTTTCAAAACTATGGTACTTGCGTGTAGACTGAGTTGTACTGATAGTGCATTCATAGTAGCGCTTACAGACTGATGCTTCTTTGCACTTTTTATTGTAGTAAGTATGTAATGTCCGATCAAGTGTACTGAGTTGTACTGACATGGAACAACGTTGTGTGATTAGTTGCATCGTAACTAGTACTTTAGAGCAACGACAACGTTCCATTCAGAAGCTACTTTTTCAATTTTGAAATGATGGATTAACAACATACGAAGCTACCAAACCAAACTTATATAATGAGATAAGAAAAACATTGTACTTGATGACATAACTAAACTTGTTCAAACATGACAAGCACGACATAATCATACTGGTTCAACCCAACAAGAGGAAACTACTAATTTGAAACAACAAGATAAAAGGCAAGCACAAGCGGAAGTAAAACGAAGGCAGGCTCTGATGTATCTTCATCCCGTAAAGGGGCAATAGGGGTGGTCGTAGAAGTTGTTAGCCTCCCGCTCTTTCGCAAATTCCGAACCATCTGTGATGTAGTCGATCATGAACCATGACTTATACGCGGAGTATGCATCTACTCCTGCGTACTCGATGAGGTTGTCTGGCAGCTCGCTTGTCCCCCACAGTTTGTAGTCTTCCTGCATGTTGATCTTGTTCTTCATGCCTTTGTAGAATGGGTGGATGACGCTGGCTGCAACATCAGTCAAGGAGTCGTACTCTTTTCCAGTGTATGGAACTCTCCACTTGCGCTGAATGTTGATGAACTTGTTGGGGTTGATCTCCATACCGGACAACTTCAGCTTCTCTTTGTCGGTTTCAATGCTGAAACCGGCAAATGTGAACAACTTGTCATGCTGCAGCATGTCGGTCAGGCGCTTGGGCCTGCAAGGGCAGAGATATTTTGAATATTAGCATTACTTTGATGTTTGAATTATCCATTTTTGTTTTGTTTTACAAGTGATGAATCCTTGAAGTAGTTGTTTATGTAGGATAAACAATGGATGAATGTACTTCAGAAACTAGTAAAGAAAGTTCTGAAATAAAATTAAGTACATCATGTTATTCTTCTTCTTCGATTATACATAGTTTCATTCAATGTTGTATGTTCCGCATTGGTACTAGTTTAGTCTACTTTTGTTGAAATAGGATAACACAGAACCAGTGCTTCACCAAGTCCTTAGTTTATTTTCTTACGAAAATAACATTACATCAAATTCAGAAAATACTTCACTACATCAAGTTCAGAAATATCTTTTTTAATACATCGAGTACATAGACTACTCTATTGTATCAACTCCAGATACTACACTAGTTGATCAACTTCAGAATTTAATCTTCCGCAAGATTTTCCAAATAGTAATCCAGTGTATCAGGTTCAAAAATACATTTATAGTATATCTACTTGAGAAAATGCAGTAGTGCATCCACTTTTCACAAACCACACCAGTACATCTAGTTGGGAAACAAGTGTGATTAAATTTTCAGGATACAGTACTAATAAAACAGATAAACCATATGCAGGGCAAATGAGTAGGATTGCTCACCATTTTGTGGCCGCTGCGATGTGGTACACCAAGCAGAGTTCGTCGACGCACAACTGCAGGACTGCCGCCATCTGGGGAGGTTCATCTTCGTTGGTGTAGTGCACACCAACGCCGATGATCCTACGAATCCTGCCGCCAAGCTTCCTCCAGAGCCTGGAGATCACCTCGTCGGCCTTGTCTGGTTCGCTGGTGTAGACGATCTCTAGCATCTCCTTGCCGTGGAGCTCAACCCCTTTGAGCGTTCTGGTGTACTCGCGCTTCTCGCCGGGGACGTTAATGTCGACAAGGTTGCTCCTCCCGTTCGACGTCTCGGCATGATGACGCTTGGCGGACGGTTCCTCCGCCATGGCCTTCCTCCGGCGACTATGGGCTTTGGAGAGAGACACTGGAGGTTTGTGTGCAGTAAGCGGCAATGGTGGTTTGTGGGAACAAGGGAGAGATGGAAGACAATGGGGTATTTTTGCAGTGCGCCGACGGTGGTGTGTGGGAGGCGGTTCGTCGGGGGCGTGTGTGTAGTGGTCGTGGGGGTCGCCGTTTGCACTTCGTCGTGGCAACCGCCCAGTGGGTGGCGTGGGTGGTGGCGTGGAAGAACAAACCGTCCAAGTTAAATGGTTTTTACTGTTGAACTGACTAGTCTTGTCAAGCTGTACTTATGACCTGCAAAACCCCACTTTGCACGTCTCTGCGGTGGTGATGATGGCATTTTACTGTGCCACCGGTTCGTATAGTCAAGCTGTACTTATCAGCTGCTTATCCCACTTGCATGTGTCAGCGTCGGTGTTGGTGGAGGTCTGAACTCCTCTACTGTCGTACTCGGACTGGTGATTGAAGTGTAATTGAACGTACCAAATACCAGCGATACTATGTGTGGTGCTAATGTTTTTTTCAAACAATTTTCGTACTTTTTAAAGGATTGTTTATATCAAGATAACCTGTGAGTATTTTTTACAGATAAATTAGATTTTCACCAGTACAGGATGTATTATATTCGCATTTTGCTTGAGGTAATTATTTTTTTGTACTGATGGTCTTTCTGAATTGGGACTGGTAGGAGCAGGCATAGCTTTGTTTTTTCAAAATGATTTTTTTTCAGTCGTTCACTGGTGTGTTTGTTATTACTATGCCTTTGGTACTGCCGACTGAGAGTTATCAGTACTGATGTAATGCAAGAGTTTAAATTTTTCCTTGACATTTTTTTGCTGAGTTACTGGTTGACAGTAGCGTTTTGCGTCAGATATATCAAGATAAGTTTTTTCAATTTTATTTTTGACTGCATTCAAAAGGATTATCAAATGGTTTAAATAATAATGTCACTGCTTCAGCGGGCACAAATCAGAAATTATATCAGTACTGATGTGTACTCTGCCTTGTACTGACGACTGAGAGTTATCAGTACTGATATGCTACAAGAGTTTAAAATTTTCCTTGACATATTTTTTTCCTGAGTTACTGGTTCACAGTAGCCTTTTGCGTCGGATATATCCAGATAAGTTTTTTCAAACGTATTTTGTGACTGCATTCAAAATGATTATCAAATGGTTTACATAATAATGTCACTGCTCCAGCAGGCACAAATCAGAAACTAAAAAATAACTTTAGTTCTGATCCAGAAATTGACGATAAAGCTAAATAAGTTTTGGTAAACGACAGTGTTTTGTGAAATGCTTCCTCATTGTGTGCTGATTCAACTGAGACTACAAGGTTATTTTTTAGTTGACGCAGCAGGATAACCACTATGTATTGTTCAGTCTTGAGCTTCTCCTAACTGTCCCCGAATGTTGTGCCTTGCCGACGCTCTTTCCAGGTTGAGCCTTGGCAGCTTCATCGTCAGTTTCAGTTTCCTCGCCCCCGACACTGTCATCTTCATTGTCTTCGTCTGATTGGCCATCATTCTCATCAAACTCTTCTTCTTCATCGTCTTCATTTGATTGCTTGGAACTCTGTACCTTGCCCTGTTTATGTTCAGCTCCACTGACCTCCTTGCCCACTTTGTACGTGCGGGCATTATGTCCGTCAGTTCCGCCACACTTGCGGCAAGTGTAGCTGTTACGTGTGTTGTCTCCATTGGTAGAAAGCTGGGTGGCTCCAATCTGCTTGTTCTTGTTGACAGTGGCATCTATGCGGAGTGGGCATGTGCGGTAGTTATGGTTGCTCACGACGTTGCAGAATCCGCATGCCCTTACCCCGAGGGGTTTGCCGTCCGGGCCAAATTCCACGCGCTTGATGGGGCGTGGTGGCTTTTTGGCTGCTGCTTGTGTCTTGCTCTTCCTGCCCTTTGTGTTTGAGAATATTGGGGGTTTAATCACCCTTTCCTGCTGCTGCTGGTAGGATGTGCTATTGTCATGTCGTTCGCCTACAGCACCATCAAGCTCATGATCTCGCATGTGAGTTTGTCGGTGCTCTTGAGTGTGCACACGGGAAAGCTCCGGTTGCTGCTGCTCCTCTTCCTCGTTCTCAAACGGGTCAATAGCTCCCATATGGTTCATCTTAGACAACATTGTAGCAATATCCTGCTCAATGGCTTCATTGTCCGTGACACCTCCATTTTCAGCAGAATGCATGGCGTCGAGTTCTTGTTCAAGTTTGTCCATGACGACCCGCGTCCTTGCCATTTGCTCTTGGCTTCTCAAGCTTTTTCTTTGCACCCTCATGTTTAGCGTCAGCAGTGAGCTTTCAATGCAGTATTGGGATGCCGTGTTTGACGCTGCTGTCCTCAAGTCATTTCTGTCAAATGTTGGCTGGATGTTCGGGCGTTTGGTGTATCTCCTGAGTATGTATTTCTTTGGAACGCTTTCAACCTTAATTGTCTGCATCATGCACAGGACATGCACGCAGAAAAGACCTGTATTTGTTTTTGGAAGAGGTGCATGTTTTTTGTCATTTCATTCGAACAAAAACTTTGCAAAAAAAGTAGTACAGTATGTAACATCTTTTTTGTAGTCCTCACCTGTGTGGTCCCATAGCCTTCACTCGCACTCATATGTTTCTCCCACGGGGTCTGCAACCACCTGGAACGCATGCTGAGCCCACACAGACAGTTTTTGCGGGTGGTTGTAGCGCACTAGGTACTTTGTGGGCTCTTCCGTCTCTGTTACCGTGAAGAGAGTGCTCAGTTTTAGCCTATCTCTGATCTCGCTGTACACAGCTCGCGTGTACAGCTTTGCCATTTGGGTGTCAAACCCATAGAAGGTCAGCGTGTTTTGTTCCTTCTGTAGATGCAAGAATGATGACCAAATTGTTAGTTTTCTCGCAGGAAAAACTTCTAATAAAGTTTTTTACTTTAGTAAGCATGTAATTTTTTGTCTTACGACAAGTGATAGAGCTATACCCGGTTACCCATTGTCTCCTGGTTCTCTGTCTGCCTCCTGGTTTTGACGCAGGAGTTTACCTGGCTGACAAACCGATGTAGGTTATGTCTCTCATTTACGTAGTTCTTCTTGAGCACATAATTCATGCTCTCACTTCGCTGTGTGGATGTCATTTTGGCGCAGAAAATTTCTTTGAAGTAGGCTGATATCCATTTCTCACGCTCGTTCCACATGCCCACCATTGTGGCATCATCGTGGAGGTTGTACTTATCCATGAGTCTTTTCCAGGCATCCTCAAACTCAGTTGGCATGAGGGGCCAGTTGAGAATTGATGTGAATTCATCCTTAAGGTCCTCGTGCAGGAAATACAGGTACGCGAGGTGTTCCCTGTACTTCTTCATAATGTGCCTGCGGCATAGCTTATGTACTGCGTTCTTGAAAACATCTGCGATCGCCAAAGCCATTGCCTGGCACTGGTCTGGTAATGAGAAAATAGACTCGGAGTGGTCAGCAGATGGTTGTGCATATATACCAATACAACTGACACAACATTTTTACCGTGTTATTGTCCTTTTCTTTTTTGGTAGGGGGGTGGTGGTTGGGGGTGGTTTTAGCGGGTGTACCTGTGAGAATGCATGTAGGAGCCTTCCTTCTCATGCACCTTAAAAATGTCCTGAACAGCCACTTGAATGAATCTGCATCCTCATCTCTTATCAGGGCAAAACCAAAGAATGTAGTCTGTAAGTGGTTGTTAGTTCCGACAAACACCCCAAGTGGCATATGGTACTTGTTGGTCTTGTATGTTGTGTCAAATGTTACGCAGTCCCCGAAGTCCTGATACGCTCCTCGGCAGCTTGCGTTCGCCCAGAATATGTTCTTAACTCTGTCGGACTCATCGAGTTGCATGTCACAGAAGAATTCCCTGTTTATAGCTTTCATCTCCCTAAAGAAGTTGATAGTCTTTAGGACATCATCCACATCATCAATCCTTGAATTCTTTGCTTTCCTGCATATAAAAAGTTCATTGAAAAATGCATGTTGAACTGGCGTCAGGTCATGCGTTGCTTGATATGTTTGTACTGACAGAGGAAAAAAGACATAGGCGGTTTATGGGAGGAGAACAAGTTTGTACTTACAGGTTAATCAGGTCTTTGGCATTCATTTTGAGGAAGTAGCTACCAGGGTCATCACCGCCCAGAATGCTCATGATTTGCGCGTGTGCAATGCCTTTGAACTGCAGGTACTTGACGTACTCCAAGATTGTTTTGTCAAAGTTTTTGTGGGAGTGCAAGAAGACAAGCATTTCTGCGATGAGCTGTAGCCTGTGGTTGTGTTCCCAGACTATCTCTTTTACGAGAAATGTTCCATCCTTTTCCTTCTTCAGCCTCATTTTAGCCCCGCAGTTAGTTCTGGCTCTCGTCTTGTTACGCTGTCTATTTGCTTCAGACAACTTTGATTCATAAACTCCATGGCACGTGCAATAAAGGTAGGCTCTGGTCTTAAACTTGGGGCCTTCCCTGATAGCAAAACCAGCATGCTTCGCATATACGTTGTAGAAGTTCTTAGTTTCTTCGAAAGTTTCAAACCTCATCTCTAGCCTTGGCAGAACATAAGCTTCAATGTCAGGTGGCTGCACACAACGGTGACAAAACAAAAATGTTAGATGGGGTGGTCACAGCACCATGGTATGGACTGTGCTTGTATTTTTTTTCTATATGGATACTTACATGTGTATAGCTCTGCGCTGCCCCTGGTGTTTGTTGTTCTCCCTGGTTTATGGGCGCCGGTGGTGTCACCCTTGGCACATGCAGCAATGCATCTCTTGGAGGGAGCAACGATGACGAAGATCTCCGTCTCTCGTTGTACGGACGTCTCTCCTCAGATTCATTGTGATGTTGCTCCTGTCTATATGGCTCATATCTTGTACTTTTGAACCTGCTAGAGTGGCCAAAATTTCTGTCTTTTTGCCCTGGTCTTCCCGTCGCAACTGCTTTTGCAGCACGGATGATTGATGTTGACGGAGCGACTGGTGGAAGCCTTCTTTTCCTTGCTTTTTGCATGCGCTGGGGAAGGAAAACATTTATTGTTGGTGATATTGTTGGCCTAGTTGCAACCCAGTAGCGGCAAAGCTTGCATTCCCAGACATTGCTGTTTGCTGTATAGAAGGACCTGTCCGTGCTTCTAATGATTGCGGTGTATCTTCAAATCTACATGTACTGTTGAAATATCTAGGCGGTATTTCTGGTGTTACCCAACCAGGTGGTGCCCCATATCTGTTTATCTCATGAAATGCTTGCTGCGTGCGCCGCCTTGCATGCTTCTGCAAACAACATTCAAAAGTTTTGGGATTAATCTAGTTTCGTTTTCAGTCGAACTGATGAACGTTCATGTTCAAACACGGATGTACTGATGTACTGTTTTTTAGCACTGTTTTGTAAACTGGACATTGAACTCATGCATGACTTCTCCTTTGTTCTTCTGTAACTTATGCAACTACACTAGAAGTACTCCTAGTTTATGTATCATTGAACTTACTGTGTAACTGTGGCACTCTCTCGTCACTATCTACCTGGACTGACGCATATGTGCTATTTTTTTTATCTTGAACTGAAGATAGCATATTAGATGCACTGACAGTAACCTCGACATCCTAATCGTGCATCAATGCATATACATTACAAGTACTGCTAGCTTATGTATCACTGAACTTATTGTGTAGCAATTTTATATTTTTTGGTAACAGTTTTGTTACTCGTTCGAACTGATGCAATTACATGACTTGTACTCTTAGGAATAACAACATACAACTCTCAGCGGTAGCTGAACCTTGTCACTATACCTGAACTGACGCATATGTGTTATTTTTTTAACTTGAACTGAAGATAGCATATTAGATGCACTGACAGTAACCTCGACATCCTAATCGTGCATCAAGTGGCAGGGGTGTCAATGAACTGATGCTAGCATTTGCAATGTACCATCGGGTTCTTCATAGCAGGACTGACGAACTGATGGAGTGACACAAACGTGGGGAGCAGACATTACCTCCAGTGTACTGTCTTCTTCTTCTACCTCCACTAGTAGAAAACAGGGCTATGGTCCAGGCTGGCTCAGCCCATTAGTCCCGGTTCAGTCTAGAACCGGGACCAATGTGGGCATTGGTCCCGGTTCATGAGCCCAGGGGGCCGGCCGGGCCACGTGGGCCATTGGTCCCGGTTCATCTGGACCTTTTGGTCCCGGTTGGTGGGATGAACCGGGACCAATGGGCCTCGCTCCTGGCCCACCACCATTGGTCCTGGTTGGTGGCTTGAACCGGGACCAAAGGCTCCCCTTTAGTCCCGGTTCATACCACCAACCGGAACCAATGAAGTGCCTATATATACCCCCTCGCGCAAGAGCAGAACACAATGCTCTGTTTTTTCTGGCCGAGGGGGAGAGGGCTTTGTGGTGCTCTAGCTCACCTCCTATGCACATGAGGTGTTCGATGGAATGCCCGAGCCACACTACTTAAGCTTTCTCCTCTCGAAGCTCGACCTCCAAGCTCCATTTTCCTCGAGATTTCTCTAGATTTAGCGGTCCGTCACGCCCCGTCCCCGTCTTCACCGCCGTCGATCACCCGTGCCGATTTCATCACCGACACCACCGTGGTGAGCCTCTTGTTCTTATCTTCTTTCTGAAAGGAAAAATATTCTTACTTGTATGTTTAGATAGATACTTGTATCATTTTCTTACATTTATTATTGCATCTTATATAGTGCGATGGTTTTGGTATCCGCCCCCGTCGGCCCTCATCCTGTCTATGATTCGGATGTGGTATGTATATTATCTTTATAACTATTGGTTCATTTATTGTTTATGAAAATTATGCCAACCAACGTGACATAGATTTTATTTATCTAGGATGTGTGTGAATCAGAAATGCCAACCGACCCTATTGTCAAGAGGTTAAATTTAGTTGAAGAAGAAAACAATTTGTTGAAGGAAAAAATAAAAAAATTCAGGAGGAGAAGATGATATTGGAGTTGCATGTTGCGGATGTCGTCGATGATCACAAGATCAAGATGGATGCAATGCGCTTGAAGATTAGAAAGATTAGAAAATATGCCATTCATACCGAGGCTTGGTATCATTATGCCGTTGGATCAATTGTTACCTTGGTTGCGATTATGATCGCATTTGTTTTCGCATTGAAATGTTTTACATAGTTTCAATGTATGGTTTAATTAATTAGATGCTCTGGAGAGCTATATGTTGTTAGATGAGAACTATGTATGCACTTTGGTTTTAATGTGATGATGAACTTCTATTAATTTGGACACTTAATTATATATAATGCACGCAGATGAACCGGCAATGGATGTACGGTGATAGACACACCCGCGAGTACATTAAGGGCGTGCATGAGTTTCTCTATGCGGCTGAGGCAAACAAGCAGAATGGTTTTATGTGTTGTCCATGCACTGAATGTGGGAATACGAGGTCTTACTCTAACCATAAAATCCTTCACTCCCACCTGCTTTACAAGGGTTTCATGCCACACTATAATGTTTGGACGAGGCATGGAGAAATAGGGGTTATGATGGAAGACGTCGAAGAAGAAGAGTACGATGACAACTATGTGCCCCCTGAATACGGTGATGCTGCAACGGGGGGAGCTGGTGAAGATCAAGAGGAACCAGACGATGTGCCCAATGATGCTGCCACGGGTGAAGCTGCTGAAGATCAAGAGGAACCAAACGATGTGCCCGATGATGATGATCTCCGCCGGGTCATTGTCGATGCAAGGACGCAACGCATTAGTCAAAAGGAGAAGCTGAAGTTCGATCACATGTTAGAGGATCACAAAAAAGGGTTATACCCCAATTGCGAAGATGGCAACACAAAGCTCGGTACCGTACTGGAATTGCTGCAGTGGAAGGCAGAGAATGCTGTGGCTGACAAAGGATTTGAGAAGCTACTGAAAATATTGAAGAAGAAGCTTCCAAAGGATAACGAATTGCCCGACAGTACATACGCAGCAAAGAAGGTCGTATGCCCTCTAGGATTGGAGGTGGAGAAGATACATGCATGCCCTAATGACTGCATCCTCTACCGCGGTGCATACGAGGATCTGAACGCATGCCCGGTATGCGGTGCATTGCGGTATAAGATCAGACGAGATGACCCTGGTGATGTTGACGGCGAGCCCCCCAGGAAGAGGGTTCCTGCGAAGGTGATGTGGTATGCTCCTATAATACCACGGTTGAAACGACTGTTCAGAAACGAAGAGCATGCCAAGTTGATGCGATGGCACAGTGAGAACCGAAAGAAAGATTGGAAGTTGAGAGCACCCGCTGACGGGTCGCAGTGGATAAAAATCGAGAGAAAGTACTGGGATGAGTTTGCAAAGGACCCAAGGAATGTATGGTTTGCTTTAAGCGCGTATGGCATTAATCCTTTTGGGGAGCAGAGCAGCAATCACAACACCTGGCCCGTGACTCTATGTATGTATAACCTTCCTCCTTGGATGTGCATGAAGCGGAAGTTCATTATGATGCTAGTTCTCATCCAAGGCCCTAAGCAACCAGGCAACGACATTGATGTGTACCTAAGTCCATTAGTTGAAGAACTTTTACAGCTTTGGAATGGAAACGGTGTACGTACGTGGGATGAGCACAGACAGGAGGAATTTAACCTTAAGGCTTTGCTGTTCGTGACCATCAACGATTGGCCCGCTCTCAGTAACCTTTCAGGACAGACAAACAAAGGATACCACGCATGCACGCACTGTTTAGATGACACTGAAAGTATATACCTGGACAAATGCAGGAAGAATGTGTACCTGGGCCATCGTTGATTTCTTCCGACCAACCATCAATGTCGAAAGAAAGGCAAGCATTTCAAAGGCGAGGCAGATCACCGAAAGAAGCCCGCCATGCGCACCGGTGATCACGTGCTTGCTATGGTCAATGATTTACACTACGTAATATTTGGAAAGGGTCCCGGTGGACTAGCTGTTCCGAATGACGCTGAGGGACACGCACCCATGTGGATGAAGAAATCTATATTTTGGGACCTACCCTACTGGAAAGACCTAGAGGTCCGCTCCTCAATCGACGTGATGCACGTGACGAAGAACCTTTGCGTGAACCCGCTAGGCTTCTTGGGCGTGTATGGAAAGACAAAAGATACACCTGAGGCACGGGAGGACCTGCAATGTTTGCACGAAAAAGACGGCATGCCTCCGAAGCAGTATAAAGGTCCTACCAGCTACGCTCTTACGAAAGAAGAGAAAGAAATCTTCTTTGAATGCCTGCTCAGTATGAAGGTCACGACTGGCTTCTCGTCGAATATAAAGGGAATAATAAATATGCCAGAGAAAAAGTTTCAGAACCTAAAGTCTCATGACTGCCATGTGATTATGACGCAACTGCTTCCGGTTGCATTGAGGGGGCTTCTACCGGAAAACGTCCGATTAGCCTTTGTGAAGCTATGTGCATTCCTCAATGCAATCTCTCAGAAGGTGATTGATCCAGAAATCATACCAAGGCTAAGGAGTGATGTGGCGCAATGTCTTGTCAGTTTCGAGCTGGTGTTCCCACCATCCTTCTTCAATATCATGACGCACGTCCTAGTTCATCTAGTCGACGAGATTGTCATCCTGGGGCCCGTATTTCTACACAATATGTTCCCCTTTGAGAGGTTCATGGGAGTCCTAAAGAAATATGTCCGTAACCGCGCTAGGCCAGAAGGAAGCATCTCCATGGGCCATCAAATAGAGGATGTTATCGGGTTTTGTGTTGACTTCATTCCTGGCCTTAACAAGATAGGTCTCCCTAAATCGCGGTATGAGGGCAGACTGCAAGGAAAAGGCACTCTTTGAAGAGAATCAATAATATGCAGGGACGGATATTCTTGGTCTTAAGCACACTACACAGTTATACAGAACTCTACCTTGGTGACCCCGTATGTCGATGAACACAAGAACAGTCTGCGCTCCAAACACCCGGAGCAGTGCGACGACTGGATTACATGTGAACACATCAGGACTTTCAGCAGTTGGTTGGAAACACGTCTCAGAGGTGACAACACTGTTTGTGATGAGTTGTACTTGTTGTCCAGGGGACCATCTTTGACTGTATTGACTTACAAAGGATACGAGATAAATGGGAATACATTTTACACGATCGCCCAAGATCAAAAGAGCACCAACCAAAACAGCGGTGTCCGCTTTGATGCAGCAACCGAGAGCGGAAAGGATACATATTATGGTTACATAGTGGACATATGGGAACTTGACTACTGACCTGATTTTAAGGTCCCTTTGTTTAAGTGCAAATGGGTCAATCTGTTAGGCGGCGGGGTACAGGTAGACCCACAGTACGGAATGACAACAGTGGATCTAATGATGTGGAACAGGTTATCTATGTGAAGGACATGTCTACCAAACCGAGAAAAAGAAAAGATAAGGAAGCGAATACATCATACGATGAGCCAAAGCGCCACATAGTTCTTTGAGGAAAAAGGGACATCCTGGGAGTGGACGGCAAGATAGACATGTCTGAAGATTATGAAAAGTTTCATGAAATTCCTCCCTTCAATGTCAAGGCTGACCGAAGCATCCTGATAAATAATGAAGATTATCCATGGTTACGGTGAAATAAGCAAATGACACAAGCGAAGAAAAAGTGAAGACTTTCTCCCGCCACTATTATGATGATACCATGCCAAATTTGTAACAGACGAACATGCTACCATTGTCCGTTTTGTACATGCACATGCTATGTGGGTGAAATTATGATACCATCCCAACTTTCAACTTTTTCAGAGTTCATTTGAAATGCTTTCATGTCTTATGGTTCGAAACTTTGATACTTCGAAAGTGATTGTCCATTTTGTACACGAAGTGCATCAAGTTTTTGTCGTAACCCTCTCTACTTTTTGGAACATGCTATGTGGGTGAAATGATTATACCATGCCAACTTTCAACCTTTTCAGAGTTCATTTTTAAATGCTTTCCAATTTCAGAGTCATTTAGCTCAAAGAATGAATTAATAGCAAACAGAATGAACTACAAAACTTTTATGAAAATAAAAACAATCAATTAAAATATTATGTTATGATCAACTAAAATAAAACCATAATATTCTTCAATAGCAAAAAGAATATAATTTTTGTGACCTAAAATCAAACTATAAGTATTTAATTGTAAGTATAAATAAAAAATAAATAGCAAAAAAGAAAAAAAATTCTATTTTTATAGTAAAGTTATTCATAAACTAGTGATTCACACAAATTTTAAAAAATTCAAATTTAAACTATTCAAAATTTTAAAACTAATGGCACTAACAGAAAGTTTATAATTTTTGTGACCTAAAATCAAAAAGAAATCACTAAAAAACTATAAGTATTTAGTTGTAAGTATAAATAAAAAATAAATAGAAAAAAAATTCTATTTTTATAGTAAAGTTATTCATAAACTAGTGATTCACACAAATTTTTAAAAATTCATATTTAAACTATTCAAAATTTAAAACTAATGGCACTAACAGAAAGTTTATAATTTTTGTGATCTAAAAGCAAAAAGAAATCACTAAAAAACTGTAAGTATTTAGTTTTAAGTAGAAATAAAAAAATAAAAAACCAAAAAAATGTAGAAATAAAAAAGAAAAAACCAAAAAAATGCCTCCTACTGGGCCTCCACGGCCTGAATACGACTAGAAACCCTAGATGGGCCAGGATTCAGGCCCGCAGAAGGCCCAATAGGCCCACATGCAGTAGCAAGTTTAGGCCCGAAAGCCTGCATTAGAGAGGAGCTCGAATGGGGAGGCACACCAGCGCTTATAAACAAGTGCCGGCGCCCTTCAGCTAGCGATGTGGGACTAAACTTTTGGGCGCGGGGCAGCAAAGGCCATTGGTCCCGGTTGGTGGCACCAACCGGGACTAAAGGGGGCATTGGTCCCGGTTCGTGGCACCAACCGTGACCAATGCCCTGCTTTAGTCCCGGTTGGTGCCACCAACCGGGACCAAAGGCCGCCGCTTCCCGCCCTTTGGGCTGCTAAAAATTGGCCTTTGGTCCCGGTTCGTGGCACCAACCGGGACTAAAGGGAGCATTAGTCCCGGGTCGTAGCATGAACCGGGACCATTGCTCTGGCTATATAAGCTAACACTTGTGAAATTTCCGCCAACTGCTACCATTCCTCATCGTCGACGCCGCCAGGCTACCCGGCCCTCTCGCATCATCGCCGCCGCCGAGCCCTGCCCCTCATCGTCGCCTCCGCCACCGCCGAGCCCTGCCCCGATGCCGTCAGGTTGCTCCACTTCGCCGTCCTCGCCGCCGCCGCCGAGCCCTACCCCGACGCCTTCCCGGCCCACTCCCACTGTGAGCCGCCGTGCCGTTCCCCTCCTCTCCTCCTCTCCCCCCGCCGCGCCCTGCCACCGCCGCTAGCCATGCCCTCTTGCCGCGCCCCGACGCCGCTGCCCGCCGTGCTCTGCCTCGACGACGGCGCCTGACCGTGCTCCGCTTGCCGCGCCGCCGCTGGTTCGCCGCCGCCGCCCGTCGTGTTCTGCCTCGACGCCGCCGCCTGGTCGCGCTCCGCTTGCCGCGCCGCCTGGCCGCGCTCCGCTTGCCGTGCCGCCGCCCGCCTCTGTTAGTTTTTTTGAGATATGTATGCATGTGTGTAGTGTATATGTGTATGTATGTGTATGTGTGTGCAGTGTATATGTGTGTGCATGCAGATATGTATATGTATGTGTATGTATGCATGTGTGTAGTGTATATGTGTATGTATGTATATGTGTGTACCAGATAACTTCGACATGAGGGGGGTCGATATACCCACTCCCCGATAACTTCGACATGATGGGGGGAGGGGGTCGCCGAGGGTTCGAGGGTCACCGAGTGTCCGAGGGTTCATGGGGGCGAGGGTTGGGAACTAACTAGGGTAGAGGGTCGAGGGTTGCCGAGTGTTCGAGGGATCGAGGGGGCGAGGGTCGGGAACTAGCTAGGGTAGAGGGTCGAGGGTCGCCAAGTGTTCGAGGGGGCGAGGGTCGGGAAGAAGAGGAGAAAAAAAGAGGAGAAGAAGAAGGAATAGAGGAGAAGAAAACTTCTTCTCCTCTATTCTTTCTTCTTCTCCTCTTTTTTTTCTTCTTCTTCTCTTATATATTTAGGAGAGGAAAAAGGAAAATAAGAAGAGGAAAAAGGAGAAGAAGAGGAGAGGAAGAAAAGGAAGAGGAGAAGAAGAAAGGAATAGAGGAGAAGAAGAAAAAATAGAATTTTTTTTCTATTTTTTCTTCTTCTCCTCTATTCCTTTCTTCTTCTCCTCTTTTTTTTCTTCTTTTTTTTCTTCGATCTTCTCCCCCTCCCGATAGGAAAGTTTTATATAGAAAGTTACAATTTTAGAAAAGTTTTATATATGCAAAAGTTACAATTTTAGAAAAAGAAGGATAGGAAAGAAGAAAATAAGAAGAGGAAAGAAAGAAGAAGAGGAGAGGAAAAGAAGAGGAGAAATAAATAAGAAGAAGAAAAAAGAAGAAAAAGAAGAGGAGAAGAAGAAAGGAATAGTGGAGAAGAAGAGAAAATAGAATATATTCTATTTTCTCTTCTTCTCCACTATTCCTTTCTTCTTCTCCTCTTTTTTTTCTTCTTTTTTTTTCTTCGATCTTCTCCTCTAGCTATTCCTTTCTTCTTCTCCTCTATTTTCTTCTTCTTCTTCTTCTTCTTCTTAATTTTTATCGAGAACGAGGGTGTCGAGGATCGCCAAGGGGTCGAGGGTCGGGAACTAGGGTAGAGGGTCGTTAAGGGGTCAAGGGTCGAGGGTTTCAGGGTTGTCGAGGGTTCGAGGGGTCGAGGATCGCTGAGGGGTCGAGAGAGGTTTCCTAGTGTCAAAGTATTGAAGAAATCCATGCCTTCATCATTAGCCGGAAGTAACCAGGGCATGTTGGTACGAAGTTCTGCAAAGTTGTTTTGGAATGGAGTCACGGATAGAATAATCCGCCTTTTGGCACGAATTCAGCAAAGGCCTTCCAAATAGCGATATTCGGAAGGCTCTTTCTGAACTTTGTACCAAAAAGCGAATTATCCTATCTGGGACTCCGTTCCAGAACAATTTTGAAGAGCTTCGTACCATCATGCACATGTTACTTTCGCCTAATGATGAAGACATGGTTTTGTTGAATCCTTTGACACTAGGCAACCTCCCGACCCCTCGGCGATCCTCTCGAACATGAGAGGAAGAAGAGGATAAAAAAAGAAGAGGAAGAAGAAAAAAAAGAGGAGAAGAAAGAATAGAGGAGAAGAATCTTCCTCTTTTTTTTATCGGGAATGAGGGTCGTCGAGGGACATAGATGTAGTGTCGTCGTTGTCGATATATACCCCCTCCCGATAGCTTACTATGATTAGGTAGCTAGTTCTACATTTGGCACTAATATATCCATCTGTCATGTTTGAATAATAATTGCCATGTTGTAAATATTTGTAGAAACTATGGACACCGCCCTAGACGAAGCAAAAGAAGCGTTGTTGAGGGACATAATCGCAGAAGGAAGTGATGCCATCTCGTTGTTTCTCAACGAAACCGATGGTCTGGAAGGAGAGGGTGAACAAGCTGGCTATGGTGACCTAATGCCGGTGCAAGAAGAAGAACATGAGGACGACTCCGGTGACCCAATGCCGGTGCAAGAAGGAGACCATGATGACGGCTCCGGTGACCGAACCGAGTCCGGCCAGGTATATATATTAGTTAAGCCTATGCTGACTAGCTGATTGATGCATTCATTGTTTTGGTATGTACACATATTAATTAAGTCTTTGTTCTTTTTTCTAGCCCTCCGGATCGAGCACAACTTCGGTAAAGAGACGAGGCCCGAAGAAAAAGTTGAGCTCGGATGAAAAGTTTGAGATCATAGCAATCGCGCCCGACGGCCAACCTATTGAACCCCTCCGGACAAAGAGCGCATTTGTTGCTCAGTGCGGGGTTCTGGTTAGGGACAAGATCCCGATAAGCATCCATCAATGGTTTAAGCCGGCTACAGAAGACCCTGAGGTGTCTTATGTCAATGATATGCAGAAAAATGATCTTTGGACTGAGCTGAAGTCAAATTTCACCCTACCGCCAGAGGATAATCCAGAGAACCCAGTTAAAGAGAAATTAATCAAGTCTTTTGCTCTGAAGAGGATGGCAGAACTATTCAGGAGGTGGAAGAAAGAGCTGAATAAGTTTGTCGAAAATAATGAGACACCAGAATTCAAGGGCAGATATGAGAAGATCAGAGATCACTGGCCCGCATTTGTGGCCCACAAGACATCGGAAAAGAGTAAGAAGATGTCGGCGACAAACAAGCAAAATGTTGCGAAGAAGAAGCTTCACCATCGCACGGGGTCAGGTGGCTACCTCATAGCCCGGCCTAAGTGGTCCAAGACTGAGAATGATCTGGTTCATAAAGGGATCGAACCAGAGACAATTAACTGGCCAGACCGTTGCCGGACTTGGTTCTTCGGGGCTGGCGGAACCTTGGACCCTGTAACAGGGAAGTGCATTTGGACGAACGATCAAATGGACATACCAGTTAGTAAGCTTAAGCAGTATATCGAAGCAGCGCAGGAAGGGACGTTCTTTCCAGACAGAGAGAACAACGAGCTCACAATGGCCCTCGGGAATCCTGAGCACCCTGGACGGACACGAGGCACGCCAGGCTCCATTCCGTGGAAGGTTGGGTTTCCGGACGCAGGCGGTTACAAATCCCATGAGAGGAGGAAAAAAGTGCAGCAGACCCAAATGCAGGCGCTGCAAGCAAGGGTAGACGCGATAGAGGAACGAGAAGCAAATCGCAGCAAACGTACTGCCGAAGCCTCCCCCAAAGCTACCCCACCATCTCAGCACAGAAGCAGCGTGGCTTCCACCGAGCTGCTTCAGCCGGAGCATGCCTTGACGGCTCCTGCCAGCTATCCCGTGGATGCTATCACGGAGTCTCAAAATTGCCACCTTATGACGCAATGGATGAATTTGAAGGTCAAGGCGGCTGTTCGCTCTGTTTATCCTACTGAACCCGGCGCAACTTTTCACTGTCGGCCAATTCCAGAAGGATATGCTAGGGTGATGGTGGATGAGATAACGGAGGGATTTGAGGACCTCCAGCTTGACCACCCTACCGGT
Source organism: Triticum urartu (assembly GCF_056163025.1). NCBI lineage: Eukaryota > Viridiplantae > Streptophyta > Magnoliopsida > Poales > Poaceae > Triticum > Triticum urartu. Next base: position 524,715,679 of record NC_141877.1, on the reverse strand, counting down.
GAAGGGGAGACTCGGCTGGGGTCTGCTCTGAAGACTCCATGCCTATGGCGGAAGGAGCTCATCAACCTTCCGAACTGGATGCCTCCGCCTCCTCCTCCTCCTCCGGCGAGTCAGGGCACTCCGCCTCCTCCACCGCCTCCTCCTCCGGCGAGTGACGATCAGGGCCCTCGGCCGGCTCCTTCTCCGGCGCGTGGCGGCACTCCGCCTTCTTCTCCGCCTGCGCCGACGCGCCCGAGCAGCCAACCTCCTCCTTCTCCGCCTCGTCAGCAAGGGCGGAAGAGACCTGCCGCCGCTCCAGCTGCTCCGGCGCGTCGTAGTCCTTCTCCTCCGCCTCGTAAGCAAGTAAAGAAGACAACCGCTCCGTCTGCTCGGTCGGCGTCTAGCAGTACAACCAGAGGCGGGAGGACATACAGATTCGGTCCTTCTCTGAAGACTCCAGAGAAGTTACCATATGAGAGGACCCCGGAGGAGAACGCCGAGATCGCGTGAACCGAAGTGGATGACTGGTTTCAAGGGTTGAAAGCAAAGAGACATCCACCTCCGGAGGAGAAGCTGGATCGGGTGAAAGTGAAGCGCACTTTGGCTGCCCTGACAATACCACCGAAGTCTCCACCGAAAGGAAACTATGACCGCATTATTGGAAAGGAATTTGCCGAAGCGGAGCGGTCGGGAAGTACTGTCAGTGATCAAAGGCTGAAAGAACGACGAGCTGGGAAACAAATTGCCCAGCTCAGCGAACAAGCGAAGCAATCGTGCCCCCCTCTCAAGGTGCCTAGCCACAACGTCGCTAATGATCCGAGGATGGTGCCCGGTTATAGCAATCTTGCAGATTACCTGCCCGACGAAGTACATTATGAACCCATGGACATGTAGATACAAAGATACGAGTACGGGAAGCCTCTCGTCAAAGATGAAAGATCTCTATCAACGATGATGCGAAGATTGCATGATTGGTACTTGAAAATCTGCAGAGACTCTGGGGGGAGGAGTACTTTGTATGTGAAAGTTAAAAAGGAGCATGACCTCGTTGGAATTGATCTGTTGCCTGTTCCATTTGAGGAGTTCTATCAGTTTTTCAATCAATTGGCCCTCGATAAAACAATGGTCGCCTGCTACTGTCTGTAAGTAGTACTGCTTCTGTCATTAAGTTTCTCTATATAGCTTAGCTCTTTCATTGCATGTATTTATAAGCATCCTCACTATATTATGCAGATTGAAGATCGCCGAATTGAAGAAAAGACAAGTCGGTGATATTGGGTTCATTAACACATATCTCATAGATGCAACTCAGGTTAAATTTCATGCCGCAGCTACCAAGGCCAACTTGCTACGATCGTTCGTAATAAATCAAAACAAAGATATAATACTCTTTCCTTACAACTTCAAGTGAGTGTTACTGTCTTGTGCGTATTCGGTTTCCCTTATATATTAGTCAAGGTTATAGTAATGTAATTGATGAGTTATGCATGCGTGTGCAGTTTCCACTATATTCTCCTACAGATTAAGCTTGAGCAGGGACTACTAACCATCTTAGACTCAAGACGAAAAGATCCCCAGGACTATGCAGACATGACTCAAATACTCGAGAAGTAAGTTAAATCGATCATTATCCACCATATCAGCAACTTTGTTCATTTCCTGATATATCTAGTAATTGTTTTCTTTGTCCGGCAGGGTTTGGAGAAAATTCACCAGAAAAACTCTGGGACTGCCGAAGGAGCTGCAATTTAGACACCCGAAAGTAAGTACTATAGTAGCATTTTAAGCGCATCTACTAGTCATTCAAGCGCTAGTTTCATCAATACCATTTGGCATTCTTGCTTATCAGTTTGATTAACCTCTATTTCTTGTAAAGTGATTGTGGCAGGAACAAGGGAATGATTTCTGTGGATACTATGTTTGCGAGTCCATCCGCCACACGACCTGTGAGTGGGGCTACACTGAAGAACAATATGAAGTACGTAAATAACAACATTCACAATTTTATTTTATTACCATCATTTGTGTTGAGTTTCATTCATTCATATATATATGTATTGACCTCCTTCTTTAAATTAGATGTTTCGGAAGCGGGATGAACTCCTAGCACCAGCTCACATGCGAGCAATTCAAGAGGAATTGGCGGCATTCTTTCTTGACCACGTGATCCCTGAAGACGGAGAATTCTATGTGGACCCTGAGTCCGTATGATTATATTTGTAAGAGATAATTATTGTATATATGTAGCCGGTAGTGTCAGATAGATATACGAGAACTTGTTGTTCGACCAATCTCTCGGAGAAGGAGAGGTGGTCGATATCACTTCTCTCTGTATGCATATATGTTCATGACGATTTTCTGTTTCCTTCGTTTGCTTACTAGCTAGCCAGCGTGTCTAGTCCTCTCTATACATATGTATAGTACGTAGCGTCGACCAAGCACGGACATAAGAGAGGACACTTCTCTCTATTAATTATAGCTAGCTAACACAATATATGAAACACCTAAATTAACCCCCCAAAACCCCCAAACCCCCCCCCCCTTCAAAAAAAAACCAAAACCCCAGCCACGGAAATGCTGACGCGTGGATGCCTATTGGTCCCGGTTGGTGCCACCAACCGGGACCAAAGGGTCTCCTGCCTGGGCTCTGCGCACTGCCCACGTGGAGGCCCATCAGTCCCGGTTCTGGATTGAACCGGGACTAAAGGGTCGGGGCATTAGTACCGACACTTTAGTCCCGGTTCAGGAACCGGGACTAAAGACCCTTACGAACCGGGACTATAGGCCCTTTTTCTACCAGTGCTCTCGTGGGCGTCTTACTGGCATGTTCTTGCGAGGCGGCACCATTGACGCAGCACCTGCTTTTCGTGGACGTCTGGCGAAGAGGTTCGTAGAGGAAGCACCTTGCAGGGATCACGGCCCTGTCGATGGATCCTGCGGCGGAGCGAGACAGGAGGCGGGGATCACGACCCCGACGATGGATCCGGCGACGGAGGGAGGCAGGAGGCGGGGATGACGACCCCGACGATGGATCCGGCGACGGAGGGAGGCAGGAGGTGGGGATGACGACCCGGACGATGGATCCGGCGACAGAAGGAACGAGGAGGCGGCGGCGGATCCGTCGCCGGCCAATCACGGCGCCGCGGGCTCCCTCGCTCCGGCTGCCGCCATCGCTCGCTCGCCCGCGACGGCTGCCTCCAGCGGTAGGAAGCGAGTCGGATTGGGGCTGGGTCGGTCGTGGACGCATCGCGCCTTATAGGGGGCGAGGGTAACAGAATAATATTCTGTTACCGGTAACAGAATAGTCGAGCCCTATATATATATATATGGTATTGTAGATGTTGGTATTTTTTAACATAAATTTGGTCAAAGTTTGCAAAGTTCGACTGGACACAAATCTAATATGCAGAGTAAAAAGGATCGAAGGGAGTATTTTAGTTCTAGATACATCCATATCCGAGACAAGTAATTCCGAACGGTTGGAGTACCACTTAATGGGTTGATTAGAAACAACACGACTGCGGCAGAATGTAGGTTGGAGATATGTGGATGACGGGGGATGGTGATAGATAGCGAGATATGGAATATCATGGAAGTGGACAATGTTCATGCTTTTTCCAACTTTTACGCTGGTTTCTTTTTTGTAGAAAAGGAAGAATCACTCCGGCCTCTGCATCTGGAAGATGCATGCAGCCATATTATTTATTATTCACAAAGACCTTACAAAGAAATACAACAGTAAGCTCGAGGCCACCATCTAGACGACACCTGTCGCTACTTCTATCCTCTTGATGAAGATGTGCCGAATGTCCGCGCCAAATACCAAACAGACATCTCACAAAAGTCTAACATCTAACGCCGGATGCCCCATCCAAAGCCACATAGGCGGGACTGGATAACACTCTGGTCCGGCGCACTCTCAGTGAGTACCACACGCACACGCTGCAAAGGGCTGTCACCCCTGTCTTCCCTCGAGCCATCCTCAAAGCATGTACTGACGTATCGACCTTATCAGGCCTCTCTGCCATCGACGCCACCATAAAGCCAGACAACGTCGACCTCCTGCGCGTGTCCATCGCCACACGTCTGACGCCAAGCCTCCATTGCTCCATGCCACCGAGAACCGCCGCCATGAATATGTAGAAATAAACACCGCTCCATCGAAGAAGCCATCCGCTGGTGCCTCGAGCCCGAGTGCAACTCCAAGAATGCCGCCCCCAAGGAGGTAACGACACATGAATGCCGCCGTCATCCGATCAGCTGATCTAGGGTTTCCCCTGGAGGTACTGGGTGGGGTTGGGAGCTTCACCTCGATGATGCCTTCATAAAGGAAACGATGATAAGGGCATCATCATCACCGGCTCCGGGCAACGACAGAAGATCAAGTTTTCACCTGGATTAGTCCCAAGAAATTCACTCGACAACCTGTGCACTGTCTCGACCGCCTTCAAAGCCTCAGATCTACTGCCTGAATGCGCCACCACTGGAGCCTGGGAGGAGGGCTCCCACCCCACCTTGCCAAACCGCAAGAGCCGCCGAGATGGATCCTGCACGCTCATCACCGTCTCTGATCTGAACCAATCCACGGCAAAACCACGAGATCAGCGATGCAGATTCGCCTTGGATAGGGACAGCACCACGCCATGCCGCTGCGGGAAGCCACCTTCCAGGGCCGCCGCCCCGGGATCCAGCCGCCGGCCACCGCGACCAAGGCCGCCATGACCTTGCGAGCCCATCGAACGGCCGACGCCACCGGATCTTCCTCGGAGCCTAGCAGCTCCGTCGCCCCCCCGCCCAGCACCACGTCGCTGCCTTGCACCGTCGCCTAAGACAACGCGCCGCCGCGACGCAGATTAGGGGAAAGCGTCCCAGCGCCATGGGTGACCCGCCTCACCGATCTGGCGCGGGAGGGAAGAGAAGAGAGCCTCCACCGCCGCTATCAACCGCCTGGGGCTTCGCCCGTCGACCTCCTCTAGCGATGGCGGAGGGGAAGGGGAGGATGAACGTGCCTGGCGGCGGGGGCTATGGTTTCCACCCGAGCCGCCCTAGCGGGAGGGCGACGCGGGGCTAGCAAAAAAAAACCGAATCAAACATTTTACCTTTATGCCGGTTTCTAACTTCTGATTTATTTCAAAGGGTTTTTTTTTGCACAAAAAGCACTAAAAAACATCAGAGGTGACAGGAGGAGAGGTGGTAACCATTATGACGGCAGACCCTCCCCCCTATAGTTGGGATACGTACTCCTCATCTCCTATATGTCGTCGAAATGAAATCGTCAATGAAATCAACTTCTATGTCGTCGAAATGAAATCGTCAGAGTTCATGCTTTGCATGTCAAAAATAATAAAAAATTCTTGGTGTGTGTGCTTACATGTAATAAGTACAAGGAGAAAAGAAACATTCAAACTGAAATCTTGGGGGAGGGATGCGAGTATGCAAAATCAGGGGGTAACCACCTTCGTTTTTTAGTCCTGTACAAGTGTGTTTTCCTTTTGTTGTTTTCCATTCCTTCTCCGAGAAGATTACTAAGTATGGCTGAGGAGGCCAAACAACGCTAAGATCACGGCGTAATTACATAGAAGCCCTTCTGTGCTACTAGTCCCTCGCCGTTCCTCGTCTCCTGGTCCACCGACGACTCGACGGTGCCGGCGCCGTCATCACCGTGTACCTTCCGTATCTTCTTCTTCGCGGAGGCGGAGGATGATGTCACCGGGGCCGTGGCGGCGTACAGCTCAGACAGCAGGCGGTGCCTCTTCCTCGCCCTCCTGTCCAGCTCCATCGACCCCAGCGAGGGCGCCGTCTCCTTGACGATCGGCCGAGGCTCCTCCTCGGCCTCCACGGGGACCTAGCAGCACGAGCTCGCAGACCGCCTCGAGGAGAACGGCGTGGCCGCAGACGCCGTCGCGGCGTCCTCGAAGGCCCGCTCCTCCTTCGACTCCTCGTCCACCACGGCGAGGTCCTCGCGGCGGGAGCTCGGGAACCGCCGCGAGTATGATGACGTGTCGGCGGACGCCGCCACCTCCTCCTCGTCGTCACCGCGTAGCTTTAGCAGCAGGTCGGCGGCGGCCAGCTCCGCGGCCGTGAAGAGGCCCCCGAGCCAGTACAGCTCGCTCTCCGGCCCGCGGCCGACGGCGAGCGACGACATGGCGCGCACAGCGGGAGATCGATCGCTTCTCGAGAGGCTTGGGGATGCGCCGTCCGGAGATTTCTGGGTTGCAACTAGCTGGGTGGACGCGGGAGACGAACATAGGGTCGGACGGACGGAGACGTGGGCTGCACGGGCGGCTTTATAGCGGGGAGGCGGCTGATCATCCGTGGGCGTCGGCCTCGCGCGTGGCCGCGGCAGGAGACGTAACGTCGGTGGTGGTGGGGAAGCAGCGATGACACTGCCTCGTGGGGCCCGTGGCCTGGTCTGGGTGGTGGGGAATGGACCCGGTCACGTGAACGTTGGGTGGGCGGCGGCTGGGGCGAGCTGGTTGACGTGATGTCTGGTGGTGTGGCTCGAGACGGAGATGCAGATAAGGTGGTCGTGGTCGGCTTGTGCCACCTGCCACGTACACGTGTATTGGATCCTAAAATGGTTCAGGAACAAATATGCTTGTATCGCCTTAAAAAAAAATTCGTATCAGTCTGTCATGCTCCTTGGTAACAAAATATAAGACGTTTTTACATGCTAAACTAGCCTAATAAACGTTTTGTTTTGTAGTACAGAGGTGGTACTGCTTTTTGAGGGGTCATTCATATAGTATGCAGTACGCTTGCGTGCAAGCTTGTAGGTGTACATCGTATAGCAAAGAAGCCAAGAGGATAAAATGACGGTACAAGTCAGTACAACTTGTGTTTTGGTGACCGATATATGTGTGCTGATCGCAGCAGGGGCGACAGTACAGCAACACCAAGAAGCCGCGAGAGATACGCTGCTTTTTTCTTCTTTATTTTTGAGGATACGAGAGACATGTTGCTAGGGAGTATTTTAGTGTGGTGTGGCCGGGGAAGGAAGGAACGAAGGAAGGAAAAGTAGACGGTCCATCCGAAACCGTCACCGTCTTCCGCTATAATCAGCAATCAGTTTTAATTTCCTTTTCCTCTCCCACAAGGAATTGCACGATAGCTGGTCGACGCGCGCCTTTGCTCGTAAGCTTTGTGTGTTTGTTCTTCTTGCAGTTTGCTTGACACAATCGTCAAGCTCAACGCCGGCGGCATGCTACTCCTACGTCTTCTTTCCGTCCTTTCTGGAGCTGAAGATGCTGCTGCTTAATCCCAGCCCAGGTCATCGTGTTCGTGCCAAAGCTGCTACGCATGCCAACTGTGGCTGCAACGTGCCTGACTGTGCCTGCACAGACCGGGGACAGCTTGCCATCCGATCGGAGACACCTTTGTGCGCACTGCTCATCGGCCCACAGGATCCACAGTTGACTGTACTGTCCATGGACCGACTCGGCCAGCTCCCGTTGTGCCGACACCGCTCTCAACAGCTACCGAATCGATTGATCCTACACTTTTTACCAGCTTCCTGGCTGAATGCCTAGTAGGTATGCTCCCTCCCTTCTACTCCGTCCGTACCAAAATAAGTGTCTTAATTTTATATTAACTCTAGTATAAAGTTATATTAAGCTTGAGACATTTATTTTAGGACAGAGGAAGTATAATTTATAATATAGTGCATATAGATTTTTCTGAAATGTCAATCCTCACAAAATTGGCCAAGTTTATGAAGAAAAATATATACATCTAGGATGCCAAATACTCCCTCCGTTCCTAAATAATTGTCTTTCTAGACATTTCAAATGGCTATCACATACGGATGTATGTAGACATATTTTAGAGTGTAGATTCACTCATTTTGTTCCGTATGTAGTCACTTGTTGAAATATCTAAAAAGACAAATATTTAGGAACGGAGGAAGTATAACATTAGATTCATCATAAGATGTAGTTTCATATTTCATATATTCAGTATCGTAGATATAACATTTTCTCTATAAATTTGTTCAAATTTTGTAAAGTTTGCTTTTTAAAAGAAAAACCATACATATACTACATTATGGAATGGAGGGAGTACTTTAGACTTGAAAGGAAAATAAAATAAAATATACCGCTTCTTCTGAAACCAGTTAATTAGTTTGTGGTGGGATATATGACTGGACCTTATCATATCCATGCGGAATTGGATAGCAGGTACATATGGGCAATCCCATCTGCATGATCATCTTTTAGCTGCCACACAGGGCTAGCATACTCAGATTTTCATTATTTTAGGACAAGTTTGGAACAAGGAAAGAACACGTGAACTCTGGAGGATATGATTCTTATAGAATATTTTTTTTCTATCTTTTTTTGCGAACAATTTTTTTTGTATCATTTGGAACAAAAGAATTGATATCTTATGATATATATATAGGAACATGGCTATTACATAGGAACATGTTTTGTTTTCTCTACGTCTACTATATTCTTGTGTTTTCCCCATGTGACATCCAAACGGCAACTTTAGACTTTTCTTGGTTTTGGTTCCTATAGAAATCAAAGGTACATGACATCTCAATTCCTCAATACGTCTTTCTATTCCTATATTTTGAGTTGTTGGGTTTCTGAGTATTTTTCGAAAATGTTCCAGCTTATTCTAGTGCTAACAGGCGGGGTATCATCTAAACTTTTTTTTTATGACAATGCAGGAGATTTGCCATTGAGATTGGATACATGACACCTGAAAGACCCCCCCCCCCCCCCCCCCCACACACACACCCCGCCGCCGCCCCCCGAACCGTACAATCTGTTATATAGACCATGAAGCGCCATCCATGTCCAGACATTTCATCAAAAAGTTTGTGTTACATACTTTTCTATTGCTTTCCATTAGTACATGATCCATGCAAACCAAAACATTTCACTTTGTCTCTTATGATTCCGCGGAGGAGAAAAGACCACTTAGGAGCCGTATCAATTTGGGTCATTCTTCTGGTTTCCATCTACCATTCCACATGTACCCTTTTGTTTACGACCAACCGATTGTTACAGAAAAAAAAACATTTGGGGGTCCTGAGTCTCATGTTTGTTTGTAATAAAGTGACAATCTTGTAATACATTAAACCCATATATATTTAATTCTGCCCCCTCGGCCGCGTGATTTGCTAGGTGACACTTATGTGAACCTCGTAGTACATTCCAAATACACCCTCCAATCCATATTAATTGACGTTGGTTTAGCATAAAGTTAGTATAACTTTATACTAAACCAGGGTCAATTAATATGGTTCGGAGGGAGTACAATTTTCTAGTACTGCCCACTATTCTTTATCCTCTTGCTGTCTTGAATTTGTGTTTCTAATGCTCAAACTATTAGATTTAGCTAATATCTACGCTATTAACATCACATAAGCCCACTTACTGTGCCTAGGTTTACCTCGATTTTGCGTTATATGTTGTCCTTTCTCGTTAAGGGCATGTGCATCTCAGAAATAATGTGATCTCTGGTGAATGAAAGGCTGCGGTCAAGGGTTGATTATTTTTTGCCTAATTTGAACTACCTTGGCCTGGTTATCTCTGCTAGCTGCATCGAAAGATAGAACACTGTAGTCATGGATGGTCATGTCCCTTCTTCTCTTGGGAAGAGTGGTGTGTTTGATAGAGAGGTTTGGGCTCCGCCTCCATTTGGTCTGGCAAAATCTAATGCTGGCGTGGTGCATGGTACCTCCTTTGCTGTATCAGCTTGCTGTCGTGTGATGCTAAGAGCAACACTGTTATTTCAACTTGGGATATGTTGTTGTTTGAAGTCGAGCTTCAAGAGTGCTTGCGAGGTCTTTAGCTGGTGTTGGATCTTCTCCCTTGTTTGATAAGTCTGCTTATGTTGATCCAGAGAAAGAAGCCTTGGGTTTGATGCAATGCCTCCAAGATTTCAATTTAAGGAGGATTACTCAAGGTGTCAATATAGTAGCGCATCAAGTTGCTCTGTTTGGTAAGGGGGTGAGGAGCATGGTGCGTTGATCGATGAGGTTCCTTCATGGATGTAGAAACTAGCTAGTAGATGTCGACTGTATGAACAAAGATATGAAGTTTCAAAAAAACGTCCACCCTGGTTTTCTGGTCTCCTTGACAACTTGTATCTTCCTATATGGCACTGTCCTGGGGCACTGAAAATTAGATTGCCATCTTGGAGATGCATGTCCGGCAGCATAATGGAAGGAAAATTGACCAAGAGTGGCAGAATTACAACACCAAATTGTTGGATTGCCATCGTATGATCTTCTCTGGCAATAACAGACGCTGAAATCGATCGAACTACAAGGTACGTAACTGAGAATGATCCATCGTTCAGATCATTTCAACCTGAAGAATTAAACAAATTTATATGTAGTCATCAGTCATGATCAGTAACAGTCACACCTTAGCGGTCAAAGATAAGCTCGTTGGATTTAATAGGACACCACGTACATGTGCAAGATCTAATGAAACTCTCGCATGAACGGCTTTGCCTGCCTACCTCCAGGACTCGCTTGGAAGCTTCTAGAACATTCCATTTATCCCCACCATTGTCTCTGCTTCAGCAGCTACCGTCAGTCACTCCTTCATGTTGCATGAAAGAAACTGGACTCGCCTAAATCGACCAAACCAGTATGGCGAGGCAGCGCTTAATTAGATCGGAACCTCGCTGCCTCGCCGTAGTAAGAAGCCTGTACCGCCATTCCGCCTGGGCACCACCAGGCACCAGCCGGCAGCTCGTGCTAGGTCCTCCACAAATTCTTTTGATCAAGTACACCGCAAGCATCCCTGACCACATACGCGCCGGGAATTGAAGTCCAGACCAGGCTCTTACTACGAATTTCTCAGATCGTGGATCGAATCGCACTCGCATCAGCCTCTGAATAGTTAATTGCGAAAATTGCATGCACGCGCGGGCGCAATCGAAATCGATCGGCCTCGCCTCGCCGCGCTGCACAGAGCTACCTAACCGAAGCCAAGGCCGGACCTGATCTGATCCTCGTCGCTGCGCACGGAGATCATCGATAAGCAGTAGGAGGTAGGAAAACACGGTAGGAGACGACAAATCAGTTCTGAAATCAGAAGCCGTCATGATCAACAGTTCGACACAAACAAGGGATGGAACTCCAACCAATTAGTGCGTCTTATTGCAAAGATGAAGCTTTAATTTACAGTAGATCGATGGCGATTCCTCTCCGGCGAGGAAGGGGAGGACTGCGAGCACGAACTACCAGCTACCCCCCAGCAATTACGCTAATTACAAGAAGATCCCTCTCGTCTCTCCTCTCCTCCCTCCACCTCGTCGCCTAATCCTTTCTGTTCTTCCGGCCGCTGCGGCCTCCGATTTCCTCCGTCGCGGCGTAGATCTCGGCGATCAGGCGGTACCGCTTCCCCCTCCGCTGGCTCCCGGCCACCTCCTGCTCCTCATCTTCCTCCCGGTTCGCGCAACCGCCAAGGAAAACCGCGCCCGACGCCGGCGCCTGCAGGCCGTTGACGGAGCACGGGGAGGAGCCGCCCGAGGCCGCGGCGTAGGCGACGGGGTGGGCGCGCGTGGTGCCCGAGGACGCGTTGCTCTCGCTGAGATGGATGAGCTGCTCCGCCGCGTCGAGCTCGCGCGCCGTGAAGGCCTCCGCCGCCAGCGCCCGCGCAGGCGCCGCGGCGCCCTTGGTCCTGGGCTCCGGCGCCGGCTTCGCCTTCGCCGGCTGCATCTCGCGCTGTAGTCTTTTCATGGTAGATTTGGCCAGGGTGGGTTGGTTGCCGTGGACGCTCGTCGGCTAATTTCTTTTGCTTTTGAGAAGGCTACGTTTTTATTCTTCGCAAACGAGAAGGTTGGCTTTATTAATTTTCGTCATTTTCTATTTAGGATGGGCTTTCAAAAAAATGCGGGCAAACTTTTGCCTCCTTGACTTTTTTTTTTGCGAAAAATACTCTTAGAAGTACCTTGAGTAATTATCAAACCGGGCTCCAAATCAAATAGGCGTTAGTTTTTTCGGGAGATACATTCGATCTATTTATAATCAATCATGGTAGTACAGAGACCATAGGAGTTAAATAACAATTATACAGGTTTGACGACTGCAAGCACTAGAGTGTGCCAAAGGCGCACTACCATTATTGCCCCTTCCTTATCAGAGCTGGGCAAAAGTTGTTGTGGCACATAGTCAAAAGTTGTCATGATAAGACCCTACAGGACAAGCGCATCAGAAGAACAACCATCACTGATGAAGGGAGAAGTGAATCCAAACCAGGTCCATCAAAGACCAGCACCGACCAAATCCCGGATGATCCGATGGAGAAGCACTTCCACATGCCCTCTAACGGCGCCAGCACCATCAGTGAAGGGACTGAGTGTGGGAGACATTATTCCTACAAAGAGACATCGCCGCCGCCATGCAACCCCAACAAAGAGGCTAAACCTAATAAGAATGAGAGCGTGGTCCCTCTAGCCAACGAGGGGCCGAGGTCCTCCACACCTCCACAACCCAAAGGTCATTGAAGGCGGGACGGACCGGCGGCGACGCCGATGGGAGGAGGAGAAAACCTAATCATTTAGGGAACTTTCCATGTGGAGGAGGAAACACCGGACACCTGGCCTGAGCAAGTTTTCATGCCCATAGTTACCACTATAAGTTCATGCAGATAGCTTGATGCAGTACATTAGATGTATTATCCAACTTCTCCCTCTATCGACAATTATCGCTACACATATGTCATGGTATGTAGTTGTATGCTAACAATAATAACCAGAGAAACTCTACCAGTCATATGTTTTTTTAGACAAAAGGCTCAAGTCGAGCATGACTTTGAATTAACACAGCCACTAACCAGCCATGATTACATCACTCACCAATACAAAGCAAATAGAAAAGAAAATGAAAATGAAAATTGCTAGAAGATACAATGTGATGTGCAAAGAGCTAACATACAATATCTAGAAAACAAGCAAGGATAAGAAAAAGCGAAGACTCAAGACTAGCTTGATGCCGAAGAAACCTTAGTCCGAAGCTCCGTGCAGAGGAAAATGCCCCAATCTTGAGGCGTATAATTTTATGAAGAACACCCATGTCGACTGCATGAGCTCGTGATGCCTCGGTAACAACCCATTTTAACTCTGAAGGGGACTCCAAACCCCTTTCCCTACCATGGAGTGCACCAATCCATCGAGAGAAGAAGATGCTCCCCCGAGAGCAAGGTGAAAACCGACGCCAAAGCAAACCGAAAGACCTTAGCACTGCCAATAGTAACATCGAGCACACCAAATGATAGGCTATGTTCCTGGCCCTGAAAATGATGAAGGAGAAGCAACTGCAAGGATGGGCTACGGATGATGAAGGGTCAAAGGAGGAGGCCAAGACCGTAAGATAAAGCACTGGTCTTACGCCAATCCTGATGGAACGCTACAACGCGGGGGAGGAACATAATCCCCGCCCAGCATGGCCACGAAAACACCCACTGGTCGTCGTGCATGCTAACACAAAGAGGAACACAAAGTCAACCACGCCGACCACCGACGTCTTTGCCCTGCACCAATCAACAGAACCAGACACACCACCACCCCAGACCCATCGAAGGCAGCATCCCCAAGGAGGTGATGGGGCCTGTAGCTCCGGTACCGCCCAACCCAGTGGGGTTTTGGGTTTTCACCCTGTGGAAGAGAAGGGGAGAAGCAAGTGGGGTGGGAGCGGTTACCAAGACAATGCCTACAGGTAGGTAACAACGCCCTTGTGCGCCGCCTTTATTGGCGTTGTCAGCCATAGATTTCTCCGGAATCTCCTCCCACCACCACCTCCCATGATCTAAACATATGATTTACGAATTCACAGTCCAACTATTTGAAGTAATATCTATAGTCAATGTTCTAAAAGTTGGACTTAAGATAAGTCCAAAACGACTTGAATTTGTGATATGGAGGAAGTACGATATATAAGATTTATTGATCATCTCAGTAATGAACTGACTTGACATTAGTCGGTTATCACACTTCTATGAGGGTATTACTGAGATAAGTTCTTATTGCCTTGCAGTTGTGCAAAATTATCAAGTTGAAGTACTCGCATTAGCTTACACATCAAATCATCAACCATAATCTTAAACCACCAAGACTGAATAGTATGTGCACATGACCAGTGTAGAGATATGACCTCTGATTGTTCTTCGACCCAAACGTATTGTTGGTGCAATTTCTGACAATAAACGGGGTACTGCATCTAGCTTCCTCAATTTAGTCTTTCGTGTTCTGTGCCCAAAAACATATAGGTAGGAACATACAAACGGCCCCTTGTGTAAAAAACATACAAGTTTGCCCTGTTTCCACGAAGAAGCCCTATGTCATGAGTTTTACATCCATATGTGCGCGCACACAGTTAGATTGCTTCCATTTTCGGATTTACTTAATTCTAAATATAGAGAGCGAAGTATGTTGCTTGCTTCGGTTGAATTTTGAATGTATCTGACATATGGCTTGAGCCAACTGCAGTTAATATTCCTTTCACATCAGACGCCTCTACAAACTATGCATCCACATATGTACGTGCATAGTGGACGCTTTGGGTGGAACTTATCATGGTCGGGTGGAGTTCCTGCATGTACCTGTTGCCAAGAATGTCATTGCTTGTTGAGCTCAACCTCCCTTGGTTTCCACCAAGCAAGGTTCCCCTTATGATCAACGGAAGAAAACCTTTCCACTTAGACAGAATCAGCAAAGAAAAAAAGCCTAGCTGCCGGCCGGCTTAGTCCCACCCATATCAGGTTGTCATCTCCGCGTTAACCATTCTCTCTATGAACTATCAATGTCCATTTTCAATATTGAGTGTTGATCCTTACAACGGTGGCCTTAATTGCTAGTGATCATGGTGTGTCGGCTAACTGAATATGATGATCAAGACTAAATCCTCAGACATCTAGGCGGACCTGAAAAAAGTGCGAGTAACATAAAACTTACACGTGTTCATACTGAAATCAACAACAGCTCTAGTCTCATGTATATATACTGGCTTCAATTTGCCAAGATAAGATCCCGTGAAAGAGCACTGCTAGTGTACATAGCTGGATTAAAAGGCTAGTTTTAGAACATAAAAGATAAAACGACTTTGTAAGAAAATTCAGAGCATGCCAAGAACCTTGGCGTGTGCTTGCAAGCAAACTATACGACAACGTACTCCTAATCTCCTAGCCTTTTGGGCTGCCGAATCCGGCGTACGTCAGGATGGATCAATTCTTCGATCTTGTCTAGTTATATGGAGAGAGAAGATTCAAATTCGTATCGTGGAGGAGGTAACGCTACATGCAGTTGGTAGGTAATGATGAGCTCTGATGTTTGCAGATCTCGGAAGGCCAGATTCAAATTTCAAATTCAAAAGGTGGAGGCGCTAACCATCTGCTTCGTCTTTCTCAACACAATTTTGTCTTTTCCCGTTTCTTCTCTGAAGAGAGGCGGAGATAGGGGGAAACAACGCGGTAATTACACAGGAGCAGTCCTCTACCTGTGTACCTCTACTCTCTAGTAGTCTCCGCCGTACCTCGTCGCCTCCGACTCCCATGACGATGACGCCCCGCCGTGGTCGTGGTGCGTCTTCCTCCTCTTCTTATTCACGGAGGCGGCGGCGGCGGTCAGCGGGATCGTGTCGGAGTAGAGCTTTGACAGCGGGCGGTACCTCTTCCTCGTCCTCGTGTCCAGCAGCTCTGTAGACGCCGACGACGGGGTCTCCTCGAAGACCCGCTCCTCCACCTCGACGGAGAGGCCCTCGCAGCACGAACTCGCCGAAGACCGCGAGGGCTTCGTGGCCTCCGCCTCTCCGAGTACGCTGAGCTGCAGCAGCAGGTCCGCCGCCGCTAGCTCCGGCGCCGAGAAGAGGCCCGCGAACGAGATCCCCAACTCCAGGTCCAAGTCCAGCCCGTAGCCGGCGGCGAGCGACGACATGGGTGGCTGGCGCCGGCAGAGCAGTTGATTCGCGAGAGGAGGACCGAATCGGATTTTTTTTAAGGATTTCTTTTTTCTTTTCTTTTGGCTGTGGATGGATGGCTGCGGATGAGAAGAAACGGACCGGAGGCGTGGGCTACACGCACGGCTTTATAGCCTAGAAGTTCGGGGATGGGGAACCGGCTCGGTCGGCGTCGGGCTCGTGCGCGGCCACGGGAGGAGACGTTGGACCAGCGTTGTTGGTGATGCTGGCGCGTGAGGTCCATGGATCTTTTTTTTGAGCATAAGTACAGACACAAGTGCTCATATACACGCGCATATACTTATCTTTATAAACGCACACACGCACACCCTATCCCTATGAGCACTTTCGGAAGACTGATCCGGCATATCATCTTGAGATTTACGAAGTCACCGTAGGCGCCTCGTCATCGACGGGAACGTCTCCTCCCACTAAAAGCACATCGCCGGAAATCCTGAAATAAATCCAGGAATAATGCGAGCATCAGGATTTGAACCCTGGTGGGTTGGGGATACCACTGTCCACCTAACCATCTCAACCACAGGTTGATTCAGGTCCATGGATCTGGATGGTGGTGGTGGACCGGAATCGGCCGCACGTCACGAACGTTGAGGCGGGCTGCCAATGGGACGGGAGCGCGTGGCGGCCGAGGCTGCGTGAGAATCAGCTGGTGCGTGCCTGGTTAGTGGGTAGGGTCAGATTGATGTGTTGAAATTGCTACCCGTTAGGACATGTACAATGGTTCTGTCTTACAATTGGCATGTAGGATACTCCCTCCGGTCCTTTTTACTTTGCATATTAGAATTTTCTGAAGTCAAACTTCATAAAATTTGACAGTATTTATATAAAAAAATATCAACATCTGTCATGCTAAAGTTACAAAATATGAAATTTAAGTCATATGACACATCTAGTGATATTGATTACAGATTGTGAATGTTGGCACATTTTTCTACAAAGTTGGTCAAACTTTACGAGAATTGACTTCAGTCAAATCTTATATGCGAACTAAAAAGGACCGGAGGGAGTAAATGATAAGGTGAATGAGAGAGAAATTATAAAAAAAGACTTATCTTCTCTTATTTAAAGAGGAGGAGAACAATGACTCGTTCATTGGGGTCCAAGTATGTAGAGGCACCACAAATTTTTCATTTGCTTTTCGCCGATGATTCTTTGATCTTAATGAAAGCGGATGGCCCCAACGCGGCGTGTCTTCGAAGGGTGCTCGATGACTATTGTGCAAGTTCAGGTCAATTGGTTAGTGATGCAAAGTCTAGCATTTTCTTCAGTGCAAACACTCCAGTGCAGGAGAAGGTTGTGATATGCCAGCACTTAAATATTGACACTGAAGCTTTTAATGAAAAATACCTAGGCTTACCTGTGATGGTAGATGTTGATAGGAGTGATTCTTTTGAGTATCTTATTGACAGAATAAATCAATTGGTTATTGGATGGAAGGAGAAGTTGTTCTCCTCTGGTGGTAAAGAGACGCTTATTAAGGCTGTTGCTCAAGCTATGCCGGTATTTGCGATGTCTGTGTTCAAAATTCTGAAGAAAATTTGCAAAGGAATAACGGATGCAATAGCAAAGTACTGGTGGGGTGATGATGACAACCACAAGCGCATACATTGGGTGGCCTAGTGGAAACTATGTGTGCCTAAGGATAGAGGAGGGCTGGGGTTCAGGGATTTACATAGCTTTAACCTTGCTTTACTTGCCAAACAAGTATGTGGAGGTCGCTGGAAAACCGGACTCTCTTTGTGCACAGATTTTGAGGGCCAAATATTATCCGGATGGAAAATTATTAGATGCTAAATTAAAGAGTGGGAGCTTGTATACGTGGCAGAATATTTGTGCTGGGATTAACACATTCAGGAGAGGTGCAATATGGCGGATAGGAGATGGTTTACAAGTGAATATCTGGTCTGACCCGTGGATTCAGTCTAGTGCTAATGGTTGTGTTATTACACCATGAGGTGCGACTCTGCTATCTAAAGTCTCTGAACTGATTGATCCTGTCACCAGTCTATGGGATCACGAGTTGATACATAGTGTGTTTTGGCCGGTGGATGCCCACCGAATCTTGTCAATCCCACTGGCACCGAATGGAATGATGGAAGACTTTGTGGATTGGAGATTCACAGAGAACCATATTTTTTAGGTAAGATCAGCTTATTATGTTGAATGGGAACACCAATTTGCTCGATGGTACGAAAGAACAGAGGGGCAGCCATCTCAACGACACCCGGTATGGGCAAATCTTTGGAGTTTCCAAGTTCCAGCGAAGATCAAGATCCACGCATGAAAGGTTTTACACGGATTCATTCCTTGCTATGGGGTCCTGGTGAATCGGCCCATTGGCACGGCGAATAGTTGTCCTATGTGTGCTGGTGGATGTGAGGACATTATGCACTCACTTTTTACTTGCCCGAGGGCAGCTAGAATTTGGAGGTGCCTGAAGCTGGATAAGTTCATAGAAGAAGCTTGATTGACTGATAGGGCGGGAGCGGCGACATTGGACTATATTTTATGTACTCCGACCCGACAGAGTTTGATATCACATGCTCCTGCCCAAGCTCTTATCCTTGTGGGAATTTGGTATATGTGGTGGGAACGACGATAACATGTCCATGGCGAGGATGTGCAAACCCCGGCTCGGTCAGCGCTGTCGTTTGCGGCGCTAACCGCTAATTATTTGAAGGCCATGAAGAAAAGCACCGAACCGAGGAGATATGGTTGGAGGAAGCCGCTTGAAGGTTTCATGAAGTTAAATGTAGACGCATCTTTCAAAGCACACTCCCTCCAGGGAGCTGTAGGTGCCGTCCTACATGATCATAAGGGTGGGTTCATTGCGGCGTCGAATGAACAGCTGGAGCATGTCGCAGATGCAGGGACGGCGGAAGCATACGCATTACGACATGACTTACTATTGGCGCAACAACTGGGGATAAGCAAGCTTGTGGTTGAGTCGGACTGCCTTGAGGTGATCAATACTATGAATAATGGAGGCTTCACGGCTTCAGGCGCAGCAGCGATTTATTTGGATTGTTTGGTCCTGATTATAGGATACACTTTGGTCAATTTTGTCCATTGCCCTTGGGAGGCAAATTCCGTATCTCACGATTTATCTAGGCTGGCGAGGCCGTCCCCTTCGCTATGGGTCGAGGAACCACCGGCTTTCATTGTAAAAGGTTTGGTGGACGATGTAACAGTTATATGATCCAATAAAGTGACCGAAGTTTCAAAAAAAAAGAGAAGACAAGAGATGATCTCTTAGCATAATATGTCTCACCATGTTTTTAGGAATAACTAGTTATTGAAGATAAGGCTAAGAAATGACCCATTGTAGACATGTTTTTTCTCATATCTACATTACATGCAAGACTAAAGATAACACTATCTTATTATACCTGCCTTTAAATCGTGTTTCATGTGTGCATATGCCTCTCTCAAATTTAGGGCATCTCCAACGCCAACCCTTAAACTGTCCGTATCCGTTCGGCCTCAGACGTGGTCCGGACCATAACTTTCCGGCAAACTGAAACCAAACGTGTGTGTGTATCTAGGGGGGGGGGGGTGCGGGGGGCGCGGGGGTCTAGACACAGGAAACGTTGCTCTCTCACCCTCTGGCCCACCCAAAGGAAGCCGAAGCCTGCTCTTTTGTAGCGACCCGCACTGTCTTCGCATCAAAATCCCACACACTCTTCGTCCACCCCCGCCACTCTCCACCCAATTCCCGCCCTTTTCTCCCACCCTCTCCTTCCTTCTGTCGCCGACGCATGGAACTGTCGTAAAACCTGTCGGAGATGGAGGTGGCGGAGGATCCGAGCATCACACTCGCCCGGAAGATCAGCTCAGCCACGCGGCAAACTCGCCGCGTCAAAGCGAAGGTCGCAAAGGAGGAGAAGCCTAAGAAGCGGATGGCCGCCGGTGGGCCTGGTGGTGGCGTTGGGCGTGGTAGTTGATAACCCACAAGTATAGGGGATCAATTGTAGCCTCTTTCGATAAGTAAGAGTGTCAAACCCAACGAGGAGCTAACGGTAGAACAAATATTCCCTCAAGTTCGATCGACCATAGATACAACTCTACACACGCTTAACGTTCGCTTTACCTAGAACAAGTATGATAGGTTTGCAAGAATATAAAGAGCACGTAAATAAAAACTAGGGGCTGTTTTAGGTAAAGAAGCAATAAAGTTAGTATAGTGAGTGTGGAAAAGTGGTGGTAGGAGTTGCGAAATTGTCCCTAAGCAATTGACTACGTTACTAGACCAATAGCAAGTTTTATGTGGGAGAGGCCACTGCTAGCATGTCATCCCTGACTTGGAATTCTATGCACTTATGATTGGAACTATTAGCAAGCATCCGCAACTACTAACGTTCATTAAGGTAAAACCCAACCATAGCATTAAGATATATTGGCCCCCCTTCAATCCCGTATGCATCAATTTCTATGCTAGGTTGAAGCTTCTGTCACTCTTGCCCTCCTATACATAGTCCTATCAACATACAACTAACCCTATGGTGTGATCCACACGCGCGCTGATAACCCACAAGTATAGGGGATCGCAACAGTTTTCGAGGGTAGAGTATTCAACCCAAATTTATTGATTCGACACAAGGGGAGCCAAAGAATATTCTCAAGTATTAGCAGCTGAGTTGTCAATTCAACCACACCGGGAAACTTAATATCTACAGCAAAGTATTTAGTAGCAAAGTAATATGATAGTAGTGGTAACGGTGGCAAAAGCAATATTTTTGGTTTTATAGTGATTGTAACAGTAGCAACGGAAAAGTAAATAAGCGAAGAACAATATATGAAAAGCTCGTAGGCAATGGATCAGTGATGGATAATTATGTTGGATGCGATTCCTCATGCAATAGTTATTGTTGGGTTTCGTAGTAATTTCAAAAAAAATTTCCTACGCACACGCAAGATCATGTGATGCATAGCAACTAGAGGGGAGAGTGTTGTCTACGTACCCAACGCAGACCGACTGCGGAAGCGCTGACACGACGTAGAGGAAGTAGTCGTACGTCTTCACGATCCAACCGATCAAGCACCGAAACTACGGCACCTCCGAGTTCGAGCACACGTTCAGCTCGATGACGATCCCCGGACTCCGATCCAACAAAGTGTAGGGGAAGAGTTCCGTCAGCACGACGGCATGGTGACGATCTTGATGTACTACAGCAGCAGGGCTTCGCCTGAACTCCGCTACAGTATTATCGAGGAATATGGTGGCTGGGGGCACCGCACACGGCTAAGGAATATATCACGTGGATCAACTTGTGTGTTTCTGGGGTGCCTCTGCCTCAGTATATAAAGGATCCAAGGGGGAGGGGGGCGCCGGCCAGGAGGAGGGCGCAGGAGGAGTCCTACTCCTTCCGGGAGTAGGACTCCCCCCCCCAATCCTAGTTGGACTAGGATTCCCCGAGGGGGAACGAGGGAGAGGGGGGCCGGCCACCTCTCCTAGTCCTAATAGGACTGGGGGAGGGGGGAGGCGCACAGCCACCTTGGGCTGCCCCTTTATCCTTTCCACTAAAGCCCATGAAGGCCCATATGGCTCCCGGGGGGTTCCGGTAACCTCCCGGTACTCCGGTAAAATCCCGATTTTACCCGGAACACTTCCGATATCCAAACATAGGCTTCCAATATATCAATCTTTACGTCTCGACCATTTCGAGACTCCTCGTCATGTCCGTGATCACATCCGGGAATCCGAACAACCTTCGGTACATCAAAATGCATAAACTCATAATATAACTGTCATCGTAACCTTAAGCGTGCGGACCCTACGGGTTCGAGAACAATGTAGACATGACCGAGACATGTCTCCGGTCAATAACCAATAGCGGGACCTGGATGCCCATATTGGCTCCTACATATTCTACGAAGATCTTTATCGGTCAGACCGCACAACAACATACGTTGTTCCCTTCGTCATCGGTATGTTACTTGCCCGAGATTCGATCGTCGGTATCCAATACCTAGTTCAATCTCGTTACCGGCAAGTCTCTTTACTCGTTCCGTAATACATCATCTCACAACTAACATATTAGTTGTAATGCTTGCAAGGCTTATGTGATGTGCATTACCGAGAGGGCCCAGAGATACCTCTCCGACAATCGGAGTGACAAATCCTAATCTCGAAATACGCCAACCCAACATGTACCTTTGGAGACACCTGTAATGCTTCTTTATAATCACCCAGTTACGTTGTGACGTTTGGTAGCACCCAAAGTGTTCCTTCGGCAAACGGGAGTTGCATAATCTCATAGTTATAGGAACATGTATAAGTCATGAAGAAAGCAATAGCAACATACTAAACGATTGGGTGCTAAGCTAATGGAATGGGTCATGTCAATTAGATCATTCAACTAATGATGTGACCTCGTTAATCAAATAACAACTCATTGTTCATGGTTAGGAAACATAACCATCTTTGATTAACGAGCTAGTCAAGTAGAGGCATACTAGTGACACTTTGTTTGTCTATGTATTCACACATGTATTATGTTTCCGGTTAATACAATTCTAGCATGAATAATAAACATTTATCATGATTATAAGGAAATAAATAATAACTTTATTATTGCCTCTAGGGCATATTTCCTTCAGTCTCCCACTTGTACTAGAGTCAATAATCTAGATTACACTGTAATGATTCTAACACCCATGGAGTCTTGGTGCTGATCATGTTTTGCTCGTGGAAGAGGCTTAGTCAACGGGTCTGCAACATTCAGATCCGTATGTATCTTGCAAATCTCTATGTCTCCCACCTGGACTAGATCCCGGATGGAGTTGAAGCGTCTCTTGATGTGTTTGGTCCTTTTGTGAAATCTGGATTCCTTTGCCAAGGCAATTGCACCAGTATTGTCACAAAAGATTTTCATTGGACCCGATGCACTAGGTATGACACCTAGATCGGATATGAACTCCTTCATCCAGACTCCTTCGTTCGCTGCTTCCGAAGCAGCTATGTACTCCGCTTCACATGTAGATCCCGCTACGACGCTTTGTTTAGAACTGCACCAACTGACAGCTCCACCGTTTAATGTAAACACGTATCCGGTTTGCGATTTAGAATCGTCCAGATCAGTGTCAAAGCTTGCATCAACGTAACCTTTTACGGTGAGCTCTTTGTCACCTCCATATACGAGAAACATATCCTTAGTCCTTTTCTGGTATTTCAGGATGTTCTTGACCGTTGTCCAGTGATCCATTCCTGGATTACTTTGGTACCTCCCTGCTAAACTAATAGCAAGGCACACATTAGGTCTGGTACACAGCATTGCATACATGATAGAGCCTATGGCTGAAGCATAGGGAACATCTTTCATTTTCTCTCTATCTTCTGCAGTGGTCAGGCATTGAGTCTTACTCAACTTCACACCTTGTAACACAGGCAAGAACCCTTTCTTTGCTTGATCCATTTTGAACTTCTTCAAAACTTTGTCAAGGTATGTGCTTTGTGAAAGTCCAATTAAGCGTCTTGATCTATCTCTATAGATCTTAATGCCTAATATGTAAGCAGCTTCACCGAGGTCTTTCATTGAAAAACTCTTATTCAAGTATCCCTTTATGCTATCCAGAAATTCTATATCATTTCCAATTAGTAATATGTCATCCACATATAATATCAGAAATGCTACAGAGCTCCCACTCACTTTATTGTAAATACAGGCTTCTCCGAAAGTCTGTATAAAACCAAATGCTTTGATCACACTATCAAAGCGTTTATTCCAACTCCGAGAGGCTTGCACCAGTCCATAAATGGATCGCTGGAGCTTGCACACTTTGTTAGCTCCCTTTGGATCGAAAAACCTTCCGGTTGCATCATATACAACTCTTCTTCCAGAAATCCTTTCAGGAATGCAGTTTTGACATCCATCTGCCAAATTTCATAATCATAAAATGCGGCAATCGCTAACATGATTCGGACAGACTTAAGCATCGCTACAGGTGAGAAAGTCTCATCGTAGTCAACCCCTTGAACTTGTCAAAAACCTTTCGCGACAAGTCGAACTTTGTAGACAGTAACATTACCATCAGCGTCAGTCTTCTTCTTGAAGATCCATTTATTATCAATTGCTTGCCGATCATCGGGCAAGTCAACCAAAGTCCATACTTTGTTCTCATACATGGATCCCATCTCAGATTTCATGGCTTCAAGCCACTTTGCGGAATCTGGGCTCACCATCGCTTCTTCATAGTTTGTAGGTTCATCATGATCTAGTAGCATGACTTCCAGAACAGGATTACCGTACCACTCTGGTGCGGATCTTACTCTGGTTGATCTATGAGGTTCAGTAGTATCTTGATCTGAAGTTTCATGATCATTATCATTAGCTTCCTCACTAACTGGTGTAGGTGTCACTGAAACAGTTTTCTGTGATTTACTACTTTCCAGTAAGGGAGCAGGTACAGTTACCTCGTCAAGTTCTACTTTCCTCCCACTCACTTCTTTCGAGAGAAACTCCTTCTCTAGAAAGGATCCATTCTTAGCAACGAATGTCTTGCCTTCGGATCTGTGATAGAAGGTGTACCCAACAGTCTCCTTTGGGTATCCTATGAAGACACATTTCTCCGACTTGGGTTCGAGCTTATCAGGTTGAAGCTTTTTCACATAAGCATGGCAGCCCCAAACTTTAAGAAACGACAACTTTGGTTTCTTGCCAAACCATAGTTCATAAGGTGTCATCTCAACGGATTTTGATGGTGCCCTATTTAACGTGAATGCGGCTGTCTCTAAAGCATAACCCCAAAACGATAGCGGTAAATCTGTAAGAGACATCATAGATCGCACCATATCTAGTAAAGTACGATTACGACGTTCGTACACACCATTACGCTGTGGTGTTCCGGGTGGCGTGAGTTGCGAAACTATTCCACAGTTTTTCAAATGTACACCAAACTCGTAACTCAAATATTCTCCTCCACGATCAGATCGTAGAAACTTTATTTTCTTGTTACGATGATTTTCAACTTCACTCTGAAATTCTTTGAACTTTTCAAATGTTTCAGACTTATGTTTCATTAAGTAGATATACCCATATCTGCTTAAATCATCTGTGAAGGTGAGAAAATAACGATATCCGCCACGAGCCTCAATATTCATCGGACCACATACATCGGTATGTATGATTTCCAACAAATCTGTTGCTCTCTCCATAGTACCAGAGAACGGTGTTTTAGTCATCTTGCCCATGAGGCACGGTTCGCAAGTACCAAGTGATTCATAATCAAGTGGTTCCAAAAGTCCATCAGTATGGAGTTTCTTCATGCGCTTTACACTGATATGACCTAAACGACAGTGCCACAAATAAGTTGCACTTTCATTATCAACTCTGCATCTTTTGGCTTCAACATTATGAATATGTGTATTACTACTATCGAGATTCAATAAGAATAGACCACTCTTCAAGGGTGCATGACCATAAAAGATATTACTCATATAAATAGAACAACCATTATTCTCTGATTTAGATGAATAACCGTCTCGCATCAAACAAGATCCAGATATAATGTTCATGCTCAACGCTGGCACCAAATAACAATTATTTAGGTCTAATATTAATCCCGAAGGTAGATGTAGAGGTAGCGTGCCGACCGCGATCACATCGACTTTGGAACCGTTTCCCACGCGCATCGTCACCTCGTCCTTTGCCAGTGCCCGCTTATTCCGTAGTCCCTGTTTCGAGTTGCAAATATTAGCAACAAAACCAGTATCAAATACCCAGGTGCTACTGCGAGCTCTAGTAAGGTACACATCAATAACATGTATATCACATATACCTTTGTTCACCTTGCCATCCTTCTTATCCGCCAAATACTTGGGGCAGTTCCGCTTGACCAGTCTGCTTGCAGTAGAAGCACTCAGTTTCAGGCTTAGGTCCAGACTTGGGTTTCTTCTCTTGAGTAGCAACTTGCTTGCCATTCTTCTTGAAGTTCCCCTTCTTATTCCCTTTGCCCTTTTTCTTGAAACTAGTGGTCTTGTTAACCATCAACACTTGATGCTCCTTCTTGATTTCTACCTCCGCAGCTTTCAGCATTGCGAAGAGCTCGGGAATAGTCTTGTTCATCCCTTGCATATTATAGTTCATCACGAAGCTCTTGTAGCTTGGTGGTAGTGATTGGAGAATTCTGTCAATGACGCAATCATCCGGAAGATTAACTCCCAATTGAATCAAGTGATTATTATACCCAGATATTTTGAGTATATGCTCACTGACAGAACTGTTCTCCTCCATCTTGCAGCTATAGAACTTATTGGAGACTTCATATCTCTCAATCCGGGCATTTGCTTGAAATATTAACTTCAACTCCTGGAACATCTCATATGCTCCATGACGTTCAAAACGTCGTTGAAGTCCTGATTCTAAGCCGTAAAGCATGGCACACTGAACTATCGAGTAGTCATCAGCTTTGCTCTGCCAGACGTTCATAACATCTGGTGTTGCTCCAGCAGCAGGCCTGGCACCCAGCGGTGCTTCCAGGACGTAATTCTTCTGAGCAGCAATGACGATAATCCTCAAGTTACGGACCCAGTCCGTATAGTTGCTACCATCATCTTTCAACTTTGCTTTCTCAAGGAACGCATTAAAATTCAACGGAACAACAGCATGATCCATCTATCTACAATCAACATAAACAAGCAAGATACTATCAGGTACTAAGTTCATGATAAGTTTAAGTTCAATTAATCAAATTACTTAAGAACTCCCACTTAGATAGACATCCCTCTAATCTTCTAAGTGATTACATGATCCAAATCAACTAAACCATAACCGATCATCACGTGAGATGGAGTAGTTTTCAATGGTGAACATCGTTATGTCGATCATATCTACTATATGATTCATGCTCGACCTTTCGGTCTCCGTGTTCCGAGGCCATATCTGCATATGCTAGGCTCGTCAAGTTTAACCTGAGTATTCTGCATGTGCAAAACTGGCTTGCACCCGTTGTAGATGGACGTAGAGCTTATCACACCCGATCATCACGTGGTGTCTGGGCACGATGAACTTTGGCAACGGTGCATACTCAGGGAGAACACTTCTTGATAATTTAGTGAGAGATCATCTTATAATGATACCGTCAATCAAAGCAAGATAAAATGCATAAAAAGATAAACATCACATGCAATCAATATACGTGATATGATATGGCCATCATCATCTTGTGCTTGTGATCTCCATCTTCGAAGCACCGTCATGATCACCATCGTCACCGGCGCGACACCTTGATCTCCATCGTAGCATCGTTGTCGTCTCGCCAATCTTATGCTTCCACGACTATCACTACCATTTAGTAATAAAGTAAAGCATTACATCGCGATTGCATTGCATACAATAAAGCGACAACCATATGGCTCCTGCCAGTTGCCGATAACTCGGTTACAAAACATGATCATCTCATACAATAAAATTCAGCATCATGCCTTGACCATATCACATCACAACATGCCCTGCAAAAACAAGTTAGACATCCTCTACTTTGTTGTTGCAAGTTTTACGTGGCTGCTACGGGCTTAAGCAAGAACCAATCTCACCTACGCATCAAAACCACAACGATAGTTTTTCAAATAGACCCCGTTTTAACCTTCGCAAGGACCGGGCGTAGCCACACTTGGTTCAACTAAAGTTGGAGAGACAGTCGCCCGCAAGCCACCTATGTGCAAAGCACGTCGGGGGAACCGGTCTCGTGTAAGCGTACGCGTAATGTTGGTCCGGGTCGTCTCGTCCAACAATGCCGCCGAACCAAAGTATGACATGCTGGTAGGCAGTATGACTTATATCGCCCACAACTCACTTGTGTTCTACTCGTGCATATAACATCAACATAAATAACCTAGGCTCGGATGCCACTGTTAGGTTTCGTAGTAATTTCAAAAAAAAATTCCTACGCACACGCAAGATCATGTGATGCATAGCAACGAGAGGGGAGAGTGTTGTCTACGTACCCAACGCAGACCGACTGCGGAAGCGCTGACACGACGTAGAGGAAGTAGTCGTACGTCTTCACGATCCAACCGATCAAGCACCGAAACTACGACACCTCCGAGTTCGAGCACACGTTCAGCTCGATGATGATCCCCGGACTCCGATCCAGCAAAGTGTCGGGGAAGAGTTCCGTCAGCACGACGGCGTGGTGACGATGTTGATGTACTACAGCAGCAGGGCTTCGCCTGAACTCCGCTACAGTATTATCGAGGAATATGGTGGCTGGGGGCACCGCACACGGCTAAGGAATAGATCACGTGGATCAACTTGTGTGTTTCTGGGGTGCCTCTGCCTCAGTATATAAACGAGCCAAGGGGGAGGGGGGCGCCGGCCAGGAGGAGGGCGCAGGAGGAGTCCTACTCCTTCCGGGAGTAGGACTCCCCCACCAATCCTAGTTGGACTAGGATTCCCCGAGGGGGAAAGAGGGAGAGGGGGGCCGGCCACCTCTCCTAGTCCTAATAGGACTAGGGGAGGGGGGAGGCGCGCAGCCACCTTGGGCTGCCCATTTCTCCTTTCCACTAAAGCCCATGAAGGCCCATATGGCTCCCCGGGGGTTCCGGTAACCTCCCGGTACTCTGGTAAAATCCCGATTTTACCCGGAACACTTCCGATATCCAAACATAGGCTTCCAATATATCAATCTTTATGTCTCGACCATTTCGAGACTCCTCGTCATGTCCGTGATCACATCCGGGACTCCGAACAACCTTCGGTACATCAAAATGCATAAACTCATAATATAACTGTCATCGTAACCTTAAGCGTGCGGACCCTACGGGTTCGAGAACAATGTAGACATGACCAAGACATGTCTCCGGTCAATAACCAATAGCGGGACCTGGATGCCCATATTGGCTCCTACATATTCTACGAAGATCTTTATCGGTCAGACCGCACAACAACATACGTTGTTCCCTTTGTCATCGGTATGTTACTTGCCCGAGATTCGATCGTCGGTATCCAATACCTAGTTCAATCTCGTTACCGGCAAGTCTCTTTACTCGTTCCGTAATACATCATCTCACAACTAACATATTAGTTGTAATGCTGGCAAGGCTTATGTGATGTGCATTACCGAGAGGGCCCAGAGATACCTCTCCGACAATCGGAGTGACAAATCCTAATCTCGAAATACGCCAACCCAACATGTACCTTTGGAGACACCTGTAATGCTCCTTTATAATCACCTAGTTACGTTGTGACGTTTGGTAGCACCCAAAGTGTTCCTCCGGCAAACGGGAGTTGCATAATCTCATAGTTATAGGAACATGTATAAGTCATGAAGAAAGCAATAGCAACATACTAAACGATCGGGTGCTAAGCTAATGGAATGGGTCATGTCAATCAGATCATTCAACTAATGATGTGACCTCGTTAATCAAATAACAACTCATTGTTCATGGTTAGGAAACATAACCATCCTTGATTAACGAGCTAGTCAAGTAGAGGCATACTAGTGACACTTTGTTTGTCTATGTATTAACACATGTATTATGTTTCCGGTTAATACAATTCTAGCATGAATAATAAACATTTATCAGGATTATAAGGAAATAAATAATATCTTTATTATTGCCACTAGGGCATATTTCCTTCAGTTATAACATTGGGTGACACAGAGCTAGCTCCATCTCATCAATGTAATGTAGGCATGTATTCCGAATATAGTCATACGTGCTTATAGAAAAGAACTTGCATGACATATTTTGTCCTACCCTCCCGTGGCAGCGGGGTCCTATTGGAAACTAAGGGATATTAAGGCCTCCTTTTAATAGAGTACCGGACCAAAGCATTAACACATAGTGAATACATGAACTCCTCAAACTACAGTCATCACCGGTAAGTATCCCGATTATTGTCACTTCGGGGTTAACGGATCATAACACATAATAGGTGACTATAGACTTGCAATATAGGATCAAGAACTCACATATATTCATGAAAACATAATAGGTTCAGATCTGAAATCATGTCACTCGGGCCCTAGTGACGCATTAAGCATAGCAAAGTCATAGCAACATCAATCTCAGAACATAGTGGATACTAGGGATCAAACCCTAACAAAACTAACTCGATTACATGATAAATCTCATCCAACCCATCACCGTCCAGCAAGCCTACGATGGAATTACTCACACACAGCGGTGAGCATCATGAAATTGGTGGTGGAGGAAGGTTGATGATGACGATGGTGATGGATTCCCCTCGGCGGCTTCGTATCGTAAAACGCAATGAATCCTTCTCTCTGTTTTTTTCTCCCTGAACGTGAATATATGGAGTTGGAGTTGAGATCGGTGGAGCGTCAAGGGGCCCACGAGGCAGGGGGCGCACCCAGGGGGGTAGGCGCGCCCCTCACCCTCGTGGACAGTGTGTGGGCCCCCTGACGTGGATTCTTTTGCCAGTATTTTTTTATATATTCCAAAAATATTCTCCGTTGATTTTCAGGTCATTCTGAGAACTTTTATTTCTGCACAAAAATAACACCATGTCAATTCTGCTGAAAACAACGTCAGTCCGGGTTAGTTCCATTCAAATCATGCAAGTTAGAGTCCAAAACAAGGGAAAAATTGTTTGAAAAAGTAGATACTTTGGAGACGTATCAACTCCCCCAAGCTTAAACCTTTGCTTGTCCTCAAGAAATTTAGTTGACAAACTAAAAGTGATAAAGAAAAACTTCTACAAACTCTGCTTGCTCTTGTTGTTGTAAATATGTAAAGCCAGCATTCAAGTTTTCAGCAAAGATTATGAACTAACTATATTCACAATAACATTTAGGTCTCATGTTTACTCATATCAATGACATAATCAACTTGCGAGCAATAATAATAAATCTCGGACGACAACACTTTCTCAAAACAATCATAATATGATATGACAAGATGATATCTCGCTAGCCCTTTCCGAGACCGCAAAACATAAATGCAGAGCACCCCTGAAGATCAAGGGCTGACTGGAAATTGTAATTCATGGCAAAAGAGATCCAGTCAAGTCATACTCAATGTAAACTAATAATTATACATGCAAATGATAGCGATGCTCTCCAACTGGTGCTTTTTAATAAGAGGATGATGACTCAACATAAAAGTAAATAGATCGGCCCTTCGCAGAGGGAAGCAGGGATTAGTAGAGGTGCCAGAGCTCGATTTTGAAATAGAGATGAATAAGATTTTGAGCGGTATACTTTCATTGTCAACATAACAACCGAGAGATCTCGATATCTTCCATGCTACACACATTATAGGCGGTTCCAAGTAGAAAGGTAAAGTTTATACTCACCCACCACCAACAAGCATCAATCCATGGCTTGCCCGAAACAACGGGTGCCTCCAACTAACAACAATCCTGGGGGAGTTTTGTTTGCAATTATTTTGATTTGATTTGAGCATGGGACTGGGCATCCCGATGACCAGCCATTTTCTGGTGAGTGAGGAGCGGAGTCCACTCCTCTTGAGAATAACCCGCCTAGCATGGAAGATACAGACATCCCTAGTTGATACATGAGCTATTCAAGCATACAAAACAGAATTTTTATTTGAAGGTTTAGAGTTTGGCACATACAAATTTACTAGGAACGGCAGGTAGATACCGCATATAGGAAGGTACTGTGGACTCATATGGAATAACTTTGGGGTTTATGGAGTTGGATGCACAAGCAGTATTCCCGCTTAGTACAAGTGAAGGCTAGAAAAAGACTGGGAAGCGACCAGCTAGAGAGCGACAACAGTCATGAACATGCATTAAAATTAATCAACATTGAATGCTAGCATGAGTAGGATATAATTCACCATGAACATAAATATCATGGAGGCTATGTTGATTTTATTTCAACTACATGCATGAACATGTGCCAAGTCAAGCCACTCGAATCGTTCAAAGGAGGATACCACCCTATCATACCACATCACAACCATTTTAATAGCATGTTGACACGCAAGGTAAACCATTATAAACTCCTAGCAAATTAAGCATGGCATAAGCAACAATAATCTCTAATTGTCATTGCAAACATGTTTCATTCATAATAGGCTGAATCAGGAACGATGAACTAATCATATTTACAAAAACAAGAGAGGTCGAGTTCATACCAGCTTTTTTCATCTCAACTAGTTCATCATATATCGTCATTATTGCCTTTCACTTGCACGACCGAACTGTGTGGATAATAATAATAGTGCACGTGCATTGGACTAAGCTGGAATCTGCAAGCATTCAATACATGTGAGAAGACAAGTAATATGGGCTCTTTGTTAGATCAACAATAATGCATATGAGAGCCACTCAACATTTTCATCATGGTCTTCTCCTCTCGACCCCCAAGGAAAAGAAAGGAAATAAAACTATTTACACGGGAAAGCTCCCAACAAGCAAAAGAAGAACGAGAAGTCTTTTTGGGTTTTCTTTTTGATTACTACTACTACAGGAATGAAAAGTAAACTAGTTAAAAGCTACAACTAATTTTTTGGTTTTCTTAAGGTTTTTCAAACACATAAGAAGAAAGCTTAAAAAGAAAATAAACTAGCATGGATAATACAATGAAAAAGTATGAGCACCGACAACTAGCATGAGTGTATGAACATGAATGTAATGTCGGTGAGAAATAGGCACTCCCCCAAGCTTAGACTTTTGGCCTAAGTTGGTCTATGCCCATGGATCAAAGTTGTAGCTGGGGTCGTACTGAGATGCAGCGGCAATCGCCTCATGAGCTGCCGCTTGGAGGCGAGCTACCTCCGTCCTCCTCTCGTACTCGCTCGCCTCCTCCCTGGTTATAACATATCCCCTTTTGTCTGAAAATCAAAGAAAGCAGGAGCAGGGAGAGCAACATAGACGGTGCGCCGTCTGTCAAAGATTAGTCGGTACTGGAGGAATTGATCGTGCCTCTGAACAAACTGATGATGAACTATAGCATTACAATCTAGATAAGCAGGAGGCAACTCAATATCATCCCCACTTATGGGTATACCAAGAAAGTTAGCTACACGAGTTGCATAAATTCCACCAAACAAATCTCCAGTTAAACCATTAAGATGCAACCTACGTGCAACAATAGCCCCCAAGTTGTATTGTTTATCTCCTAATACAGCACTCTTGAGAACACTAAGATCAGGAACACACATGTGACATGCCTCATCCTTACCGTTAATGCATCTACCCACGAAGAGTGCAAAATAATGTACGGCAGGAAAATTAATGCTCCCTATGGTAGCTTGTATTATTTCTCTAGATTCCCCCACAGTGATACTAGCAAGAAATTCTTTAAATTCAGATTTGCGAGGTTCACTAGCACTACCCCACTGCGGGAGTTTACAAGCAGCATTAAAATCTTCTAAGTCCATGATATAAGATTTATCATAAAGATCAAATAGGACATTGTGAGAGTTGCGCGAGGATGTAAATTTAAACCTTCACACAAATGAATCAGTTAAATAGAGGTATTGCCGGCACTTATCTTCCTCGAAGCTCTCAAGATCAGCGTTACGCACATATGCGTCAAATTCTTCCTTGATGCCTGCCTGGACCATGAAATCCTTTGACGGCCATTCACAAGGCTGCACTTGAGCCTCCCTTGGTAGTTCATTGTCCGGCTCGGGTATTGTAGGCCTTGGGCCTTGCTTCCTTGAGGAGCCACCTTGGTACATTTTCCTTAACATATTTCTTCCTCTGAAAAATTTCTGAAATTTTTAGTGACTCAAAATAAAAGTGAACTAAACTCAACAAAATTGATAGCAACTACTCCTACAAATGCCTAGAGGCTATATCATGCATTAAAACTACTTTTTGACCACATAAATTTGGCATGCAAGCTCAAGAATAGGGTCACCTAAGCAGCAAAAATTTGCAATAAATAAAGCACTAGAACAAAAACTAATTGGACCATTGGAGGAGTCACATACCGAAGAACAATCCCCTAAAGCAGTTTTGTGAATGGAGCTTTGAGGCAGGGGGCGAGCCAAGGGGGGTAGGGCATGCCCTCCACCCTCGTGGGCACATGGTGGGTCCCCCTGATGTGTTCTCAGTGCCAATAATTCTTAAATATTTTGGAAAAAATCATATTTCATTTTCAGGGCATTTGGAGAACTTTTATTTTCGGGGTATTTTTTATTGCAAGGATAATTCAAAAAACAGACAAAAAATACTATTTTTACTTTATTTCATATAAATAACAGAAAGTAAAAGGAGGGTACAGAAGGTTGTGCTTTCTAACTTCATCCATCTCATGCTCATCAAAAGGAATCCATTAAGAAGGTTGATCAAGTCTTGTTAACATACTCATTCGAATCACATGAAACCGGAGAAATTTCGAATAGCACTAGGTTACCTCAACAGGGATATGCACGTCCCCAACAATAAGAATATCATATTTCTTCTTGACAGTAGGAAGAGGAAATTCAAAACCTCCAATAGTAATTGTTGAATTTTTCCTAATAGAATTGATACTTTGGACTTGAGGTTGTTTCCTTGGAAAGTGTACCGTATGCTCATTACCATTAACATGAAAAGTGACATTGCCTTTGTTGCAATCAGTAACAGCCCCTGCAGTATTCAAAAACGGTCTACCAAGGATAATCGACATACTATCGTCCTCGGGAATATCAAGAATAACAAAGTCTGTTAAAATAATAATGTTTGCAACCACAACAGGCACATCCTCACAAATACCGACAGGTATAGCAGTTGATTTATCGGCCATTTGCAAAGATATTTTAGTAGGTGTCAACTTATTCAAATCAAGTCTACAATATAAAGAGAGAGGCATAACACTAACACCGGCTCCAAGATCATATAAAGTAGTTTTAACATAGTTTCTTTTAGTGGAGCATGGTATAGTTGGTACTCCGGGATCTCCTAGTTTCTTTGGTATTCCACCCTTAAAAGTGTAATTAGCAAGCATGGTGGAAATTTTAGCTTCCAATATTTTTCTTTTATTAGTAACAATATCCTTCATGTATTTAGCATAAGGGTTCATTTTAAGTATATCAGTCAAACACATATGCAAAAAGATAGGTCTAATCATTTCAGCAAAGCACTCAAAATCCTCATCATCCTTTTTCTTGGATGGTTTATGTAGCGACCCAACCTCGGATGGTCAAGTCTCTGTGTTCAGTGTCATCCCTGGATCGGCAATACTGACACACACAATACTCGAATGGGTTTATAACAGAGTAGCAATCACACACTTATTACATCGAAAGTCTCAATAGAGAGCTTATTACAATAAATATGGCTTAAGGCCAACTAAATAAGATAACAGCGCAAGGCTTGGAAGATAAAGTGACTCCATCAACTCCAACGGCATAGCTGAGTGCACGACAAACGACCTAGCGCACCTTACTCTTCATCTGAAAAGTCTGCAACATGATATGTTGTAGCCTGAAACCGGGTCAGCACATGGAATATGCTGGCAATATAACACAGTAGAGCAATGAACAGAATAAATGCTATCAGTACATGCATATATGGCTGGTGGAGGCTCTACGGTTATAATGTTTTGCGAAAAGACAATTTTTTCCTACAACAAAGGATTATATTTTATTTAACTATCATGGTAGTTGAAACATTGAGAATGGTACCCCCATCTCAATCCCAATTAAAAGTAATTATCAACCCAACAAATTAAATTAGAGTGATGAGATCAACATGATAATCCAAGAACTAGATACTCAAGATGTCCATAACCGGGGACACGACTAACCATGATTAGTTTGTACACTCTGCAGAGGTTTGCGCACTTTTGCCCACAAGACACGATCTCCTCCGTTGGATTTGTCACACTACATGGTGTTTGAGAAACGGATGACTGAGACACAGTCTTTCAGAAGCATTAACTCTAACCCCAGGTAGACAGTACCAACCTACATCCCCTACATCTGCTAGCCTACCACTGGAAGAGGTCATGCAACATACTCAACTATGCTAGAGCCAATAATAGCTAGTGGCTGCACACAGAAGTTTCTAGCATGAATAATCTTATAATCCCTTTGATCCTGGGTGGCGGACCATAGGAGGATCACACGATATAACCTTGGGATCTCCTAGGACAACACTGGTATAACTCCAGGTGCCCAAACCAACAATCCACCCAGATGTGTACTAAAGTTGCCACCTTAAGTTGAACCATTAATTAACAATCTCACATCTGTCATGGATACACTCAAACCCGATCCACGTCTACTGGCATAGCATGGCAATATAAGCATAGCGTAGAAGTAACTCCCAAGGGTTTGATAATAAAACAGGTAATAGGTTCTACCTCATCATCTACTTCCCAATACCAACATGTTAATCACATCCTAATCATGCAATGTTTGAGGATTGTAACTAATGCATAAAAACTGGGTATGAAAAGAGTATGATCAATGTGTTACTTGCCTTGCTGACGATCCGCAAAACCTAGTGACTCATAGTAGCACGCTTCGCACTCCAGGAATTCTATCACAAACAAACAATAGCATACATAAGCACTCAAGCACAAATGCATGGGCAAAACTCAAATAAGAAGAGCGAATCTGAAAACTCAACTAAAGAGATTCGATCTGCAAAAAGAATCAATCGAATCAGAGCTACAGAACTAAAACTACGGTCAAAAGAACTTCAAAATCAAATCTGCTTGAAACCAAATTTTAAATTGTCAAAACCTTGTTCGAGTTCATTAAATACAAAGAGGGGCTTGAGAAGAAGATTTTGGCGTTGGTTTCACTGGATTTGGACAAACGGTTGAGAAACGGCAAGGGTTAGAAGATCAGGGGCTAATCTGTGATAAAAATAATCGCGGATAGGTCCCTGGACGAAAATAAAATAAAAAGAAAAGACTAACGAACGAACTTTCATTGTCTGAACCGAACGGTGAACAACGTTCGTTAAAACGAACGAACGAACAAACGTTCGCTAAACAAATAAACTGACGAAATGAACCGAACCGATCTAACTAAAAAAAATAAACCGATCTAGGTTTTTTTTTAAAAAACCAAGGTTTTTACCTAAAAACAAAAATAACCGGCGGGCTCGATCCGGCGAACGGGCGGCTCCAGCGGGGCTGGCGACGACACGGAGCGGCTCGGGCGGCGGCGCGGCGCAGCGGCGGTGACGGTGAGCGGCGGTGCGGGCGGCGGCTCGACTTGGCGACGGGGCTGGCAAGGGCAAGCGGCGGCGCGGGCGATGTGGGGCTCAAGGGGGGCCCCGGGTCTGCTTATAAAGGGGGGGGGGCGAGGTGGCGTGCGGGAGGGGGTGGCGAAGTGCGGCGGCGTCGGACCCCCTCGAGGAGTCCGGCACGGGGACGACGATGGAGCGGCGCCAGAGTGGCCGGCTGGGCTTTGGCCCAGTCGGTCCGATTTTTTTTTAAAAATGGATTCCGCCGAGAAAAATCCTAGTAAAATAAAAATAAAAATCTAAAAATATCAAAACAAATTTTCACCGTCTAAATGAAATATTTAGAACATGATGAACATTTTCTTGGCCTAAAAATGCAATTTTGAAAAATGCATATTTTTCTAATTCAAATAAAATAGCAATAAAAATCCAAATAGAATATTTATTTGATTTAACATTTTTCCTCCAGTATTTCAGGAGAAGTCATATTATCTCCTCTCATATATTTTAATTAGAATTATTTTTGGAGAGAAAAAAAATCAAAATGATCCTTGTTTCGATATTTGTGAAAATTCAAATATGAAAACGGTGAAATCCCCAACTCTCTCCGTGGGTCCTTGAGTTGCTTAGAATTTTGAGGATTGCAAAACAAAATGCAATAAAATATGATATGCATATGATGACCTATGTATAACATTTCCGAATTGAAAATTTGGGATGTTACAAACCCGCCCCCTTAAGATGAATCTCGTCCTCGAGATTCGGGTTGGCTAGAAAATAGGTGTGGGTGGTCTTTCAGTAGATCATCCTCTCGTTCCCAGGTGGCTTCATCCTCGGTATGGTGGCTCCAATGAACTTCGCAAAACTTGATAGTCTTGCTACGTGTAACTCGGTTGGCAAACTCAAGAATCTTGACAGGTTTCTCCTCATAGGTCAGATCACTATCCAACTGAATTGCTTACAGGGGCACTGTATCTCTCAGAGGAATATCGGCTATCTCAGCATGAAACTTCTTCAACTGGGAAAGGTGAAACACATCATGAACTCCTGACAGTCCTTCGGGTAACTCCAACTTGTAGGCCACTTCTCCCATACGTTCCAAAACTCGGTATGGTCCTACAAATCTCGGGGCTAACTTTCCCTTGACTCCAAAACGTTTAACTCCTCGCAGAGGGGATACACGAAGATATGCCCTGTCTCCGACTTCATAGAGTACCTCCTTGCTTTTCGAGTCTGCATAACTCTTCTGCCTGGACTGAGCTACCTTCAGTCTATCTCGAATCAGCTTAACCTTCTCTTCTGACTCTTTGATCAAATCTGGTCCAAACAACTAACGGTCTCCAACTTCATCCCACATTAACGGTGTCCTGCACCTCCTTCCATACAAAGCTTCGAAAGGTGCCATCTTCAAACTGGCTCGGTAACTGTTGTTGTATGAGAACTCCGCATAAGGTAAATTATCATACCAACTAGATCCATAGTCTAGCGCACAAGTGATGACCCACAAGTGTAGGGGATCTATCGTAGTCCTTTCGATAAGTAAGAGTATCGAACCCAACGAGGAGCAGAAGGAAATGATAAGCAGTTTTCAGTAAGGTATTCTATGCAAGCACTGAAATTATCGGTAACAGATAGTTTTGTGATAAGGTAATTTGTAATGGGTAACAAGTGATAAAAGTAAATAAGGTGCAGCAAGATGGCCCAATCCTTTTTGTAGCAAAGGACAAGCCTGGACAAACTCTTATATAAAGGGAAGCGCTCCTGAGGACACATGGGAATTATCGTCAAGCTAGTTTTCATCACGTTCATATGATTCGTGTTCGGTACTTTGACAATTTGATAAGTGGGTGGACCGGTGCAAGAATCCCACTTATGATTAACCCCTATTGCAAGCATCCACAACTACAACAGAAGAATTAAGGTAAACCTAACCATAGCATGAAACATATGGATCCAAAGCAGCCCCTTATGAAGCAACGCATAAACTAGGGTGTAAGCTTCTGTCACTCTAGCAACCCATCATCTACTTATTAATTCCCAATGCCTTCCTCTAGGAACAAACAATGGTGAAGTGTCATGTAGTTGACGTTCACATGACACCACTAGAGGAAAGACAACATACATCTCATCAAAATATCGAACAAATACTAAATTCACATGACTACTTATAGCAAGACTTCTCCCATGTCCTCAGGAACAAATGTAACTACTCAAAAATCATATTCATGTCCATAATCAGAAGGGTATTAATATGCATAATGGATCTGAACATATGATCTTCCACCAAGTAAACCAACTAGCATCAACTACAAGGAGTAATCAATACTACTAGTAACCCACATGTACCAATTTGAGGTTTGGATACAAAGATTGGATACAAGAGATGAACTAGGGTTTGAGATGAGATGGTGCTGGTGAATATGTTGATGGAGATTGACCCCCTCCCAATGAGAGGATCGTTGGTGATGACGATGGTGATGATTTCCCCCTCCCGGAGGGAAGTTTCCCCGGCAGAACAGCTCCGTCGGAGCCCTAGATTGGTTCCGCTAAGGTTCCGCCTCGTTGTGGCAGAGTTTCGTCCCGTGAGCTTGCTTATGATTTTTTCCTCGAGGACTGTGGGTGGCCCCCCTCTGGTACTTCTTTCTCCCAATATTTT
This sequence comes from Triticum urartu, assembly GCF_056163025.1. Classification (NCBI taxonomy): domain Eukaryota; kingdom Viridiplantae; phylum Streptophyta; class Magnoliopsida; order Poales; family Poaceae; genus Triticum; species Triticum urartu. The sequence continues at coordinate 524,676,036 of NC_141877.1, read as the reverse complement.
TTATATATTCTGAAACTTGCTTGTCGGTGTCAAAACCGGCAGATCTCGGGTAGGGGGTCCCGAACTGTGCGTCTAGGCCGGATGGTAACAAGAGGCAAGGGACACGAAGTTTTACCCAGGTTCGGGCCCTCTTGATGGAGGTAAAACCCTACGTCCTGCTTGATTAATATTGATGATATGGGTAGTACAAGAGTAGATCTACCACGAGATCGGAGAGGCTAAACCCTAGAAGCTAGCCTATGGTATGATTGTTGTTCTGTATCTTGTCCTACGGACTAAAACCCTCCAGTTTATATAGACACCGGAGAGGGTTAGGGTTACACAAAGTCGGTTACAATGGTAGGAGATCTACATATCCGTATCGCCAAGCTTGCCTTCCACGCCAAGGAAAGTCCCTTCCGGACACGGGATGAAGTCTTCAATCTTGTATCTTCATAGTCCAGGAGTCCGGCTGAAGGTATAATCCGGCCATCCGGACACCCCCTAATCCAGGACTCCCTTAGTAGCCCCTGAACCAGGCTTCAATGACGACGAGTCCGGCGCGCAGATTGTCTTCGGCATTGCAAGGCGGGTTCCTCCTCTAAGTACTTCATAGAAGATTTTGAACACAAAGATAGTGTCCGGCTCTGCAAAATAAGTTTCCACATATTTCCATAGAGAGAATAATATTTACACAAATCTAATCTGCTGACGTATTCCATAGTGTGACATCGCACCACGGCCAAGCCTTTATTCGAATCGTTTTATTGTCCCACCTCAGCGTGTCATGCGAGGCGGTTTCCTTGGCACATCTCGTCGAAGCAGAGATCGTGTCCCCTTATTCCGGGATTCTCATCAATACGGGCATGGGTAACCTAACCGCGCCATTGATTACGGCGCTTGGAGATAAGCGAGTTTTACCAGGCTGGTGGGGACACATAGTTGCGTCCACCCATATAAGGGGATAAGGATCCACCTTTTCACCTACGCCTTCTTCCTCCTTTGCCTATCCATTTTTGCGCACTCGAGCTCCAGCGCCCAAGTCCGCACTCCCCACCTCAACCTTCTCTAGCCATGTCCGGAGCGGGAGGCAAGTGGATGGTCTCCTCCATTACGGAGGGACACATCAAAAAACTAAGGAAGGCCGGATACTTGTCTAATGACATTGCGCACCGGCGTCCTGAAGAGGGGCAGCTCATCCCCACCCCTAGGCCCCATGAGAGGGTGGTGTTCCTCCCCCATTTCCTCCGCAGACTGGGCTTCCCTCTCCACCCATTTGTCTGGGGGCTCATGTTCTACTACGGCCTGGATTTCCATGATCTGGCCCCGAATTTCATCCTCAACATCTCGGCGTTTATCGTCGTGTGCGAGGCTTTCCTCTGCATCCACCCCCATTTCGGCCTATGGCTCAAGACTTTCAATGTCAAGCCGAAGGTGGTGCGCGGCAACCAGGCGGAGTGCGGAGGATCCTTGGTGGGCAAGATGCCCAACGTCTTATGGCTCGAGGGCTCCTTTGTGGAGACCCTGAAGGGGTGGCAATCGGGGTGGTTTTACATCAACGAGCCGCACGACCCTGAATGGGTCGCAGCCCCCGAGTTCCGATCCGGACCCCCTACACGGCTCATCTCCTGAAAAGAGACGGGCCTGTCATGGGGTAAAAAAGGAGAGCTGACCGGACTCCAAACATGCGTCCAAACCCTGGTGGACAAGAAGCTCAAACTTGTCAACGTAGTCCAGGTTATGCTCATCCGCCGGATCCTCCCGTGTCAACAACGGGCTTTCAACCTGTGGGAGTTCGACCTGGCGCGGCACCGAACTCTGAGAAGGCTCTTCGACACGACGTACAAAGATGCCTGGAAGGTGCTTTTCAAGGGCGCCGAGGCCCCCGCATCCGCTACCGAGGATCGCGGATTCAGCGCGCAGCGTCACGCTCATGCGGTAAGCTGTTTTTACCTTTTACAGGGTATCATTTTTTCATAGTTTGACTCCATGCAGGATCTGAGCTCCCTTACCTTTGACAGGATTGGCAGGAGACGTCCGACAGATCAACTGTCTGGCTCCTTTGCCAGAAGGCCCAGCGGACGCTCGCTTGGCGAAGCTGCTGGTTCCGGCACCCTATGTGGTGCCGGAGAAGAAGGCCAAGAAGAAGGCCACAGGGACTCGAAAGAGTGCCCGGCGCCAGGAGGTGTCGGATCCATCATCCGACGACTCCAAGACGCACTCCTCCCATGAAGACGAGGAGGAGGAAGAAGAGACCTCTCCCCCTCCAGCGGGGGAAGGGAAGAAAAGGAAGGCCGCCCCAACTTGGGAGGCCGAAGGGTCCAAGAAGGGGAAAACCCTTCCTCCGGACTACTCCACCAACACCGACGACGGTGAAGAGGAGTGGCTGCTCAGGGCCAATCCCCCGGCGAAATCGTAAGTATCCGGATACCAGAGTAATTCATAGTATTCCTTTATTGCACAACTTTCCCTTATGTCGAATATGATTATGCAGCCCACCCAAAGACCGGCTCGACGAGTCGTCGAGCGGTTCACTGGACTCGTCGGATGTGAATTCGCTTCCGACAGCTTCCTCCCCCCGCCCTACGGATGACGCCGAAGTGTTGTCCCAACAGGTTCCAAGCCAGGAGGAGGTGGTCCTGGAGGCGCCGCAAGGCGACCTCCCGGACTCCAGGAGTGAAGGGGAAAAAACCCCCAGGGCTCCAAGTCCGGTTCTAGGCCGGACACCGCTCCGGAACCTTCAAAGGTTCCACAGTCCGCAAGGCGACCTCCTTCCAAGAGGAGCAGGCCCTTCGTGCCGGTGACCCCCGTCGAACCGGAGGCGCCGGACAATCTGTTGGAGGCGCTCAAAGGCCTCCATCGACGAGGAGCACCGCACCATTATGAGTGCGGTGGTCCAGAAGGTTAAGTCCGCCAAGAACGGGCTGGCTGAAGCTTGTGCTAGCCTTTTAACAGGCTTTGAGGTAAATAAAGAATGTGTAAATAATATTACCGCATAGACAGTAGCCCCTGATGCTCTGTTTGGCGTTCGGGAAGAAAAGCCAAATAGAGGATCAAATAAAATCACAGGAGTCTAACAAAAAGGAGTCAATATGCGTATGCAGGCTTCTCTGCTGGCGTCCGCCGCACTGACTACGGAAGTGGACACGCTAAAGCAAAACCTCGAGCAGTCCGAGCAAGAGCTCGGGCGTGCCAAGAAGCAGCTCGAGGACAAGGAAGGTAAGAAATACCTTGTTTAAATATATATTATATATATATAAAGGTGCAATTGCAAAAAATGACAGGATTATCGTGGCTATTTTAGGGGCCATGTCTGAGGTGGCGACCCTTAAGCAAGTGCTGCTCGAGGCCGAGAAGAGGGCGTCCACGGAGCGCACCCAGCGGGAGAAGTATGAGGCCGAGGTTGGCAAGGTGCGGCAAGAGCTCCAGGCTCTCATGGAAAAACATCAGAGTTTGGAGCTTGACTCAAAGACATGAGCGTCTGAGCTCGCGGTGGCTATTGAAAATGGCAAGTCTGCCAAGGCCGAATCCCAGAAGACCCTCCAGGAGTTGGATGAGGTGAAAAAGATAGCGGCGGGTAAGGCATTCTTTATGCAAAGCAAACACATAAACGTAAGTTACTTGTTACTTACCCGAATCCGGAGCTCTCCAGGAGCATCCGCAGATCTTCCCTGTAGCATGTCCGATGCCGCCGCATTCTATCTAGCCGAGGAGGGCAGCTCGGCAGAGAAAGTGTTCTGGTCTCAGTATGTTGAGGCTGGACACCCCGTGCCCCTGAGCGACCAGCTGAAGCAACTGGTCAAGCTCCACAAGGAGGCCGAACAGGCCATGAAGGGCATCATAGTTCGGCTGTGGCCTGGAGAGGCTCTGCCTGGGAGCTATTTTGGGCTGGTGCGGCGGCTGGTGGCGGCCTGTCCAAGGCTCGAAGTCATCAAGCGCTCCGTCTGCATTGAAGGTGCCCGTAGGGCCCTTGCCCGTGCCACGGTGCACTGGGGCAAGCTGGATGCTGAGAAGCTTGTGAAGGACGCGCCACCGCCGGGGAAGGAGCATCACAAGCCCGAGAATTATTATAAGGATGTTCTGAAGGGTGCCTGCCTTATGGCGGATCAATGTTCCAGGGATGTAATTTTTGAGTAAAACTCGCTCATTTTTTCCTGTGCGCTGAAAACTTGTTCATATGCGCTAAGCAATGCTGTTGGAATTTAAAATATTACCTTCTGTGCGGCTGTTTATCAATTCTGAGAGATGGCGAGTCGTCGACTTCTGCCCCCGTGCCGCTAGTGCTGGGGTGTTCGGGGATAAACCTGAGCGCTCTCTTTCCCATGTTTGGGTCCTTCGAGGGAGGCGCTCAGCACAACGAACAAGGCAATCGGACTATAATGCGTGAACACTCTCACTTAGCCATAGAATTCTATAATTTTAAATTTCGGCGATGCCCCTGGTATTCGGAAGACCGATTTCGGGGCGCTATCCACGCCTTGGCCAGATAGAGCCGACTCCTCGCTCTAAGCGGCATAAGTCTTTAGGGACTCGAAAAACCTCTCGAACCGCGACCAGCTCTCACTTCATCATGACAGTCAGTTTTAGCTTTATCTATTGAGGTGCTCGACCCAGCTCAACTGGGGCACAATCGCAGTAGTTCTCCTAGTGCTACCTTAGCCGATATAGCGGAACGTAAGGCACCAAAACATAGGAGCCGGGTAAACCCAACTATTGACCCAAGACATGATTCGGAGCCGATGCATACAATGCTATAAGTTCAGGGTGCCACACTTGTTAAAGTGTTCGGACTTCTCACACCATATTGAGGGGTACTAAAGCCCCTGGCGTATTTTGGCCGTACCAAAGTGTATGGGTGCAACATGTCATTAAGGAACATATATTTGTAAAAAAAAGACAGAAATGCAAAAATAGACAAAAGCTATGCATTGTTTATTAAAAAGGGCTGCGATCTAAGTAGAACGATACAAATAATGCAATAAGCAAAAGGTTGGACTATTTAACATGTCCGTTCCAGGGGCAGGCTGTGGAATGGTATGCAAAACAGGTATACTACTCGTGATAGAGACCACCTGGGAGTTCCGTAATGCGGCATGGCTTGTCTGCTTCCCTGGTTCTTGCATCGTTTGTGCGGCAATTGAACTACCGAATAGGCCTTCCGAAGAATGGAGTCCTGAAAGTAAGAGAAAATTAAAAAATCGGCAGCCCCTGGTGCGGTTTAAGCCATGTTTCGGGCGTGCCGTGATGGTGCCCCTCCCCCTGTACCCATGGTATTTCTAGGGCGTAGTTATGTATGCGAAGCACTGGTGTCGCATGTTTGCGCGGGCTGGGGTTGGGGCCGCATTGCTACGCCTGCTCGGAACGTGCCACGCGGTCTTGTTGTAGGATACTCTGGGCGCGCTTGACGGTGTCCAGACGTTTAAGGATGGACTGAGGAACTGCCTGGAGAGGCTGCTTTGTACTTCCGCTGCAAGGGCCGCCGTGTGCTCCTTCGTTCGGAGGGAGCGTTCGGTGTTTCCATTGACCGTAATTACTCCTCGAGGGCCTGGCATCTTGAGCTTAAGGTATGAGTAGTGCGGTACCGCATTGAACTTGGCGAATGCGGTTCGCCCGAGCAGTGCGTGATAGCCACTGAGGAATGGGACTATGTCGAAGATTAACTCCTCGCTTCAGAAATTATCCAGAGATCCGAAGACCACTTCAAGTGTGACTGAGCCTGTACAGTTGGCCTCTACACCTGGTATTACGCCTTTAAAGGTCGTTTTGGTGGGCTTAATCCTCGAGGGATCTATGCCCATTTTCCGCACTGTATCCTGGTAAAGCAGGTTCAGGCTGCTACCGCCGTTCATAAGGACTCTAGTGAGATGAAATCCGTCAATGATTGGGTCTAGAACCAATGTGGTGAATCCGCCATGACGGGTGCTAGTGGGATGGTCCCTTCGATCAAAGGTGATCGGGCAGGAGGACCATGGGTTGAACTTTGGGGCGACTGGCTCTACCGCGTATATGTCCCTTAACACGTGCTTCCGCTCCCCTTTGGGGATTTGGGTTGCGTATATCATGTTCACCGTCCGCACTTGTGGGGGAAAACCCTTCTGTCCATTGTTGTTCGGCGGCCGGGGCTCTTCGTCGTCATCGCTATGCAGCCCCTTGTCTGTATTTTCGGCATTTAACTTGCCTGCCTGCTTGAACACCCAACAATCCCTATTGGTGTGATTGGCCGGCTTTTCGGGGGTGCCGTGTATCTGGCATAAGCGGTCGAGTATTCGGTCCAAACTGGACGGGCCCCTAGGATTTCTTTTGAATGGCTTTTTCCGCTGACCGGATTTATAGCCTCTGAATCCGGCATTAACTGCCGTATCCTCAGTATTGTCGCCGTTAATGCGGCACTTCTGCTTGTTGTGACGCGACCTGCTACTACTGTCCCTGGTATCCGAATTACCAGGGTTCTTGGTCATATTGTTGCTATGAGCAAGCCAGCTGTCTTCTCCCGTGCAAAAGCGGGTCATGAGTGTCGTGAGTGCTGCCATAGATTTTGGCTTTTCTTGTCCAAGGTGCCGGGCAAGCCACTCGTCACGGATATTGTGCTTGAAGGCTGCTAGGGCCTCTGTGTCCGGACAGTCAACTATTTGATTTTTCTTTGTTAGGAACCGTGTCCAGAATTGCCTGGCCGATTCCTCTGGTTGCTGAATTACGTGGCTTAGGTCATCGGCGTCTGGTGGTCGCACATAAGTGCCCTGGAAATTGTCGAGGAATGCGGCTTCCAGGTCCTCCCAACAACCGATTGATCCTGCTGGCAAGCTGTTAAGCCAATGCCGAGCTGGTCCTTTAAGCTTGAGTGGGAGGTATTTGATGGCGTGGAGATCATCGCCGCGGGCCATGTGGATATGAAGGAGATAATCCTCGATCCATACTGCAGGATCTGTTGTGCCATCATATGATTCTATGTTTACGGGTTTGAAATCCTCGGGGATTTGATGATCCATTACGTCGTCTGTGAAGCATAGTGGGTGTGCGGCGCCTCTATACTGGGCTATATCATGACATAGCTCCAATGAGCTTTGTCTACTGTGTTCGGCCCTGCCGGATTTGTGTCCGGCGTGACGGTTACCGTCTCGAGTCATGGGGCGCCCACGCGATCCGTAGATCGATCTTGTTTGCCTTGCCTTGTCCTCCAACATATCTCGCAGGTCTGGCGCATTTTCTCGTGCCTTGGTACGGGGTGCGGCTTGAGTGGAGGGCCGACCACGAGGTGGCCGGTCAGCCGTATCAAGTGCTGGTGATGTAGGTTTAAGTGCTTCCTCCTCTAATCGGGGTAGCAACCTGCGCTTTGGGTAGCTCTTGGAGGGGCGTTCGAGTTTATGCTCTTCGGCCGCAAGGACTTCAGTCCATTTGTCGACTAGCAAATCTTGATCAGCTCTAAGCTGTTGCTGTTTTTTCTTGAGGCTTCTTGCCGTGGCCATAAGCCTGCATTGAAAACGCTCTTGCTCGACGGGATCCTCTGGCACGACGAATTCGTCATCGTCGAGGCTTGCCTCGTCTTCGGAGGGAGGCATATAGTTATCGTCCTTGACCTCTCTGTCTGCCGCTCTCTCATGAGGGCTGGCTTCTCCATCCTCCTGTGCTGAATCTTGCTGGAGGGGGTTTTCTTCGGCATTCTCCGGAGTATTATTATCTCCCGTGCTGGAATCACCATATTTGCTTTGGCGGGATTTTGAGCGGCGCCGCTGACGCCGACGCTTTGGCTGTTTCTTGGAGGGGTCATCCTCCGCTGTTCCACCGCCATCTCCTTCTTTTGGGGTGTCCACCATGTATATGTCATATGACAAGGTGGCTTTCCAGGGCCCAATAGGCGCTGGTTCTTCATCGTCTCCTGCATCGGCGTCCATACCGTCGATGTCTTCGAAGTCGAAGTCGAGCATGTTGGTTAAATCGTCGACAGTGGCTACAAAGTGGGTGGTGGGTTGGCTTTGAATTTCTTCATCGTCCGTATCCCAACTTTGCTGACCGTAGTCCGGCCAGGGCTCTCCTGATAAAGAGAGAGACTTTACTGTCTTCAGAATATCGCTGAAAGGCGAGTGCTGAAAGATGTCCGCGGCAGTAAACTCCATGATCAGCGCCCCATCGGATTCGATCGGCAGGGGCGCGGAGGGTTCGGAGTCCGGAGAGGAGTCCGGCTCCTTGGAGTCACGAGTCTCGTGGAGTGCGGGGCTGGTGTTCGGCTCAATTGCCGTTGGGATCGCAGCCCCCGAGGCGGCGTCCAACCACCCATCCTCGATCGGCGTAGTTGGCTCTGAATTAAGGGTCGAAGCCGATGCGGGTGCGGCCTCTGAGGCACTGTTTGGCGGCAGAGCTAGATCATGCTCATCGTGACAGTGCGGCGCGCTCGGTAGTGGCTCGAATCCGTCGAGGATCAAGTCCCCACGGATGTCAGCCGTGTAGTTTAAACTTCCAAATCTGACCTGACGGCCAGGGGCATAGCTTTCGATCTGCTCTAGATGGCCAAGTGAATTGGCCCGCAGTGCGAAGCCGCTGAAGACAAAGATCTGTCCGGGGGGGAAGGTCTCACCCTGGACTGCATCGCTATTGATGATCGTAGGAGCCATCAAGCCTAACGGCGACGACAGAGAGGAACTCTCAATGAAAGCACCAATGTTGGTGTCAAAACCGGCGGATCTCGGGTAGGGGGTCCCGAACTGTGCGTCTAGGCCGGATGGTAACAAGAGGCAAGGGACACGAAGTTTTACCTAGGTTCAGGCCCTCTTGATGGAGGTAAAACCCTACGTCCTGCTTGATTAATATTGATGATATGGGTAGTACAAGAGTAGATCTACCACGAGATCGGAGAGGCTAAACCCTAGAAGCTAGCCTATGGTATGATTGTTGTTCTGTATCTTGTCCTACGGACTAAAACCCTCTGGTTTATATAGACACCGGAGAGGGTTAGGGTTACACAAAGTCGGTTACAATGGTGGGAGATCTACATATCCGTATCGCCAAGCTTGCCTTCCACGCCAAGGAAAGTCCCTTCCGGACACGGGACGAAGTCTTGAATCTTGTATCTTCATAGTCCAGGAGTCCGGCTGAAGGTATAGTCCGGCCATCCGGACACCCCCTAATCCAGGACTCCCTCATTGCTCCTGTGAAGTTTCAGGACTTTTGGAGTTTTGCAGAATAGGTCTCTAATATTTGCTCCTTTTCCAGCCCAGAATTCCAGCTGCCGGCATTCTCCCTCTTCATGTAAACCTTGTAAAATAAGAGAGAATAGGCATATCTATTGTGACATAATGTGTAATAACAGCCCATAATGCAATAAATATCAATATAAAAGCATGATGCAAAATGGACGTATCAACTCCCCCAAGCTTAGACCTCGCTTGTCCTCAAGCGAAAGCCGAAATCGAAAACTATGTCCACATGTTTAGAGATAGAGGTGTCGATAAAATAAAATACGGACATGAGGGCATCATGATCATTCTTAGAACATCAATATATATATATATTTTCATATGATTTCTTATGCGAAAGTAACAATTCATTCACAGTTTCAAGTATGAATCATAAACTTCATTGAAAACTAACAAACTATAATCTCAGTCATTGAAGCAATTGCAATTTATCATAACATAGGAAAGAGTCAATATAAGAGCTTTTCAGCAAGTCCACATACTCAACCATCATTTAGTCTTTCACAATTGCTAACACTCACGCGATATTTATTGTTATGAAGTTTTAATCGGACACAGAGAAAGATAGGGGCTTATAGTTTTGCCTCCCAACTTTTTACCTCAAGGGTAATGTCAACAATAATAGTTCATGAAAACTCACATCCAATTATCTATATATACCTGGATCGTTCCAACACATTGTGCTTGCCGAAGGATAAAATGTAAAAAGGAAAGGTGAAGATCACCGTGACTCTTATATGAAGTATATGAAAAGAATAAAAGATAGGCCCTTCGCAGAGGGAAGCAGAGGTTGTCATGTGCTTTATGGTTGGATGCACAAAATCTTAACGCAAAAGAACATCACTTTATATTACCACTTGTGATATGGACCTTTATTATCCAGTCCATCACTTTTATTTCTTCCACATCACAAGATTGTATAATGCTTATTTTCTCCGCGCTAATAAATAATACATATTTAGAGAGCAATTTTTATTGCTTGCAACGATGACAAGTTACTTGAAGGATCTTACTCAATCCATAGGTAGATATGGTGGGCTCTCATGGTAAAACTGGGTTTAAGGATATTTGGAAGCACAAGTAGTATCTCTACTTGGTGCAAAGAAATTGGCTAGCAAGAGAGGGAAAGGCAAGCTCAACATGTTGGATGATCCATGACAATATAATTTATCTCAGATGTAAGAAAACATAACCAATTACGTTGTCTTCCTTGTCCAACCTCGTCTCTTTTACCATGTCATATTTTAATGAGTGCTCGCAATCATAAAAGATGTCTAAGATAATATATTTATATGTGAAAACCTCTCTTTCTTTAGTACTTCCTATTAATTGCAACGATGACCAAAACTATGTTTGTCAACTCTCAACAATTTTTATTCATCATACTCTTTATATGTGAAGTCATTACTCTCCATAAGATCCATAAGATATCTTTATTTCTTTTTATTTCTTCTCTTTTATTCTATTCCCTCAAGATTATAGCAAAATAATCAAGCCCTTGACTCAACACTAATCTTTATTATATATGGCTCACGGACTCGATTACATAGAAGGATCATAAATCAAAAAAAAACTTTATTCTACTAGATCAAGATATTACCAAAAGGATTGGATTAAGAAAAACAGTAAAGATAAAAGTGATGGTGATACGATACCAGGACACTCCCCCAAGCTTGGCAGTTGCCAAGGGGTGTGCCCAACCCATGTGTTTATGTCTCCTTCCTCGGAGGTGGCGATGATGGAGTTGTTGATGATGTAGTCTTGTCATCCATCTTCCAAGGCATAGGCTCACCATCATAGAAGGATGATCGAGTCTCCGGGATCCTCAAATATGCAGCCAAACTCATCCTCTTGAATCTATATTCATACTCACAATTTTGGTTTTGCAGGTCATAGATCTGGGCTTGGAGGCACTCGATTTTCTCGTGAAGCTTGAAGATGGCCTCCCCAATGTTCTTGTCATCCAACTTGTAGTTGTTGGTGAGCTCCATGATCATTATATGATTGGAGCCAAGTCCACGTTCCACCATCTCCTGGCACATGAAAACTTGTTGCTCCATTGCCTCGAGCCTTGTCTCCACGCTTCCGGTCCTCCTTGGTCCCTCAACATCGCGGATGTGCAGCAATCCCTCATGCATCTCGATGGTTTGATGGTGTTGCAGCACCTCCGCGAGGTAAGAGTTGATGACCTTCTCGAAGAATTTTTCCTTTGGGGCACTTAAGACGCCATGGCGATCTAGATCTGTCAGAAAAATAGCTCGAAACAAAGACATGAGATATTTGCGTGATACGGTGGTCAAAACCTTCGGGAGATTATATAATGAATTTTTACCGACCAAAAGAAGTAAAATGGAGTCCGGAGAGCACACGAGGTGCCCACGAGGCAGGGGGCGTGCCTATGGGGTAGGGCGCGCCCTCCACCCTCATGGACGCCTCGTGTCCTTCCCGGACTACTTCTTATTTTCCTATTTTCTTAAATATTCCATAACGGAGGAAAATTTCCATTAGAACTATTTTGGAGTCGGTTTACTTACCGTACCACGTACCTATTCCTTTTCGGAGTCTGAAACGTTCCGGAAAGTGTCCCTTATGTATTCCTCCGGGGTTACGGTTTCAATAACATTAGTTTCAACATTTATGGGATTACCTGAGATATAATGTTTGATTCTTTGACTGTTCACCACCCTTGGATTTGTGCCTTCGAAGTTGTTGATTTTTATGGCGCCGGAACGGTAGACCTCCATGATAACGTAAGGACCTTCCCATTTAGAGAGGAGTTTGCTTGCAAAAAAAATCTTAAACGAGAGTTGTACAGCAATACATAATCACCTACATTAAACTCACATTTTTGTATTCTTTTGTCATGCCATCTTTAAACTTTTCTTTAAACTGTTTGGCATTCTCATAGGCCTGGGTTCTCCATTCATCAAGTGAGCTAATGTCAAATAACCTCTTCTCACCGGCAAGTTTGAAATCATAGTTGAGCTCTTTAATAGCCCAATATGCCTTATGTTCGAGTTCAAGAGGTAAGTGACATGCTTTACTATAAACCATTTTATACGGAGACATACCCATAGGATTCTTATATGCAGTTCTATAGGCCCATAATGCATCATCTAGTTCTTGGACCAATTCTTTCTGGATCTATTAACAGTCTTCTGCAAAATTAATTTAAGCTCTCTATTACTCAATTCGACTTGACCACTAGACTGTGGGTGATAAGGAGATGCAATTCTATGATTAACACCATACTTAGCAACATTTTACGAAAGGCACCATGAATAAAATGTGAACCACCATCAGTCATTAAGTATCTAGGGACTCCAAACCTCGGAAAAATAACTTCTTTAAGCATCTTAATAGAGGTGTTATGATTAGCACTACTAGTTGGAATAGCTTCTACCCACTTAGCAACGTAATCAACAACAACTAAAATATGTATATACCCATTAGAGGAAGGAAACAGTCCCATATAATCAAAGCCCCAAACATCAAATGGTTCAATAACAAGTGAATAATTCATAGGCATTTCTTGACATCTACTAATATTACCAATTCTTTGACATTCATCACAAGACAAAAAAAACTTACGGGCATCCTTGAATAGAGTAGGCCAATAAAAACCGGATTGCAATACCTTTTGTGCAATTCTATCTACAGCGTGGTGTCCTCCATAAGCCTCGGAGTGACACTTGCGTAGGATCTGTTCCTGTTCATGCTCAGGTACACAACGTCTAATAACACCAACCACCCCTTCTTTATAAATATGTGGGTCATCCCAGAAGTAATGTCTTAAATCATAGAAGAACTTTTTCTTTTGCTGGTATGTGAAACTAGGTGGTATAAACTTAGCAACAATATAATTAGCATAATTAGCATACCATGGAGCAGTATGAGAAGCATTTATCACAAATAATTGTTCATCAGGAAAGCTATCATCAATAGGTAGTGGGTCATCAAGAACAATCTCTAACCTAGACAAGTTGTCTGCAATGGGGTTCTCAGCTCCCTTTCTATCAATAATATGCAAATCAAAATCTTGTAGCAAGAGAACCCACCTAATAAGTCTAGGTTTAGCATCTTTCTTTTCCATAATATATTTAATAGCAGCATGATCAGTGTGAATAGTTACTTTAGAATCAACAATATAGGGTCTGAACTTATCACAAGCAAATACAACTGCTAAAAATTCTTTTTTAGTAGTAACATAGTTTCTCTGGGCACTGTCTAGAATTTTACTAGCATATTGAATAACATTTAGTTTGTTATCAACTCTTTGTCCTAGAACAACCCCTACAACATAACCACTAGCATCACACATAATTTCAAATGGTATATTCCAATCAGGAGGTTGAACAATAGGTGCAGAAATCAAAGCTTTCTTAAGTATTTCAAATGCTTCTACACAATCATCATCAAAGACAAAAGGAAAATCTTTTTGTAAGAGATTAGTCCGAGGCCTGGAAATTTTAGAAAAGTCCTTAATGAACCTCCTATAAAAACTGGCATGACCAAGGAAACTTCTTATACCTTTAATATCCTTGGGACACGGCATCTTTTCAGTAACATGAACTTTAGCTTTATCAACTTCAATACCTCTTTCAGAAATTTTATGCCCCAAGACAATACCTTCATTAACCATAAAGCGGCACTTCTTCCAATTCAAAACAAGATTAGTTTCTTCACATCTCTGCAAAACTCGATCAAGGTTGCTTAAGCAATCATCAAAAGAAGTTCCATGAATGGAGAAATCATCCATGAAAACCTCAACAATCTTTTCAGAAAAGTCAGAGAATATAGTAGTCATACAACTTTGAAAGGTAGCAGGTGCATTACGTAAACCAAAAGGCATATGTCTCTAAGCAAAGGTACCGAAAGTGCAAGTAAAGGTTGTCTTTTCTTGATCCTCCTTTGACACAGGTATTTGAGAGAAACCAGAATAACCATCTACAAATAAAAAATGTGTATGTTTGGATAATATTTCTAGCATTTGATCAATAAAAGGTAAAGGGTAATGATCCTTTTTAGTAGCTTTATTTAATTTGCGGAAATCAATTACCATTCTATAACGTGTAACAATTCTTTGTGGGATCAATTCATCTTTATCATTAGGAACAACAATAATACCTTCCTTCTTAGGGACACAATGGACATGACTTATCCACTGACTATCAGTAATAAGATAAACTATAACTGCCTCCAGAAGCTTTAGTATTTCTTTTCTTACCACTTCTTTCATCTTAGGATTTAACCTTTGTTGGTGATGAACAACTGGTTAACGTCTTTCTCTAGTTTTATTTTGTGCTGGCATAGAGTGGGACTAATGCCCTTAAGATCATCAAGAGTATATCTAATAGCAGCACGGTGCTTCTTCAGAGTTTTCAATAATTTCTTTTCTTCATGCTCTGAAAGGTTAGCACTGCTAATAACAGGATCTATGTCTTTCTCATCAAGATAAGCATATTTAAGTGTGTCAGGTAAAGGCTTAAGATCAAACACGGGATCACCCTTAGGTGGAGGAGGATCCCCTAAGATTTCAATAGGCAAGTTGTGCTTCAAAATAGGTCCCTGTTTAAAGAATACTTCATCTATTTCTCTTCTTTCATTCATAAACATATCATTTTCATGGTCTAGCAAATATTGTTCTAAAGGATCACTAGGAGGCACGGCAATAGAAGAAAGGCCAATAATTTCATCTTTACTAGGCAATTCTTTATCATGGGGTTGTCTACAAAATTTAGCAAAATTAAATTCATGAGACATATCCCCTAAACCAACAGAAACAATATCTTTATTGCAGTCTATCTTAGCATTAACAGTATTCAAGAAGGGTCTACCAAATATAATGGGACAAAAGTTATCTTGTGGGGAACCAAGAACAAGAAAATCAGCAGGGTATTTAACTTCCCCACACAAGACTTCAACATCTCTAACAATCCCAACTGGTGAAATAGTATCTCTATTGGCAAGCTTAATTGTAACATCAATCTCTTCTATCTCAGGAGGTGCAATATCATGCATAATTTATTTGTATAAGGAATGAGGTATTGCACTTGCACTAGCACCCATATCACATAAGCCATGGTAGCAATGATCTCCTATTTTAACAGAAATAACAGGCATGCCTACAATAGGTCTATGTTTATTTTTAGTATCAGGTCTAGCAATTCTAGCAGCTTCATCACATAAGTAAATAACATGCACAACAATGTTATCGGCCAAGAGATCTTTAACCATAGCAACACTAGGTTCAACTTTAATTTGCTCAGGGGGTTTGGGTGTCTTAATATTACTTTTGTTGACCACAGTTGAAGCTTTAGCATGATCCTTTATTCTAACAGGGAAATGTGGTTTCTCAATATAAGCAGTAGGAACAACATGATCATTATAAGTGATGGTCTTTTCTTCAACTTTAACAGGTGCAACTACTTTTACTTCAATGGGAGGATTATATTTAAGCCAGTTCTCCTTAGGGAGATCAACATGAGTAGCAAAGGATTCACAGAAAGAAGCTACTATCTCAGTGTCAAGTCCATATTTAGTGCTAAATTCACGGAAAGCACCGGTATCCATAAAAGATTTAACACAATCAAACTTAGGTGTTATACCTGACTCCTTAACTTTGTCGAGGTCCCAATCTTCAAAGTTGCATTTAATTCTCTCCAATAAATCCCATTTGAATTCAATAGTCTTCATCATAAAAGAACCAATACAAGAAGTATCGAGCATGGAGCGATTCTGAGAGAAAGCCGAGCATCATTTTTTTAATAATCATTTCTTTTGAGAGCTCATGATTTGGGAATGAATATAACATTGACTTAAGCCTCCCCCAAGCTTGAGCGATGCTTTCTCCTTCGCCAGGCCAAAAATTATATATATAATTACGATCACGATGAACAAGATGCATAGGATAAAACTTCTGATGAAATTCCAATTTCAATCGGTTGTAGTTCCATGATCCCATATCATCACATAGCTTAAACCATGTCAATGCCTCTCCCTTCAAAGATAAAGGTAAGACCTTCTTCTTGATAACATCCTCGGGCATACCTGCAAGCTTAAATAATTCACAAACTTCATCCACATAGATTAGGTGCAAATCGGGATGTAATGTTCTATCACCTGTGAAAGGATTAGCTAGCAGTTTCTCTATCATACCCGAAAGAATTTCAAAGTAAACATTTTCAGTAGGTTCAGTAGGTTGAGGAGCAACTCTTTGCTCTACTGGTCGGGGTGAAGATACCCCAAACAAGCCCCTCAAAGGATTAAGTTCCGTAATAACAAGTGACAGTAAATTTCAGCACACTATATAAATTTTTCCTTACCAAATTCCACCTACCAAAGGTGCTTCACCTCCGGCAACGATGCCAAAAAAGAGTCTTGATGACCCATAAGTTAGGGGATCTATCTTAGTCCTTTCGATAAGTAAGAGTGCCGAACCCAACCAGGAGTAGAAGGAAATGATAAGCAGTTTTCAGTAAGGTATTCTCTGCAAGCACTGAAATTATCGGTAACAGATAGTTTTGTGATAAGGTAATTTGGAACGGGTAACAATTGATAAAAGTAAATAAGGTGCAGCAATATGGCCCAATCCTTTTTGTAGAAAAGGACAAGCCCGGACAAACTCTTATATAAAGGAAAGCTCTCCCGAGGACACATGGGAATTATCGTCAAGCTAGTTTTCATCACGTTCATATGATTCGCGTTCGGTACTTTGACAATTTGATATGTGGGTGGACCGGTGCTTGGGTACTGTCCTTCCTTGGACAAGCATCCCACTTATGATTAACCCCTATTGCAAGCATCCGCAACTACACCAGAAGTATTAAGGTAAACCTAACCATAGCATGAAACATATGGATCCAAATCAGCCCCTTATGAAGCAATGCATAAACTAGGGTTTAAGCTTCTATCACTCTAGCAACCCATCATCTACTTATTACTTCCCAATGCCTTCCTCTAGGCCCAAACAATGGTGAAGTGTCATGTAGTGGACGTTCACATGACACCACTAGAGGAAATACAACATACATCTCATCAAAATATTGAACGAATACAAAATTCACACGACTACTTATAGCAAGACTTCTCCCATGTCCTCAGGAACAAACGTAACTACTCACAAATCATATTCATGTTCATAATCAGAGGGGTATTAATATGGATAATGGATCTGAACATATGATCTTCCACCAAGTAAACCAACTAGCATCAACTACAAGGAGTAATCAACACTACTAGCAACCCACAGGTACCAATCTGAGGTTTGGATACAAAGATTGGATACAAGAGATGAACTAGGGTTTGAGATGAGATGGTGCTGGTGAAGATGTTGATGGAGATTGACCCCCTCCCAACGAGAGGATCGTTGGTGATGATGATGGTGATGATTTCCCCCTCCCAACGAGGATCGTTGGTGATGACGATGGAGATTGACCCCCTCCCAACGAGGGAAGTTTCCCCGGCAGAACAGCTCCGCCGGAGCCCTAGATTGGTTCCGCCAAGGTTTCGCCTCGTGGCGGCGGAGTTTCATCCCGTGGGCTTGCTTATGATTTTTTCCTCGACGAAAGACTCCATATAGCCAAAGATGGGCATCAGAGGGCCACCAGGGGGCCCACGAGGCAGGGGGGCGCGCCCAGGGGGTAGGGCGCGCCCCCACCCTCGTGGATGGTGGGTGGCCACCCTCTGGTACTTCTTTTGCCCAATATTTTATATATATTCTGAAACGTGCTCCCGTGAAGTTTCAGCACTTTTGGAGTTGTGCAGAATAGGTCTCTAATATTTGCTCCATTTCCAGCTCAGAATTCCAGCTGCGGCATTCTCCCTGTTCATGTAAACCTTGTAAAATAAGAGAGAATATACATAAGTATTGTGACATAATGTGTAATAACAGCCCACAATGCAATAAATATCAATATAAAAGGATGATGCAAATTGGACGTATCAACAAGCTCTCAACATGTCCTCCAGAATCTGATTGACTCTCTCGGTCTGTCCATCTCTCTGCGGTTGAAAGGCTGTACTAAACTCTAGCCTAGTTCCCAAAGTCTGGTGCAACTATTGTGAAAACTTTGAAGTGAACTGTGTTCCTCTATCAGATACGATGGTCCTCCAAACTCCATGCAGACATACGATCCTGGTCATATATATCTTGGCCAACTTCGCACTTGTATAAGTGGTTTTCACTGGGATAAATGCTACCTCTTGAGCACTGCGTTGGTATTCCCTTGAAGAGGAAAGGGTGATGCAGCAAAGTAGCGTAAGTATTTCCCTTAGTTTTTGAGAACCAAGGTATCAATCCAGTAGGAGGCCACACGCAAGTCCCTCGTACCTACACAAACAAATAAGAACCTCGCAACCAATGCGATAAATGGGTCGTCAAGCCCTTCACGGTCACTTACAAGAGTGAGATCTGATAGAGATAACAATAATAAGATAAATACTTTTGGTATTTTTATGATATGGATTGAAATTAAAGATTGCAAAATAAAATAGATGGGAAACTTATATGATAAAAAATAGACCCGAGGGCATAGGTTTCACTAGTGGCTTCTCTCAAGATAGCATAAGTATTACGGTGGGTGAACAAATTACTGTCGAGCAATTGATAGAAAAGCGAATAATTATGAGAATATCTAGGCATGATCATGTATATAGGCATCACGTCCGTGACAAGTAGACCGACTCCTGCCTGCATCTACTACTATTACACCACACATCGACCGCTATCCAGCATGCATCTAGAGTATTAAGTTCATAAGAACAGAGTAATGCATTAGGTAAGATGACATGATGTAGAGGGATAAACTCAAGCAATATGATATAAACCCCATCTTTTTATCCTCAATGACAACAATACAATACGTGCCGTTTCCCTTTCTATCATTGGGGTCGAGTACCGCAATATTGAACCCAAAGCTAAGCACTTCTCCCATTGCAAGAAAGGTCAATCTAGTAGGCTAAACCAAACTGATAATTTGAAGAGACTTGCAAAGATAACCAATCATGCATAAAGATTTCAGAGAAGAATCAAATATTGTTCATAGATAGACTTGATCATAAACCAACAATTCATTGGATCTGGAGAAACACACCGTAAAAAGAGTTATATCAAATAGATCTCCAAGAAGATCGAGGAGAACTTTGTATTCAGATTCAAAGAGAGAGAAGAAGCCATTTAGCTAATAACTATGGAACCGAAGGTCGGAAGTAAACCACTCACACATCATCGGAGGGGCCATGGAGTTGATGTAGAGGCCCCCCGTGATCGTTGCCCCCTCCGGCGGAGCTCCGGAAAAGGCCCCAAGATGGGATCTCTTGGGTATAGAAGGTTGCGGCGGTGGAAATAGGGTTTCGTGGTGCTCCTGGATGTTTTCAGGGTATATGAGTATATATAGGAGGAAGAAGTAGGTCGGTTGAGCCACGAGGGGCCCACGAGGGGGGAGGGCGCCCCTAGGGGGGTAGGCGCGCCCCCTTCCTCGTGAACTCCTCGTTTGTTTCTTGACGTCCACTCCAAGTCCTCTGGATCACGTTTGTTCCAAAAATCACGTTCCCGAAGGTTTCATTCCGTTTGGATTTCGTTTGATATTCCTTTTCTACGAAACACTGAAATAGGCAAAAACCAGCAATTTGCACTGGGCCTTGGGTTAATAGGTTAGAACCAAAAATAATATAAAAGTGTAAAATAAAGCCCATTAACATCCAAAATAGATAATATAATAGCATGGAACAATAAAAAATTATAGATACGTAGGAGACCTATCAATAAAGTGAGCCACTTTGGTCAAGCAATAAACTACTACCTAGATAGAGTCATATCCCGATCGGGTCCTGGGTAACCCGGTGATAAAATCCATGCCAAGCTTATCCCACTTCCATTCGGGTATCGACATAGGCTGTAGTAATCCTGCTGGCTTCTCATGTTCTGCCTTCACTCTCTGACATACATGACATACGGCTACATACTCGGCAATATCATTCTTCATACCAGTCCACCAGAAACGCTCCTTCAAATCCAAATACATCTTGGTGTTCCCAGGGTGTATCGAGTATGGCGAGTCATGAGCTTCCTGAAGTATCAACTTCCTGCATTATTGGGCACATAAACACGGTCCTCAAACCACAAGGTGTCGTGCTCATCCTCACGAAAACCTTTAGCTTTTCCTTTGCTCATTCTTTCCTTTATCTCGGCAATTTCCTTGTCATCCTTCTAAGCTTCTCGAATCTTTCCCAATAATGTCGACCGAACTTCCAATGCTGCAACGGAACCCCTAGGAACTATCTCCAAATGAAGCTCCCTGAGATCCTCGGCTAACTCCTTTGGCAATCCTCCGCTTACGAGGGTATTGGCATAACCCTTCCGGCTCAAGGCATTTGCTACGACATTGGCCCTGCCTAGGTGATAGTGCAGCTTCATGTCATAATCCTTTATAAGTTCCAACCACCTCCTCTGCCTGAGATTCAACTCCTTCTACGTGAAAATGTACTTCAAACTCTTATGATCCGTGTACACATCACATCGATTTCCAATAAGAAAATGTCTCCAGGTCTTGAGTGCATGCACCACAACTGCTAACTCCAAATCATGCGAGGCATAATTCAACTCATGCGGTAGAAGTTGACGCGAGGCATATGAAACGACTCTTCCGTCTTGCATAAGTACACCTCCAAGTCCTAAGCGAGAGGCGTCACAATATAGTTGGAAATCCTTGCGTATATCTGGCAAAATCAACACTGGGCTCTAACCAAACTTTTCTTCAGATCCTGAAAACTTGCGTCACATTCATCTATCCATTTGAACTTGGTGTCCTTCTTCAACAACTCTATCATGGGCTTTGCAATCTTTGAGAAATTCTCAATGAATCTCCGATAATATCCCGCGAATCCAAGAAAACTACGGATCTCTCCAACTGAGGTGGTGCCAACCACTCAGTGACTGACTGAACCTTGCTAGGGTCTACTACTATCCCTTCTCCTGATATAACATGTCCAAGGAATCCAAATTCCTTCAACCAAAACTCACATTTGCTGAACTTGGCATATAACTGGTGTTCCCTGAGCTTCTCGAGAACTAAGCGCAGATGCTCCTTGTGTTCCTCTTCATTCTTTGAGTATACCAAAATGTCATCAATGAACACCATGACAAATTTATCCAAGAACTCCATGAACACCTTATTCATCAAACTCATGAAATAGGCAGGGGCGTTAGTCAATCCAAATGACATAACCATTTACTCGTATAGCCCGTACCTCGTGGTGAAAGCTGTCTTAGGTATATCCCGTTCCCGGAACTTCAGCTGGTGATATCCTGATCGCAGGTCGATCTTTGAAAACACTTTAGCTCCTTGCTGCTTGTCAAACAAATCATTGATCACCGACAGTGGGTGCTTGTTCTTGATCGTCACTTCATTCAATGCACAATAGTCAACCACCATTCTCAGAGATTTATCCTTCTTCTCAACCAAGAGCACTAGGGCTCCCCATGGCGACGAACTTCGTCAAATGTAACCTTTCTCCAATAACTCCTTGATCTGTGCTACCTCTTGAGCACTGCATTGGTTTTCCCTTGAAGAGGAAAGGGTGATGCTGTAAAGCAGCGTAAGTATTTCCCTTAGTTTTTGAGAACCAAGGTATCAATCCAGTAGGATATCGACCACACGCGAGTCACCTCGTACATACACAAACAAATAAGAACCTCGCAACCAACGCGATAAAGGGGTTGTCAATCCCTTCACGGCCACTTGCAAGAGTGAGATCTGATAGAGATAATGATAATAAGATAAATATTTTTTTGGTATTTTTATGATATAGATTGAAAGTAAAGATTGCGAAATAAAATAGATTGGAAACTTGTATGATGGAAAATAGACCCCGGGGCCATAGGTTTCACTAGTGGCTTCTCTCAAGATAGCATAAGTATTACGGTGGGTGAACAAATTACTATCGAGCAATTGATAGAAAAGCAAATAATTATAAGAATATCTAGGTATGATCATGTATATAGGCATCACGTCTGAGACAAGTAGACCGAAACGATTCTGCATCTACTACTATTACTCCACATATCGATCGCTATCCAGCATGCATCTAGAGTATTAAGTTCATAAGAACAGAGTAACGCCTTAAGCAAGATGACATGATGTAGAGGGATAAACTCATGCAATATGATGTAAACCCCATCTTTTTATCCTCGATGGAAACAATACAATACGTGTCATTTCCCTTTCTGTCACTGGGATCGAGCACCGCAAGATTGAACCCAAAGCTAAGCACTTCTCCCATTGCAAGAAAGATCAATCTAGTAGGCCAAACCAAACTGATAATTCAAAGAGACTTGCAAAGATAAATGAATCATCCACAAAAGAATCCAGAGAAGATTCAAATATTGTTCATAGATAGACTTGATCATAAACCCACAATTCATCGGATCACGACAAACACACCGAAAAGAAGATTACATCTAATAGATCTCCAAGAGGGCCATGGAGTTGATGTAGAGGCCCTCCGTGATCAATGCCCCCTCCGGCGGAGCTCCGGAAAAAGCCCCAAGATGGGATCTCTTGGGTACAGAAGGTTGCGGCGGTGGAAATAGGGTTTCGTGGTGCTCCTGGATGTTTTCGCGGTATGTGAACATATATAGGAGGAAGAAGTAGGTCGGTTGAGCCACGAGGGGCCCATGAGGGGGGAGGGCGCGCCTAGGGGGTAGGCGTGCCCCCTACCTCGTGGCCGCCCCGTTCGTTTCTTGACGTCCACTCCAAGTCCTCTAGATCACGTTTGTTCCAAAAATCACATTCCCGAAGGTTTCTTTCCATTTGGAGTCCGTTTGATATTCCTTTTCTACGAAACACTGAAATAGGCAAAGATAAGCAATTTGGGCTAGGCCTCCGGTTAATAGGTTAGGCCCAAAAATAATATATAAGTGTAAAATAAAGCCCATTAACATCCAAAACAGATAATATAATAGCATGGAACAATAAAAAATTATAGATACGTTGGAGACGTATAAAGCATCCCCAAGCTTAATTCCTGCTCTTCCTCGAGTAGGTAAATGATAAAAACAGAATTTTTGATGTGGAATGCTTTCTAGAATATTCTTCAATGTATTTCTCTTTATTGTGGCATGAATGTCCAGATCCGAAAGATTCAAGATAAAAGTTTATTGTTGACATAAAAATAGTAGTACTCCAAGTATGTTAATCAAGCAATTATGTCTTATCAAAATACCATAGCCAAAGAAAACTTATCCCTACAAAGTCATATAGTTTGGCCATGCTTCATTTTCATCACACAAAATGCTCTTATCATGCACAACCCCGATGACAAGCCAAGCAATTGTTTCATACTTAGCCTTTTCAAACTCTTTCAACTTTCACGCAATATATGAGCGCGAGTCATGGACATAACACTATGGGTGGAATAGAATATGATGATTGAGGTTGTGTTAGAAGACAAAAAGGGAGAAAGTCTCACATTGACGCGGCTAATCAATGGGCTATGGAGATGCCCACCGATTGATGTCAATGCAAGGAGTAGGGATTGCCATGCAACGGATGCACTAGAGCTATAAATATGTGAAAGCTCATGAAAGAAACTAAGTGGGTGTGCATCCAACTCGCTTTCTCACGAAGACCTAGGGCATTTGAGGAAGCCCATCATTGGAATATACAAGCCAGGATCTATAATGAAAAATTCCCACTAGTATATGAAAGTGACAAAATAAGAGACTCCCTATCATGAAGATGATGGTGCTACTTTGAAGCACAAGTGTGGAAAAGGATAGTAACATTGTCCCTTCTCTCTTTTTCTCACATTTGTATTTTTTTATTTGGGCCTTCTTTCTTTCCTTTTTCTTTTGGCCTCTTTTCTCTTTTTTTTCGTTCGGAGTCTTATCCCGACTTGTGGGGGAATCATAGTCTCCATCATCCTTTCCTCACATGGGACAATGCTCTAATGATGATCATCACACTTCTATTTTCTTAGAACTCAAGAATTACAACTCGATACTTAGAACAAAATATGACTCTATGTGAATGCCTCCGGTGGTGTACCGGGGATTGCGATGAATCAAGAGTGACATGTATGAAAAAATTATGAATGGTGGCTTTGCCACAAATACGATGTCAACTACATGATCATGCAAAGCAATATGACAATGATGATGCGTGTCATAATAAATGGAATGGTGGAAAGTTGCATGGCAATATATCTCGGAATGGCTATGGAAATGCCATAATAGGTAGGCATGGTGGCTGTTTTGAGGAAGATATAAGGAGGCTTATGTGTGATAGAGCGTATCATATCACGGGGTTTGGATGCACCTGCGAAGTTTGCACCAACTCTCAAGGTGAGAAAGGGCAATCCATGGTACCGAAGAGGCTAGCAATGATGGAAGGGTGAGAGTGCGTATAATCCATGGACTCAATATTAGTCATAAAGAACTAACATACTTATTGCAAAAATCTACAAGTCATAAAAATCAAGCACTATGCACATGCTCCTATGGGGATAGATTGGTAGGAAAAGACCATCGCTCGTCCCCGACCGCCACTCACAAGGAAAGCAATCAAAGAACACCCCATGCTTCAAATTTGTCACATAACATTTACCATACATGCATGCTATGGGAATTGCCAACTTCAACACAAGTATTCATCAATTTCACAATTACTCAACTAGCACACTTCTAATATTACCACCTTTATATCTCAAAACCATCTATCAAGCATCCAACTTCTCTAAGCATTTAAAATTTATAACCAAAGTGAATTACCATGCTGTTCTAAAGGACTCTCAAAATGATATAAGTGAAGCATGAGAGATCAATTATTTCTATAAAATAGATCCACCGCCGTGCTCTAAAAGATATAAGTGAAGCACTAGAGCAAAAATTATATAGCTCAAAAGATATATGTGAAGCACATAGAGTATTCTAATAAATTCCAATTCATGTGAGTCTCTCCCAAAAGGTGTGTACAGCAAGGATGATTGTGTTAAACTAAAAAGCAAAAACTCAAATCATACAATACGCTCCAAGCAAAACACATATCATGTGGCGAATAAAAATATAGCTCCAAGTAAAGTTACCGATAGACGAAGACGAAAGAGGGGATGCCTTCCGGGCATCCCCAAGCTTAGGCTTTTTGGTGTCCTTGGATTTTACCTTGGGGTGCCTTGGGCATCCCCAAGCTTAGGCTCTTTCCACTCCTTGTTCCATAATCCAGCAAATCCTTACCCAAAACTTGAAAACTCCACAACACAAAACTTAAAAGAGAAATCTTTGTCAGCTCCGTTAGTAAAAGAAAACAAACCACCACTTCAATGTACTGTAATGAACTCATTCTTGATTTATATTGGTGTTAAACCTAATTTATTCCAACTTCTCTATGGTTTATAAACTCTATTACTAGCCATAGATTCATCAAAATAAGCAAACAACACACGAAAAACAGAATCTGTCAAAAACAGAACAGTCTGTAGTAATCTGAAGGTTTCGAATACTTATGGAACCCCAAAAATTCTAAAATAAATTGCTGTACGTGTGTAATTTACCTATTAATCATCTTCAAAAATAATTAACTAAATATCAGCCTCCAATAAAAAATGGCAGCAATTCTCGTGAGCACTAAAGTTTCTGTTTTTTACAGCAAGATCAAAAAGACTTTCCCCAAGTCTTTCCAACAGTTCTACTTGGCACAAACACTAATTAAACACAAAAAACACAACCAAAACAGAGGCTAGATAAATTATTTATTACTAAACATGAGAAAAAAAATCAAGGAATAAAAGTAAAATTGGGTTGCCTCCCAACAAGCGCTATCGTTTCACGCCCCTAGCTAGGCATAAAAGAGAAGATAGATCTAGGTATTGCCATCTTTGGTGGGCAATCCATAAGTGGCTCTCATAATAGATTCATATGGTAATTTAATTTTATTTCTATGGAAGTGTTCCATGCATTTCCTTAACGGAAATTGGAATCTAATATTCTGTTCCATCATATCAATAATTGCACCAATCATTCTAAGGAAAGGTCTACCAAGAATAATAGGACATGAAGGATTGCAATCTATATCAAGAACAATGAAATCTACGGGCACATAATTCCTATTTGCAAAAATAATAACATCATTAATCTTTCCCATAGGTTTCTTAATGGTGGAATCCGCAAGGTGCAAGTTTAAAGAACAACCATAAAATTCACGGAAACCTAGCAAATCAGACAAAGTTTTTGGGATCGTGGAAACACTAGCACACAATTCACACAAAGCATAGCATTCATGATCTTTAATTTTCATTTTAATACTAGGTTTCCCACTCATCATAAAGTTTTCTAGGGATAGAAACTTCCAATTCAAGTTTTTCTTCATAAGATCGCATCAAATCATCAATGATATGTTTAGTAAAAGCTTTATTTTGACTATAAGCATGAGGAGAATTTAGTACGGATTGCAACAAGGAAATACAATCTATCAAATAGCAATTATCAAAATTAAATTCCTTGAAATCCAAGATAGTGGGTTCGTTGATATCTAAAGTTTTGACCTCTCCAATCCCACTTTTATCAATTTTTGCATCAAGATCTAAAAACTCCGAATCATTGGGACGCCTTCTAGCTAAAGTTGACTCATCTCCAGTCCCGTCATTATCAAGATTCATATTGTAAAATAAAGATTTAATAGGGGACACATCAATAACTTTTAGATCTTCATCTTTATTATTATAGAAACTAGAAGAACACGCTTTCACAAAGCAATCTTTCTTTGCACGCATCCTAGCGGTTCTTTCTTTGCACTCATCAATGGAAATTGTCATAGCTTTGAGAGACTCATTGATATCATGCTTAGGTGGAATAGATCTAAGTTTCAAAGAATCAACATCAAGAGAAATTCTATCCACGTTCCTAGCCAATTCATCAATCTTAAGCAATTTTTCTTCAATCAAAGCATTGAAACTCTTTTGCGAAGTAATAAATTGTTTAATACTAGATTCAAAATCAGAGGGCATCTTATTATAATTTCTGTAAGAATTGTTTTATGAATTACCATAATTATTAGAGGAATTACTAGGAAACGGCCTAGGATTGAAATTACCTCTTTACGCGTTATTACCAAAATTGTTCCTACCAACAAAATTCACATCCATAGATTCATTATTATTCTCAATCAAAGTAGACAAAGGCATATCATTAGGATCATTAGGAGCACTCTTATTACTAAACAATTTCATAAGTTCATCCATCTTCCCACTCAAAACATTAATCTCTTCAATTGCATGCACCTTTTTACTAGTAGATCTTTCCGTGTGCCATTGAGAATAATTAACCATAATATTATCTAGGAGTTTAGTAGCGTATCCTAAAGTGATTTTCATAAAAGTGCCTCCCGCGGCCGAATCTAAAAGATTTATAGAAGCAAAATTCAATCTGGCATAAATTTTTTGTATAATCATCCACAAATTCAATCCATGTGTAGGGCAATTATGTATCATTAATTTCATCCTCTCCCAAGATTGTGCAACATGCTCATGATCAAGTTGCTTAAAATTCATAATATCTTTTCTAAGAGAGATGATCTTAGCGGGAGGAAAATACTTAGAGATAAAAGCATCTTTGCACTTATTCCATGAATCAATACTATTTTTATGCAAAGACGAAAACCAAGCTTTAGCATGATCTCCAGGAGAAAACGGAAATAGCTTAAGCTTAACAATATCATTATCCACATCTTTCTTCTTTTGCATATCACACAAATCAACAAAGTTGTTTAGATGGGTAGCGGCATCTCCACTAGGAAGGCCATAAAACGGAGCTTTCATGACAAGATTCAGCAAAACACTATTAATTTCACAAGATTCAGCATCGGTAAGAGGAGCAATCGGAGTGCTAATAAAATCATTATTGTTGGTATTGGCAAAGTCACACAATTTAGTATTATCTTGAGCCATCGTGACAAGCAAGCAATCCAGCACACAAGCAAACAAGCGAAGAAGCAAAAGAGGCAAACTGGAAAAGAGAAGGGGAACGGGAAAAGAGGGCGAATGAAACGGCAAGGGTGAAGTGGGGGAGAGGAAAACGAGAGGCAAATGGAAAATAATGTAATGCGAAGGATAAGAGTTGTGATGGGTACTTGGTATGTCTTGACTTAGCGTAGATCTCCCCGGCAACGGCACCAGAAATCCTTCTTGCTACCTCTTGAGCACTGCGTTGCTTTTCCCTGGAAGAGGAAAGGGTGATGCAGTAAAGTAGCATAAGTATTTCCCTCAGTTTTTGAGAACCAAGGTATCGATCTAGTAGGAGACCACACGCGAGTCACCTCGTACCTACACAAACAAATAAGTACCTCGCAACCAATGCGATAAAGGGGTTGTCAATCCCTTCACGGCCACTTTCAAGAGTGAGATCTGATAGAGATAATGATAATAATATAACTATTTTTGGTATTTTTATGATATAGATTGAAAGTAAATATTGCGAAATAGAATAGATTGGAAACTTGTATGATGGAAAATACACTTTGGGGCCATAGGTTTCACTAGTGCCTTGTCTCAAGATAGCATAAGTATTACGGTGGGTGAGCAAATTACTGTCGAGCAATTGATTGAAAAGCGAATAATTATGAGAATATCTAGGTATGATCATGTATATAGGCATCACGTCTGAGACAAGTAGACCGAAACGATTCTGCATCTACTACTATTACTCCACACATCGACCGCTATCTAGCATGCATCTAGAGTATTAAGTTCATAAGAACAGAGTAACGCCTTAAGCAAGATGGCATGATATAGAGGGATAAACTCATGCAATATGATGTAAACCCCATCTTTTTATCCTCGATGGCAACAATACAATAAGTGTCGTTTCCCTTTCTGTCACTAGGATCGAGCACCGCAAGATTGAACCCAAAGCTAAGCACTTCTCCCATTGCAAGAAAGATCAATACAGTAGGCCAAACCAAACTAATAATTCGAATATACATGCAAATATAAACCAATCATACATAAAAGAATTCAGAGAAGATTCAAATATTGTTCATAGATAGACTTGATCATAAACCCACAATTCATCGGATCTCGACAAACACACCGCAAAAGAAGATTACATCGAATAGATCTCTAAGAGAATCGAGGAGAACTTTGTATTGAGATCCAAAGAGAGATAAGAAGCCATCTAGCTATTAGCTATGGACCCGAAGGTCTGAGGTAAACTACTCACACATCATCGGAGGGGCCGTGGAGTCGATGTAGAGGCCCACTGTGATCAATGCCCCCTCCGGCGGAGCTCTGGAAAAGGCCCCAAAATGGGATCTTTTGGGTACAGAAGGTTGCGGCGGTGGAAATAGGGTTTCGTGGTGCTCCTGGATGTTTTCAGGGTATGTGAACATATATAGGAGGAAGAAGTAGGTTGGTTGAGCCATGAGGGGCCCACGAGGGGGGAGGGCGCGCCCAGGGGGGTAGGCGCGCCCCTTGCCTCGTGGCCGCCTCGTTCGTTTCTTGACATCCACTCCAAGTCCTCTAGATCACGTTTGTTACAAAAATCACGTTCCCGAAGGTTTCATTCCGTTTGGACTCCGTTTGGTATTCCTTTTCTACGAAACACTGAAATAAGCAAAAAAACAACAATTTGGGCTGGGCCTCTGGTTAATACGTTAGTCAAAAAAATAATATAAAAGTGTAAAATAAAGCCCATTAACATCCAAAACAGATAATATAATAGCTTGGAACAATAAAAAATTATAGATATGTTGGAGACGTATCAAGCTATTTCTTGATCTCTTCCAAATCATTTGCGGGTATCCGGTATGGTCTCTTCGATATTGGTCCGGTGCCTGGCAACAACTTTATCAAAAACTCAATGTCTTGATCCGGCGACATGCTAGGTAGTTCCTCTGGAAATACATCCGGATGATCCTTCACTACAGGCACTTCCTCCTGAACAACCCCCATGAGAGAATTTACTTGGGTCCTCCTCGACGAATGCCTAGATATATATTTGATCCTTTTCCCCTCCAGGGTGGTCAGTACAATTGACCTACTAGCACATTCAATGTTTCCTCCATAATTTGATAGCCAATCCATTCCTAGTATCACATCCAATCCTTGCGACTCCAAAATTATAAGGTCTGAGGGGAAAATATGGCTACCAATGGTTAAGGTTATCCGATCGCACCATCGGCTGGCCATATATTCTGCACCTGGTGAGCTTACTAGCAAGGGTGTCCTAAGGGCTAAGGTGGGTAACTTAAACTTGTCCACAAATTCCCTTGAAATGTATGAATGCGATGCACCAGTATCAAAAAGAACGAGAGCGGTAAATGACTTAAGAAAAAACTTACCGATCACTGCGTCTGGTTTCTCTTCAACCTCCTCCATGTTCACGTGGTTCACTTGTCCCCTGTTGAAAGGGTTGGGATTCTTCCCAGAGCTTCCATTCCCATTGCCATTCTTCAACTTAGGACAGCCATTAGCGTAGTGTCCAGTCTTCCCGCACTTGAAACAAGTAATGTGACTTTGATCCTTCTTGGCGGGTGTGGCTGGGTTAGAGCGGTTCTGATTGCCACTTGCTCCATTCTCGTTTCCATTCTTGGGGCCACTGTGGTTATGGGAACTCCGTCCATTGTGGGTGTGGCCTCCATGGTTATGGATAAATCCTCCTGAGTTCGGGGTAAATGAGGCTTCTGCTCAGCTCCTGATTTGTACTTCCTTTGTCCATACTTCCTTTTGCGACTCTCAATTTGCTGCTGCTTCCCTTCAATCATAAGAGCCTTATCTACCAATTCCTGGTAGTTATTAAATGTTGCCACCATTAACTGCATACTCATTTCATCATTCATCCCTTCCATGAATTTATCCTGCTTCGTGGCATCTCACTAGTAGAAAACAGGGCTATGGTCCAGGCCGGCCCAGCCCATTAGTCCCGGTTCAGTGTAGAACCGGGACTAATGTGGGCATTGGTCCCGGTTCGTGAGCCCAAGGGCCGGCCGTACCACGTGGGCCATTGGTCCCGGTTCGTCTGGACCTTTTGGTCCCGGTTGGTGGGACGAACCGGGACCAATGGGCCTCGCTCCTGGCCCACCACCATTGGTCCCGGTTGGTGGCCTGAACCGGGACCAAAGGCTCCCCTTTAGTCCCGGTTCTTGCCACAAACCGGGACCAATGAGGTGCATATATATACCCTCGCCCGCGAGCAGAGCACTCCAGTGCTCTGTTTTTCTCTGGCCGGCGAGGGGAGGGCTTTGTGGTGCTCTAGCTCACCTCCTATGCACATGAGGTGTTCGATGGAATGCCCGAGCCACACTACTTAAACTTTCTCCTCTCGAAGCTCGACCTCCAAGCTCCATTTTCCTTGAGATTTGTCTAGATTTAGCGGTCCGTCACGCCCCGTCCCCGTCTTCACCGCCATCGATCACCCGCGCTGATCTCATCACCGACACCACCGTGGTGAGCCTCTTGTTCTTATCTTCTTTCTGAAAGGAAAAATATTCTTACTTGTCTGTTTAGATCGATACTTGTATCATTTTCTTACATTTATTATTGCATCTTATATAGTGCGATGGTTTTGGTATCCGCCCCCGTCGGCCCTCGTCCTGTCTATGATTCGGATTTGGTATGTATATTATCTTCATAACTATTGGTTCATTTATTGTTTATGAAAATTATGCCGACCAACGTGACATAGATTTTATTTATCTAGGATGTATGTAAATCGGAAATGCCAACCGACCCTATTGTCGAGAGGTTAAATTTAGTGGAAGAAGAAAACAATTTGTTGAAGGAAAAAATAAAAAAAAATTGAGGAGGAGAAGATGATATTGGAGTTGCATGTTGCGGATGTCGTCGATGATCACAAGATCAAGATGGATGCAATGCGCTTGAAGATTAGAAAGATTAGAAAATATGCCATTCATACCGAGGCTTGGTATCATTATGCCGTTGGATCAATTGTTACCTTGGTTGCGATTATGATCACATTTGTTTTCGCATTGAAATGTTTTACATAGTTTCAATGTATGGTTTAATTAATTAGATGCTCTGGAGAGCTATATGTTGTTAGATGAGAACTATGTATGCACTTTGGTTTTAATGTGATGATGAACTTCTATTAATTTGGACACTTAATTATATATAATGCACGCAGATGAACCGGCAATGGATGTACGGTGACAGACACACCCGCGAGTACATTAAGGGCGTGCATGAGTTTCTCGATGCGGCTGAGGCAAACAAGCAGAATGGTTTTATGTGTTGTCCATGCACTGAATGTGGGAATACGAGGTCTTACTCTAACCGGAAAATCCTTCACTCCCACCTGCTTTACAAGGGTTTCATGCCACACTATAATGTTTGGACGAGGCACAGAGAAATAGGGGTTATGATGGAAGACGGCGAAGAAGAAGAGTACGATGACAACTATGTGCCCCCTGAATACGGTGATGCTGCAACAGGGGGAGCTGGTGAAGATCAAGAGGAACCAGACGATGTGCCCAATGATGCTGCCACGGGTGAAGCTGCTGAAGATAAAGAGGAACCAGACGATGTGCCTGATGATGATGATCTCCGCCGGGTCATTGCCGATGCAAGGACGCAATGCATTAGTCAAAAGGAGAAGCTGAAGTTCGATCGCATGTTAGAGGATCACAAAAAAGGGTTATACCCCAATTGCGAAGATGGCAACACAAAGCTCAGTACCGTACTGGAATTGCTGCAGTGGAAGGCAGAGAATGCTTTGGCTGACAAAGGATTTGAGAAGCTACTGAAAATATTGAAGAAGAAGCTTCCAAACGATAACGAATTGCCCGACAGTACATACGTAGCAAAGAAGTTCGTATGCCCTCTAGGATTGGAGGTGGATAAGATACATGCATGCCCTAATGACTGCATCCTCTACCGCGGTGCCTACAAGGATCTGAACGAATGCCCGGTATGTGGTGCGTTGCGGTATAAGATCAGACGAGATGACCCTGGTGATGTTGACGGCGAGCCCCTCAGGAAGAGGGTTCCTGCGAAGGTGATGTGGTATGCTCCTATAATACCACGGTTGAAACGTCTGTTCAGAAACGAAGAGCATGCCAAGTTGATGCGATGGCACAGTGAGAACCGAAAGAAAGATGTGAAGTTGAGAGCACCCGCTGACGGGTCGCAGTGGAGAAAAATCAAGAGAAAGTACTAGGATGAGTTTGCAAAGGACCCAAGGAATGTATGGTTTGCTTTAAGCGCGGATGGCATTAATCCTTTCGGGGAGCAGAGCAGCAATCACAGCACCTGGCCCGTGACTCTATGTATGTATAACCTTCCTCCTTGGATGTGCATGAAGCGGAAGTTCATTATGATGCCAGTTCTCATCCAAGGCCCTAAGCAACCCGTCAACGAAATTGATGTGTACCTAAGGCCATTAGTTGAAGAACTTTTACAGCTGTGGAATGGAAACGGTGTACGTACGTGGGATGAGCACAGACAGGAGGAATTTAACCTCAAGGCGTTGCTGTTCGTTACCATCAATGATTGGCCCGCTCTCAGTAACCTTTCAGGACAGACAAACAAAGGATACCACGCATGCACGCACTGTTTAGATGACACTGAAAGTATATACCTGGACAAATGCAGGAAAAATGTGTACCTGGGCCATCGTCGATTTCTTTCGACCAACCATCAATGTCGAAAGAAAGGCAAGCATTTCAAAGGCGAGGCAGATCACCGGAAGAAGCCCGCCATGCGCACCGGTGATCACGTGCTTGCTATGGTCAATGATTTACACTACGTAATCTTCGGAAAGGGTCCCGGTGGACTAGATGTTCCAAATGACGCTGAGGGACACGCACCCATGTGGAAGAAGAAATCTATATTTTGGGACCTACCCTACTGGAAAGACCTAGAGGTCCGCTCCTCAATCGACGTGATGCACGTGACGAAGAACCTTTGCGTGAACCTGCTAGGCTTCTTGGGCGTGTATGAGAAGACAAAAGATACACCTGAGGCACTAGAGGACCTGCAACATTTGCACGAAAGAGACGGCATGCCTCCGAAGCAGTATAAAGGTCCTGCCAGCTACGCTCTTACGAAAGAAGAGAAAGAAATCTTCTTTGAATGCCTGCTCAGTATGAAGGTCACGACTGGCTTCTCATCGAATATAAAGGGAATAATAAATATGCCAGAGAAAAAGTTTCAGAACCTAAAGTCTCATGACTGCCACGTGATTATGACGCAACTGCTTCCGGTTGCATTGAGGGGGCTTCTACCGGAAAACGTCCGATTAGCCATTGTGAAGCTATGTGCATTCCTCAATGCAATCTCTCAGAAGGTGATCGATCCAGAAATCGTACCAAGGCTAAGGAGTGATGTGGCGCAATGTCTTGTCAGTTTCGAGCTGGTGTTCCCACCATCCTTCTTCAATATCATGACGCACGTCCTAGTTCATCTAGTCGACGAGATTGTCATCCTGGGGCCCGTATTTCTACACAATATGTTCCCCTTTGAGAGGTTCATGGGAGTCCTAAAGAAATATGTCCGTAACCGCGCTAGGCCAGAAGGAAGCATCTCCATGGGCCATCAAACAGAGGATGTTATCGGGGTTTGTGTTGACTTCATTCCTGGCCTTAACAAGATAGGTCTCCCTAAATCGTGGTATGAGGGGACATTGACTGGAAAAGGCACTCTTGGAAGAGACTCAATAATATGCAGGGACGGATATTCTTGGTCTCAAGCACACTACACAGTTCTACAGAACTCTACCTTGGTGACCCCGTATGTCGATGAACACAAGAACAGTCTGCGCTCCAAACACCCGGAGCAGTGCGACGACTGGATTACATGTGAACACATCACGACTTTCAGCAGTTGGTTGGAAACACGTCTCAGAGGTGACAACACTGTTTGTGATGAGTTGTACTTGTTGTCCAGGGGACCATCTTTGACTGTATTGACTTACAAAGGATACGAGATAAATGGGAATACATTTTACATGATCGCCCAAGATCAAAAGAGCACCAACCAAAACAGCGGTGTCCGCTTTGATGCAGCAACCGAGAGCGGAAAGGACACATATTATGGTTACATAGTGGACATATGGGAACTTGACTATGGACCTGATTTTAAGGTCCCTTTGTTTAAGTGCAAATGGGTCAATCTGTTAGGCGGCGGGGTACAGGTAGACCCACAGTACGGAATGACAACAGTGGATCTGAAAAATCTTGGGTACACTGACGAACCGTTCGTCCTAGCCAATGATGTGGCACAGGTTATCTATGTGAAGGACATGTCTACCAAACCGAGAAAAAGAAAAGATAAGGAAGCGAATACATCATACGATGAGCCAAAGCGCCTCATAGTTCTTTCAGGAAAAAGGGACATCCTGGGAGTGGACGGCAAGACAGACATGTCTGAAGATTATGAAAAGTTTCATGAAATTCCTCCCTTCAATGTCAAGGCTGACCCAAGCATCCTGATAAACAATGAAGATTATCCATGGTTACGTCGCAATAAGCAAATGACACAAGCAAAGAAAAAGTGAAGACTTTCTCCCGCAATAAGCAAATGCTATGTGGGTGAAATTATGATACCATCCCAACTTTCAACTTTTTCAGAGTTCATTTGAAATGCTTTCATGTCTTATGGTTCGAAATTTTGATACTTCAAAAGTGATTGTCCATTTTGTACACGAAGTGCATCAAGTTTTTGTCGTAACCCTCTCTACTTTTTGGAACATGCTATGTGGGTGAAATGATGATACCATGCCAACTTTCAACCTTTTCAGAGTTCATTTTGAAATGCTTTCCAATTTCAGAGTCATTTAGCTCAAAGAATGAATTAATAGCAAACAGAATGAACTACAAAACTTTTATGAAAATAAGAACAATCAATTAAAATATTATGTTATGATCAACTAAATAAAACTATAATATTCTTCAATAGCAAAAAGAATATAATTTGTGTGACCTAAAATCAAACTATAAGTATTTAATTGTAAGTATAAATAAAAAATAAATAGCAAAGAAGAAAAAAATTCTAAGTTTATAGTAAATTTATTCATAAACTAGTGATTCACACAAATTTTTAAAAATTCAAATTTAAACTATT
The DNA here is from genome assembly GCF_056163025.1 of Triticum urartu. Lineage (NCBI taxonomy): Eukaryota > Viridiplantae > Streptophyta > Magnoliopsida > Poales > Poaceae > Triticum > Triticum urartu. The sequence goes on along the minus strand of NC_141877.1, from coordinate 524,639,803 downwards.
TAAACTTTAAAACTAATGGCACTAACAGAAAGTTTATAATTTTTGTGACCTAAAAGCAAAAAGAAATCACTAAAAAACTGTAAGTACTTAGTTGTAAGTAGAAATAAAAAATAAATAGAAAAAAATTCTAATTTTATAGTAAAGTTATTAATAAACTAGTGATTCACACAAATTTTTGAAAATTCAAATTTAAACTATTTAAAATTTAAAACTAATGGCACTAACAGAAAGTTTATAATTTTTGTGACCTAAAAGCAAAAAGAAATCCCTAAAAAAACTGTAATTATTTAGTTTTAAGTAGAAACAAAAAAAGAAAAAACCAAAAAAATGTAGAGATAGAAAAGAAAAAACCAAAAAAAATGCCACCTACTGGGCCTCCACGGCCTGAATACGACTAGAAACCCTACATGGGCCAGGATTCAGGCCCGCAGAGGCCCAATAGGCCCACAGGCAGTAGCAGTTTAGGCCCGAAAGCCTGCATTTGAGAGGAGCTCGAAAGGGGAGGCAGAGCAGCGCTTATAAACCAGTATCATCGCCCTTCAGCTAGCGATGCGGGACTAAACTTCTGGGCGCGGGGCGCACAAGGGCATTGGTCCCGGTTGGTGGCACCAACCGGGACTAAAGGGTGCATTGGTCACGGTTGGTGGCACCAACCGTGACCAATGCCCCCCTTTAGTCCCGGTTGGTGCCACCAACCGGGACCAAAGGTCGCCGCTTCCCGCCCTTTGGCCTGCCGAAAATTGACCTTTGGTCTCGGTTCGTGGCACCAACCGGGACTAATGCCCACCTTTGGTCCCGGTTGCTGCCACGAACCGGGACTAAAGCCTGTTCTATATAAGGAAGCACTTAGCATTTTTTCATTCTCATCCTGCAGTTGCCCCGACGCCGCCCGCCCCCATCGTCGCCGTCGCCCGCGCCGCGTGCCGCCCCGGCCCGCCCCCGTCGCCGTCGCCCATGTCGCCCGCGCCGCGTGCCGCCCCGACGCCGCCCGCCCCCATCGTCGCCGTCGCCCGCGCCCATCGTCGCCGTCGCCCGCGCCGCGCGCCGCCCCGCCGTCGCCGTCGCCCGCCCACCCCCATCGTCGCCGTCGCCGTCGCCCGCCCGCCCCCATCGTTGCCGTGGCCGTCGCCCGCGTCGCCGTCGCCGTCGTCCTCTGGTCCGGCCGCGGCGCCCTAGCTAGCATATTTTTTTTGTTATATGCTTTTTTTCTGTTATATGCTTTTTTTTTCTGTTATATGCTTTTTTTTCTGTTATATGCTTTTTTTCATGTATATATGCAAAAAATAGTAAATATGAAAGAATATAGGATTTTTTTCATATGATTTTTTTCATAGATTTTTTTCTGTTCATATGCAAAAAATAGTAAATATGAAGGAGAAGAAAGAATATAGGATTTTTTTTCTGTTCATAGATTTTTTTGGTGATATTAATTATTGTAAATATGAAAATGTTTGTATATTCATATGAACAAATGAATTAGAAAAGGGAGAAGAAGAGGGGTTCGAGAGGGGGTCTAGGGTCGCCGAGGGGGGAGAGGAAGACGGGGAGAAATAAATAAGAAGAAGAAAAAAGAAGAAAAAGAAGAGGAGAAGAAGAAAGGAATAGAGGAGAAGAAGAGAAAAATAGAATATATATATATTCTATTTTCTCTTTTCTCCTCTATTCCTTTCTTCTTCTCCTATTTTTCTTCTTCTTTTTTTTCTTCGACACATGGGGGGGGGGGGTCGAGAACGCCGGACATTCATGAGAGAGGCGAGGAAGAAGGGGAAGAAGAAGAGAGGAAGAAGAGGAAGTCTTCTCCTCTATTCTTTCTTCTCTTCTTTTTTCTTCTTCTTCTTCCTCTTTATTTTATCGGGAACGAGGGTCGTCGAGAGGGTCGCCGAGCGGTAGAGGAGAAACCCTAAATAGAAAGTATCATCGGTGTGAGATACATGTACCGTCGGTGTCGGACACTACATCCACATCCCACAAGTGGCGCGGGCTTCGACCCCCACGTCACTTGTGGGACGTGGATGTAGTGTCCGACACCGAAGGCCACATGTATCTCACACCCACGATACTTGCTAGCTATTTAGGGTTTCCTCTACCGAAAAGAAGAGGAGAAATAAATAAGAAGAAGAAAAAAGAAGAAAAAGAAGAGGAGAAGAAGAAAGGAATAGTGGAGAAGAAGAGAAAATAGAATATATTCTATTTTCTCTTCTTCTCCACTATTCCTTTCTTCTTCTCCTCTTTTTTTTTTCTTCTTTTCTTCTTCTTCTTCTTCTTCTTATTAGCCGGAAGTAGAGAGAGGTTTCCTAGTGTCAAAGTATTGAAGAAATCCATGCCTTCATCATTAGCCGGAAGTAACCAGGGCATGTTGGTACGAAGTTCTGCAAAGTTATTTTGGAATGGAGTCCCGGATAGAATAATCCGCTTTTTGGTACGAATTCAGCAAAGGCCTTCCAAATAGCGATATTCGGAAGGCTCTTGCTGAACTTTGTAGCAAAAAGTGAATTATCCTATCTGGGACTCCGTTCCAGAACAACTTTGAAGAGCTTCGTACCATCATGCACATGTTACTTTCGCCTAATGATGAAGACATGGTTTTGTTGAATCCTTTGACACTAGGCAACCTCCCGACCCCTCGGCGATCCTCTCAAACATGAGAGGAAGAAGAGGGTCGTCTAGGGGTCGAGGGTTCCAGGGTCGTCGAGGGTTCGAGGGGTCGAGGATCGCCGAGGGGTCGAGAGAGGTTTCCTAGTGTCAAAGTATTGAAGAAATCCATGCCTTCATCATTAGCCGGAAGTAACCAGGGCATGTTGGTACGAAGTTCTGCAAAGTTGTTTTGGAATGGAGTCCCGGATAGAATAATCCGCCTTTTGGTACCAATTCAGCAAAGGCCTTCCAAATAGCTATATTCGGAAGGCTCTTGCTGAACTTTGTACCAAAAGGCGGATTATCCTATCTGGGAGTCCGTTCCAGAACAACTTTGAAGAGCTTCGTACCATCATGCACATGTTACTTTCGCCTAATGATGAAGACATGGTTTTGTTGAATCCTGAGACACTACGCAACCTCCCGACCCCTCGGCGATCCTATCGAACATGAGAGGAAGAAGAGGATAAAAAAAGAAGAGGAAGAAGAAAAAAAGAGGAGAAGAAAGAATAGAGGAGATCTTCTCCTCTATTCTTTCTTCTCCTCTTATTTTTATTCTTCTTCCTCTTTTTTTTATCGGGAACGAGGGTCGTCGAGGGACATAGATGTAGTGTCGTCGTTGTCGATATATACCCCCTCCCGATAGCTTACTATGATTAGGTAGCTAGTTCTACGTTTGGCACTAATATATCCATCTATAATGTTTGAATAATAATTGCCATGTTGTAAATATTTGTAGAAACTATGGACACCGCCCTAGACGAAGCAACAAAAGAAGCGTTGTTGAGGGACATAATCGCAGAAGGAAGTGATGCCATCTTGTTGTTTCTCAACGAAACCGATGGTCTGGAAGGACAGGGTGAACAAGCTGGCTACGGTGACCTAATGCCGGTGCAAGAAGAAGAACATGAGGACGGCTCCGGTGACCCAATGCCGGTGCAAGAAGGAGACCGTGATGACGGCTCCGGTGACCGAACCGAGTCCGGCCAGGTATATATATTAGTTAAGCCTATGCTGACTAGCTGATTGATGCATTCATTGTTTTGGTATGTACACATATTAATTAAGTCTTTGTTCTTTTTTCTAGCCCTCCGAATCGAGCACAACTTCGGTAAAGAGACGAGGCCCAAAGAAAAAGTTGAGCTCGGATGAAAAGTTTGAGATCATAGCCATCGCGCCTGACGGCCAACCTATTGAACCCCTCCGGACAAAGAGCGCATTTGTTGCTCAGTGCGGGGTTCTGGTTAGGGACAAGATCCCGATAAGCATCCAGCAATGGTTTAAGCCAGCTACAGAAGACCCTGAGGTGTCTTATGTCAATGATATGCAGAAAAATGATCTTTGGACTGAGCTGAAGTCAAATTTCACCCTACCACCTGAGGATAATCCAGAGAACCCAGTTAAAGAGAAATTAATCAAGTCTTTTTCTCTGAAGAGGATGGCAGAACTATTCAAGAGGTGGAAGAAAGAACTGAATAAGTTTGTCGAAAAAAATGAGACACCAGAATTCAAGGGCAGATATGAGAAGATCAGAGATCACTGGCCCGCATTTGTGGCCCACAAGACATCAGAAAAGAGTAAGAAGATGTCGGCGACAAACAAGCAAAATGCTGCGAAGAAGAAGCTTCACCATCGCACGGGGTCAGGTGGCTACCTCGTAGCCCGGCCTAAGTGGTCCAAGAGTGATAATGATCTGGTTCATAAAGGGATCGAACCAGAGACAAATAACTGGCCAGACCGTTGCCGGACTTGGTTCTTCGGGGTTGGCGGAACCCTGGACCCTGAAACAGGGAAGTGCATTTGGACGAACGATCAAATGGACATACCAGTCAGTAAGCTTAAGCAGTATATCGAAGCAGCGCAGGAAGGGACGTTCTTTCCAGACAGAGAGAACGACGAGCTCACAATGGCCCTCGGGAATCCTGAGCACCCTGGACGGACACGAGGCACGCCAGGCTCCGTTCCATGGAAGGTTGGGTTTCCGGACGCAGGCGGTTACAAATCCCATGAGAGGAGGAAAAAAGTGCAGCAGACCCAAATGCAGGCGCTGCAAGCAAGGGTGGACGCGATAGAGGAACGAGAAGCAAATCGCAGCAAACGTACTACCGAAGCCTCCCCCGAAGCTACCCCGCCATCTCAGCGTAGAAGCAGCGTGGCTTCCACCGAGCTGCTTCAGCTAGAGCATGCCTTGACGGCTCCTGCCAGCTATCCCGTGGATGCTATCACGGAGTCTCAAAATTGCCACCTTTTGACGCAATGGATGAATTTAAAGGTCAAGGCGGCTGTTGGCTCTGTTTATCCTACTGAACCCGGCGCAACCTTTCACTGCCGGCCGATTCCAGAAGGATATGCTAGGGTGATGGTGGATGAGATAACGGAGGGATTTGAGGACCTCCAGCTTGACCACCCTACCGGTGAAGGGGAGACTCGGCTGGGGTCTGCTCTGAAGACTCCATGCCTATGGCAGAAGGACCTCATCAACCTTCCGAACTGGACGCCACCGCCTCCTCCTCCTCCTCCGGCGAGTCAGGGCACTCCGCCTCCACCGCCTCCTCCTCCTCCGGCGAGTGACGATCAGGGCCCTCGGCCGGCTCCTTCTCTGGCGCGCGGCGGCACTCCGCCTCCTTCTCCGCCTACGCCGACGCGCCCGAGCAGCCCGCCTCCTCCTTCTCCGCCTCGTCAGCAAGGGCGGAAGAGACCTGCCGCCGCTCCAGCTGCTCCGACGCGTCGTAGTCCTTCTCCTCCGCCGCTTAAGCAAGTAAAGAAGGCAACCACTACGTCTGCTCGGTCGGCGTCTAGCAGTACAACCAGAGGCGGGAGGACATACAGATTCGGTCCTTCTCTGAAGACTCCAGAGAAGTTACCATACGAGAGGACCCAGGAGGAGAACGCCAAGATCGCGCGAGAAGAAGTGAAGAAATTCTTTGAAGGGGTGAAAGCAAAGAAACATCCACCTCCGGAGGAGAAGGTAGATCGGGTGAAAGTGAAGCGCACTCTGGCTGCCCTGACAAAAACACCGAAGTCTGATTCGCCGAAAGGAAACTATGACCGCATTATTGGAAAGGAATTTGCCAAAGCGGAGCGGTTTGGAAGTACTGTCAGTGATCAAAGGCTGAAACAACGACGAGCTGGGAAACAAATTGCCCAGCTCGGCGAACAAGCGAAGCAATCGTGCCCCCCGCTCAAGGTGCCTAGCCACAACGTCGATAATGATCCGAGGATGGTGCCTGGTTATAGCAATCCTGCAGATTACCTGCCTGACGAAGTACATTATGACCCCATGGACGTGCAGATACAAAGATACGAGTACGGGAAGCCTCTCGTCAAAGATGAAAGATCTCTATCAACGATGATGCGAAGATTGCATGATTGGTACTTGAAAATCTGCAGAGACTCTGGGGGGAGGAGTACTTTGTATGCGAGAGTTAAACCGGAGCATGACCTCGTTGGAATTGATCTGTTGCCTATTCCATTTGAGGAGTTCTATCAGTTCTTCAATCAATTGGCCCTCGATAAAGCAACTGTTACCTGCTACTGTCTGTAAGTAGTACTACTTCTGTCATTAAGTTTCTCTATATAGCTTAGCTCTTTCATTGCATGTATTTATAATCATCCTCACTATATTATGCAGATTGAAGATCATCGAATTGAAGAAAAGACAAGTCGGTGATATTGGGTTCATTAACACAAATCTCATAGATGCAACTCAGGTTAAATTTCATGCCGCAGAAACCGAGGCCAGCATGCTAGAATCGTTGATAATAAATCAAAACAAAGATATAATACTCTTTCCTTACAACTTCAAGTGAGTGTTACTGTCTTGTGCGTATTCGGTTTCCCTTATATATTAGTCAAGATTATAGTAATGTAATTGATGAGTTATGCATGCGTGTGCAGTTTCCACTATATTCTCCTACATATTAAGCTTGAGCAGGGACTAGTAACCGTCTTAGACTCAAGACGAAAAGATCCCAAGGACTATGCAGACATGACTCAAATACTCGAGAAGTAAGTTAAATCGATCATTATCCACCATATCAGCAACTTTGTTCATTTCCTGATATATCAAGTAATTGTTTTCTTTGTCCGGCAAGGTTTGGAGAAAATTCACCAGAAAAGCTCCGGGACTGCCGAAGGAGCTGCAATTTAGACACCCGAAAGTAAGTACTAGCTATAGTAGCATTTTAAGCGCATCTACTAGTCATTCAAGCGCTAGTTTCATCAATACCATTTGGCATTCTTGCTTATCAGTTTGATTAACCTCTATTTCTTGTAAAGTGGTTGTGGCAGCAACAAGGGAATGATTTCTGTGGTTACTATGTTTGCGAGTCCATCCGCCACACGACCTGTGAGCGGGGCTACACTGACGAACAATATGAAGTACGTAAATAACAACATTCACAATTTTATTTTATTACCATCATTTGGGTTGAGTTTCATTCATTCATATATATATGTATTGACCCCCTTCTTTAAATTAGATGTTTCGGAAGCGGGATGAACTCCTAGCACCAGCTCGCATGCGAGGAATTCAAGAGGAATTGGCGGCATTATTTCTTGACCACGTGATCCCTGAAGACGGAGAATTCTATGTTAACCCTGAGTCCGTATGATTATATTTGTAAGAGATAATTACTGTATATATGTAGCCGGTAGTGTCAGGTAGATATACGAGAACTTGTTGTTCGACCAATCTCTCGGAGAAGGAGAGGTGGTCGATATCACTTCTCTCTGTATATATGCATATATGTTCATGACGATCTTCTGTTTCCTTTGTTTGCTTACTAGCTAGCTAGCGTGTCTAGTCCTCTCTATATACGTATGTATAGTACGTAGCGTCGACCAAGCACAGACATAACAGAGGACACTTCTCTCTATTAATTATCACTAGCTAACACAATATATGAAACACCTAAATTAACCCCCTAAAACCCCCAACCCCCCCCCCCCCCCCCCCCCGCTTTCAAAAAAAAACAAAAACCCCAGCCACAGAAGTGCTGACGCGTGGATGCCTATTGGTCCCGGTTGGTGCCACCAACCGGGACCAAAGGGTCTCCCATGGGCAGTGCGTAGAGCCCAGTCAGGAGACCCTTTGGTCCCGGTTGGTGGCACCAACCGGGACCAAAGGGTCTCCTGACTGGGCTCTGCGCACTGCCCACGTGGAGGGCCTTTAGTCCCGGTTCTGGATTGAATCGGGACTAAAGGGTGGAGGTATTAGTACCGACACTTTAGTCCCGGTTCCTGAACCGGGACTAAAGGCCCTTACGAACCGGGACTATAGGCCCTTTTTCTACCAGTGTCTGTAGCCACATCATCTGGGGCATAGCCAGATAACTTACTAAACTCATCTACGTACCGAGCCACAGTATGATTTCCCTGGCGTAAGTTGCGAAACTCACGCTTCTTTATGCTCATAGCTCTAGTTGATACATGAGCAGTGCAGAATGCTTGCTGAAACTG